>NC_084795.1:191909213-192534213 GCF_963169125.1 Humulus lupulus | reverse complement strand
ACTGAGTCCCATTGTCGGAAACGATTTTCTTGGGCAGCCCGAACCGGCAGATAATGTTCTTAACCATGAAGTCAAGGACCTTTTTGGAAGTTATCGTTGCCAGAGGTTCTGCCTCAGCCCACTTCATAAAGTAGTCGATGGCCACCACGACGTAACGGACACCGCCCTTTCCAGTAGGGAAGGCGCCAACCAAGTCGATCCCCCAAACTGCAAACGACCATGGGGAAGAGATCATCTTCAGCTCCACTGGGGGAGCTCGGGCAACTATGGCGAATCGCTGGCACTTGTCGCACTTCTTCACGTATGAGATCGAGTCTTTGGACAGAGTTGGCCAGTAATAACCTTGCCTTAGGACCTTTATGGCCAAACTTTGCCCCCTAGTGTGCTCTCCGCAAAAACCCTCATGCACTTCCTGCAGGATGGCCTTTGCTTCATCTGGAAGAACACATCGTAGGAGAGGTAGGGAGTGCCCACGTCGGTATAACACCCCGTCTACTATCGTATACCTGGGAGCTTGATACAGAACTCACCGCGCATCATTACGCCCTTCAGGTAGCTTTCCCTCAATGAGATACTCAAGGATGGGGGTCATCCAGGTCGGCCTGGTGTCGATCATCTCGACCTCTGTCCTGGCTTCTTCTATACTTGGTCTCTCCAAGAATTCTACTGGTACTAACCCCAAGGTCTCCGTCTCCCCGGAGGTGGTGAGCTTGGCAAGAGCGTCTGCGTCATTGTTCTGCTCCCGAGGTGTCTGCTCGATCGAGCCTCGCCCGAACGCGGATAGCTCAACCATTACCTTTGCTAGATAGGCAGCCATCTTGGGCCCTCGTGCTTGATATTCGCCCAGAACCTGGTTTACCACGAGCTGGGAGTCACTAAAGCACTGGACGGAGCTTGCCTTCAGCTCCTGGGCTATCCTCAGCCCAGCCAATAAAACTTCGTATTCGGCCTCGTTGTTGGAGGCCTTGAATCCGAACCTCAGCGCTGAGTGGAATCTATGTCCTTCAGGGGATATCAAAATGATTCCAGCTCCGGAGCCATTCTCGTTGGATAAACCATCCACGAATATCCTCCACGACGCCTGGGCTGAGGCGACCTGGGGCGAGTCTTCTACAGAATCTTCCCAGAGTCCTGTGCACTCTCCAACAAAATCGGCCAGGGCCTGACTTTTTATAGCAGTTCGCGGAGTGTACAAAATTTCGAACTAACTGAGTTCGATTGCCCACTTTAACAAGCGTCCCGATGCTTCAGGTTTTTGCAAAACCTGCCTTAAAGGCTAATCGGTCATGACGTGTATTGAGTGGGACTAGAAGTATGGCCTGAGCTTTCGCGAGGCCGTGATAAGGCAGAACGCCAATTTCTCCATCAAAGGGTACCAGGATTCAACTCTGAGAAGTCTCTTGCTGATGTAATAGACTGGCTTCTGAATCCGGTCTTCTTCCCGGACCAACACGGCACTGGTTGCATCCTCTGTGACAGCCAGGTAGAGAAAAAGAGGCTCTCCTACTTTTGGTTTGGATAGTACGGGTGGCTTGGCCAGATGTGCCTTCAGGTCGAGGAAAGCGCTTTCGCACTCTTCTGTCCATTCGAACTTCTTATTTCCTCGGAGCAGGTTGTAGAATGGTAAACACTTATCGGTGGACTTGGAAATAAACCGATTGAGAGCTGCCACTCTTCTTGTCAGGCCTTGGACATCTTTGCGCGACCTGGGTGAGGGAAGCTCGAGAAATGATCTGATCTTGTCGGGGTTTGCCTCGATTCCTCGAGTATTGACGATAAAACCCAGGAATTTTCCCGACGCGACTCCAAATGTGCACTTCTGTGGATTAAGCCTCATGCCATACTCCCGTAGGATCTTGAAGCATTCTTCCAGGTCAGAAACATGGTTATCGGCAATCTTTGACTAGACTAGCATGTCGTCGATGTACACTTCCATGTTTTTTCCAATCTGGTCTGCAAACATTCTATTCACCAGCCTCTGATAGGTAGCACCGGCGTTCTTCAGCCCAAAAGGCATGACCTTGTAACAATAAACATTAGTCGGGGTCATGAAGCTGGTATGCTCCTGGTCCACCGGATTCATGGCGATCTGATTGTAGCCTGAGTATGCGTCCATAAAGGACATGAGCTCGTGCCCCGCCGTGGCATCCACCAACTGGTCAATCCTTGACAATGGGAAACAATCCTTGGGGCAGGCTTTATTCAGGTTGGAGAAGTCGATGCAGGTCCGCCATTTCCCGTTGGGCTTCGGGACCAGCACGGGGTTGGCAACCCAAATTGGAAACTTGGCTTCATGGATAAAGCCGCATTTTTTGAGCCGAGCTACTTCTTCCTCCAAGGCTTCAGCCCGGGTTGTTCCTAGGCGTCTCTGCTTCTGGGACTTTGCAGGAACGCTTTTATCCAGATGAAGTGTGTGCATGACGACACTCGGGCTGATTCCCACCATGTCCTCGTGTGACCACGCAAACACATCCAGGTTATCTCACAGAAATCTGATCAGTTCCGCCTTCTTCTCGCTGCAGAGGTTTTTTCCGAGCTTGACCATCCGTGATGGGTTCTGCGGATCAATGTTTACTTCCTTGAGCTCCTCAATAGCTTGGAGCTCGGATCTGTCCTCGCCTATTCGGGGGTCAATATCCTCACTTAATACGATATTTTCCCCTTCGGCGCTTTGAGGTTTTTCAATCTCAGGACCAGTTAAGGGTTCCTGAGATTCCTCCTCACCACCTTGGATGGCCATTGCCAGCTGCCCGGGTTTAGATTTTCCCTTCATGGAAGTGCTGTAGCATTCCCTGGCAGCGAGCTGATCGTCATGGACAGTGCATATTCCCGTGGAAGTAGGGAATTTCATCGCGAGGTGGCGAATGGAAGTGACGGCCTCAAAAGCTATGAGCATAGGTCGTCCCAAAATTGCGTTGTATACAGCGGAGCAGTCGATGACCACGACCTCGAGGAGTTTGGAGACTATCCGAGATCCTTGTCCCAGGGTGATCACCAGCTCGATCGTCCCTATGGCCGCCGATCCTTCTCTCGAAAAACCATACAGCATCATGGAGGTCGCCTTCAGCTCGGCGATAGTCAAACCCATCTTCTTTAGTGTGGACCGGAATAGGAGATTTACTGAGCTCCCATTGTCGATCAGCACCCTCCTAACTCTCCAATTGGCGATCTGAACTGCTATGACCAGAGGGTCATTATGAGGGAATTGGACATGGCCCGCATCATCTTCTGTAAAAATGATCGGTTGCTTCTCCAATCGCTGCTGCTTTGGCAAGCGCTGATCCGGGACGAACTCCACTCCGTTGTGTGCCTTGAGTTCGTTCACGTACCTCTTCTGGGCACCCCTACTCGTGCCAGCCATATGCGGACATCTCTGGAGGTGGTGGATATCTCCCCTCCTACCACGGGAGGAGGGAAATCCTGATCTACCCGAGACCCGAGCTGACTGGCCGGGACTTCTGGAGCAGGTCGACTTGCTGGAACCCTATTCCGCGCGTACTAAGCCAAAGGGCCGGCTCGGATAAGAGTCTCGATCTCATCTTTTAAATGCCTACAATCGTCGGTGTTGTGGCCAACATCGTTGTGAAAGCGGCAAAACTTGGAGGCGTCTCTCTTCCCCTTTTGGTGCTTCAATGGCTCGGGCCTCTTCCAGGGGAGGCGAGTAGAATTAGCTAGGAAAATATTCTCCCTATACTGGGTGAGCTCTGTATAAGTCGCATATACAGGCTTGAACTTGTCCACAGACTTATTCTTCTTTTGGCCGTGCTGGCTGCCCTCGCCATTCCCCTTTCTTTTGTCTCCACCGAGCTGGTATTCTGTGTGATGTTTTGGGTCGCGGCCATGACCTCCGTCCCCACTCCAGTGGGCTGATCAGTGACCTAGCTGGTTCCTGCAGCTGAGGCTTCGGCTTCCTCCAAGTTGATCTATTCCAGAGCCTTGTTAAGGAACTCGTTAACCGAGCTAACTCCCTTCCTTTGTATGTCTTTCCAGAGCTCCCCTCCGATAAGGATTCCAGTTCTCATGGCCATGAGCTTGGAGCTATCATCCGCGTCTCTGGCCCGAGCAGCGACGTTGGCAAACCTACTCAGGTAGGCCTTCAGGGTTTCTCTGGGCAGCTGCCTCACGTTAGCTAGAGAGTCGGCCTGAACGCGGGAAGCCTGGGAGGCTCGGAATGCCCTTTTGAAATCAGCTGAGAAATTTTTCCAGGAGCTGATCGACTTTCTCTTGCCTTGCTTGAACCACTGCCTGGCTGGTCCAGTCAGTGTGGAAGGAAAGATTAAACACCTTAGCTCGGGGCCAATGTTGTGAGCCATCATCAGGGTGTTGAACATCCCCAGATGATCCTACGGATCTCCGTCTCCATTGAACTTAGACAGGTGCGGCATACGGAAACCAGGTGGGTAAGCCGTCGCTGCTATGCTGGGGGCGAAGAGCTCCATCTCGTCCCTCGAATCGTACTCATCTTTTTCATTTTCCGACAGGAGCTTCCTCATCAGCTCCTCCATCTGGGCCAGGCGCTCGAGGGTTTGGTCCTGATGTCCTTGGTTATTCCGGGGCTGTTCAACAGCTCCGGATCCATTGTACATATTTGGTGGGTTATTGCCCCTCCTATCTTGAGATAGGTTATTTGGGGCATTCCCTCCGTTACGTACTTCGGACAGGGCCCCCCCTGAGCGAGCATGGCTGTCTCCTCCTACTGGCTCCCCTCTATGAGAGTTAAGGCGATCTCGCAGGTCGCTCCCCTGGGTGGCTCGTGGGCTTTGTGCCAGCTCAAATGCTGACGCAAGTCTCCGCCAGAAAGGTCACTCCGGTGACTGCCGGTCCAGTAGCTCCTGCTAGCGAGGCTCGGAGCTCGCCTTTGGTGCTGAGGATCTGGGCTTTCCCTTGGCGCCCTGCTACGTCGGGAAGGTCCAGCTGATGGCGGGTTTCTCCTGCTACTCCCATAGGCTGGAATATCTCGGACGGGCTGAGGAGGAGATGGATATCTGATTGCCAACCTGCGGGTCCCGCGCCTTGCGGTTTGGAAGAGGCGCAGGATGGCTGTTGGGGACAGGCTGACGCTGCGAGCCCTCCCCAGACCTCCTTCTAGAATTTCCTCGAGCTCCCCTGGGCGCGCTCAAGGCTGGTTGGGAGCTAGGAGTTGAAGTCCTGATCGAACGGCTGTACTGCTGTTGTTCGGCTCTCAGCATTCCTCTGATGTCTGCCTCTCGTCGGTGCGACGAGGGAGTGGAGATGGTTGTCTGAAGTCTGTCCGAGCGACTATGCCTGGACCGGTTATCCCGGCGAGACTTAGGAGCCTCGCCCTGCCTCTCTCTGACGTTAACGTCGGTTGTGAGAGGGGGTAGTCGGGCCAGCACATCCTTGATTTACTGATTATCTGTTGGTAGCTGGCTCCTCAGCTGAGCATTCTCCATCTCCACCGCAGTTTAATAACATGGGTTCGGATTAGGTGGCTGGGGCGCCGAACTTCCAGTGTAGTCTTGGCCCGCCAGCTGTTTGTCGGGCTGCTGTTGGACTTCAGGAATTTGTTCACCAGGGATGGCAGTATGATGAGCCTCCTGCCCATCATGCTGTTCTGTCTCGTTACCGTGTCTGGATCGAGTAGTCACCATAGTTGGATGTCTGCGACAGCACTAATCGAACTTGCTCTCAATGAAAGCACCAAATTGTTGACGCGGTTCTTCGCCAACAGGTAATTAAGAAAGGAAGAGAAAGGGATTTGTTCTTAGGTTGAACCGAAATAGATAAGTGATCTTAGAGAACGAAATGGTGACTCAAAATACGTTTTTTAAGTGGTTCAAAGGTTAAAATCCTTCTACTCCACTAGTCAGTATTATTGCTATATACTGGGTATTTCATTACAGGGTATTTCTTACAATCAAGAATCCAACCTCCATTAACTCCCAAGGTCTCCATATTTATAGGAGAAGGCACCTGGGAGTTGGTAAGAAGGTCATCCCGTGACCTTCCTACCTATCATGTCAACTCTATGACATTCATGACTAATTCCTAAACCTGACACGTTAGTGTGGTCAAATCAATAGGTAAGGGGATAATGGGCCGCACGGCCCAACCCAGTCGTGGGTGTCTGAATACGCACGTTCCTGCTACGTGTCCGAGAAGTCAGGGATATATCATACACGTGATGTCTGATATATGCACGTTTACCTTGCGTGGTTGACTTTATAAAAGGTCACAGCCTCCAACTCTAGCTCGTACCACGAGCTGGATGATTCCCTCGACCTGTGGCCTTCAGAGTCCTTAAGCAATCTTGGCAAACCCTTGGGTTACCTCGAGCTAGGGAGGTAGGGTCTTATGATGGCAGCTCCAGTCTTGGGGAGGTCCACGTGGTAGTCATGATTAGGCCGTATCTCAGCTCGCTAATCAGCCTGTGGGAAAATCAGGGCGTACAATAGTCATAGAAAATATGCGGATTGGATGAGATCTGATTATTTGGCTCGTTATTTCATACTAAAGACTATGCCTAATGATATTAAATCGATATCTATGAACCTTAGATCTACATACGAGATATGGGAAAGGATCAAAAGAGATTATTTTGATCACTTGAGAAGTTTGCAAGAAGAAAGGGTAAATATGATTTGATCATCTCCTTTTAATATATTTGAATAGTTGACTAAAATTTGTATGCCACAAGCCATATTTTTATCTTGTTTTCAGGAACACATTATTCAAGAAAAGAAAGAATTGTGAAAGAGAAACAAGAAAAGGATTGCAGAATAGCAGACCAAGAAATAACTGGCATGGAATTTAATTTTTTATTTTGAACATTGTATTAAGTCTGTTTCCTTAAATTAGTTCTAGAATTTTGCCTAGGAACTATAATTTAGATTCCTATATTTGATGAGTGAACAAGATTGATATTTCTTTTAAATAATAAATTCAGTTGTTATTTTTTATATATTTGTTCCACCTATTTCATCAATGAGTATAAATGATAATTAATAATTATTTATATCATGGATTTAATAAATAAGACATATTATTCCAACAACAATTAAGTGAAACATATATGTGAATTAATTTTGTGATTGGCTTGTAATTAATTAAACACATAAAACAAATAAAAGATAGTCTTTTATTGGAACCATTCATTGGTTCTCTCATAGTTTATATAGTATATTAATTAAAGTTAACCAAAAGACCTTTCTCTAATAAGGGCTCAAAAATCACATAATCATTTTGCTAATACATAGAGACGTATGTTGAACCTTTTAATGTTCAAAGCTAAAAGAGATAATAAATTGTATGTCAATATTGATTGACATTTATTTAAGACATGTTTATTTATTGAATACAATGAAAATTTCTATAAATTTTCATGCAGCATTCAAAGTAGAGCAACTTAAAGACTTGTTTGATCTGATCAAAAGAAAGTCTAAACTCGAATTTGGAATTCAAGTAATTTACACGTGAACTTGGAATTCAAACTCAACTCACATGGAACTAGAATGATAAGCAAAAAATTAGAATTTTAGAAATTGGATATAATCATATTAGAAAAGATTAAGCAAATAATGAATGAACATTATCATCTTTATTATTTCTATAATTTTAACACTTGTTATACTCTGTACATGTTTCCTTCTACAACATCAAAGACTTAAAAGTTGGGATTCACAAGTAGTTATGTGAATAAATTGAATGTTTTCCATGAAGTTGTTTAGTGAAAAAATTTAATAGTCGTAAAAGATTACAAAAGAGTTCATATCTCTTAAATGCTACTTTAATGAAGAATGATTATTATAATCACTATATTTTTGTAGTTAACTTGTACTATAAATAATGTCTATAAATCAAGCAAGCAAGCTACTGTTAATTAACAATGATAAAACCAAAGAATATCACAAATTTTGTAAAGGATTTTTGTAGTGGGAGTGTTAGTTAGTAACTACTCCATTAAAAACATAAAGTTTAGTTAATTGTGTGTAACACCATCTAACTATATTTCATTCACATACTAGTATGTAATAAAAAGGTTTTTACAGAAAACAATGGTTGAAACACCATGAATCTAGAAATGAAATTTGGAATTCTATGACATTTGGATCCTTTAACATCCAACTAAAGTTCATGAAACTTCGGTTTGAAACAGGATATTCAAGATGAAGAGGAGAAAAGTGGAAAATATAGACTTTTCAAAGTAAGGTTAATAGGCTAAGGCTATAAACAGAAAGAAGAATTTATTACTTGAATAAATACATTCTACTGTAACCAAGCTTAAATTTGTATACATACTCTTTTCCATTGCATTATGCTTGGATTATGAGATTAATTTAAATGGATGTCTAAGTAGTCTTTACTGAATAGCTGACATGACGAAAACGTTTGAAGATCTCAACCAGAAAGATTCTGTTGTGATTCTTATTCTTAATATTGATAACATTTTGATCATTAGGAATGATGTAGAGAAATCTTCAATATAAAAGAAAATGCTAGCTGAACGTTTCTAAATATTAGATTTAGAAAAGCCAAGAATTTTCTATACATTCAAGTCTATAGAGATTGAAAGAACAATATCTTGGCACTCTCTCAAGTTACTTATGTAGATAAGAAGCTTAAATACTTTAGTTTACAAAAATCCAAGAATGGATTTTTGCCTTCCCGGTCAGGAGGATGCATTATCTAAATAATAATGTCCATTTTTATTTTACTAGAAAAGAAGGATATGAGACAGTATTCCTACAACATAGTGATTGACTGTTTAATGTATCGAATATTATGTTTTCGAATTAACATTTATTAAACGGTGGGAATAGTCAGTAGTTGTAAATCCAATGATGGATAGATTCATTGAATAAATATAAGGACTTAATTTTGAGTATCTTGAATATAATGGAGATTATGTGTTTGTGCATTTAGGGAGTGACCTAAAATCCCAAAGGATGAACTAATTTTAAATCTTCAAAGATTGATATCAAAATCAGCTTCCATAACTATGAAGGAAACACATTAACCTGAAAATGTATTGGACATTTCAGATTTATATGTTTCACCATAAAAGACGAAATGTAACAACTACGAGCAATTAAACAGGCTATATGATTGAGTTGAGTTCTTTGTCATTCTAGAAATGGTTTCAGACTTGGATAAACTACTAGTATCTCATTGCGAAAGCAATGGAGATACAACTATTCTAGAAGATCTAGAAATCATGAAAGGGTAAAGCACATGAAATGAAGTATCATTTAATTCAAGATGATTTTACATAATTGATGTAATGATCTTGAAGATAACTTTAAGAATAGCTTCTTACAAAATTGTTTACAAAGACTTTGTTAGACAAATTCTTTCAGGATAATGTGATTGACACATTTAGAGACATGCCTCAATTTTCTTTAGGGCAAGTGGGAGATTGTTAGGAATAGTGCCCTTAAAGAAATTGTAGTTGAAAAATGTTTTAAATGAAATAAATAATTGCATTGAATTATTATATATAAAGACTGTGTCTGATATTATGTTGATACTATTAAGTAAATATCAGAAAAATTCAAAGTTTATCTATGTGGTCTTAATCTCATATTGGCATGAGAGGGTCGAGATTAAGATAATAAACTTATATCAGTTCGTAGTAAAATAAAGTTATGGGATCTTTAGATTAATTAGTGATAGTACGGTACGCTCGTATTATGAATACCAGCGACCTAGATCTAGGTAACTAGTGTAGTATCACACTCTAGTGAAGGTACTTTATATATAGTGATATATAGAACTCGACTAGATGTGATTTCACTACAATAATTTTTAGTATATATTACATTAAAAAATAGAATATATTTAGAAGTGCTATTAATGGTGGGTGATTAAAAACACATGGAATGTAACGCCCTACTACCTTAGAGCCGTTACTAAGTGAGTTTAAAACGGAAATTGTGCAACTAACTAACTCTACGAGGTTTCTAAAACCAAAAGTGTGACTAAACCAGAGTTTAAGGCTGTACTCTTTGAAAATGTTTAGTTTCATTGAAAAAATTAAGTATCAAACATCTGGGATCCCAAAAATAAGGTTTTCAAAATATTTACAACTCAAAAATAGATTCACACCAGGTTAACAATCAAAAGAATAAGTTAATACAGCCATATACAAAATGCCCCCAACCAAAGCAGTCGGGCAGGCCGAACATGTACGCGCCGCCCCCACGCTCTCCATACTCATGGCCGGTTGACTGACTCCTTGCTTTTACCTGCCACACAGAGCACCCGTGAGCCGAAGCCCAGCAAGAAAACTCATACAGTATATAACATATGCATAGAATATAGCTGACATATAATCCACTGATAAATAGGAAAACCATCAGACTGAACAAGCACGGCCATGCCGCCCCAGAGGCCTTACCAAAGCCTGGGGTCTCGGTCCTTACCGTAAGGATAACTCATGTATCCCTTGGGTCCCACCCTGGCTATAAGCACTCCATGTGCTAAGTGTTACTTCCGGCCCCAAGGCCGTTCTCGGCCTTCACCGCTCTCGGCCTTAGCAGTTCATTTCATTATATTCATACGTATAGTACATTTCGAAATAATCATTCAAACATGTAATAATTCATTTAAGGTTATACATTTGCACATAATACAATCTAGGGCCATGCCCTGTAATAACACTGTGGGCCCATGCCCTGTTCTCGGGTGTTACGGTTTTCTTACCTTTCAATTCGATAGCCTTGATCACCTGACTCCTCGAGCATGATCCTACTCGAGCCCTAGCGCTTACCTAAGCAAAATCCATAACTCAAAGTCATTACCAAACCACAAGTCCAAAACCTAGCCTCGGGACCAATCCCGAGCCCCCGGGAAGTCCTAGATCCCCAAAACAAAGTGGTGGAATCGAGCCCCAAACCCTAGGTCAAAATCCCTCAACAAAAGCCCAAAAATCCCTTTCTGTGAACAGTGCAGCGCTACAGCGCTCTAAAGAGGGCGTTGTAGCGCTACAAGCAGAACCATAACTACCCAGAAATAGGGCCTAGCGCTACAACGCCCAATGAGTAGCGCTGTAGCACTAGTTGCAGACAGGCCACACCCAAAAATCGTTTCTGCGATTTTCCTTCAACCACTTCAACCCCAAACTTGTCCAAATCTTTCCCAAACCCAAAAACAAACTTATCAACACCTCACACTCATCCCAAGCATCCCAAGATCTCATACCCCAAGCTCAAGCAACCCAAACCTCAAGATCTACCATAATGAACCCTAAAACCAGAAATTCATTCAAACATCAAAGATAAGGTCTTAGAAATCATACCGTGGATGGAAATTCGACCTTGAGTTGAACCCTAGACCTCCTTAGCTTGCTCCTTCTCAATCTTGGCCTGATTTCCCAAAAATCCCCATCTATTTAGCTCAAATACACAGCTCAAACCAGTCAAGCCCTAAAACTGAAATCTCCAAGAACTTACCTCAAATTTCTGATGTGATCTTGCTAATCCCTTGCCAATCCTCAAGTCTAGCTTAGGATCCTTGATGCTTAGCTTACCCTAGCTCACCACTGAGCTTAGCTCCAAGAAAAATGAAGGGAAATGGTGGGAGAGCCACAAACCGATTCTTTTGGAACAAAACCCTTCAGTTTTTCTCTCTATTCCTTTTTCTTCCTTCTTTCTTTCTTTTTCAGCCTTAACTCTTTTTCTACCAATTCCACTAAGTATAAAGCTCCCTTAAACTTATCTCTAACAAGCCTAAAGACCAAAATGCCCTTCCTAATAATTCTAAACCTTTTTCCCCATGTAGGGACATTTTAGTCCTATTACCCAAATTCCCTCTAATTCCTCAAGTGTTCCTAATAATTCCCGCTCGCTACCCAATACCTGATTAATCACCAAATATACATTCCTCATCATCAAGATTAACCTCAATATATTTTCCAAATCCTCATTTAAACTCCCCAGGCTTAAGCCAAGCCGGGTATAGATTCCCGCTAACCCACTCATTCTAGGATCGTCTCGAGTCACAGATCACAGATATCAACACAGTCATGCCCAAAATGACCAAATTACAATTATGCTCTTTCTAAGATAATCAGGTCTACATGCATACTAATTCACATAGTCATGCATCTCAATTAATCAAATAGTCATATAACGTGCATTAAATCATAATCATGCATTAAACTCATTAAAGTCACACACAAAATCCCATTATGCCCTCCAGGCACACTACTCAAGGCCCTTAAGCCTTAATAGTGAATTTGGGTCGTTACATGGAATATATTATTTTGGCGCCATATGAATAAACCTCAGGCGCCAAATGAATAAAAAATTTTGAGTCTCATCTGCCAAATTTTAATCCCTAAATCTAAGTTACCCGAAAAAATTCTCTCAGCCTCCATCTCTCACTCTCGTCTCATCTCTCCGCCTCACGAAGTCTCCATCTCTCGTCTCGTCTCGTCTCGTCTTCTCAACTCATCTCTGCCTCACGAAGACACGCTCCAGAGTGGAGCTCTTTCTCTGCCTCACGAAGTCACGCTCCAGAGTGGAGCTTCTCTGCCTCATGAGTTCTTTCTCTGACTCGTAGCCTCCACCACTTCGACAACGGAACCCCCGGAAGAGGACGAAGAGACACTGCAGACGAAGCTTGAGTCCGAGAAGCCTGCTCCAGTTTCTTCCAGGGTATCTTTTTTCTTCGTTATCTGTTATCTATATTCAGCAACATTTTTGTAAGTATCTATTTCAAGAATTTTGTTTTTTTTTTGTGTTGCTTGAATGGAATTATGAACTTAGCAAAATAAATTTCTACTTTTGTTATTCCTTATGGTCTGTTCGAAACGTGATTTTAAGGACGGAAAGGAAAAGCAAGATTTATGGGATTTTCATTATAAAGAGGGTTGAAGGAGGAAATTTAGGGATGTAAATTCAGTGAAAGTTTGGATTTTTCATTTTTCTTCACTGTTAGATTGACAAAGATGTAAGTGATGTAAGTTGCGAAAGAAACTATTTAGCAAAATATTTTCCTCGGTCATTTCCCTATCAATTTTTTTCCTAGAAAATAGTGCTTTGAAACATAAGGTTCTGAAGTTTCACTTTTAACTTATTTTGGAAAATTACTTGATAGCAGTCTAAAGCAAAACTATCTTATTTGGGAGATTGTTTGCTCTTTTTTAGTTTTTCTTATTCCCGAGAGAAGCATATGGTTGTAACTAATCTACCATATACTACCCATGATTATTTCTTGCAAGGTAATTGATTAGCACTGAGCATCCTGATATGCCATGTTACTCTATGATATAATGATATCAATAATGAAAAATAGGACATTGGGAGAAAGAGGATAGCTGAATTTGTTTGCATACATCAACAAATATAAAACAATGGAAAAGTTGACCCTAATCTATCAAAATATTCCTTCTTCAGCCACCAACACCACTATCATTTGGACCGGCTTACAGCAATTTCCAAGTTGACTCTTTTAAATTGATGGAGCTTCTTGGACCAGAGAAGGTTGATCCTGCAGATGTAAAGCTCATTAAGGACAAGCTCTTCGGGTATTCTACATTCTGGGTGACCAAAGAAGAGCCTTTTGGAGACCTTGGTGAGGGTGTTCTTTTTGTTGGGAATTTAAGGGGGAACAGAGAAGAAGTGTTTGCCAAACTCCAAAGTCAGCTGGTTGAGGTCACTGGGGACAGGTACAACCTTTTTATGGTGGAAGAACCTAACTCAGAAGGTCCAGACCCACATGGAGGGCCACGTGTTAGCTTTGGCTTGCTGCAGAAAGAAGTCTCAGAACCAGGGCCAACAACACTTTGGCAATATGTAATAGCTCTCTTGTTATTCCTTATTACAATTGGCTCTTCTGTGGAATTAGGAATCGCATCTCAGGTATAACGATATTTTATAGACTTTCTGATATTTCTACATATTACCATTGGTATCTTTCCTTATCATATAAATGGTTCATTGAAATGGATATCATTTTACTAATTATTCTCAATAACATACCTTTTTGTTAAACAGATCAATAGTCTTCCACCAGAGGAGGTGAAATATTTCACAAATCCAAATGCAGTTGAAGCACCAGATATGGAGCTGTTATTCCCATTTGTTGATTCTGCTTTGCCCTTAGCATATGGTGTGTTGGGGGTTCTGCTATTCCATGTGAGTAGGATTTCATTTTCTTAAAAATAACTATAGAAAGGAAAAACACAAGTCTCATTCAATCTAGCTGACCATGGGCATAATAATATGTAAAGTATTTTCATCTCTCTGATTCTGTTCTACATGCTATTCTAAAAAAAATGTGTTCAATTGTGTATGAGTAAGGGGTCTAGGTTTCGAACCCAAGCTGAAACTATGGATAATTACTTCTTATCTAGAAAATTAACCAGCCCACGAACCCTACATTGATAGCAACTGAGGTGATGAAACTAAATAAACTGACTGTTATTTTAGTAAAATTTGACTTTATTTCTGTAGAGTTTAATACCCTATAATTAATAATTTGTTTAATTATTAATTCTTTTGTACTAATTAAATTCATACAGGTCATCTAAAAGAGTCACATAGTCAACATTGGTATTCTTTAAATGCACCATTTTGATATATTACCAACATTATTTGTAAACTTGAAATAACAAACAAGATTTGTATCTCTACAACACAGAAATAAGACAAAAACACTGCTGGAATTGTGATACAATAACTTTACAAGTTTAGAAAATAATGCATATCAGTTTATGCTCCACCTGTCTAATATTTCAATCAAATATCTTATATTTTCAAGTAATAGAGAATATCATAGAAAGGCTACTCTACAAAAATCATGAGTAACTTGGCGACTAACCTTTTGCTTAATATTGTTCATGTGTGAACCTTTTTGGGTTACGACTTAGTCCTATATTTCAATTGTTTGACATATTATCAATTGAGTGCAGGAAGTTGGGCAGTTTCTGACTGTATTTCCCAAAAAAGTAACACTTAGCATTCCTTACTTCATTCCTAATATCACCCTCGGAAGTTTTGGTGCTATCACTCAGGTGCGTACATGATGTAATTGTTTCTTCATTTCCTTTGTGACTTGTTCTTCAAATAGTTTTAAATATATGTGTTTACTTTCTTTACTTCAGTAGGTAGGATCATTTATAATATTTTTTAATGTTCTTTTTGTTCCTTTTTTGAGGATATGCTCTTGCTGCTCTTCTCTTGTTACTTTGTGTGTGTTTCAATCATAAAAATATTGTTTTGTCTTTGAAAAAACTAGTATAAATGAAAGGAGACAAAAACGAAGTTGTTTGAAATTTCTTTTTGTTTGAGAATTTTTTTATCAACTGTAAAAGTGTTCTAATTTGAATCATGTCTCATTAAATTTTCATTATGTATCCTTATTATTTAGTTTAAGGTTTTTACTTAATCAGAAGCCTATTCATTTAGGTTCAATTGCATTCAAACTACTAGCTTAGTCATATCAAAGCAAAGATCTAAATTAATTAGGATAATAATATTATAAGAAAGATATATGATTAAGAATCATGTCTTTACTACATTGGCACATGAGAGGCATGCAATAACATCTTCACTCATGTTTTACCTTATGATTTTTGACATTGTCCCTGTTGTAAGAATAACTTTACTTCTTTGGTACATAGTGACATTGTAAAGGGACTTGACCTCAAATGCTTTATATTGTTGAGCTGCCGTATTATTTTTTAAAGTTCAAACGACTACCTCCGTGAGCAAACTGGACTATTAATTTGTTATTTATCATCAGTGAAGAAGCTTTAAATATCTGGGTCTGTCTTCTGTTCTAGTACTTCTGTTTCACAAGCTCAAGAAATTTTCTTGCTCCTTTTAGTAAAATTTGTGTGTTTCATGGTTCCATTGTATGCCTGAATTCTTATTTATAGTAAATAATTTAGGTTGGGGTGCCATGGGTTCCATTTTGTTGTTGTTTTTTTATTTTATTTTTCTGTTGTTTAGTTGTTTAATGGTGGCTTCACCAAACCCTGGTTATGCTATCTATCAAAGCTAGAATAATTAATTCACAGTTTGATGTTGGGATAGCCTAACACTCTGTTTTTAATTTTATTTTTAATCTTTATTGCAGGTATATATCATAGACTATGGTCTTGCAAAAAAGTATAGCGATCTTCAGACGCACAAGCACATTCCATACAGGTAACAGATATTTGAGAAATATTATGGTCTTAAGTAAAGTGGAAGGTGTTTATATCATGTGTAATGATTATCACTGTGCTGAGTTTTAACTTATAAATGTTAATATTAAATAACAAGGTTTTAGATTGGTTTGGGCAAACATTAGGGTGATGCTTATGTGTTTCTCATTATCAATTTTGTGTTCTTGGATCCAAATTTGCTTGAACCTTCAAATTTCTGATCATTATGTTAATTTATTGCTTCAGGGAAAACAAGAATGTCACAGGAACAACTTGTTATGCAAGTGTTAACACTCACCTTGGAGTTGGTGAGCCATTTATAATTCCTAATTAGAGAATATGTTATTTGTTTCTCCCTGTAATGCTTGAGACTTTTGGGCTTTATCTAATTGTGAATGTAATCTTTATGCAGAGCAAAGCAGAAGAGATGATTTGGAGTATCTTGGTTATGTGCTTATGTATTTTTTGAGGGGAAAGTTGGATATGATATGCTGAAATCCATTTTCCTTTGTTTCATTGCTCTGTTTCACCATATTATTTACTTATTTTCTTTACTAGTCTTCCTTGGCAGGGATTAAAAGCAGGTACGAAAAAACAGAAATACGACAAGAACAGTGAAAAGAAGATGCTTACTCCCATAGAGGTATGATCTTAAGCTCTTGCAAGTAGTGTAGGGTGAAGTTAGCATTTATAACTCTCATATGAGTATGGCATTATTAGCTCATTACAGATGGTTGGTGGTGAATTTTTCAGCTCACTTCCATTGATACCATGTACTGTTATTTTTTAAAGTAAAGGCATGGGAGATACTGATATGCCTACTACTTTGACAGGTTCTTTGTTTATTCTGTATACTCTCTCTTATTAATGTTTATTCTGTATACTCTCTCTTATTCATGTTTATTCTGTTTTTCCCCCTTTTGTAGCAACCAAGTGGGAACTGGTTCTAAATCCTGGGCCATCTGTTGAGAGAATAGAGAGACCTTCAGGTTTGTTCTTTTTTTTCTTGGAAACATCCACCCTCGCTGCCCTAGTGGACATTGTTTGCACATGTTTAGAAACTCTATTATGTGGTCAGGGAATTTTTGAGCCTTTTTCTCCTTATTTAATGTTGAAGTTAAACTAATTGCTCATTGTTTTATGTTGGAAGTTAAACTGTGCTGAGCCTTTTACATATTTTATTTATGCATATTCTATAATATGATTTTATCAGGCTTTTATTCATGTGAAAATATATAATATTGATTGTATGGGTTTTGATCATTAATAATGAGATTGTTGTTTGGTGCTGTCATATTGCAATCACATGATACAATTGCAATTAGATGTGTTAGGCATGTCCCATATCTACAGATCTGTTTGTTCAAATAGATTTGAATGATTAATCTTAAAGAAATTTTATTTGCTTAATTGGTTGACCATTAGACTTGTTCAACACAGCTGTAGGCCATCTTTTTCATGATTTTTGTTGAAGTATCTAATTTGCTATATGGTTTGAGCAATTCTTATAAAAATAAGCATAAACATATCTAGAGACAAATCGAACATTACAAGAAGCACAACATCAGTATTTTTAGGTCATGTTTGGAATGTGAAATTGGATTGGATTAAAAAATATAAGGTAAAAAACACTACTGACTAGTTCAGAAGAGAATTTGGGTTTAGTTTTACACTAACGAACATGATTATTTCATATATGTTTCATATCTTGCAAAGCTGCTTTGTTATGGTTTATACTGTACATATTTTTGTTTAATCTAACATTACTTACCTAAGTAGTGTTGGGTTTCATTGCTTTTTGCTTTTCATATATGTTTCATTGCAGAGTTAAATTTTTTGACAATAAGAAGAGCTTAACAGTTGTAGGCTTTAAAAAATTTCAGAGCAACATCATGAGGAGGTTTGCCTTGGAAACCTGAGGAGATTTCAATTTAGAGAGCTTCAGATGGCAGCAAACAACTTCAGCAGCAAGTACTTGGTTGGATGATGAATTGAAGGATTGAGCAAGTTTCATGCATGATTTACTTTTGTGTATCTTGTAATGTTTCTATTTTTCATTATTAAAGTAAAAAATGTTCAAGATTATAAAACTTTATTATGTTATGCTTTCAAATTTAAGTTAGAACTAAGATCTCATGAAGTAGACATATTCATGGTTTGAATTAGTTATTGTTTAATGTAATACTTGTGGTTTATCAATCTATTGAGAATTACATTTTATGATTAATTTTGATTTTTTTTTTATCAAAATACAATAATGAAAATCTTTTAATTAAAAAAAAACCTTATAAGTATACTTATCAAAATAAAATTTAAAATATATTATCCACACTAAAGTAACAAAATTTTATTACTAGACTTTTAATATGTTATGATTTAGAAATATATTATAAGCATAACAAATCGTTATGATTTATATAATATAACAAACTAAGCATGCTATCAAAATAATCATATGTAACAGTGGAAAAGTGTTATGCATAAAATATAAGATTAAACTCTAAATTTATAATCAAATACTCTAACTAAATGTTATTATTTGAATATTATAGCAACTAAAAATGTGTTATTGAATAGTTTAAGATAACATCGAACATAACATTCGAATACTGTTATAGAAAAGACAGGACTTTTAATAACAGGGGCTATGTTAGCATTTTCAGAAGCGTTATCAATACTCCCGGTTAGCAGTTTTTAAGTGTTATGAATACTGTTTTTTCTTGTAGTGTTTGTTAATACTTGTTTAAATATTGTTTCATAGTATTAATATAACACATCAAGCGATGATCATATACAAGATGATATTAATCCTGAGGTTGCTATGAACTCTTATATATGTCATCTGATCCTTTGATTCATGCAGTAAGTTTTATCAGAATGATCAGGCTAAGAAAAATTGTTTTGGGGACTCAATGATATATATGGCTCGGGACATAGTTTAACAAATATGAAATTTATACCCTCTTATAGATTGAATAATGGTTCCTTATTGGGTTGACATTTGGAACTGAAAAGGTTATAAGTGCTCACGTCGCAAACGTGTTGTGACACAACCATCACTAGTAAAGTCAATGGTACTCTAGGAACAAGATATAGCTAACAGGGTAAAACGATAATTTTATTCCCTTTTAATTATGAACCATTAATAGATAATTAACGTTGTATGTAATGATTATATCAATGGACAATTTATTCTTTAATAAAGTACTCTTTAAATATATGTCTATAATTATCAAGAGTTCAATCTCATATTTATAGTGAAGTAATCATGAGATTAATAAATATGATTATTTAATCAAAGAGCTTTAATTAATAATATAATATTTATTGGAGCTTGATACTATAGGTCCATAGGTCCCCAGGGTTGCTCTATCAACATCATATCAAGGTAAGAGTAGATACAATGTTAAAATTGTAATTTGAAAATTTTAGAAGAATTTTATTCTTTGGGTCAAGTATGCAATTATATGATATTTGAGATTAAATAATTAATTTAGAATTAATTATTAAATTTTCAAAAATAATATTGTTAATTTAAATGTATAATTTTTTAAAGGGTTTATACCTTTTTGGACCCTGTGTTTTGTCAAATTACATGTTTGGACCCTATGTTTTGATAAATGATTTTTTGTAAAATTGTTCAAATAGAACCCTAAACTCGATTTTGGTCAAAGTTTTCTAAGCTAAAATTACAAATAATTCACCAAACTAACAATTTAAAACAAAAATAAAATCATTTTGTCTAACAACTGTGTTGTTATAATCCATTTTTTCTTCATCAAAATTGGGTTTGAGGGTCTATCTGAACCATTTTACAAAACACAGGGTCCAAAAAGGAATTTATCAAAATACAGGGCCCAAAAATGTAATGGGACAAAGCACAGGGTCCAAAAAGGTATAAACCATTTTTGAAATTCATATAAATAAATAAAATTTTGAAATTAATAATTTTATTTGAGTTGGAGAAAATAAAATTGGTAGTCAAAAATAGTTTTTTTTATTTATTTATTGAAATTTAAAAGATGATGATAATGATGATCATCAATTTGAATTTTGAATTTAAAATTTAAAATTTATATTTTAAAATATTGTTGTCATCTTTTTCCTTAAAAAGATAATATCATATTTTGTGGAATGATTTATTTTAGTCAAATAAATTAATAAAAGAAAAATGAAATATCCCTAAAAATGGAATACATTGTTGTTCACGCATGACAGTCTAGGGACTATGCTATTCGTGTAACAGTGTACAGGTAAGTTAGATATTTACCTAAATCAATTCATATCATCTTTATGATATTATTATTATTATTATTATTATATTACTATTATTATTAGGAATAATATGGTAATACATATTCTATAAATATATGATATAGAATAAAAAGAAGATACAAGAGAGAATTAAGAAAAAGTTTCAGAATTCGTTAGACAAGAAATTTTCTTCTTCTTATTTTATTCTAACCATTCTCAAGCCATAATCCAAGTTCTGATGTATTGAGATATACTTGTGATTCCTAAACTACAACTTATGTTCTTTATGTGCCCACACACATCTTGAGGTGTAGAGAACACTCTTGAAGATCCTGGTTTGAGTACTCAAAGTGTTGGAGAGGAAGATCGATATATACGAACAAACTCAAAGACACTTGATAGGCCTCAAGAGGTAAATACTCATGTTCTTGAATATTTATGTATATGTTTATATGATATATATATATAAATATACAATATATATTGTATATTTATATATATGTTTCATGATTAATAATAGATGGAAATTTTTGGTGTTCTGTAAACTGGGTTCACGACATCGATTCCCTTGCGGACTCTAATTGTTTTCCCAACATTGGGAACTACTCGATTTCGATCATACTTGGCTAACGGTCCATCCTGGATGAGAGTCTCGATCTCGTCCTTTAGGTGACGTCAATCATCAGTATTTTGGCCTATGGCACTGTGATATCGACAGACCTTGGCGGGGTTTCTCCTCGCTCTCTTGTGCCTCAAGGGCTCTGGCTTTTTCCATGGAAGGCGATTAGAGTTCTCTAGTAAAATATGCTCTCGTGTATCTGTCAAGTCGGTGTAGGCGGTGTAAATGTGCTTGAAATTTTCTCCGGGCTTGTTCTTTTTGGTTCCATTCTGGTCGCCCTCACCAGTCCCTTTCCGCTTACTGTTCCCTGCCTGGTTATTCTAGGTAATGGGCAACAAGTGCAACATCTGCCACCACTCCAGCGGGCTTAATAGGAATCTGGCTTGTTCATGAGACAGCAGATCGCTCCTCCTCTAGATTTATCCATTCTTAAGCTCGAGGCAGGAATTCATCTACACTATTTACCCCTTTTCGTTGGAGTTCTTGCCAAAAATCACCTCTTACTCTGATCCTTGTCCTCATCGCAATGAGCTTGGAGTTGTCATTGACATCCCTAGCTTATGCAGATGCATTGGTGAACTGGTTCAGATATGCCTTCAGGAACTCACCAAGTTGTTATTTAATGTTTGCCAGTGAATCAGCCTCAACACGAGCTTCTTCGTAGCTCAGAACTGTCTCTTAAACTTGGATGACAGTTTCTTCCACGTGGTGATTGAATGTTTCTTGTAATTGTTGAACCAAAATCTGGCCGGTCCGGTCAGAGTTGTGGGGACACAAGAAACATCTTAATTTGATCTCGATGTTGTGGGCCATCATTAATGTGTTGAACGTTCTGAGGTGGTTGGACGAGTCAATGTTTCCATCATATGCGAGCATGGTCAGCATCCTAAATCCAAATGGATACAGAGCTACCGAAATGTTAGGAGGAAAAGGCTTATCCACATCTAGTACTACTTCCAGATTGGAATATAACTTTTTGAGCCACGCAGCCTCTTCAGCTGCTTCACAAGTCGCTATATACTCGCCTTCCATGGTGGAGTCTGCAATGCTGGTTTGTTTAATACTTCGCTAGACTACTGCTCCTCCTACAAGAGTAAACACTGATCCAAAAGTCAATTTCTGACTATCTCTGTCTGATTGAAAATCAGAATCAGTGTAACCAGAGGGTTTCAGATCTCCACCTGAATATACAAGCATATAATATCTAGTATTTCTAAGATACTTGAGAATATTCTTCACTGCAGTCCAATGACTCAATCCATGATTGGATTGATAATGGCTGACTATCCCTACTACATAACAAATGTTAGGTCTTGTACATAACATGGCGTACAATAGACTGCCTATCGTTGAGGCATAGGGATACTGTCTCAGGTCTTCCTCTTCTTGAGGTGTTTTAGGACACTGTTCCTTAGAAAGGAAAACTCTAGAACGAGTTGGCATATCACCCTTTTTGGAATTTTCCAGTGCCAAAGTTTTGTTCTGTCTATCTCTAAGAATCTTAATGCCCAGAACATACTTGGCTTCTCCCAAATCTTTCATTTGGAAATGTTCAGCTAACCAGTTATTTACCTTTGATAATGATGTTACGTCATTTCCAATCGGTAATATATCATCAACATAAAGAATGAGGAATACTACTACACCATCTTTGATTTGTTTATAGACACAAGGTTCGTCAATGTTTTGTTCAAAACCAAACGTTTTAATTGTGTCATCAAATCTAAGATTCCAAGATCTAGAAGTTTGTTTGAGTCTATAGATGGACCTAAGAAGCTTGCAAACTTTTTGCTCTTGACCTTTTAATTCGAACCCTTCTGGTTGAGACATGTAAATGGTTTCGTCAAGGTAGCCATTTAGAAAAGTTGTTTTGACCTCCATTTGCAAAATCTCATAATCCATGCACATAGCAATGGACAAGAGTATACGAATAGATTTTAGCATGGCTACAGGAGAAAAGGTTTCTTCATTGTCAACCCCTTCTTTCTGTGTGTAACCTTTGGCTACAAGCCTTGCTTTGAAACTCTCTACTTACCCATCCGTTCCTCTTTTCTTATTGAATATCCACTTGCAACCAATGGGTTTGATATTCTCAGGTGGATCTTCAAGAACCCACACAAAATTGGAATACATTGATTCTGTTTCTTGGTTCATAGCTTCTTTCCCTTTGTCCTTGTCAGAATCATTCATTGCATCTTTAAATGTCAATGGATCGTCTTTGTTTGTGTCAAACACAAGCATTTGAACTTCGTGTTCATAGAGAGTGGGTTGCTTACTAACCCTCCTACTACGACGAGGTTCACTACTATTCTGACTAGAACTAGCAGTTTCCTCTTGCCATTTTTCATTGGTTGTTGCTGGTGACTTTTCAACTTCATTCGAGACCATCTCCTCCATAACAACCTTACTGCGAGGTTTGTGGTTATTGGCATAGTCATGTTCAAGAAAAGTTGCATTTGTCGATACAAATTTTTTATTTTCTTTTGGACTATAGAAAATTCCACTTCTGGTCTCTTTGGAATATCCAACAAACATGCATACCTCAGAGCGTGATTCCAACTTCCCGTTCTTTCCTTTAAGCATGTATGTAGGACACCCCCAAATTCGAAAATGGTGTAAACTAGGTTTACAACCATTCAATAATTCTATGGGTATCTTTTGGATAGACTTAGATGGAACAACATTTAATATGTATAGAGCACATTGAATCGCATAGCTCTAGAATGACAGTGGTAATGATGAGAAACTCATCATTGATCTAACCATATCTAATAACAATCTGTTCCATCTTTTTGAAAAACCATTTTGCTGTGGTGTTCCAGGTGCTATGAGTTGGGATTGAATGCCATTCTCACGCAGATGGTCCTCGAATTCAAAATCCAAGTACTCTCCTCCTCAATCAGATTGAAGAGATTTTAGTGATTTACCTAATTGCTTTTCAGCCTCTGCTTGAAATTCTTTGAACATTCCAAAAATTTTAGGTTTTCTTTGCATTAAGTATAGGTAACCATATCTTGAATAATCGTCAATGAAAGTGACGAAGTATTCATAACCTTCTCTTGGTTGTACATTAAGTGGACCGCAAACATCAGTATGTACTAGCTGAAGTGGTTATGTGGCTCTTGAACCTTTAGCAGAGAAAGGTCTCTTGGTCATATTGCCTTCTAGAAAGGATTCACAAACAAGGAGAGATCCAACAGATAGTTCTCTTAAAGGACCATCCTTTATAAGCCTATTTATTCTGTCTAGACCAATATGGCCCAATCTCAAGTGCCACAGATATGTTTCACTATCGGAATCAGTCTTTTTTCGTTTAATAGATCTAAGATTAGTTGTTTTAAATAATTCATAATTATAAACAAATTTCTCTTTAGCTTGCAGTTTATAAATCCCATCGATAGATTTTTTAGAACATATCTTAAAACCATATCTTGAAATAACAATAGAATTATTACTGAAAGAAATTTTAAAACTTTGTTCATGCAAACATAGAAAAAGAAATTAAGATTTTAGAAAATCCAGGAATATAATAAACGTTCTCTAGAACAAGAAATTTATTCTTCTCAAATTCCGAACGGGTTGTTCCAACTGCTGCTGCAAAGACAATCTGACCACTGCCTACCCTCATAGTCACCTCTCCATCAGCAAGCTTCCTCATCGAACTAAGAATCTGTAGAGAAAAACAAACATGGTTACTGGCTCATAAATCTACTATCTAGGATGAGGAATTATCTTCCACTAAAAAAGCTTCTAGCACAAGTAAATCAAATTTACCTTTCTTTTTCTCTTTCAGGTCAGCGAGATATGTTGGACAGTTTCTCTTCCTGTGACCATCTTCTCCACAGTGAAAGCAAGTCCCTTTTGGGGTCTTCTTTTTGGAGTTTTTGGTGTTCTTGTTCTCTTTGCCTTTGGATGACTTTTTAGGCTTCTTTGTATTCTTGTCTTTCTCCTTGATCTAACCATTTCCATTTTTTCTCTTTTTGGTTTTAGCCTTTGAAGAGGATGGGTTAGAATCAGCAACATTTGCTTCTCCTTCTTTCTCAGAACCTTTGTTAAGAGATTCATAAGCTTGCAACTCATTAAACAGTTGTGTCATGTTATATGATAATTTGTTCATGACATAATTGGTTGTAAAACCTTTAAAAGCTAGAGAAAGTGATTCAAGTATAATGCTTACTTGAGTCCTTTCATCAATGATTACCCCATGGATAACGACATCGTGCATTATATTTGTAACGACCCAAAATCGCTAATAAGGCTTAAGGGCCTTGATTAGCATGCCTGGAGGGCATATTGGGATTTATGTGTGATTCTATGAGATAAATGCATGGTTATGATATAAAGCATGTTATATGACTAATTGAACATTGAGGCGCATGACTATGTGGTTAGTATGCATGTTAGGTGAAATAATATGCATGTGGACCCCGTTTGCATGATAGGGGTAAACTGGTAATTTTAGCCCGCTGAGGGCATGTATGTGATAATTTTATTCTGTGAATTGTACCACGTGAGTGTGGTGTTATTTGTTGTGATGCACGTGCCGAGACGGTCCTAGAGAGCTAGTTAACTTAAGAGTCACAACGGGATTTCTATACCCGGCTCGGGAGGAGCCTAGGGGTACCTCGGGAATTTTATGGTTAAGTTGAGATTTAGCGGTGTTGACCCACGATTTAGCCAACTGACACGGAGTCAAAATATGAATGATATAGACGAATATATATAGATAATAACGTAATGACAAAAGTAAAGAAAACACAGTAATTTATAGTGGTTCGGTCCCAGAATCTGGTAATGACCTACGTCCACTTAGAATGATATTGATATGGGATCAAAAGTGTGATCAGAGAACTTGGGTTCAATGAGTTTCAACACTCCTCATAAACAATACAAGTTTTCACAGATAATTTCTATATCTCTATGATTTCCGGGCTCCAAAACTCCCTTCCCATGAGCCATCTCTTGCTTTTTATAGGCTCATGGAGGGTTGCCCAATATTGTTACAGATATTATCCCCTGAATCATGGGATATTCAGAAGATTGCATGAAATAAATTCGGGATACATAAGATCTTTCCATAAATGTTGTTTTGCCAGCGGAACCACCGACCAGTCTGGTCGTGGTAAAGACAGGTCTGTCCTGCTTCAAGTGTGTCTCCTGGTCGATACTCTAGCAGTTGCTCCAGGTGTCAGGCACGTGTCAAGAGATTATTCGCCACGTCACAAATGCTAATTTATTGGATAACATTTGCCCCCCAAAGTTTATTTACTACGAACAGTAAATAAACTTTGAGCGAACGACCCTTCGGTAACCCCTCCTGACGTGTCAGAGCCCTTCGTGCGTTCTTGAAAAAAGCAAACCACTCCTGTCTAATCAAGGCTTTTCGGTTTCCCAGAAACAATTATGACAGCCATTACGCTTCCCCATACTTCGAAAATGGAAAACTAATGATCACGCCTTTTGAATACCAAAGACAAACTTATATAAGGTTACTTGAGGCACTTCTTTCCTTTTTACGCACGTCATCTCTTTGTCGAAAAACCCTAAAAACCAGAGCTTTACTCTCTCCGGCGAACCTTCCTTTGTGCTGTAGGATCAGACGGTGGGCTCATTGACTCCCGAAACTCTCACTTCCATCTTCACGACCACTTTCCTTGGTAAGTTACTCTGAAACTCCATGCTTCTAACCTTTCGTGGTGCATGCTTTTAAATGGGGTACTGTTTGAATCTCTTGGTTTCTGATTTTTTGAACGCCTGTAGATAAGATGTTTTTGTAGGCAAAGTAGGCTTTTGAGTAGGTTTAAAACCCAGGATTAGTGCTTTTTAGGACGTAGGATCGAAGTAGCATTTCGATTTTTTAAACCAGTTGGAAATAATTTCTTCCCGTTGTAAGGGGAGTCGAAAAAGCTTTTCAGGAAAACTTTTCACTTTCACCCTTTTGGTCCGTTTTTTAAACTGTTTGCGCAGAGAGACTTAGTTAGAATGCTGTTATATAAAGGCTTAGCTTTTATACTCGACCAGCGCTACTTTAAGAATCTCCTAGATTCCTCTGACCTCGCCTCCCCATTCTTCTGTTTGCAGATTTTGATGCCAGATTTGTGGGGAGGCGAGAGACCCATCGACGACGACCTCCTCGCCCAACTGCTCGAGGGAGAAGAACAACCAGCCGATCGCATCCACCAGATACCTTTCTCACGAGCCTCATCCAGACCGCACCTTTCTCCTTCAATGGCCCGTTCAGAATCTTCTGGCAAGAAAAGGCCCGAATCTGAAAGTAACCCTTCTTCATCTGCCCAGCCTGATTCGCAGGCGGGGGCTCCCTCGACTAGTGGTCGAGAGAATCTTGTTCCTGACCCCAATATCCAAACCAGGGCTCGTCCTCGTCATCGCAATCCGCCTGCTGTCGAGTGGTACACTCCTCCAGCCAGTTCGATGACCCTTCGGATGGTCGCGAACTGCTTCAGAAAATACCCCCTAACGGGGGTAACCATTACACGTCCTACTGCGGAGCAGAGGGCTAACCGTCCAGGAGGAGCAAACAGCGCCTGGTCCCGGTATCACATTGAAGCGGGGGCTTATCTCCCTCTTCATCCTTTCTTTGTGGGGGTGGCCAATTATTTCAGCATCGCTCCCTTTCAAATAACCCCTAACGGATATAGGATGTTGGCTGCGCTCTATGTCCTGTACAAACTTAACAAATGGCCAGAACCTTCACCTCATGAGGTTAACTACCTCTTTGACCTCAAGTCCAATCCTCAAAACAACGGGACGGGCTTTTTTCACTTCTGTCATCAGGAAACTGGCCGGACGTTTTTGAGTGGCACCACCCACATATCAAACGTGGGACATTACAACAAGGAGTACTTCTTTACTCCGGATATATCCAGTGACAACTTGGCTTTTGCGAGAGGAGGTACAAATTTGTCTTTGCCTTGGTCGATACTTTATCATATAGTATTTCCTTTCGTCATTTCTCAAACTCGATCTGCTTTTCAGCCCCTGGTTGCGCCCGACCCCAACACCAGACATGGTGTCGAGGTCTGACACTCTGGCCAAGATGTCTGCCGCAACCAAATGTGTCAAGACCTTGACACTAGAAAAGAATTTGAGGTCGTCTGGCCTTCTGGCTCCTCGCCATGACAATAGAGGGTCCGAAACGGACGAACCTACTGCCGGGGGGGTTCCCGAGCAGCAACTTCCTGTGCCCTCTCCAAGGAGGAGGCCAACAGGAGTTACGATCAGGGAACCCACGGGCAGCCCTTCTGCAGAGAGGCCTTCTGCTCCCCAAGGCAAGGGGAAAGAAAAGGCCCCAGAACCAGTTGTTGACTTGGAAGAGTCTTCTGATGACAATGGTAACGTTATTTCGCTTTTAAACGGTCTGCCAATCCCCTGTCACATGTTTGACGGGGATGGCAACTTTACATATGCTCCAAATCTAGGGCCAAACTTCTTCATGCCAGAAAATGAGTATATGATTAATAGAGTCAATAGTATAGCGACCAGTAGTTGTAGCTCGGGTATTCACTTTATTATCTTCTTTCTGTTGTATTACTTACTTTCACCTTTTTCTTCCCTTACTAACCTCTTGTGTTTATTTTCATGTAGATATGTCGACTCCCAATATCTTTGACATGTACCAGGACGAAGAGGAAGAGGAAGTCCCTCAACTTCAACGGAGGTCAAAGAAACGTACTGGTGAAACCAGTCAAGGCCCTTCAGCCAAGAAGAGTCGACCAGAAGACCTTCCTCAGGGCACACCAACTGGGCAAAGTCCTGCGCCAACTGGGCGAACTCCTACCCCTCCTCCAGCTCCTTCTGAACAGCAAAACACCCCTACTCGGTCCAACCCTCCACCTGCGCCTGCTAGGGAGCATCTTTCTCGCGAAGAGGCTCATAAGGCCAGGCTCGTGAGCCGTACCATTCGATCCGCTAAGGATCGAATTGAACGCATAGGCAAAGGTGAGCGTGTTGGGGCCGCCATGATCCAAGCTGTAGAGCTACCAGTCAATCAGATCCTGAACAGGGCTTTGAACGAGATCTCCAGCGTAAGTATTTCTTTGCTCCTCGAGTCTTTGTTTTTTCAGTTCTCGTGATAAGTCTTGACTTCTTTTTCTTTCGTTTACAGGCCTTACTTTCTGCCATTACTGCTCGCACCTGAGCCCAGGCCTACTTTGAGCAGATTGAGGCTAAAGTTCTCGAGAAACATCAGGTGAAGGCGGCTGAGGAGCTTTCAGCTGCTGAGGCCAAACATGCTAAGGAGTTGGAGGCGGTGGTCTGAGAGAGGGATGCAGCGGTGACCAAACTGTCCGCGGCTGAAGCTGCAAAAGATGCAGCGGTTAAGCTGAGGGAAGAGTACCGGTCGTACAACAAAACTCATCTCCGCGAAATCAAGCATCTGGAGGGGGTAGTCAAGTCTAAGGACGAGACTATTGCCACTCTCGAGGGCAAGGTGCAGCAGTCGGAGCTTGACAACTCCAAGAATCTGGAAAAGTACAAGAGGACGACACTCCGATGTTTCTATAACTTCTGGAAACACAATCAGGGTGCTGACTTTAGCTACCTTTCAGAGGAAGTCAGAGTTGCGGAGTTGGCTCGATGCGCTGCTCAACTGGCTGAAGAGGAGGCAAGAGCCGCGATTCCTGCAACCCCAAGCGTCGTTGGTTTGGACGAAGAAACCATCGAGGAAGAGACTGATCAGGTTGTTGCCCAGGATCCTCCTGCCCCCCATGCCTCTTAATTTATTTAACTGTCTTTCTTTCTTTTTGAACATGTGACCCATGGGTCGAAATGTAAAAACAACAGTTTCTTTTTAAACTTTTGCTGCACGGGCAGTAAATCTTTTTGTTTGAACAATTACATGCAAGCAGCAATGCTTGCGGTGTAAAGGCTTAACTATTGGTGTTATAATATTTTTACTTATTATAACGTTTGTCCGTATGACCGAACTCAGCATAGTACTTTGTCATGATTTATCAAAACATATATTTTGAAAAAATACTCTAAGTACTTGAAGGATGCTTTCACTCATTTTGTTCATGTGTTTACATACCTTGAGAGTATGCTTTGCTATCGATGTGCCTTATATGCCCCCCAAGTGATCGAGGAGCTTTAGGTCCTTGGTCACTTGCCTTGACCATGGCCTGTCCAAACATTCCTGTTCGTGCGGAAAAATGATACTTGTAATACAGCAAAACAACACACGTAATGAACAAATACTTGTAAATGTAAATTCACAAAGGTTGGCAAGAACGACTGGCTGAGCACAATCCCTTATAATTTCGTATTAAAAATGGACTAATCATGTCTTTACGAATGATTCTGAAACAGAATCTTACATATACGAGCAGTTAGCCATACACCGTGGCTAACCCTCTTTGCAAAACTTGTAAAAATTAATAGAAAAATTTGAACAAGCCAGTCCTTTAAGAAGGGCTGTTTATTGGTAATACTTGCGCAGGTGTTCTCCATTCCAGTAACGTGGAACGAGATCTCCGTTTAAGCTTGCAAGTTTGTAGGTGCCTGGGTGAAGGACTTCTTCAATCTGGTAAGGTCCTTCCCAGTTAGGTCCGAGCACGCCAGCAGTGGGGTCGCGGGTATTCAAGAAAACTCGTCGTAACACCAAGTCTCCGACGTTGAATCTTCTTTCTTTAACTTTGGAGTTAAAGTACCGGGCGAATTTTTGTTGATAAGCAGCAACTCGGAGTTGAGATTTTTCTCGTATCTCATCAATTGAGTCTAAGGACTCTAACATTAGCTGGCTGTTTTGCTCATGATCGTACGTTAAACGCCGATGTGAGGGGGGATTTATCTCGACGGGTAACATGGCCTCATACCCATAAGCTAAGGAAAATGGGGTGCGTCCTGTGGCTGTTTGATGAGATGTTCTATACGACCAGAGGACTTCAGGTAGTTGTTCTGGCCGTGCTCCTTTCGCTTCTTCAAGTCTTTTCTTTAGGGTGTCTTTGAGGGTTTTGTTTACAGCTTCGACTTGCCCATTCGCTTGGGGGTGTGCGACTGAAGAAAAGCTCTTAATTATCCCATGCCTTCCGCAGAAATCGGTGAATAGGTCGCTGTCAAATTGGGTACCGTTGTCCGAAACTATCTTTCTGGGCAGACCGTAGCGGCACACAATGTTCTTGATGACAAAGTCGAGAACTTTCTTGGTCGTTATGGTTGCGAGTGGTTCAGCTTCGACCCATTTTGTGAAGTAATCAATTGCTACAACTGCGTACTTTACTCCTCCTTTTCCTGTTGGCAGGGATCCAATTAAGTCTATTCCCCATATTGCGAAAGGCCACGGGCTCTGCATCTGCTTTAGCTCGTTTGGAGCTGCTCGTGGGATTTTGGAGAATCTCTGACATTTGTCACACCTTCGTACGTACTCCATTGAATCCTCGTTCATCGTTGGCCAAAAATAGCCCTGTCGGAGAATTTTTTTCGCCAAACTCTGCCCCCCAGCGTGATCTCCGCAGAAGCCTTCATGCACTTCTTTCATGAGTTCCTTAGCTTTTTCTGACGTGATACACCTGAGCAGTGGCATTGAGTATCCTCTTCGGTACATAATACCGTCGAGCAGTATGTACCTAGCAGCTTGTCTTTGCAGAGTTCTGGCCTTGTTTCTATCTGCTGGCAATGTCCCATTTGTCAGATACTCCAGGTAAGGCGCCATCCATGTATCTTCTATTCGAATTTACATGCTGGCTTCGACCGCATCAATGCTTGGTTCACTTAATCTCTCTACTGGGACTATGTTCAAGGTGTCAGCATCTTTAGCACTTGCAAGTTTGGCCAAGGCGTCTGCATTCGAATTTTGGTCTCGCGGAATCTGCTGGAGGGTGTATTTTGTAAACTGCGCTAGCAAATCTTTTGTTTTGTTAAGGTAGGCCATCATTTTTAACCCTCGCGCTTGATATTCTCCCTGGACTTGATTCATGACCAGCTGGGAGTCGCTGTAAATATCGAGCGCTTTTATATTCATTTCCCTGGCCATTCTCAGTCCAGCGAGGAGTGCTTTGTATTCCGCTTCATTGTTTCACGCTGCGAAGTCAAACCTGATTGCGCAGTGAAATCGATGCCCATCGGGCGTTATCAATATCACTCCCGCTCCAGCGTGAGATTCATTAGATGATCCATCTGTGAATAGCTTCCACGAAGGAGTCTTGTCTTGAGGCATGGGCGCCTCAGGCTGTTCGCACAACTCATTGCTGGGGAGTTCGGTGAACTCCGCAATAAAATCGGCTAAGGCTTGCCCTTTTGTTGCTGCTCGCGGTGAATAAGTTACGTCGAACTGTCCCAATTCGACCGCCCATTTTAACAGTCGTCCAGCCGCTTCAGGTTTTTGGAGGACTTGCCGAAGGGGCTGGTCGGTCAGAACTGAGATAGGATGGGCTTGGAAGTACGGTCGCAACTTTCGGGAGGCTAGAATTAGGCAATATGCTAATCTTTCAATCGGTGGATATTTTAATTCTGCACCGATAAGCCTTTTGCTGACGTAGTAAACAGCTTTCTGCACGCCTTCTTCTTCCCGTATCAGTACCGCACTAGCAGCAACTTCGGTAATCGCCAGATAAATATACAAAGTCTCTCCTTCGATTGGTTTTGATAGGATGGGAGGTTGCGACATATGAGCCTTTATTGTCTGGAATGCTTGCTCGCAGTCTTCCGTCCATTCAAACTTCTTATTTCCCCTAAGTAGATTGAAGAATGGAACGCACTTGTCAGTTGATTTTGAGATGAATCTACTAAGGGCAGCTATCCTTCCGGTCAGGCTTTGGACATCCTTGATCTTTTCTGGCGACTTCATATCGATCAGGGCTTTTATCTTGTCGGGGTTGGCCTCGATGCCCCTTGAATTTACTATAAACCCTAAAAACTTTCCTGACCCGACTCCAAAGGAACATTTGAGGGGATTCAACTTCATATGGTACTTGTTTAACACATCAAAGCACCTTCGCAAATCCCTCACATGTCCTTCAGCCTTCTTGGATTTTACCAGCATGTCATCCACATATACCTCCATGCTAACTCCGATCAGCTCCTTGAACATGTGGTTGACTAGTCGTTGGTAAGTCGCACCTGCGTTTTTTAGTCCAAAAGGCATTACCTTGTAACAATATAAGCCCGTATCGGTCCGAAAGCTGGTAGGATCCTCATCAGGGGGATGCATGCTGATCTGATTGTAGCCTGAATATGCATCCATGAACGAAAGGATCTCATGCTCAGCAGTTGCATCGACTAGCTGGTCGATCCTCGGGAGTGGGACGCAGTCTTTTGGCCAGGCCTTATTGAGGTCTGTAAAATCCACACAGGTCCGCCATTTTCCGTTAGGCTTGGGGACCAGCACCGGATTGGAGACCCATGATGGATAAAACGCCACCCTGATGAACCCATTTTCTTTAAGTCTTTCGACTTCCTCTTTCAAGGCTCTCGATCTGTCTTTATCGAGCAGCCTTCTTTTTTGTTGCACCGGTGGAAAGACTTTGTTCACGTTCAGGACATGGCTGATCACTGCAGGATCTATTCCGACCATGTCTTTATGCGACCAGGCGAAAACTTCCTGGTTCTCTTGCAAGAATTCCACCAGCGCCTGCTTTGCGGTAGGTTCTAAATTCTTCCCAACCCTTACGATTCGAGTCGGGTCTTTTTCATCGAGCTGGACCTCCTCCAGGTCCTCGACGGGTCCAACATTTTCTTCAAAATCCCCAAAGCGAGGATCCAAATCCATATCCTCACTTTGGGCAACACCCTATTTGGTGACTTTTCCACCTGATTGGGTTTGTCTGTTTTCCGTCATCTGCAATCGTTCTGGGGTAGCGCTCCTCAATGCTCCACTTTTTGCCTTTGTGGTCGAGGCGTTATAGCACTCCCTGGCTTCCCTTTGGTTTCCCAAAACGCATCCTAACCCTCTGTCCGTTGGGAATTTCATGGCTAGATGCCACATGGAGATGATGGCTCTCTGTTCAACCAGTATGGGTCTTCCAATAACGGCGTTATACGCTGAAGGACAATCGACCACTACAAAAGTGGCGAGCAATGTCCTTGAGGCAGGCGCTGTACCTGTTGTCACTGGGAGTTTGATCATTCCAGCTGGTGCGAGTCCTTCTCCAGAGAAGCCGTATATGGTTTGATTGCAGGGCTCCAAGTCCTTCACGGACAGCTTCATGCGTTCAACTTCCTGTATCGACCAGTACCCTTTTTACCATCATATTGGCCATTTGGATGTCCACGACCAGCGGATCGGAATGCGGGAACCGGACGTGTTGGGCATCAGCCTCAGAGAAGGTTATCCCGCATTCCTCTGAGCGGGCCTTTTTCGGCGCTCGGTCCTCCACAGTCATCATCTCAATGTCCTAGTCGTGGCGTAGAGTTCGAGCATATCGTTCTCTAGCCTTTCCGCTGTTTCCTGCGAGGTGCGGGCCTCCACAGATGGTTAAAAGTGTTCCGGCTACGGGGGCAGGCTGTAATGGTGGCGAGCGTTGGCGTGTGGACGTCTGCTCGTTGCCACCTGGAGCTTCTCGTTGGGAAGTTCCCGAGGCCCGTACATACCTTCTCAAGTTTCCTTGTCTAATGAGGAACTCAATTTCATCTTTTAGCTGGTTGCATTCATTAGTGTCATGTCCGTAGTCGTTATGGTAACGACAGAATTTGGTAGTGTCTCTTTTTGAAATGTCTTTTCGAATGGGCCTAGGTTTCTTGTAGGGCACACTAGAGATTGTAGCCTGGTAAACCTCTCCTCGAGACTCAACGAGGGCAGTGTAGTTAGTGAACCTAGGCTCATAACGATTACCCTTGGCTCGTTTATTGTCGGAGGTGGAAGGCTCATTGTGTGGCCGTTTCCCACCATTCTTGCCATTACCGTTGCCGTTTCCGTTGCCCTTGCCGTTGCCATTTGGTTTGGTGCCATTGGCGGGTTCGGCAGCCTTCTTACCCTTGTTCGAGGGTTTTCCATCATCGGCAATGGCTTCTTCGAGCTTGATATACCGATCAGCTTGGTCTAAGAACTCCTGGGTGGTTCTAACCCCATCCTTACGAAGACTTTTCCATAGGGGCGAACGGCGCTTCACTCCCGCGGTTATAGCCATCATTTTTCCTTCGTCCCCGACTGTCTTTGCTCCGGCTGCCGCTCGCATAAAGCGTTGGATGTAATCTTTTAGTGATTCTCCATCTTGCTGGCGGATCTCAACCAGTTGGTTTGCTTCGGTCGGGTGGACACGACCTGCGTAGAACTGTCCGTAGAACTCCCTTACGAACATTTCCCAGGAAACTATGCTTGCAGGTGGGAACTTAAAGAACCATTCCTGCGCGGCTTCAGAAAGTGTTGCAGGAAAGATCCTGCACCGAGCGTCTTCGGACACTTTCTGAATGTCCATCTGGATTTCAAACTTATTCACATGCGAGACGGGATCCCCGTATCCATCAAAGTTTGGGAGCGTAGGCATCTTGAACTTGCCGGGAGTCTCTGCGTTGGCTATTCTTTGGATAAATGGAGTGCCTTTTCTTCTATCGTGGTCGATGTAAGAGGTCCTTCCTCCGACCAGCTGTTGTACAGCCTGATTTAGTGCGTCTATCTGGGCTTGCAACGCAGTAGGAATAGCTATGGTCTCAGCTGCTGGGGGGATGTTCTCACCATGCTTCTCTCGACGATCATTGAGTATGTCTCTTAGATCTTCCTCTCTTCTCTGTTGCTCGCTACCTCCGAGCCGGTTGAAGACATTATTTTGCCTGGGTTGCCCCTCAGCATCTTGTCTATTTGGTTGATCATCTTGAGGTATTTGGCTCCTGCCTTTACCTCTATTTCCGTTCCTTTCATCAGCATTGTCCTTGCATGAGTCAGCCTCGTTGTAGCCGTGGCCATCTTTGAACTTTGACTGGCTGTGGTAAGACTGGTTGTTCCCTCTATTCCCGTCTCTGGCAGAAACACACCGAGCGTTAGAGGGTGGCCTGCGCTGGTCGCGATGTCCCCGTGCATTATCATGCCGTTGGGATCCACGGACCGCAGAGCCTAACTCCGAGTCTCTCCTGTTACCAAGAGGGTAGTGACCCCTGTTCGCTTGGTGTGGCCCATCATTCTCGCGGCGTCTAGGACTACGAGGCTGTCGCTCGGCCCTATTCTGCCTTTGTTGCGGGGGACTACCTCGAGCAGCGTGGGATGGAGGATCTGCCTCGGGGTCCAGTGGAACATCGTCATGAGGCATCTGGGGCTGTTCAGGCCTTTGCGGACTTGAAGGATGGACCGGTGGGCTAGGATTGGGACCTCCCTGGGGTGGCCCATTTTCAGGTTGATTAGGCTGTGAGGCAGGCGCGGCCTGATTTCTGGCCAACAGCAAGGCCGCTTCAAGGGCTGCCATGGCCTCGGTTTGGCGGCGATCCACCTCCGCTTGTCTCTCACTTAACTCCGCCCGCTGACGATCAAGCTCCTGCTGCTGCCTTGCCATAGCTTCTGCGGCAGTCTCCTGATTGGCTCTCAGACTAGCCAACTCTTCCTGCAACGCGCCCAGGGTGCTCCTCAAAGTCGCATCGTCCATTTCCTCCTCTTCAAAATCTAGCTGCGGCTCATCTTCCGCCATGCTTGCAGGGGGAGGAGGAAGTGGCGGATTCGACGGTGCAGCGGCGGCGGTCTGAGCAGCTTTCTTCCCTGCTTTCGCCATTAGTTTTATCAACAACGATGAATCGTCCTCTCAATGAAAGCACCAGAATGTTGACCCACGATTTAGCCAACTGACACGGAGTCAAAATATGAATGATATAGACGAATATAGATAGATAATAACGTAATGACAAAAGTAAAGAAAACACAGTAATTTATAGTGGTTCGGCCCCAGAATCTGGTAATGACCTACGTCCACTTAGAATGATATTGATATGGGATCAAAAGTGTGATCAGAGAACTTGGGTTCAATGAGTTTCAACACTCCTCATACACAATACAAGTTTTCACAGATAATTTCTATATCTCTATGATTTCCGGGCTCCAAAAGTCCCTTCCCATGAGCCATCTCTTGCTTTTTATAGGCTCATGGAGGGTTGCCCAATATTGTTACAGATATTATCCCCTGAATCATGGGATATTCAGAAGATTTCATGTTGTTTTGCCAGCGGAACCACCGACCAGTCTGGTCGTGGTAAAGACAGGTCTGTCCTGCTTCTGGTGTGTCTCCTGGTCGATACTCTAGCAGACGCTCCAGGTGTCAGGCACGTGTCAAGAGATTACTCACCACGTCACAAATGCTAATTTATTGGATAACAAGCGGGTAATGGTTATTGGAGATTTAGTAACCTGGGTAACCATTAGTTACTGCTGAGAGTAACAAGTTTTAGAAAGAAATTGGTAGAAATGAAATAGAAATGAAAAGACTTAAGTACCCTTGAGGTTTAAGTAGGAAAGGATAGGCAAGGAGGGGCAAAATGGTCTTTTGGCAAGGGTTATAGACAAAATTCAGCTGGGATTTAGGGGGGTTCGGTTTGGGCATTATGTCACTTGAGGCTTGATAGAAATTGAAGAGAAGAAGAGAAGGAGAAAGAAGGTTAGGGCAAGAAGAGGAGGAGAAGGAGAAGTGAGAGTCTAGGAGGAGATCAAGGAAGCTTGGTTTGGATTCTTGATTGAGGTAAGAGTTTTAAACATCCTTGGGTTTCTTTTCTGTTGTGGTTTAATATTTTGGAGCCATGGTTTAGGATTTTCAAGCTTGGGTTGTGTTTTTGGCCTTTGGGTTTGAGTTTTCTGAAATTTGAAATCAAATGGGTGATTTTGAGTGTGATTGTGTTATTGAGTTGGATTATGATGTTTATGGGTTGATGTATGGTCTACTTGGGGTTTTGATTTGGTTTTGGGGCTTGGGTACCTGCTTGGGATGATTTGGAGTGGAGTTAGCTCGGGGAAAACGCAGGGAAAAACCCAGAAATCTGGGTTTCGCGTAGGAGCGCCGCAGCCCTGTTCTTGGGCGCCGCGGCGCAAGGCTATTTCTGGGTAGGGAGAGGCTTCTGACTTGCTGGGCGCCGCGGCCCTCTTAGGTAGCGCCGCGGCGCTAGGCCATTTTCAGGACTTGAAAGTTTGCATTTTTGAGCTTTTGCTCCAGGGGTTCGGGGGATGTTTCCGATGATTTGTTTTAGGAGTTTGGGAGTCCCGAGAGTGTGGGATTGGTCCCGAGAAGCGGTTTTTGATTTGATTAGTGTTGAGGGTGTTTCTTGTGTGTTGTGACTAGGTTATTGGAGAGGCTCGTGCTAGTGGACCGTGCTCGCGGCTTTAGTGCATCAGGAGGCTCGGAATACAGGTAAGAAAACCGTAACACCCGAGATTAGGGCATGGCCCCACTGTGTGATTGTAGGGCATGGCCCCGGATTGTATTACGTGCAAATGCTTAACCTTAAATGAACCGTGATGTGTGTGAATGTTTATTTTGAATGTACTATATGTGTGATTATGATGAATTGAACGGCAAGAGCCGAGTACGGCGTAGGCCGGGGCGGCCGTGGGGCCGAAAGTAACACACAGCACATGGGATGCTTAAATTCAGGGTGGGACCCAAGGGATACATGAGTTATCCTCGCGGTGAGAACCGAAACTCCAGGCTTTGGTAAGGCCTTGGGGGCGGCATGGCCGTACTTGTTTATTATGATGGTTTTTCCTATGTGTCAGTGAATTATGCCAGCTATTTGATTCGCATATGTTATGTGTTATTTGGGTTTTCTTGCTGGGCTTCGGCTAACGGGTGCTCCGTGTGGCAGGTAGTTGCAAGGATTGAGTCAACCAACCATGAGTACGGAGAGCGTGAAGCGACGCGTACATGGTTGGCCTGCCCGACTGCTTTGGTTGGGGGTTTATTCGAAAATGGCTGTAATAATCTATGATTTCATGATTTCTCAACTGTAACCTTATTTCAAGATGTAATTAGTTTTCAAACCTTATTTTGGGATCCCAAATGTTTAATAATAGAAGTTTTAATGAAACGACGCATTTTCAAAGATTACAGCCTTAACTTTTAATTAGTCACACTTTTGTTTCAAAACCTCGGTTAGCGAGTTCATTGCACACTGTTTTGTCTTAAAAATTCACTTAGTAACGGCTCTAAGGTAGTAGGGCGTTACAATATTCATCATGTCTAATACATGTTCTCTAAAAGAAACTCATTTCTTCATTTTCTTGGTCATGTAGGATCTGGTGGCCTCATGCCTGCACTGGTCTGACTGCTGCCCAAACATATCTTAAACGGTATCCCATATCTCATAAGCATTTTCAATGTTTTAAACTTCTTTCTGAGCACATCGCTCATGCTCACAAGCATATAACACTTTGCTTTGTTGTTTGATAAGATCCAATTATCAAACTTTTCCCTTGCAGTTTTGGCAGCAGTAGCAGGAAGGACTTCAGGACATTCCTTAGTCAAGAAAAATTTGTGGTTTTCACATATTAATACAATGTTCGAGTTTGATTTCCATTTCATGTAGTTTTCACCAGTCAACTTTTCATTAGCAAGTAAAGAAGATATAGGATTTGAGCTAGACATAATTGTTGAAAATAAATAAATAAATAAAAATGAATTTATGCATATAATAAATATCAGTAATTTTCGGAATAGTAAACATGATGCATGAATGCAACAATTAAATAACACATAAAAAATAATTACTAATTCCACGATTAATTAATTTGAACATTAATGGACCAGCCTTAGGGTAGGTCAGACTAATTCAAATTAATTTAGAGACAAGTTCTCAAATTTATAAGTGAAAAATTAAATCAATACTTCTCTATTGACTTATAAACAACCACTTGTTTGGTCAAGAATACGCTAGTCCGCTCGAAAGCCTAATGTACCTTGTGAGTGTAACCCATTATTTTAGATCAATGACTTAACTCAAGAGTGTGCCTTAGGGTCAGTCAAACTTGAAATACATCATTAAATCATATTCTTGAAAAAGAAGTTTGCCTTGAGAATAACACAGTCGGAAGCCTTCCTTAGGGGGACACAAGAAATGGTGTCGCGAGGCCCTCTCCATGCTACCTTGGTTCTAACTAATAATTGAGACCATGGGAATTGTTGTCATAACTCCCTTGCCAAGGATTGATCAATTGGTAGATGCCACTATGGGGCACGAGCTCATGTCTTTTATGGATGCATACTCGGGCTATAACCAGATCGCCATGAACCCGACAGACGAGGAGCACACTAGCTTCATGACCCTAACTAACGTTTATTGCTAGAAGGTCATGCCCTTCGGGCTGAAAAATGCAGGAGCTACATACCAAAGGTTGGTCAACAGGATGTTTACAAATCATATCGGGAAAAACATTGAAGTGTAGGTTGACGACATGTTGGTCAAGTCAAAGACTGCCGATAACCATGTCTCCGATCTGGAGGAATGCTTTAAGATTTTAAGAGAGTACGACATGAGGCTAAATCCCCAAAAGTGCACTTTCGGGGTAGCGTCAAGAAAGTTTCTGGGTTTCAAAGTCAACACCAGAGGAATAGAGGCGAACCCCGATAAAATCAGGTCACTACTCGAGATGCCATCACCCCGGTCGTGAAAGACGTCCAAAGTCTGACAGGAAGGGTGGCAGCCCTTAATCGGTTCATTTCAAAATCTACCAACAAGTGTTTGCCATTCTACAACCTGCTCCGGGGAAATAAAAAATTCAAGTGGACCAATGAATGGGAACGTGCCTTCCTCGACCTGAAAGCGCATTTAGCCGAGTCGCCCGTGTTGTCCAAGCCAACGGTAGGAGAGCCTCTTTTCCTTTACCTGTCTATCACGGAAGATGCGGCTAGCGCAGTACTGGTCCGGGAAGAAGACCGGTCTCAGAAGCCAGTCTATTACATTAGCAAGAGGCTTCTCGGAGCTAAATCCCGATACTCGTTGATGGAAAAAAATGGCTTTCTGCCTTATTACGGCCTCCCAAAAACTCAGGCCGTATTTCCAATCCCATTCAATCCGCGTCATAACTGATCAACCTTTAAGGTAGGTTTTGCAGAAACCTAAGGCATCAGGGCATCTTTTGAAATGGGCTATCGAGCTCAGCCAATTTGAGATACTGTATGTGCCACAAACTGCAGTAAAAAGCCAAGCTCTGGCTGATTTTATGGCAGAGTGCACGAGATTCTAAGAAGAGCCAATGGAAGAGCCGTGTCAACCGATTCGAGCCTCGTGGAAAGTCTTTGTAGATGGCTCGTCTAACGAGAATGGATTCGGAGCTAGAATCATCTTGATTTCCCCGGATGGACATCGTTTCCACTCCGCGTTGCGATTCGGATTCAAAGCATCCAACAACGAAGCCGAATGCGAAGCTTTATTGGCGGGCCTAAGGACAGCGCAAAAGCTGAAGACCAGCTCCGTCCAGTGCTACAGCGATTCCCAACTCGTGGTAAACCAAGTATCAGGAGAATACCAAGCGTGGGGAACCAAGATGGCTGCTTACCTGGCCAAGGTAAAGAAGGAGCTGTCCGCATTTGAGCACAGCCTAATTGAACAGATACCTTAGGAGCAGAATGCCAATGCTGATGCCCTGGCAAAGCCTGCCACCTTTGGGGAGGCCAAAACTTTGGGCCTGGTACTAGTAGAATTCTTGGAAAGACCAAGCATATAGGAAGCCGAGGCAGAGGTCGAGATGATCGACACCAGGCCGACCTAGATGACTCCCATAGTCGAGTACCTCACAACAGGGAAGTTACCTGAGGAGTGAAACGACGCGAGGAGGGTACTTTACCAAGCTCCGAGGTATATAATGATAGACAAGACATTGTACCAGCGTGGCCTCTCTTTACCTCTTCTGCGGTGTGTTCTGCCAGGTGAAGCAAAAACCATTCTGCAGGAGGTGCGTGAGGGATTTTGAGGAGATCACGTTGGGGGGGCAAACCCTGGCCTTGAAGGTGTTGAGGCAAGGGTATTATTGGCCCACTCTATCGAAGGACTCGATCTCTTATGTCAAAAAGTGCGACAGGTGCCCAAGATTCGCCACGGTCGCCCGAGCCCCTCCAGTCGAGCAAAAGATGATCTCATCCCCGTGACCATTCGCGGTCTGGGGGATTGATTTAGTTGGTGCCCTTCCCACGGGAAAGGGAGGAGTTCGCTATGCTGTGGTGGCTATAGACTACTTCACAAAATGGGCAGAAGCAGAAGCCCTGGCGACGATTACTTCAAAGAGGGTCCTCGACTTCGTGGTCAAGAGTATTGTCTGCTGATTCGGGCTGCCAAAGAAGAACGTGTCGGATAATGAAACACAGTTCGATAGTGATCTCTTCACCGAATTCTGCGAGAGGCACGGCATAGTTAAAAGCTTCTCCTACGTGGCCTACCCCCAGGCTAATGGGTAGGTCGAGGCTGTAAACAAGACACTAAAAGCGAGCCTTAAGAAGAGGTTGGATGAAGCCAAGGGAGTTTGGCCCGAACAGCTCCCCAGGTGCTGTGGCCATACCGGACCTCTCACCGAACTTCGATGGGTCACACTCCTTTCTCCCTGGCTTTCGAGAGTGAGGTCGTCCTTCCTATAGAAACAAAGATAGCCTCACATAGGGTCTAGACATTTGGCCAAGACCAGAACGACAAATTGCTCTGCATGTCCCTCGACCTAATTGATGAAAAACGAGAAGCTTCCCAGCTACAGCTCGCGCCTTATCAACAGAAGATCACTCGTTATTTCAACTCAAAGGTCAAGAAACGCAGCTTTAGCGTAGGCGACCTGGTGCTCCGAAGATTCTTCTTAGCCGGTAAGGATCCCAAGGACGGAGTGTTGGGACCAAATTGGGAAGGACCCTCAAATAATAGAGGTTGTGAAAGAATGAACCTTTAAACTAGCTCGGCTTAATGGAGAAGCAGTCCCACGGACTTGGAACGCTGTACACCTGAAAAAATATTATCAGTAATACTTTTGTAAGGCTTAGTTAGGAAAGCCACCTTGTTTTATTAAATAATGAGAAGTAGTTTCTTCATATCATGGTGTATCTTCATGAGCATAAAGTTAGAAAAGCATGTTCCAAATAACCACAAAAGGTCCTTTCCTGGTTACTTGGGGGGCATATATCCTCGATACAACCAGGTCCTAAAACTTAGAAGTTTATTCAAATTGGTTAATCGATGTTTTTCTTAAAAAGCACGAGATATCAATAAAGAATTAACGCGAACTAAGTTTCTAAAAACAATGTCCTAGATACAACCAGGTCCTAAAACTTAGAAGTTGTTTCAAATTGGTTAATTGATGTTTTTCTTAAAAAGCACAAGATGTCAATAAAGAATTAACGCGAAATAAGTTTCTAAAATCAATGTCCTGGATACAACCAGGTCCTAAAAAATAGAAGTTGATTCAAATTGGCTAATCGATGTTTTTCTTAAAAAGCACGAAATATCAGTATAGAATTAACGCGAACTAAGTTTTTAAAAGTTAAGCGTCCTGGATACAACCAGGTCTAGAAACTTAGAAATTAGTTAATTGACTGAGTGCTTTGTGGTTTTAAGGAAAAAGTCAGTGAACTAACGCGAACTAAGTTTTTACCAATTGTGCTGAAAATGAATAACAATAATGATAAAAATAGATTAAAATGAAATTCGGGGAAACCAATTGTCTCGAGGAGAAAAAACCTCGTGGTAAAAGATTACAAGTAAATAAAAAAAAAAAAGAACAAAAGTCTTAGGCCCCCCCCAAGCCGCTCCGATGAGGTCACCCCTTCGGTCTCCTGCTCGCCTGCAGCGGAAGTCTCCCCAGTCTCACAGGGCACCTCCTGTTGAAGACGAGCCTTGAACTTCTCGAGGAAGGGCTCCCACACCTCCAGCGCCAGGAAGGAGAAATCGCCATCCTGGTTGAAGGCCCAGCAATGATAAAGCATGGCCTCCATGGAGGAGTTGGAAAATGCCCTCTCTGCCACAAGGGCGGCCTTGGCCTCCTCAAGCTCGACCTTCACGACAGCCAAGGTAACCTGTGTAGCCTCGGCCTCCATTTGCTTAGCCCAGATCACCTCCAGATCGGCCTTCCCAGCGACCAAGGTGACCTGCGCGGCCTTTTCACTTTCCTTGACGGCCATCAGGGCAGCCTTGGCATCACGCTCTTGCTGTTGTGCAGACGCGAGAGCGGCCTGAGCAGTCTGGAACTCGCCCTTGATCTCTTCAAACCTGGCCCTGGACCAAGCTATGCTGTGGTGTAGAGCCAAAGCCGCCTGCAAAGGCAAAGATAATAAGTCATGTGCTATAGAGAAAGCAAAGATAGTTAACTAAGTTAACTAAGTAAACTTACTGTGAGGGTCATCCCTAGTGAAGACTCCATAACATTCTCGGGGCTCCTCGTCTCGATCTCCCGCAAGTCCCTTGGGGTGGCATTGTAATAATGATCCACTGTATAGCTCGTGGTCTCGTAAACCGTCCCTCGAAAGGGCTCAGGGATTTTTCTCCAGGGCCTGAGTGTTAACCGGGATGCGCACGATGGGAGTGGGAGATGGTGGGGTTCCAGCTGGTGCCTCCAGTTCCCGAGTAGGGACCAGAGGTCGCGGGGGTGGTGGGGGCATGTTCTCTGCGGCGGCAGGGACCTGGCCCCTCCCCTTTGCGGGAGACTTGGAGGTGGTCCCAGGAGGAGGAGCCTTCTTAGTCAGCCAGAGTTTCTTGACCAATGGCCCGGACGACCCGGAGGGAGGATTCTCCCCATGGAAGATGGACTGCAGAGCGTTGTCTCCGGGCTGTGCCATCTCTTCGCCTGAAAAAAAAATAAGGGAGCTTTATTATACATGTAAGAATACGTTATCACAATAAAATTCTAAGGGTGTATTGAAAAGGTCCTACCTTCCAAGCTAGAGGAGGAATCTATTGCCACGACCTTCGACCGCGGAGCTTCTATGGGGGAGTCTAAGTTTATAACTTCGCGAATGAGAGGGGGCTCTGGGTCCGGATCCGCCTCAGGACTGGAGTCATCTACATACTGCCTAAGCCCCGGGGCGACTACACCTTCCAGAAGGGAGGGCCACAACCTAAGGTTGGTCCCATACTCCTCAAAAAAGGCTGACCTAAAAGCCAGGGTGGTGTCTACTACTATAGTGCCCCTAGGGCAGCCCATGTCATGGCGCAAGACTAGTTGATCAATGCACTGGAGTAGAGTTATGTTAAGGTCTGCGTCATCTTGGTGACGATGTACGAGCTGGCTTGGGTTAAACCTAGCAAGCCCTAGGTCTGTGGTTGCCCTGTCTAAGTCCCTAATAGGTATGGGTTACCTTGGCCACAAGGGCCGGCTGCTGCCCCGGACTGGGTTCGATCCGCGTCAAGCCCCTGGGAAATCACAAGAGCCCACTTCCAATGCACGATCAGTACCTCGTCTTCCTCCTCCTGCTTGTCATTGTCCGCAGCACCCCCCTCAGGGATGGGCACCAACTCGCGAGCTACTGGGATAGCCCGCGACCTCCTCAAGGACAAGGTCTGGCCCAGAGAAATTAACTGGCACGCCAGCATCGTCTCATCAGATACGAGCTGGCGGTTGTAACGCCCTACTACCTTAGATTTGTTACTAAGTGAGTTTAAAAACGTGCAATCACTTGCTAATCGAGGCTTTTAAAGCAAAAGTGTAATTAAATCATTAACGGAGTAGAAACTTTAGAAATAACTCTATTTCATTGAAAATCATAAAAGTTTAACACTTGGGATCCCAAAATACTGTTTAGAAATATTTACGACATATAAGTACAACCAAGTCGGCTAAACGACAAAATCTAGGTTTTATTACATTCATCTCCCAAAATCCACTGGCTGTGGTAGCCAGGCAGGCCAAACATGTACACACCGCTTCATGCTTGCTATACTCATGGTTGGTTGGCTTTCTCCTTGCTCTTACCTGCACCACAGAGCACCTGTGAGCCAAAGCCCAGCAAGAAAACCCACAAACAGATAACATATGCAAAACAAACACATAGCATACAAACAGGCCATCAATAGGCTAAACGCATACGGCCTAGCCGTCCCAGGCGCTTTACCAGGGGGTGGGTTTGCGGTCCACGCCGTGAGAATATCCCAGGTATCCTTTAGGGTCTTGCCCTGACAGCTCGAACTCCACGTGCTCAACGCTGCTGCTGGCCCCTTGTCGTACTCAGCCTCGCACTCAACGTACCCAACGCCGTTCCCGGCCCCTGTCGACCTCGGCCTGCGTCGTTCCCGGCTCTTGCCGAACATTCACATAATCGCATTAATAGCATAGTAAACATAAACTGAACACTAACAAATTCAATCAAAGGGCTACGTCCTGCAGTTCAAACATATTAGGGCTCAGCCCTGCATACAAGCTCTATGGGAATAGGGGTTTTCTTACCTGCATCCCGAGCTCTCCGAGCACCGATATCCCGAGCACAGTCCTCTAACTTGAGCATCGCCGAAAACCTAGTCACAACATGTTAACAATATTCATCCACGAAGTTCTAATCCATTAAGTAACTTTGAGACATATCTCTAATCTCTGGAACCTTGAATTCTATCAATCCGGGTGATAAAATCCACCCTAAGCCTTAACCTTTGAGTTCCCAAGCCTAAACACACTTAAAAACTCAAAATGTCACTAAGAGTCGTGGCCCTACCCACAAGTTCCATGGCACGCTTGGTCAAGTGCCGCGGCGCGCATTAAACACCATGTCCTCCCATGGCCGCGCACACACACGGGTCGTGGCATGCCCCTCATAGGGCCGCGACCCTCACCTCCAAACCTAGAAATCTCCATCTTTTCCTGCATTTTCTTCAGACCAACTCACCCAAAACCAAACTAGCAATTCCAGATTCTCATCACAAAGGTTCTAACCCAGTTTAAACATCAAAACCTATCAAAAACCTACTCCAAAAACTCAGCTAAACACCCTAGAACAGAACAAATCCTACTCACATGCATTACCTAAGAAAACATTAGAAATCAACCATAATTTCTCAAAGTTAAAGCTTACCCTTTCTGAGTTATGATTCAGAGTTGATCCCCTAAGTTCCAACTTTAATTCCCCAAGCTCCAAGCCCTGGTTTTCTGGTTAGAGTCTCCCAAGCTCAGCTCCTATCCTTAGTTCTTGACTATTTCCTTCCCTTTGCTTGTTTCAATGAGTTTATCTTAGAGAGTGAAAATGAGAGAGATTATAAACTATCTTCAGCTGGGAAGGGAAAGTGAATGTTGGTTTCTAAGTCTCCAAAAGCTTCCTAAACTTTGTTTTATTTAACTAAAGCTTTAAGGTTACCTCAAGGCTCGGGGTACCAAAATGTCCCCGAGGGGAAAATGGTAAATTTCCCCATTATTCCCTCCTAAACATTCTATCCTCAAATATATCTCCAAATATTTATTTCCATAACCCGATAACCCCATAATACATCTAATACCCAAAGTACCCCTCGACTTGCCCTAAGTTGGATTCTCAACCCCGTTGTGACTTTCTGGCTAACCGATCACTAGGATTGTCTCGGATCGTGCTACACAGAAATATATCACATGCATATCATATTTATCACATTTACGCCCTCAACAGGCTAAAATCACAAACATACCCCTAATATTCAAGCGGGGCCCACATGCACATTTAACTCAACTAAACATGCATCTCTATCACATACTCACATAAATTCACATATTAACATATTAGATCATTTGTTGCCTTCCAGGCACGCTAATCAAGTACCTAACCCCTATTAGCAAATTCGGGTCATTACAACTATCCCCTCCTTACTGAAATTTCGTCCTCGAAATTACCTGAACAACTCGGGATACCGCACCCTTATCTCTGACTCAAGTTCCCACGTCGCCTCCTCAACCTAGTTGTTCCTCCACAGCACCTTCACCAAGGCGATTGTTTTGCTCCGCAAGACTTTATCTTTCGGGTCAAGAACCTGAACCGGCTTCTCCTCATAGGACAAATCTTGATCATGTTCCAGATCTTTATAACTTAGAACATGCGTCGAATCTGACACATACTTCCGGAGCATGGACACATGGAAAACATCATGAACCCCTGATAAAGCTGGAGGCATCGCTAGTCTGTAAGCTACCTCTCCAACCCGTTCCAGAACCTCGAAGGGACCAACAAACCTAGGGCTCAACTTGCCCCGAACACCAAACCATTTCACTCCCCTCAAATGTGAAATCCTAAGAAACACATGATCACAAACCTAAAATTCCACGCCCCTGCGTTCCACGTCTGAATAGCTCTTTTGACGACTCTGGGAGGCGAGCATTCACGCTCTAATCTTCTCAATTGCCTCATTAGTCCTCTGAACCATCTCTGGACCCAGATATCTCCTCTCACCTATCTCATCCCAATGAACAAGTGATCTACACTTCCTTCCATAAAGCATCTCGTACGGAGCCACTCTGATGGTCGCCTGATAACTGTTGTTGTACGAGAACTCGATCATAGGGAGATACTTACTCCAAGATCCCCCAAAATCTAGCACAGAGGCTCGCAACATGTCCTCCAATATCTGAATCATCCTCTCAGACTGTCCATCTGTCTGAGGATGATAAGCGGTACTAAACCGTAACTGCGTGCCCATAGCCTTTTGCAGGCTCTCCCAAAACTTGGAAGTGTAGGTGGGGTCTCTGTCGAATACTATCGACCTCGGGGCCCCATGAAGTCGAACAATCTCCTTCACATACAACTCAGCATACTGCTCCACAGTATAAGTTGTCCTAACAGGCAAAAAGTGGGCAAACTTGGTATACCTATCCATAATCTCCCACACCGAGTCATGCTGTCCCACGGTCCTCAGCAAACCAACCACAAAGTCCATAGTGATATCTTCCCACTTCCATTCTGGGATCCCCAGAGGCTGCAGCAACCCCGCAGGCCTCTGATGCTCAGCCTTAATTTGCTGACAAGTTAAGCATTTGGCCACATAATCCACCACATCCCTCTTCATGCCTGACCACCAATACAAAGCTCTCAAATCCTGGTACATTATCGTTGTACTCGGGTGCAAGGAATAGGGAGTGGTATGCAATTCATCTAAGATCTCCCGTCGGATACCAGAATCCATCGGAACACAGATCCGACCCTTGTACTTCAGTAATCCCATCTCTGAAATAGAAAAGTCCTTAGTCGCTCCGACTAAGACATTCTCTCTATGACCTCTGAACTGGGAATCTTTTCCCTGCACCTCCTCGATCCTCTCAAGGAGTGTAGACTGAAGAGTGATGTTGGCCAACTGACCAACCACCAACTCTATACATGCTCTGGTCATCTCCTCAACTAGCTTATCAGATATCTGTCTCGAACTAAACAACTGTCCTGGGCCTTTCCGACTCAATGCATCAGCCACCACATTAGCCTTCCCAGGATGGTATAGGATATCACAATCATAATCCTTAACCAATTCCAGCCACCGCCTCTGGCGCATATTCAGGTCCTTCTAAGTAAAGAAATATTTTAGAATCTTATGGTCGGTGTATATCTCGCACTTCTCACCATAAAGATAATGTCTCCAATTCTTAAGTGCGAACACCACCGCAGTCAACTCCAAATCATGCGTGGGATACCTTTGCTCATACTCCTTTAACTATCTCGATGCATAGTCTATCACCTTACCAGCTTGCATCAACACGCACCCCAAACCCTGTCTGGATGCATCACAACAAACCACAAACTTTTCATTATCTGTCGGCAAGCTTAACACTGGCACGGTGACCAATCGCCGCTTCAACTCCTTGAAACTGTTCTCACATCTGTCCGTCCAAACATACCTTGTCTTCTTCTTTGTCAGTTCTGTCAATGGCGTAGCTATTCTGGTGAACCCCTCAACAAAGCGCTGATAGTTCCCCGCTAAGCTGAAAAAGCTTCTCACTTCAGGAACATTGCTCAATCTAGGCCAATCTCTTACCGCCTCAATCTTACTCGGGTCAACCAAAATCCCCTCTTTACTAACAATATGGCCCAGAAATGTAACTTATGGTAACCAGAACTCACATTTACTGAACTTATCATATAACTTCAGCTAGGAAGGGAAAGTGAATGTCAGTTTCTAAGTCTCCAAAAGCTTCCTAAACTTTTTTTTATTTAACATAAGCTTTACGGTTACCTCAAGGCTCGGGGTACCAAAACGTCCCCGTGGGCAAAATCCTAAATTTCCCCATTATTCCCTCCTAGAAATTCTATCTTCAAATATATCTCCAAATATTTATTTCCATAACCCGATAACCCCATAATACATCTAATACCCAAAGTACCCCTCGACTCGCCCTGAGTCGGATTCTCAACCCCGTTGTGAATTTCTAGCTAACCGCTCCCCAGGACTGTCTCGGATCGTGCTACACAAAAATATATCACATGCATATCATATTTATCACATTTACGCCCTCAATGGGCTAAAATCACAAACATACCCCTAATATCCAAGCGGGGCCCACATGCACATTTAACTCAACTAAACATGCATCTCTATCACATACTCACATAAATTCACATATTAACATATTAGATCATTTATTGCCTTCCAGGCACGCTAATCAAGGCCCTAAGCCCTATTAGCAAATTCGGGTCGTTACACGGTAGTCTTTTTCACTTGGTGGGAGCCCCGCCAAGGTCTCATATTGACCCCTGAGGGTCACCGATTTGGCCGTCCTCACAAAAATGGTTGCACGATGGTATTCAAGTCAATACACATGAAAAGAAATAAAGCAAACATGGCGATTTTGCGAGCTGAGGATAGAAGAAACTTACAAGGACAGTTGAATAGTGGTGATCGCAGTTGCGAAACCCCGTCAACATAAAGAACTGGTCCTTGAAGTCGTTGGGGTGGGTGGGCAGCTCGATGACTGCAGGAGAATTGGAAAACGGGTCAGGTTGTAGAACCTGTCGCCTCGCCCCCGTTGATCCGGGCTGGCTTTAAGGCAGAAGAAATAAAGGATGTCTGCTAGTGCAGGGACCTCCCACTCATGCTTCAGGAAGAGGTCCCTCAGCCCCGCTAGCAGACGGTAGGAGTTAGGGGAAGTTGGAAGGGAGGAAGGCCATGAAGTACTGGTCCAAAGGTAGGAAGGCCCCAGCCTAGAAGTGTTCATCGCTCCAGGCCGCGAACTCCTCGTCGAGGGGCATGCAGCTCCTCTCGCCCTCAAGGGGAGGTCGGGCAACAAGAGCGCCTGTCCCAATTTCGATGTTATGGGACAGTAGGATCTTGTTGACCCTCCCTTGGGTCGTAATCTTCGAGACTATCCTCTCTGCCTCGAAGAAGGCATCAGGTCCCACCTCGACCTCTTTCTCCACTGTGGGACCGAAGTGGGGGATTGGAGATTTCGCGACTATCTCTTTCCCCTTGCTAGCCTACTGGGATGATGAATCGACAGCACTCTTTTTAGGTATGTTCTTCCTGGGCCCCATCTGGTCGCCTAACGAACAAACATGAAGAAAGTTTAAAAAGGCGACCTAAAAATAGAAAATGGAATCTAGCGCGAGAAGTAATTTTCGCACACGGGCTGAGGTAATCTCAGCTCGCGGTGCGTGAGGCCACGCGATGCCATGATCACACACCCGTGTTTCCAACGGATCCCCGATTTCTCGGGATCTGTGTCAAGAGGGTTAGGATAATGCTTGCCTTGGAGGGAAAGTTTCATAAAGCAAAACTGCCTAGGAGGCGTGACCCCTAAGCTACTCGGTTTTGCACCCCAGAAACCTATCGCCTTCCCCTCTCCAAACAGGCATTCCATAAAGCTACCCAGAAAAGTTACCCATAAATTATTTTGTCCTATACGACAAGTTCCTAGACATATTCTCATATAGTCGACATACCTAGGATCAAAACCTATGCACCAAAAATCAGCCAAAAACAACCTACAGTGTGCGACTAAGAAAGAGGCTTACCTAACAAAAAAATAGAAAGATCAAAGCATGCAACAGGCAAAGGACTTACAGTGTATTTTCCGTATGGAAGCCGTAAAAAGTGTAGGAATCGGAATCCTAGTGGAGTCTTTAAAGCTGAACTGGTGCAGAAACTCTTATGGCAAGAGCGTAGGGATCTTTGGGATGATAACCGGAAGAAGAAAGACTTCTGAGGATAAAGAGGAAAGAAGATGAGGAAACAATTTCAAATAAAGGGTGGATAATGCGGAAGGTGGCCAACCTTATATATACGTAAGAGGTAAAAGAACGAGGACCGTTCGATCGCATTAATGCGATATATGAGGGTCATAACTCGAGAGGCGAAACGATGACCGAAGATAGGCTAGGCCATTTAATGCAATTCTCAGAAGCCGGACAGTCGCCAACCACGGCTTTCCACGTGTCTGATACCTGCGCAGTGGACAAGACATGGAGAGTCAAAAAGGAAACTCAAAAGTCCCCGCTGTGAAGGTCGCAGATGACGTCATGGATCACGAGCAGGGGTTTGGGGGGCAAATGTACGTCCTAAATATCCGCGAGCCATCGGCGAGCTGGAAAAGGGCCTAATTCGATCCGCCACGTGTAAATCGTCCACCCGGAGATGTTATTACGGGTTTCCACCTGACCAGCCCGAGCTGATTAGAGAGTTAGCAGTTCACTCGAAGGTAGCGGGTCAACGGTATGGATATCACGAGCTGGCGCTACATCAAGCTTGTGATGCGGCATAGGTCTGACATCCGAACCCTTGTAAAGACAACCACGCAATGTAAACGTGTATATATCAGACATCACGTGTCTTCCATTCCTGAATTCTCGGGCACGCAGTATAAACGTACGTATTCAGACATCCCACGACTGGTTTGGGCCATGTGGCCCATTATCCCTCCTTACCTATTGATTAGACCACACATCACTGTCAGGTTTTAGGAATTAATCATCAGTGTCACAGAGATGACGTGAAGGGAAAAGAAGTCACGGGATGACCCCCTTGCCAACCCAGGTATCCTCTCCCTATAAATACCAAGACCCTGGGCATTGCAAGGGGTTGGAGATATTGTTGCAAAGAAACACTCTGTAAGAAATAGTCAAGAGATATCAATAATATCGACTGGTGGACTAGAGGGATTTTAACCTTCGAACCACCTAAAAAGAAAGGAGTGATCACCTTCCCATGTTATTAACTTCCCAAGTCTAGAATTAAACTGTTATCCAGATTTTCGGATAGCGTTTAGATGGATAGCCTTCGGGAAGAAAAATTGTCACAGTCCTTCGCGGAGGGTGACCAGGGGTCGCGGATGGACAGGAAGGCTTCGCCTCTCCCGTTCAGTGCCTAGCACACGCTTTCAAGTAGTCGTAACCCGGAAGTTCGTCGATTCTCCCGGACTCCCGAAGGGATATCCTTCGGGGAAGGTCCTTCCAGGAGAAGCTCTTCAGGTTATCTTCGCAGATACGGTTCCGTGCTTCGCACGGAAGAAGACCTAGTGGTCGAGTCACGGAGGAGGCATAGTTGGGATGATATTCACCTGACACAGGATCCCGCCTAACACGCCTGACAGGTCAAGGCCGCACACATCCCAGCACGCCTAAGGGTACCTTTTCGCCTACTGTTCCGCTAACTGCCTGGAAGTGACGGCTGCCTTTTGCTATTTCCCATACTTTCATGTAATTATACCTGCGTACAGTCTGGTAGCCATGCTACTACAGTAATTGTATCCCCTATTTATGGCTGGTGTAATTAAGACTAAGGGGACAGAGTAAAACCCTAATAAAAAACCCTAGCTATAAAGACCCCCTCATTTTACGATAGGAGGGACGGCCAACAAATCACATAGCAAGAACTCTGCTAAAATCTCTCTAGCTTCATCTTCTCCAAGAGAACCCGAGAGAAACACTGTGAGGTTGTGAGGTTCTTGTACACCAGCTGTTTAACTGTAATTCTCTACAAGTATAATAACATCGACTCGTGGACTAGGGCTTGTTAACGCCTGAACCATGTAAAAACACTGTTTGTTTATTTACATTTCTGCACTTCTATAGTTCTTATCTTTTTATTATTCCGTTCGTATCCGTTTCCGAAAAACTCAGTAAACATTTTGGTGCTTTCATTGAGAGCTGTAGGAAGTTTTTAGTCAGCTCTTTTTCTGTGTACGTTTTTTGTATTCACTCCATGCTAAAAAGATGGTGACTACGAGAAAATCCACGGTTGACAAAAATGCTAGGGTCAACCCCGATACTATGATGGAAGACGCGGTACAAAATGAACCCTCGGACTACCAAGGTGAAGACCCGACATCCCGCCAGGATCGGGTCAGTACTGAAGATACGACATACTTAGAAGACGAAGAAGAGTATGTCCAAGACGGTTACTACAAAGACGGCTGCTACTACGAGAAGGATCCAGAACTGGTCCAAGTAGTCGAAGAACTGGCGGTCACTAAGGCTAAGCTTGCTGAGCAGGAGCGCGTCTCCGAAAAAATGCAACGCATGATGGAGCGCCTCCAAAGCAAGTTCGGAGATCTAGGCAACTCGGACGAGGATGCCTCTGTTCTAGGTGGTGCTGATGCCCCCATGTCGGATCCATCCGCTGCTAAACCATCCAAAGCCGCCCCTAACAAGGGCAAAGAAAAAGTTGGGGAGCCTGTGCGCACTAACGCCCCTGCACCTCCTAAAGGCATGAATCACCAGGCCGACTGCCCCCCCCCCCCCCGCGCGCAGAAGGTCTCTGGCGCTCCTAAGCCCAGACGTCCTTCAGCCCCAAGGGGGCACTCTGTGCCTAAAGGGCCCGGTGCTAAGGCACCCAGGCCTTGGGGAAGGAACAACCGCCCCAGTGATTCCGTCAACCAGGACGGTCGGGCTGCGGACACGCACTCCGAAGATAGCTGGTCCACGGTGGACCTAAGAAGAAGGTTGGAGGCCAAGTATGAATAGGCCAAAGGAGAAAAGGCCCGACCTCGCGGAGATGACCTGCGAAATCATCTCAATGACAAGCTCCGGGGACGTGACCTCCCGGAGAGCGATACAAAGAGGCTCGAGGAACAGATCGCTGCCTTGACCAAGCTGGTCCAGAAGCAAAGTGGGGCCCTGTCAGACTCTGAGGAGGAAGACCCGGAACCATGTATTCGGAGGATCGCGAAAACGCCCCTCCCGGAGAATTTCAAAATGCCTCACATAGAATTGTATGAGGGGAGGACAGACCCGCGCACCCATCTAGCTAAATATAACAAAATGATGCAAGTGGCGCGCGTCAGTGAGGATGCCAAATGCATGTGCTTCTCACTCACCCTTACCAAGTCCGCGGAGGACTGGTGGAAAAGATTAGCTCCCGGATCAATCTACAGTTGGAAGGAGCTACAGTCCGCATTCAGGAGGCAGTTCATTGCTGCCCGTGACCACGACATGGAGGTTGGTTCCTTAACCAACATCAAGCAGCTACCCAATGAGAACCTCAAAGCTTTCATTCAAAGAATGATGGAAGCTGCTGCTAAGACCAAGGTCAGCGATGATATGAAGCTGATCACCCTTCAATCGGGGCTTACCGTCGGCTCCCTACTGTGGGGGGAAATGCAAAGGAGACGGGCAGAAACCCTGTCCGAATTCATGTCAAAAGCTCAGGGAATCATCAACCTTGAGGATGCCTACCAACATGCCTTTCGAGTTCCTCCAGCTCCGACACCTTCCGTGACTGGGCCGAGCTTTGATCCGCAAGCTCCCGCACCAGCCCTCACGCTTCCAGGAGCCCAGTTCACTCCAAGCGTGTATGGGCCTTCCGCGTCTACTCAAACGCCGAGTCAAACCCATTTCTCTGGGTACAGAGCTGTACAAACCGAATGTAGTATTTCTCCTGGCCCGCCGCAGCCGCAAGCGGAAGGCCCAGAACGAAATCTGAGCCAATCGCGGAATAAACGAGGCGGAAGAAACTCCAACCGGGGAGACCATTCAAAGAAACCGCGGAAGGACTATGAACCCAAGTTCACGGAGTACACCAGTTTGATAGATTCACGAGAGAATGTCTATCGGGCGACCTGTAATATGGTCAACTACAGGAAACCCCCGAAAGTGTCTCACGGAGGAAGGCGTCCGCGAGACTCCAATAAGAGGTGTGAGTTCCACGGAGACGTGGGGCACACCACAAACGAATGTCTTCAGCTGAAGGATGAGATCGAGTCCCTAGCAAGAGCAGGACACCTCGGTCAATGGGTGAGGATACCCATAATCTATCCCGGACAGGGAGTAGTTCACGGAGCTGTATATTCCCCGGGACAGAGGGGGACCGCTAGCGCTCCTGGAGCCGGTCTCCCCCAAGCTCCTGGGTCTCAGTTCCCAGCGCTCCCTGCTCCAACCTCTCCGGCACCCATTGCCTTGTTGGCTCCAGGACCCGGCAACCCATATCTGCCCGGCCTAGCTCCGCCACCCGTTGACGGACACGTAGCCACCATTTCCGGAGGACCGCACCTTGCCGGAAGCACACGCAACTCCCAGAAAAGGTACTTGAGGGAGTTAGAACACACCGGGGAGATGTGCGCCCTGGTTCAGTCACCTGCACAGCGTCCCCGAATGATGGATCTTCCCATCACCTTCACGGAAGACGACGCCCGACATGTGCACTTCCCCCACAACGATCCCCTCGTGGTGGAAGCCCAGATTTCCAATAAGAAGGTCTCACGGATCTTGGTCGATAACGGAAGCTCCGTAAACATCCTCTTCAAAGCTGCCTTCCACGCGATCGGATTAACCGAGACAGACCTGACCCCATGCCCCATCCAGCTTCAAGGGTTCAATGGGGATGCACTCATGCCATTAGGCAAAATTCAACTTCCAGTCACCCTCAGAGGAGAAAGTGACGCTTGTGCCATCAAGCACTGCACATTCGTGGTGGTCGACTTCCCCACGGCGTATAATGCCATCCTAGGCCGACCGGTCCTAATAGATTGTGGGGCCATAACCTCGATTCGCCACTTATGCTTAAAGTTTCCATGCGACGATGGGCGTATCGGCACCCTCCGAGGAGACCAGCGAAGTGCACGAAGCTGTTATAACGTCTCCGTCCGATCCGTCTACACGGTCCAGGAGACGGTTGCTGCCGTACCTTTGGCGGAGGAATTACCAGAAACTAGGGGTGCTCAAGGGGCATGCTTTGACGAACTCGACCCTAGAGTGGGGATCGAGAAAGCGATAGAACCGATGGAGGAAGTCGAAGGGGTGATCCTCAACTCGGAAGATCCCACCAAAGTCATTCAGGTGGGGAAAAACCTTCCATCAGCCATTCGAGAAAAGATCGTGGCCATTGTGAAGAATAATCAGGATATCCTGGCATGGTGCCACGCTGATATGACGGGGATTAAACCTAATGTTGCATGCCACGCACTCAACATAGACCCATCTGCAACTCCAGTTCGCCAAAAGAGGAGGCCGTTAGACCCAGTGAGGGCCGAAGCAGTCAAAGCTGAAGTGGACAAGCTGATGTCCATAGGCTTTCTCCAGGAGTCACACTATCCCGTGTGGTTGGCCAACCCAGTTCTGGTCCCGAAACCCAATGGGTCCTGGAGAATGTGCATTGACTTCACGGACCTAAACAAAGCCTGCCCGAAAGATTGTTTCCCTCTTCCGCGAATCGATCAGAAGGTAGACGCTACTTCCGGGTATGAACTCTTATCCTTCATGGATGCGTACTCCGGATACAACCAGATCAAGATGCATGTCGCGGACCAGGAACACACCAGCTTCCTCACGGACAAGGGTGTCTACTGTTACGTGGTCATGCCTTTCGGTTTGAAGAACGCTGGGGCGACGTACCAGCGTCTGGTAAACAAGATGTTCAAGGACCAGCTGGGGAGGAACATGGAGGTGTATGTAGACGACATGTTGGTAAAATCCAAGACCTCCGGGGACCACAGTGACGACCTTGAGGAAGCTTTCGTCGTGATCCGAAAGTATGGAATGAAACTGAATCTTAAGAAATGTACTTTCGGGGTCTCGTTGGGGAAGTTCCTCGGTTTCATTGTCAGCTCCCGCGGAGTGGAGGCCAACCCTGAGAAAATTAAGGCGTTCATAGATATGCCTTCTCCCCGGAAGCATAAGGATGTCCAAAGCGTTACCGGAAGAATAGCTGCTCTCAGCCGCTTCGTATCTAAGGCCACTGACAAATGTGTCCCCTTCTTCAATGTGTTGCGAGGAAACAAGAGGTTCGAGTGGACCCCCGAATGCGAAGCAGCCTTCCAACACCTCAAGGAACATCTAACCCGAGCTCCCATTCTGTCCAAACCTGTCGAAGGAGAGGCGTTGTTCTTATACTTGGCTGTGACAAAGCACGCCGTTAGTGCCGAACTCGTCCGGGAAGACGGCCGTATCCAGCTCCCTGTGTATTACGTAAGCAAGAGGTTACTGGACGCCGAGTCCAGATATTCAATGATCGAGAAACTCTCCCTCTGCTTGCTAATCGCTTCGTGGAAGCTAAGGCCCTATTTCCAGGCGCACACAATCAGAGTACTCACCAACCACCCTCTCCGACAAGTCTTGCAGAAGCCCGAGTCTTCTGGCAGATTGCTTAAATGGGCCATGGAACTGAGCCAGTTTGACATCCACTACCAACCACGTGTTTCCATAAAAGGACAAGCTCTCGCGGACTTTATTGTGGAATGCTCAGGAATGAATGACCTCGCGGAAGATCCTGTCCCGGAACTTCCCACATGGAAGATCTATGTAGACGGAGCCTCAAATGAAAAAGGAGCTGGAGCGGGGGTCATCCTAGTATCTCCCCAAGGACATCAGCTCCAGAGCGCCATCCGTTTCGCATTCCCAGCATCCAACAATGAGGCAGAACACGAAGCCATGCTAGCTAGATTGCAACTGGCCAGAGAAGTCGGAGCCCAAAAAATCGAGGTATACAGCGACTCCCTACTTGTGGTAAACCAAATATCCGGGGAATACCAGACGAAAGGCGAAAAAATGGCTGCCTACGTGTCTCTCTCCCGCGGCCTCCTGCAGGATTTCAAAGGCTACCAAATCCGCTAGGTCCCCCGGGACCAGAACTCACTCGCGGACACACTGGCCAAGCTTGCAACAGACCCGGAGATTGAACAATATGGCCTAGTGCCCATCGGGCACTTAGAAGCACCTAGTACCGAGACACAGAGGGTAAATGCCATCATCGACCATTCCCATTCCTGGATAGGACCCATCCTCAGATTTCTCACCACCGGAGAGCTCCCCACTGATAAAGCTGACGCAAGAAAGCTCCAGTATCAAGCTCCCCGATACGTGGTTATGGATGGAAAGCTTTACCGCAGGGGGTTGTCCATACCCTTCCTTAGGTGCGTTGCCGGAACCGAAATCAGCACCATCATCCATGAGATTCACGGAGGCTTCTGTGGCGACCATACCTCCGGGCTGAGCCTCTCCAAAAAGATCCTTCGACAAGGATACTTTTGGCCCACCATGAAGAAGGATTGTGTGGATTATGTCAGAAAATGTGAGCAGTGCCAGAGGTACGCCAAGGTTCCGCGAGCGCCGCCTACAGAAATTACCTTAATGACCAGCCCCTGGCCGTTCGCCGTTTGGGGCATTGACCTAGTAGGTTCCCTTCCAACTGGAAGGGGCGGAGTGAAGTATGCCATAGTCGCGGTAGACTACTTCACCAAATGGGCTGAAGCTGAACCTATGAACACGGTCACATCTAAGAAAGCACTGGACTTTGTCATCAGGAATATAGTGTGTCGTTTTGGGCTTCCACGAAAAATTGTGTCCGACAACGGGAAGCAATTTGATAGTGAACATTTCACGGACTTCTGTGCTTCGCATGGAATCATCAAAAGCTTTTCCGCAGTCGCCAGACCTCAAGCTAATGGGCAAGTGGAGGCAGTAAACAAAATCTTAAAGACCACGTTGAAGAAAAAACTCCAAGCGTGCAAGGCTCACTGGCCGGAAGAGCTTCCGCGAGTACTTTGGGCCTATCGCACGACAGAGAGGACTTCCACGGGGCACACACCTTATTCCATGACCTTCGGTTGCGAGGCCATCATCCCAGTAGAAACTATGATCCCCTCTCACAGGCAGGACACCTACGACCCTACCCGGAACCACGCCCTTCTCCAGGAGTCCCTGGACATGATCGAAGAGCTCCGGGAGCAGTCACAGGTCCAACTCAAAATGTACCAAGGCAAGATAGCCCGACACTTCAACACATGAGTCAATAGCCGTACATTCGAAGTTGGGGACCTTGACCTACGGAGAGTATTTCCTGCTACGCAGGACCCGGGAGTGGGAGTCCTCGGACCCAACTGGGAAGGCCCCTATGAAGTACAAGAAAAAGTGGGCCATGGGACGTATCACTTAAAGAGACTCGACGGATCTAAAGTCCCGCGCGCCTGGAACGCAGAGCACCTCCGCCGTTACTATCAGTAGGCCCCGGACTATCTAGTCGAAAGTCCTTAGTGAACGTAGCAAAAGTGTAAAATGTGGAAATAATCCTCCCTGCTGTAAAACACGTGCCTAACAGGCTAATTTAATGAAACACGGAGAGATTCACTCTGCTTTTACAGCATTTTTTATCCCTGTGTTCAAAGCTGCGTTTTAACAAGTGACCACGCGGTCCGGAGACGTCCGGACCCCACGCTCACTTGGGGGGGTATACATGGCTAAGGCATAGCCATACGCCCCTTGAACAAAACATACACAGAACACGCCCCTTGAACAAAACATACACAGAACACCACTTATGTGCTAGCATTGTGTTTGAAATTTTTAAATTGTTAAGATTAGGTTAATTTGTTGCCATGAACATACTTGCATTACGTGTCATGTGTGCATTATGTGTTTATGTGAAAATTGCCATTGAAATGTCTGCCATTATGCATCATGAAAGTTATCTCCTGTGTAGCCCAGCGATGAACAGGACTGGGGGTTGGGGCACATTCAGAGAGCTACGCCGAAACACCCCCAACTTCCGGGCAAGTCCTTCAAAAAATATTCCGCGACCGCTGTAAAGCTTTGCTTCGCAAGCTCCAGCTCCGGGTCTCACAAGGTAAAGATGGCAAGATTCGCGACCGCTGTAAGCTTTGCTTCGCAGGATTCAGCTCCGGGTCTAACAAAATAATGCATGGCGAGGTCCTCGACCACTGCAAGCTTCGCTTCGCAAGCGTCAGCTCCAAGAGCAGATATGATCAATCCCCTGATTACAGCAGGCCTTGCTTCGCAAAGCCCCTGCCCCGGGATTGTACATGGTTGGCGTGGAAATCTCCCCGACCGTAACGAACCTTGCTTCGCAGGGCTTCGTGCCAAGCCCCTGAAGTCGGCCACCGTGTGGTTCGCAACGACAGTTAGTTTTGCTTCGCAAAGACCTAGCCCGAAGTCTAGCGACGCTCACCAAAAGAATTCCCGTTCTGGCACCATGGAACGGGTCACCCTAGCCATCCCAGTGGACGGTATAACTACAAGTCCCGAGATTGGCTATTTACCTTAGGAAGGCTGAGTACGATGAAAGAAGGAGTCTGGCCATTGGAACCAAGAATCCTCCGCAACCTAGAAACTACGTGGGAAAAGACATAAGCTTTTGGAGCTTCAAGTTGGAAATGCTTAGGTTCTGGCCGTTGGAACCAGAACCTCATGCGCCCCTACGGCAGTTTCTATCGTATAAAAGTATCTATGCTAAACGCAAAGCTAAACAAAGAACTCGGCAGAAAAAGAATGAAAAATGCTATAATTATGGAAAATACGTCTGCAATGAGAAAAGAGTACAGGGAGCTTCGCCCCAAAGGAAAAAACAAGTGACAAATGATAATCAGTAAAGAGTATTTTTTACAAATGATAAAACCCCTTCAAGCATTGGGGGTGGCTGCGGGTTCCACGACCGCGGCCTCGGGGACATCGGTTTCAACTTAGGACAGCGGAGTCGGCTCTTTGGAAGGAAGAACGGCATCACGGGCTGGATCAGAGGTCCCCGCCCCTTCAAGGACTTCTGCCTCAGGGGCTCCAGCAGGCTCGTCAATGTTGTAAGTTTGGACGTACACCTCTGGGCCTTGATCCCACACCTGTAGCTTCTCCCTCATGGCGTCGGCATCCTCTCCTAGATAGCCTAATACCTCCGGGTTCACTTTCCAGAGTTGATGCATGAGGACCACATGCGATATATTAATCGTCATGTTCAGTACCACCTCGGCATCCTCCTTCTCCTTCAAGCGCTCCGCCTCGGAGGTCGCCAGCTGTGCCTCCGCGATAGCTAATTGAGCCCTCAGTTTTTCCATCTCGGCCTTGGAGGCATCCCGCTCTCCCTTAAGAGAATCAATCTCCTTGCATTGCTCCTTATTTTGGTTCAGCACGGATTACTTCTCGGTCACATGCCCCCTGGCAGTGAATTGCAAGGCTCCGATCTCTTTATCCTTCTCGGCGAGCCCCAACTCCAGCATAGACACGAGATCCGTGCTCCTCTTATGAAGTTGCTCCTCCTCGTGCAGCTTATTCTGAAGAGTGGAATATTCCTCTTGCTGCTTAAGGAGGAGATCATTTTTCGATTGTGTTTACCGAGTTTTTCGGAAACGAATACAAACAGAATAATAAAAAGATAAGAACTGTAGTAGTGCTGAAATGTAATTAAACAAACAGTGTTTTTACGTGGTTCAGGCGTTAACAAGCCCTAGTCCACGAGTCGATGTTATTATACTTGGAAAGGATTACAGTAAGATGGCTGGTGTACAAGAACTTCACACACTCACAGTGTTTCTCTCGGGTTCTCTTGAAGAAGATGAAGCTAGAGAGATTTTTGTAGAGTTCTTCCTATGTGATTTTTTGGCCGTCCCTCTTCTTGTAAAATGAAGGGGTCTTTATAGCTAGGGTTTCGGATTAGGGTTTTTCTCTACGTCCATGAGTCTTAATTACACCAGCCATAAATAGGGATACAATTACTGTAGTAGCATGGCTACAAGACTCTATGTGGGTATATTTACGTGAAAGTATGGGGAATACACAAAGCCAGCCGTCTTTTCCAAGTTGTCAGCGGAACAGTAGGCGAAAAGGTACCCTTAGGCGTGCTGGGATGTGTGCGGCTTTGACCTGTCGGGCGTGTCAGGCGGGATCCTGTGTCAGGTGGATATCATTCCAAATATGCCTCCTCCATGACTCGACCGCTTGGTTTTGTTCCGTGCGAGGCACGGAACTGTTTCCGCGAAGATCGCTTGAAGAGCTTCTCCTGGAAGGGGCTTCCCCGAAGGATACCCCTTAGGGAGTCCGGGAGGGTTGACGAGTTTCCGTGTCGTGTTTGCTTGGAAGAGTAATCCGGACACCAAACACCAAACAGGAGAGGCGAAGCCTTTCTGTCCATCCTCGAGCTCTGGTCACCTACCGTGAAAGACATTGGTAATTCTGCTTCCCCGAGGATATCAATCTAAACGCTATCCGGAAATCTGGATAACAGATTGCAAGCGGGCTTCCAAGGTATCCTTCTCCTCCCTGGCTTGGGATAGCTCTTCCCGGAGCTTGGAGTTTTCGGCCTTCAAGTCATCCGACTGCTGTTTGAACTCATTCTCTACGCTGGCCCGGTACTCTCGATATTTGGCAAGATATTTCTTGTCCGCCTCTTCCTCAGCCGTGCGCCGGGCCTGGTCGATCTTCTCTGAAACCTCCCCCCTTATGCTCTCGACCTGTTGGGTCAGTTTCTGCTTCTCCGCCTCCAAGGCCTGGCGAGCCACCTGGCTCTCCTCTAGCTGAACCAGAACTGCACCCACCTCCCGGAACGAGCGTTCCGCGATGAGAGAGGCCTGCAAGGAAAGACAATAGAATGAGTTAAGCAGAACCAAATGCACTAAGATAGATGATCCCAGAACACAACAACTGACGGCTTACCCCAGAAAGTTGCTGCTTTACGGCATGCGTCAGCAACAGCGGGTCCTTACTGCTACTGATGGCCCATTTCTCAGAATTGAGCTCGCACAAGCTCAGGGCCATGTCCTCCATCATCTCCGCTCTGAACGGTGCCAATGCATGTCCGAGCCTGGGCACCAGCCTCTTCCCCAGGGCCGGGCCATCCAAGACCGCTCCAGCCGGGTGAAGAGATCTCACCCCTTCGGCCAACTCAGCTCTCTTCACGGCAGACAGGTTGTCTGCCCTTCCCTGAACAATAGCCTTCTCGGCCTCCAACCGCCTCTTCAAAAAATTATCAGCCCGTCTCACACCCTCCAGGAGGGTAGCGGGGAAACGGGTTGGTTTCTGAGGGAAGTGGAACTTCAGGCCAGGCAGCGGAAGGCTTGTTTGTTGAGAAAGTGGAAGAGGAGGAGAAGAAGGAGACCCCGAAAGGGTGGACTCCCTTTGGACCGGAGGAGGAGGTAGACGGGGTATTAGGGACGGTGGCGGAGTCACTACCGCCCCAGTTTGATGTTGCTGCTGATGTTGCTGTTGTTTCGGCTGCTGCTGTGGCGGTGTTGATTTTCTTTGTTGTTGTTGTTGCTTTTGCTGCTGGGAGAGGGTAGTCTGGCGAGGACTGCGCGCGGCCCGGAGGTCTCCGTCACCTCCGGGGGAAGAATGTCTGAGGCATTTCCTCTTGTCGCCCTCAGCCTCTCCTCCAGGACGCTTGCTCACCCCGGTCGTCTTCGCGGGGAACACAAGACCTTCCCCATCGCTGCTGCTACTCGAGACCATCATGGTCTCGGAAGGCCCATCGGCAGGAGACTTCTCTACCTCCGGAGACACTTGCGCCTCGCCACTTGTCTTCTTGGGAGTGGCAGCTTTACCTCCCCTACCAGCTTTGGCCTTTCGTCCTTTCCCCTTGGACGGGTCCTGGCTGGTGGCAGCCTTCTTAATAAGTGAGGTAGCTCTCCCCAACATTTTTGCTTCGGGATGTTCTGCAAGAAATGTACGAAGCAAGGTTAACGAACCAGCAAGCAAGGTGAAAGAAGATAAGCAGAAAACAAGACAATCAACAACATAAAAGCACAAACAAGTCCGCCAGCAGGGAACAAGGAACAAAAAAGAGAAACGTTTGAGAGGGACGACCATGCACGAGAAACGTGGATGGCCTTCCCCGAGCGAAACAAGACACCGCTTCCTGCTCCAGGAAGCTCCCGTACTCCTTGAAGTCCGGGAATGACATGCTGAGGGAAGAAGGGTCAACCATGGTGACACCTTCTGGCAGACTACCGTCACCCAAACACCCGAGGAGCTCATCTACCCTATCGCAATATCTGTCAAAGGGTATCCTACGCAGATCTAGCCTAAGGAAGCGGGGATCGAACCCCATCTGGGAGGTCCGGGAGACCTCAGATAGGCTGGGGGTGTGAATCAATCGAAAGCTAGCCTTACCTATCCCGGAGGTGCCAGCTCCCGGAGTCCCTTCATTGGGGTAAGCCGCGGCGTAGCGAGCCTCAATTTCTTCTTCCTCTGACTGGGGGTCGGGGAACCTCTCCGCCCAACTGGGGGACAAATTATTCTCGTCCTGGACTGCCTGGCAGATCACCTTGGACAGTTCCAGGGAAATCTGCTCCCGGACGTCAGCGGACACCTGACTTTGCCCCCTGCCACTCACTGGCCCAATATTTTGGAAGGAGGCGAGTAGCCCATACTCTCTCAGAGATTCGGTGGTCACAAGTCCTTCCACCTTCAGCTCTTCCTCCGAGAGCCCCTCGTAGAATTGCGACCTCCTTATCATCTCCGCACAGCGAGGCGTCCGTGGGATGGCTTCTGCAAAATTCAAACATGAGTATTAGAGATCCTCCCGAAAGGCAAACCAAACGTAAAGAAACAAAGTTAAAAAGGAGAGGAAGGAGCACTTACCAGGGACTTTGAAGTCCAAAGATAGGGCTGGCACCCTCTTCAATGGGAAACCAGTCGTCAGGAACCAGTACTCCCGGAGATCTGGAACCCTCGCGGTATGACAGGTGGGACACATCACGTCCGGGTGCCTCTCCAGCCTGTAAAATCCCACCTTGTCTGGATGACCTCTCATGGGCTGAGACTTCAACCCGTAGAAGTACAGCACCTCCTCCGGGGTAGGAGCCTCCAGGTCCCGGGACTTGCAAAAGATGTACCACCCCGCTAGGAGCTTGTAGCTGGGGGGAGTCAACTGGAAGGGGGCAATCCCCGCCTTCACACAGAAATTGGCAAAGTAACTTCTTAGGGGCAAGTGCGCCCCACACACTATGTGTGCCCAGCTCCAGGCACGAAAACCCTCGTGACTCTGACTAGCAGACTCACCCAACACCGACAGGCGGTGCCACATCAGGCCTGGGATGTTCTTCAGGCCTGCCTCTGAGGAGTACAGCTCCAGCATGCCGTAGTTCCTGAACAGGTTCGGCTTCTGGTCCATCTCCCAGATTGAACTGTTGGTAGTCGGTGGGCTAGCCGCGACCACTTTTGTCTTTCCTTTCCCCTTTGCGCCGGCGACAAGGGAACCTCGCTCCTGGGCGGACTCAGCCTCTACCGCAGCGATAGTTCGTTCCTTTGAGGTGTTCGTCACTGGACAAAAGAAACAAAGAAGAAAACACTCTAAGCAGTCAGCACCCTTGTCATACCCTAACGGTATCAAAGGCGTCGGGGAGAACCTCCCCGAAAACTGCTTGGAGAGGCTCCCACCGAGCTTGCCGAGGGGTTGGCACCAGGCCACCCGAAAGGCAGCAAGGAACCAAACTCAAACTCTTAGCCTAAGCCCGCTGAGAGAAGTGTTTTTCCAGAGAAAGACACCCTAAAGGCGTTCACGCTTATGCCCTAAAACAGCAAACCAGAACAGCACAAGCAAAACGGGGAACAACTTTCCAAACGCCAATCGTCAAAGCATGCAAAAAGATTACTTATTGACTCACATCAATCACATGCCTATCAAAGCCCTATTCACGCATGCATAAAGATGACACCGGCAGAAAACTCAACCCTAACAACTACCAACGATCTGAAGTTTAGAAGGAAATTTCAAAGTAAAAATACTTACTGGTATTCGAGTATTTGAAGATTGAGGGAGTAACCGGATCACTACACCGTACGAACACGTGAAGTGAAAGCTGCAAAGACAAGCAACGATTCAAACCTGGAACCTCGGCGAACAAACCTACTGCCAAAACGAAAGAAAAGTTTCTGGATTCCTTACCAAAAGAAGTGGCGAATTCGAAGGAAAGAAAGCTTGGAAGCTTGAGAGTTCGAAGATGTGGGAATCTGAGAATCTGAAAGCTCGAGAATTTGAAAGCGTAAAGAGGAAGAAAGGTCCGTTCCCTCGTTTTTATAGCAGGAAAGAAGTCGTTTCGAATTCCTTAAATGGACGGTCCCGATCTTCCCATTCCGTGTGCATCAGATCCAACGGCTGGGGGTAAAGGACCAGTCCTATTTATGGCTCCTCGGATAGGAATAAAGTATTTATTTCCCATCATTTCACCATCTTGGGCCCAACGTACCATTAAATACCATCAAATCACCACTCAGACGCCTGACGCACGTGAACTCAGCCAATCACCTCACGCGCACGTCTTGGTCACAGAACCAGTCCCTACATGACGCGTGGCCCTCGCCATACTTGAATACTTGAGTTCAAACAGAAGAGATTTCCTTCTTTTTTCGTACTAACACTCAGACGGGAAAAAGGAAATCTTCCAGGAACACAGGAGGTGACCCCTCGTCTAATCTAGAGACCCGAATACCCGGAGGACCGTACAAGCTCCCGGACCTCCCAAGCTCCGTGACCTTGGGGGGTAAATGTTATCCAGATTTCCAGATAGCGTTTAGATGGATAGCCTTCGGGAAGCAGAATTGTCACAGTCCTTCGCGGAGGGTGACCAGGGGTCGCGGATGGACAGGAAGGCTTCGCCTCTCCCGTTCAGTGCCTAGCACACGCTTTCAAGCAGCCGTAACCCGGAAGATCGTCGATTCTCCTGGACTCCGGAAGGGATATCCTTCGGGGAAGGTCCTTCCAGGAGAAGCTCTTCAGGTTATCTTCGCAGATACGGTTCCGTGCTTCACACGGAAGAAGACCTAGTGGTCGAGTCACGGAGGAGGCATAGTTGGGATGATATTCACCTGACACAGGATCCCGCCTGACACGCCTGACAGGTCAAGGCCGCACACATCCCAGCACGCCTAAGGGTACCTTTTCGCCTACTGTTCCGCTGACTGCCTGGAAGTGACGGCTGCCTTTTGCTATTTCCCATACTTTCATGTAATTATACCTGCGTACAGTCTGGTAGCCATGCTACTAAAGTAATTGTATCCCATATTTATGGCTGGTGTAATTAAGACTAAGGGAGGTCCCAATCCTAGCCCACCGGTCCATCCTTCAAGTCCGCAAAGGCCTGAACAGCCCCAGATGCCTCATGACGATGTTCCACTGGACCCCGAGGCAGATCCTCCATCCCACGTTGCTCGAGGTAATCCCCCGCAGCAAAGGCAGAATAGGGCCGAGCGACAGCCTCGTAGTCCTAGACACCGCGAGAATGATGGGCCACACCAAGCGAACAGGGGTCACTACCCTCCTGGTAACAGGAGAGACTCAGAGTTAGGCTCTGCGGTCCGTGGATCCCAACGGCATGATAATGCACGGGGACATCGCGACCAGCGCAGGCCACCCTCTAACGCTCGAGGTGTTTCTGCCAGAGACGGGAATAGAGGGAACAACCAGTCTTACCACAGCCAGTCAAAGTTCAAAGATGGCCACGGCTACAACGAGGCTGACTCAGGCAAGGACAATGTTGATGAAAGGAACGGAAATAGAGGCAAAGGCAGGAGCCAAATACCTCAAGATGATCAACCAAATAGACAAGATGCTGGGGGGCAACCCAGGCAAAATAATGTCTTCAACCGGTTCGGAGGTAGCGAGCAACGGAGAAGAGAGGAAGATCTAAGAGACATACTCAATGATCGTCGAGAGAAGCATGGTGAGAACATCCCCCCAGCAGCTGAGACCATAGCTATTCCTACTGCGTTGCAAGCCCAGATAGACGCACTAAATCAGGCTGTACAACAGCTGGTCGGAGGAAGGACCTCTTACATCGACCACGATAGAAGAAAAGGCACTCCATTTATCCAAAGAATAGCCAACGCAGAGACTCCCGGCAAGTTCAAGATGCCTACGCTCCCAAACTTTGATGGATACGGGGATCCCGTCTCGCATGTGAATAAGTTTGAAATCCAGATGGACATTCAGAAAGTGTCTGAAGACGCTCGGTGCAGGATCTTTCCTGCAACACTTTCTGAAGCCGCGCAGGAATGGTTCTTTAAGTTCCCACCTGCAAGCATAGTCTCCTGGGAAATGTTCGTAAGGGAGTTCTACGGACAGTTCTACGCAGGTCGTGTCCACCCGACCGAAGCAAACCAACTGGTTGAGATCCGCCAGCAAGATGGAGAATCACTAAAAGATTACATCCAACGCTTTATGCGAGCGGCAGCCGGAGCAAAGACAATCGGGGACGAAGGAAAAATGATGGCTATAACCGCGGGAGTGAAGCGCCGTTCGCCCCTATGGAAAAGTCTTCGTAAGGATGGGGTTAGAACCACCCAGGAGTTCTTAGACCGAGCTGATCAGTATATCAAGCTCGAAGAAGCCATTGCCGATGATGGAAAACCCTCGAACAAGGGTAAGAAGGCTGCCGAACCCGCCAATGGCACCAAACCAAATGGCAACGGCAAGGGCAACGGAAACGGCAACGGTAATGGCAAGAATGGTGGGAAACGGCCACACAATGAGCCTTCCACCTCCGACAATAAACGAGCCAAGGGTAATCGTTATGAACCTAGGTTCACTAACTACACTGCCCTCGTTGAGTCTCAAGGAGAGGTTTACCAGGCTACAAGCTCTAGTGTGCCCTACAAGAAACCTGGGCCCATTCGAAAAGACATTTCAAAAAGAGACACTACCAAATTCTATCGTTACCATAACGACTACGGACATGACACTAATGAATGCAACCAGCTAAAAGATGAAATTGAGTTCCTCATTAGACAAGGACACTTGAGAAGGTACGTACGGGCCTCGGGAACTTCCCAACGAGAAGCTCCAGGTGGCAACGAGCAGACGTCCACACGCCAACGCTCGCCACCATTACAGCCTGCCCCCATAGCCGGAACACTTTTAACCATCTGTGGAGGCCCGCACCTCGCAGGAAACAGCGGAAAGGCTAGAGAACGATATGCTCGAACTCTATGCCACGACCAGGACATCGAGATGATGACTGTGGAGGACCGAGCGCCGAAAAAGGCCCGCTCAGAGGAATGCGGGATAACCTTCTCTGAGGGTGATGCCCAACACGTCCGGTTCCCGCATTCCGATCCGCTGGTCGTGGACATCCAAATGGCCAATATGATGGTAAAAAGAGTACTGGTCGATACAGGAAGTTCAGTGAACATCCTGTATAAATCAACGCTGGAACGCATGAAGCTGTCCGTGAAGGACTTTTGGAGCCCGGAAATCATAGAGATATAGAAATTATCTGTGAAAACTTGTATTGTTTATGAGGAGTGTTGAAACTCATTGAACCCAAGTTCTCTGATCACACTTTTGATCCCATATCAATATCATTCTAAGTGGACGTAGGTCATTACCAGATTCTGGGGCCGAACCACTATAAATTACTGTGTTTTCTTTACTTTTGTCATTACGTTATTATCTATATATATTCGTCTATATCATTCATATTTTGACTCCGTGTCAGTTGGCTAAATCGTGGGTCAACAAATATCAATCTTTTAAATTCAAATCCAAATTGAACTTATCAGATTATTATCTCCCACACAAATAAAGATATTTAATTAATTCTACCAATTAATTAAACCCAATGATTTCAAAAATTAGATATTTAATTTATTATAATTTTGAAAATTATAATTAATTATTTATTTAATTAAAATTTGAAAATTATTTATTTATTTAATATAATTTCAAAAATTATACAATAATTAAATATTAATTAATTTTGTTAATCACAACTAATTTGTTATTAATTAATTAATCACTATCATCATATAATTACATATTTGGCCCGAAGAATCTTCTTAATTATGCCTTTCAACTATTTTTCCCTACATATCAACTCTTACCTTGAATAGTGTTGATATAGCTGATGTGGGGGACCTATGGACCTGTAATTTCAAGCTCCAATAAATTTGAGATTATTAATTAAACTCTTTAATTAAATAATCTTAATTTATTAATCTCATGATTATTCCACTATAAATATGAGACTGCACTCTTGTAATTATAGACATTTCATTTACTGAGTACTTTGTAATGATAAAGCGTCTATTGATATAATCATTGCATACAAATTGGCCCTCTAATAATGGTTCATAATTAATCGGGAATAAAATTACCACTTTACCCTTTTAATTATCTTTTGTTTCCTTAAGTACCATTGACTTTACTATTGAAGGTTAATTCATAACTAAATTATGAATTTGAGCTCAAGAACCTTTCTGTTCCAAAAGTTAACCCTTAAGAGAACCATTATTCAATCTCATGCGAGAAGGTATTGATTTCATATTTGTATATTATGTCCCAAGCCATTTACATTAATGAGTTCCCGAAACAAAAGTTTCTAGCTTGATTATTCTGACAGACCCTAACGAGTGAATCCAAGAACTCATATAACATAAACAGGAGTTCATAGTAACTTTAGGATTAAGATCTATTTGTATATGATCATCAGTTGATATATTTAATTAATACTTTGAAACTATATTTAACTAAGTATTAATAAACATATCTAGTCCAGTTCTATATATTCTCTAATATATAAAGTACCTCCACTAAAGTGTCCTACTACACTACTGATCCGGATCTAGATCACATATATTCATAATACTAGTGGACCGTAGTTGCAGTATTTAATCTAAAGATTCCATAATTTTATTTTACTGCGAACTATTCAAGTTCATTTATCTCAAACACAATCCTCCCGTATCAAAACGTGTTTGAGATCACATATATGAACTTAGGAATTTTTCTGATTTTTACATAATATTATCACAGAATAATATAGTCCATATGCATAACAAATTCAATTTATTTATTTCATAAAACAATGTCTACTATATATGCTTTCAGGGCACAATTCCCAGCAATGATTTGAGTCATTGTAGATAGATTGAACAAATTATCGCATTTCTTGCCAATTAAGATAACTTATTTTATGGAAAGTTGGCAGATATATATAGTAGAAATTGTGAGACTTCACGGGGTACCGATTTGATCCAGATGGGCACTTCACTTCGACATTTTGAAAAATAATGCAAATGGGATTGGGAAATAGGCTAAAGTTTAGCACCACCTTTCAAAATCCAATGGAGTGTCGAAGTGAATGAATAATTTCAACCCTGGAGGACATGTTAAGAGCCTACACGCTCAATTTTAAAGGGTCTTGGAACGAGAAACTTCCATTGATAGTGTTCAATTACAATAACAATTATCATGATTCGATCAAGATGGCTCTGTATGAAGAACTCTACGAGAGGATATTTCGATCACCAATTCATTGGCATGAAGTTGGTGCAAGAAATTTATTAGGATCTGACGATGCCGATCAAGTCACCGAAGATACCCAGAAGATACGGAAATGGTTGCAAACTTGAGTTGGTCGACAACTCAAATACACTGACCAACAAAAGAAACCTCTAGTGTTCGAGGTTGGAGATAAGGTTCTATTGAAAATATCTCTACTACAAAGAGCTATGCATTCTAGGAAGAAAGAGAAATTAGCCCAATATATTGGACCTTTTGAGATATTGGAAAGAATCAGAGAAGTAGCACACTGATTAGCTCTTCCACCCACCTTGTCTCAAGTGCATGACATGTTTCATGTTTCTATGTTGAGAAAATACATAGAAAATCCCACTCATGTACTCAGCTACGAGCAATTAGGTATGGATCCCCAGCTTAATGAAGAAGAAAAATCGGTGGTGATCCTGGACTGAAAAGACAACGAGTTGAGAAACAAAACTATTGTTATAGTGAAGGTGCAGTGGTGTAACAACTGCATCAAAATGTTAGGATTAATGCCCTAAAAGCATGTAAAGATATTTTATTGGTTTTAAATAAAAGTACAATTTTATTATATTTGAATGTTATAAATATTGTTTGAATTAATTATATAACAATATCAAGAAAATTCCCTATTCATTCATGATAATATGATATTGTATTAGTACGAGAGAATTAAGATCATAAATAATGAATAAAATAGTCAGTAACATATTAAAATAAGGCATCTTTAATGAATGGTTACTAGTACGGTTTGCTAAGCATACAAGATGCAAGTAATCTAGATTCAGATTACTGATGTGGATAGACATCTTAGTAAATGTGTTGTATATAATAGATATTATATATGATAGGAATGATGAGAATTAATTATCTTTATAAACTTGTCGTTTGACGTAAAGATTTAATTCTTATCATAACAGATGATCATTTGTAGATCAGTCTAAATCCCGAGTATTCATGAACTCCTATTTATGTTTGTTGGATCTTTTGATTCACTCGTTCAGGTCTCTTAGAATAATGAGGCTAATGACTTTTGTTTTGGAGATTCAATATCATGGATGGCTGGGAACATGAATTACAATATTGGAATCCATGCTTTCCTAATGGATCGAATATTAGTTCCCTTAAGGGTTGATTCTGGAACTGAATAGTTATTGAGCTCAAATTTATAATTAGATTATAGATTAATTATTCGCTAGTGAATTGATAGTACTTAAGGATCAAGAGGTAATTAGAAGGGTAAAAAGATAATTTTGACCAGCTCTAATTAACGAATCAATAATGGAGGACAGAACTACATGTATTGATTATATCAATGGACTACTAGAGAAAACTCTCTAAATATAATTCTATAAATATTTAAAGTGCAATTCCATAATTATAGTGGAGTAATCATGGAATTAATAAATAAGATTATTAGATTAAAGAGTTTAATTAATAATCTGGGTTATTGGAGCTTCGTATTATAGGTCCATGGTCCCCAGATCAACTTTGTCCTACACTGTCAATGGTAAGGATGTCAAAAGAAAAATTTGTTAAGAGAAAGGACTAAGTTGCAAATGAATTAATTTTCTAGGGCAAGGAAATAATTATTTGATAATTATGGGTAATTGATTAATTGTGAATTAATTAATCATTTAACCATATAGTTTTTATTTTGATAAACTATATGTTAGAACTAATATTAATCTTGTTTGGATTAATATAAATAGAGAAAATAATAAATATCTTATTAATAATATGATACTTATTTATTTAATTTAAAACTGATATTTTAAGATAAAGTTAATTTTAAATTAACTGATATTTATGTTGGAATAAATATCTTGTCTTAAAAGTTGATTAAATAAATAAATGAAAAAATTAGGGAAACCCTAATAGAGTTGGGCGACACACACTGTATAGTACATTGTGTGGTGCCTAGCATCATGGTTTTTATCCCTGGGATTTGAATTTTCAATTTTAAATAAATTTGTTTAATCAATTATTTAATTATTCTTTTTAAATATTATTTAAATAGATAATTAAATGAAAATATCTAATCAGTTTTAATTTGAATTGTATTTTAATTAAATAAAGATTATTTAATTAGATTAAATATTTTTATAAATCTGATATACGTGATATTCAGATAATAATGGTTAATCAGACTCTCTCTCTAAAGCGATAGTTTTCTCTAAACCTGAAAACTATTCTAAACTGTGTCTCTGTCAAAACTCTTTAGATCTCATGTGTTAAGTACATCTAGGGAGTCACATAAATAAACCTTTTGAATCCTATGTGCCCACACACGTCCTTGTGTGTTTGATGATTGATCTGGAAGATCAGGGTGTGAGATCTCAGAACACCGGATAGGAAGATCGTTGATTTATACAAAAAGACTCAAGGACACTTGATAGGCTACAAGAAGTAATCTCTGATCTATTTGTATGCGATTTAATATTTATATATGTATATGATCCTAGCTGGTATTAATATTTATTAAAATGGGTCCATATATTCCGCTGCGTACCTTTGATTTGATAATTTAATACCAACACGAAGAAGCAACTTGGGAATCGATTGACAAGAATAAGGAATTGTATCCTCATTTATTTTATGTTTCGAGGGCAAAACTTCTATAGAATGTACGTATTGTAACGACCCGCATTTCAGGCATTTTTTAGACAAACAAGTTGGGACAATGTTCCCTGTTGTGAATAGGTTTACAATATTTTATATTGGGAAACCAATTTTTATGATGAGATTGTTAGCCGAAAATATATATAGAGTAGTTGCAAGAAAATAGAAACTCTAGGTTTTAGACTGAACTCAATACCCTCGATTAAGGGAAAAATCTCAAATAATAAAATTTAAGGAATATATTATGCCAAAAATATTTTGGGCATAAAATTATTAACAAAATATTGAATGATTTTTAATTTGAATGAATTTTGGAAAAATAATTTTTAGTGCATTTTAATGAAAAATTCTTAATCAAGCCTAAGTGTGGAAATTTCGTTTTTCACAAAATCAAATTATAAGGGTATAAATAATATTTTGGTGTTACCATTTATTATTTACCTTAGGCTAAGTGGGATTAAAACAATTTGATAGTTTTGTGGTGGGTGTTATACCCAAAAATTGGAGAATGCATCCTAGGAGGCTAAGGAGAATGCATTCTAGGAGAGCTAAGGGGAGTGGTCCTAGGAGACCCCAAGGAGGATGTGGTCCTAGGAGACCCCAAGGGAGTGGTCTTAGGAGACCCCAAGGAGAAAGTGGTCTTAGGAGACCCCAAGAAGGATGTGGTCCTAGGAGACCCCAAGGAGGATGTGGTCCTAAGAGACCCCAAGGGTGTGTAGGAGGCAAGCCTCCCAAGGTTTCCTAAGTGTTGGCTCGAACATGTCCAAGGTAAGTAGCTAAGGAGGAGGAGTCTCATGCAAGAGGATGGAGACTTAGATTTTGATAAGGAGAGCCTATACAATGTTCGATCGGACATGTTTGGGAGATGCTAAGGAGGTTGCCTCAATGTTGTCCAAGGTGAGGTGCCAAGGAGGTTGCCTCAATGTTGTCCAAGGTGAGGTGCCAAGAAGGTTGCCTCGGACCACCTTGGTCCGAGGAGAAGCCAAGGAGATTGGTTCAAGGAGGAACATGGCATGCTAGAGGAGAGTGCCATGATAGAGGAGAGAAGTGCATGTCCTACCACCATGCACGTTCAACCCACGAAAGCATGTCCTACCACCATGCACGTCCGACCAACACTTGCATGAGTGGTCAGTAGGGGGTGGATCAACTAGCTAGAGGAGACTAAGTCAAGATTCCCGAAGACAGCTTCAACAACATACACGGGAATCTCTCATTCTTCCTACAAATGGGGGGTTTGTTACATTTCGAATTTTGAGTGTTTAAATGTAATAAATGTAATAAATATAATAAAATATCCTTATCATAAGGGGATATCAGTTGAGGATCCCAGGCCTATAAATAGAGAGCTTATGGGATGAGAGAGGGGCTTCTTCTACTTCTTCTTTCTAGAGAGAGAAAATTAGGACTGTGTATTCTAGAGAGAGATAGTTGGGTCTGAGTATTCTAGAGAGAGAATTCTTGTATTTTTGCCATCAGTACTGAAGAAACTCAGTTGGCTCAGTCCATCTGATCTTGAGTACAGATATATAAATCACAACTCTAAGTGGATTAGGCTATTACCGACAATCGGGGCTGAACCACTATAAAAATCTCTTGTGTTCTTTACTTTTTGTTGATTAAACCGTCTGTGTCGTTTTTATTTCTCTTGAAGGCTTGTCGTAATTGACGTTCTCACGTCGTTGGCTAAAAACGCAGTCAACAGTGGGTAAATATCATTAGTTGTAAGTGGTAAGTTTATTGAGCAAAGAATTAAAAAATATATATGAAATGGTAATTTTTTTTACCCAAATCGCCCTCTCCAAATTATCTCAGCCCATTCCCCCTCTTCTCACTCATTTTCTTTCTAAGAAAAATAAAAAGGAAGGAAAAACCAAAAGAAAAGTTTTGAAGCTTTGAACAAGCCTTTCTGTTCTCATTTCCTCTTCTTCTTCTTTTTTTCTCTTGGTCGAGCCCTAGTGTAACGCCCTACTACCTCAGAGCCGTTACTAAGTGAAGTTAAAATGTGCAATCAACTCGCTAAACGAGGTTTTTAACAAAAAGTGTGATTAAGTTAAAGTCTAGGCTGTAATCTTTAAAAGTTACTCTATTTCATTAAAAGTTTAAGAGTTTAACATTCGGGATCCCATAACTCAGTTTACAAAATATTTACAACTCAAAACAAGACTATAAGTAATTAACCATCAAAATTAGGGTTTATACAGCCATTTCTCAAAAATATCCCTAACCAAGACATTCGGGCAGACCGAACATGTATGCGCCGCCCCCACGCTCTCCGTACTCATGGCTGGTTGACTTTCTCTTTGCCCTTACCTGCAACACGCAGCACCCGTGAGCCGAAGCCCAGCAAGAAAACTAAAACAGTACATAACATATGCATAACATACAGTCATTACAGCAGATATCTCAAATCTAGTCACACAGTCCATATAATCTAACACACATACGGCCATGCCGTCCCAGGAGCGTTACCTGTAACGACCCAAATTCGCTAATAAGGCTTAAGGGCCTTGATTAGCATGCCTGGAGGGCATAATGGGATTTATGTGTGATTCTTTGAGATAAATGCATGGTTATGATTTAAAGCATGTTATATGACTAATTGAACATTGAGGCGCATGACTATGTGGTTAGTATGCATGTTAGGTGAAATGATATGCATGTGGACCCCGTTTGCATGATAGGGGTAAACTGGTAATTTTAGCCCGCTGAGGGCATATATGTGATAATTGTATTCTGTGAATTGTACCACGTGAGTGTGGTGTTATTGTTGTGATGCACGTGCCGAGACGGTCCTAGAGAGTTAGTCAACTTAAGAGTCACAACGAGATTTCTATACCCGGCTCGGGAGGAGCCTAGGGGTACTTTGGGAATTTTATGGCTAAGTTGAGAGTTAGCAGGTGATGGTTATTGAAGATTTAGTAACCTGGGTAACCGTTAGTTACTGCTGAGAGTAACAAGTTAGGTGAAAGAAATGGTAGAATTGCAATATAAGAGAAAGGACTAGAGTGCCCTTGAGGTGTAGTTAGCAAAGGGTTTTGATGAAGGGGTAAAATGGTCTTTTGGCTGGGAAATTGGTATATTGCAGCTGGGTATAAGGGGTACAAGGTTTGGGGACTTAGTCATTTGATGCTTTGAAATTTAAAGAGAAGACAAAGGAGAGGGAAAAGGCTAGGGCATGAAGAAGAAGAAGGGAGCAGAAAATTTGAGGACTTAGGGGATGAACCAAGGAAGCTTAAGGTTGGATTCTTCATTCAAGGTAAGGTTCTATGCAATTTTAAGATTTATTTCTGTTGTGGTTTAGGAATTTGATGCATGGTTTAAGCTTTTCAAGCTTTGGTTTATGTTTTTGGTTTATGGGTTTAGATTTCTTAAGTTGAGATTAAATGGGTGGATTTTGAGTATGATTGTGTTATTGAGTTGGGATATGATGTTTATGGGTTACTAGATGGTCTATGTGGGGTTTTGATTTGGTTTTGGGGCTTGGGTACCTTCTTGGGATGATTTGGAGTGGAGTTAGCTCGGGGAAAACGCAGGGAAAAACCCAGAAATCTGGGTTTCGCGTAGGAGCGCCGCGGCCCTGTTCTTGGGCGCCGCGGCGCAAGGCTATTTCTGGGCAGGGGGAGGCTTCTGACTTGCTGGGCGCCGCGGCCCTATTGGGCAGGGCGCCGCGGCCCTCTTAGGTAGCGCCGCGGCGCTAGGCCATTTTCAGGACTTGAAAGTTTGCATTTTTGAGCTTTTGCTCCGGGGGTTCGGGGGATGTTTCCGATGATTTGTTTTAGGAGTTTGGGAGTCCCGAGAGTGTGGGATTGGTCCCGAGAAGCGGTTTTTGATTTGATTAGTGTTGAGGGTGTTTCTTGTGTGTTGTGACTAGGTTATTGGAGAGGCTCGTGCTAGTGGACCGTGCTCGCGGCTTTAGTGCATCAGGAGGCTCGGAATACAGGTAAGAAAACCGTAACACCCGAGAATAGGGCATGGCCCCACTGTGTGATTGTAGGGCGTGGCCCCAGATTATATTATGTGCAAATGTTTAACCTTAAATGAATCATGATGTGTGTGAATGATTATTTCGAATGCACTATATGTGTGATTATGATGAAATGAACGGCAAGGGCCGAGTACGGCGTAGGCCGGGGCGGCCGTGGGCCGAGTACGGCGTAGGCCGGGGCGGCCGTAGGCCGAGTACGGCGTAGGCCGGGGCGGCCGTGGGCCGAGTACGGCGTAGGCCGGGGCGGCCGTGGGTCGAAAGTAACACCTAGCACATGGGATGCTATAGTCAGGGCGGGGCCCGGTGGATACATGTGTTATGCTATATTCAGGGTGGGACCCAAGGGATACATGAGTTATCCTCGCGGTGAGAACCGATACCCCAGGGCTTTGGTAAGGTCTCTGGGGCGGCATGGCCGTGTTTTCTTAGTCTAATGGTTGACTTGTTTATTTGTGGATTATCTGTTATGATAAACTGTATACATTGCATATGTTATGTTCTACATGAGTTTTCTTGCTGGGCTTCGGCTCACGGGTGCTCTGTGTTGCAGGTAAAGGCAATGGCTGAGTCAACCAACCATGAGTACGGAGAGCGTGAAGCGACGCGTACATGTTTGGCCTGCCCGACTGCTTTGGTTGGGGGTTTATTCGAAAATGGCTGTAATAATCTATGATTTTATGATTAAACAACTGTAAACTTATTTCAATATGTAAATAGTTTCAAACCTTATTTTGGGATCCCAAGTGTTTAATACTAGAAGCTTTTTAATGAAACGTCGCATTTTCAAAGATTACAGCCCTAACTTTTAATTAGTCACACTTTTGTTTCAAAACCTCTGTTAGCGAGTTCAGTGCACACTGCTTTGTCTTAAAACTCACTTAGTAACGGCTCTAAGGAAGTAGGGCGTTACAACTTGGTATCAGAGCGAGCCAAGGTTTATTGGTTCTGGAGATCGACCGAACATGTACGCTCGCTGTCAGTGACAAGCTCGACTCAGGGTTGGTTGGTATGAATGATTAATATGCTTGAATATATGTTTGATTGCCCTGTTTGCCTGCTTATCTATATGGAGCATGAGAAATGAGTTGACATATGCAGGAGATACTGTTGGGCTAGGCCCCTGATTATTGCATGTTGAGATTGATGCATGCTGAATAACATTATTATGCATGTGGATGAATATTGGCATAATGGTTCGCATATTGAGTGTATGTGGTTAATTTTCTGAATTAAATTCATAAGTTATATCCGTTTATTTGCTTGCATGAAGCATGTTGAGACCTGGATATACTTAGTGATGTTAAATCTGGTAGCTAAATGTGTGACATTGTGGATTTGAACTAGTATATGCTTGTGTGTGCATTATACCTGTGGATTTTTGGACCTAGTGGTGGTTTGGTTCAGAGTAGGAACCACAGAGTTCAGGAGTTTGGTCAGTTTTGACAGACGAACGCGAGTTGTTGGTTCCTAGAAGGGTTGTGGATCTGATATTGGGTTGAAAGGAGGATTCTAGATATAAGTTGGAGTGGAGATCTCCAGTTATCCCTGGAAGCAGCAACAGAGGGTCACTAGTGTGTGGGTAAGCTGTGGAGTTTGTTAGTCAAGATGGGATAGGTGAACAGCGGATTTCTCTGGGGAAATAGCTGATTTCGATGTTTTAACAGTAAGGTTACAAGTGTTGGTTTACTGTGAAGTATGGTCAGATAAGGGTACTAAATGAAAGGCTTAAAGGGTGTTATCCTCGGGTTTTGAGGAGAATTCGGAGTGAAAAGGGGTTTATCAATAGACGGGCAGAGTTAATTCCACCCATGGTCAAGAGGATGAGAGACCCTGATTAGAGGGTTATGTTAAATGTTGAGGCAGAGGGATGCCTGGAATTGATACTCGGGCTGAGGTACTGGCTTAATGGGCTGGAAAGAACCTAGATGACGAATGGTTAGAAGAGATTTTAAAGACATGATTTGAACTGTGGAGACTGGTGGACTTATAAGTTCGGTTTGGACTGATAGGGTAACAACAGCGTAGATCGATGGGTTTGGTGATTTGGGTAATTCATTTCGGAAAGTTATACTGATGGTTGATGATTAGAGCATGAGTGCTAGAGCCGCAAGGGCGGTGCTTCCTTTGATGGAATTAGTAAAGATAGATTCGTGATAATCAAGTTGAAAGAACCCCGGATAGTGTTGTGGCTTCTGGATTGCCAAGAAATAGGGGAAAAGTCTGACTGATAAGACGGTACTTTTGTTGATAGAACGCAGCGAGGTCGGATTCTCAATTTTGAAGTAAAAGGACTCCAGACAGTGCTTGGGCACCTAGATTGAGATTGGAAAGAAGCCTGATCGAAAAGGTAGTTATTGAGATGGCGACAGGAACCAGGAGGTTAATTGGTATGCACATGAGGAAGAGGATGCCACCTGAGAGGAGGTCAGGTGAGGACATGACTTCTACGTAGAATGACTCGAGATGTTAGGATGGATTTTCCATGGTGCGGGAAACGGAGAACTGGAATGCATCGATACATTCGAGGTTCGAGGCTGAGTCCTCAAGGATGAGTATTTAACTGACGAGCTTATGCTTTGGGCATGTAACGAACTGGAAGGGCTCGGTGTTGAGAATGTTCCGAGGGGGAGATAGACATAGAGAGGTTGCCTCAAAGGTGCCATTTGAGAGGCCGAGGACAGTAATACTTATTGAGAAGGAATTAGAAACTCTGGTAGATGGATTGTTGAGGATATTATCTGGAGTATGTAAAGGAGTACTTTAAGGTCAGACTGCAGATAGGATTGGTATAAGGAATGTTGTAAAAGGAGGTTTTGGCTGACAGAAAAGTCTATTGAAGCAATCGAAGGAATCTGAGCCTGGTGTAGTTAGTGTGTTATACTGCGAGGATTGCTAGTATCGTCGGGTTAGGATGAAAAGTACAATGTTGGATACAAGATGGGACGATGTCCCCAAGAGTTGATCTACGACCTGGTTATTGCCAGTTGGAAACCAAGGATAGAGACATTTCGTGGATTGTCTAGTTTGCGCCGGCTAGAGTGTGAAGAGTTGGTAACAAAGATTCTGGAATGGTTCAAGCTACAACAGCACAGGTAAGTTCTTTAGACAGAGAATGCATGAACAGTGTGGGCAAGTCCCCTTCAAGCTCGCGAGCAGTGCATGTGGATTACTCCCAGACGGAAGTGGTGAGCAACTGATTATTATGCTGAAGACGTTAGTACCCAGAAGGCAGAGTCTCAGGTAAGGTTCTACGGAGTGTTAGTTGGGTGTCGTCAGGAGTTCTCAGATTACAGCTGCAAGAAGAAAGGACGGGTAAGAGAAGAATTGATCTGAAGCCGCAAAGAAGCTAATGAAGAGTGTCTGAAGAATTGGAAGCATAACAAGACTGGTAAGCGCGTCATCTATTGCACAAGCATCTCCGGGGACAACTACATCAGAGATGAGGAGAACAGTAAAACTCGAGGTTAGACGGACTGAGTGGTGTCACATCAGAAAGAAATTCAGAAGACAGGTAAGAATTTATTGGTATCTGGTGATGCTGGAATATGCGTATGTTTTGATTAAGTAAAGAGTGATTGCATAAGGACATGATCTATGGTAGGGTTATGGAAATGTGGGATTGCATCACGATTTGGGCACGCCCAGGAATAAATTGACGCGAGGATGGATTGAACCTAGCGGGAGGCGACTGAATGGATCATGGTTGATACACTTGGGACGTTAAGTCGACTGTTATGCATGGCATAAGTTACTTAAGTATTGGGTATTAGTAAGAAAGATAGCGTTGAGACACAGAGGTGGTGAAAAGTAACAGACAGATGATCAGTGTTTGAAATCCTCGATTGAGCGAGGGGGGATATAACTGGGGGCGGAACTCCTAGCTGTGAGGCGTGTGTCAGTCAGGGGATAGCGCCATAGACTGTAATAGAACGGACAAGGCGACGACTGAGATTGGCGTAACGCTAGTAGGTATGATTAGCTGGTGAGTGTCACTGAGCTATGGAATCCGAAGTGTCGGCTTCGGTTGAAGCAGGGAAGGACCCCGCTAAGGTGGTACAAGTTGGGATACCAGGAATGGATGAAGGATCCAATTAGATTCGGTTTATGAATGAGAATTCTGAATGGACATCATTCCACCTCCTAGGGTACGTCATACCGGGAGGGTCGAGCGGGTGACAGAACCTAGTGTTTTCCTTTGGACCCTGAGGGGTTAGGTGATGTGATGGTGCATCGTGGGGATAGACCACAATAGACCTTAAGTAAGGTGTTTGGACATGAAAAGTTTTAACTCGGTTGTTTGAGTTAATGTTGTTGGGGCAAGTGAACTGGTTTCGGGATAGAACGTCGATGACATTGAATTGAGGCCCTATAGTATTTTAAATTCTGGAATGGATTAAGAGAACGAAAAGAACAAAGTGGGAACCTGGAATTATCAGTTGATTGCAAGTGGGGTGGCAGTCTGAAAGTTTATCGGATATCTTAAAGAATTGAGCGCCGAGTAGGGGAATACTTGAAGTATTGAGGGAAGTGTAATCCCTGATGAGTTAGTCGTGGTGGCAGTTGCTGGTGTCTTGTTAAAGTAACACGACATATGACATGGTAGGAGACAAAGGGTAGTGAATACTACGATTTGGCATCGATTCAGAGAGAAGCCAAGTGGTTGTTGGAACTCTTAAGGCAGGAGCGTTTGCCTATTTGAAAGGATTAGCAGCTTGTAAATTGATAAGTGCTGAGGAAATAAAGTTCCGGAAGGAAAGAGTTGCGTCTCTGCGTTATAACAGACGAGGATCTGTAAGGTGTTCAGAGAAAGAAGGGAGAGTTCTGACTCTTAATTCAGCATAAGATTCTGAAGTTTTACCAAGGATTAGGCCAACGGGGCCTACCAATTGATCCCACCTAGTAGAGGTGACGAATTTTGAGTATCTCTGGAGTCAGGAATAAGACGATGAATTGGTCATTGTGATCTAGGCAGACCCTGAGGTTTCTGCAGGGTTGCGGTGTAAACAAGAAGCTATCGAGAGTATGGCTATTAGACGAAATCTTGAGGGGCAAGATTGTTACTCTTGTGAGAGTGTTGTTGAAAAGTAGAGTAAAGGCGGTGGGCCTTGGAAGTTATGGTCAGAATTGCGGGTTTACTGACTGATATGTTGGATAAATTTCGAGGACGAAATTTTTATGAGGAGGGGATAGTTGTAACGACCCAAATTCGCTAATAAGGCTTAAGGGCCTTGATTAGCATGCCTGGAGGGCATAATGGGATTTATGTGTGATTCTTTGAGATAAATGCATGGTTATGATTTAAAGCATGTTATATGACTAATTGAACATTGAGGCGCATGACTATGTGGTTAGTATGCATGTTAGGTGAAATGATATGCATGTGAACCCCGTTTGCATGATAGGGGTAAACTGGTAATTTTAGCCCGCTGAGGGCATATATGTGATAATTGTATTCTGTGAATTGTACCACGTGAGTGTGGTGTTATTGTTGCGATGCACGTGCCGAGACGGTCCTAGAGAGCTAGTCAACTTAAGAGTCACAACGAGATTTCTATACCCGGCTCGGGAGGAGCCTAGGGGTACTTTGGGAATTTTATGGCTAAGTTGAGAGTTAGCGGGTGATGGTTATTGAAGATTTAGTAACCTGGGTAACCGTTAGTTACTGCTGAGAGTAACAAGTTAGGTGAAAGAAATGGTAGAATTGCAATATAAGAGAAAGGACTAGAGTGCCCTTGAGGTGTAGTTAGCAAAGGGTTTTGATGAAGGGGTAAAATGGTCTTTTGGCTGGGAAATTGGTATATTGCAGTTGGGTATAAGGGGTACACGGTTTGGGGACTTAGTCATTTGATGCTTTGAAATTTAAAGAGAAGACAAAGGAGAGGGAAAAGGCTAGGGCATGAAGAAGAAGAAGGGAGCTGAAAATTTGAGGACTTAGGGGATGAACCAAGGAAGCTTAAGGTTGGATTCTTCATTCAAGGTAAGGTTCTATGAAATTTTAAGATTTATTTCTGTTGTGGTTTAGGAATTTGATGCATGGTTTAAGCTTTTCAAGCTTTGGTTTATGTTTTTGGTTTATGGGTTTAGATTTCTTAAGTTGAGATTAAATGGGTGGATTTTGAGTATGATTGTGTTATTGAGTTGGGATATGATGTTTATGGGTTACTAGATGGTCTATGTGGGGTTTTGATTTGGTTTTGGGGCTTGGGTACCTGCTTGGGATGATTTGGAGTGGAGTAGCTCGGGGAAAACGCAGGGAAAAACCCAGAAATCTGGGTTTCGCGTAGGAGCGCCGCGGCCCTGTTCTTGGGCGCCGCGGCGCAAGGCTATTTCTGGGCAGGGGGAGGCTTCTGACTTGCTGGGCGCCGCGGCCCTATTGGGCAGGGCGCCGCGGCCCTCTTAGGTAGCGCCGCGGCGCTAGGCCATTTTTAGGACTTGAAAGTTTGCATTTTTGAGCTTTTGCTCTGGGGGTTCGGGGGATGTTTCCGATGATTTGTTTTAGGAGTTTGGGAGTCCCGAGAGTGTGGGATTGGTCCCGAGAAGCGGCTTTTGATTTGATTAGTGTTGAGGGTGTTTCTTGTGTGTTGTGACTAGGTTATTGGAGAGGCTCGTGCTAGTGGACCGTGCTCGCGGCTTTAGTGCATCAGGAGGCTCGGAATACAGGTAAGAAAACCGTAACACCCGAGAATAGGGCATGGCCCCACTGTGTGATTGTAGGGCGTGGCCCCAGATTATATTATGTGCAAATGTTTAACCTTAAATGAATCATGATGTGTGTGAATGATTATTTCGAATGCACTATATGTGTGATTATGATGAAATGAACGGCAAGGGCCGAGTACGGCGTAGGCCGGGGCGGCCGTGGGCCGAGTACGGCGTAGGCCGGGGCGGCCGTGGGCTGAGTACGGCGTAGGCCGGGGCGGCCGTGGGCCGAGTACGGCGTAGGCCGGGGCGGCCGTGGGCCGAGTACGGCGTAGGCCGGGGCGGCCGTGGGCCGAAAGTAACACCTAGCACATGGGATGCTATAGTCAGGGTGGGGCCCGGTGGATACATGTGTTATGCTATATTCAGGGTGGGACCCAAGGGATACATGAGTTATCCTCGCGGTGAGAACCGATACCCCAGGGCTTTGGTAAGGTCTCTGGGGCGGCATGGCCGTGTTTGCTTAGTTTAATGGTTGACTTGTTTATTTGTGGATTATCTGTTATGATAAACTGTATACATTGCATATGTTATGTTCTGCATGAGTTTTCTTGCTGGGCTTCGGCTCACGGGTGCTCTGTGTTGCAGGTAAAGGCAATGGCTGAGTCAACCAACCATGAGTACGGAGAGCGTGAAGCGACGCGTACATGTTTGGCCTGCCCGACTGCTTTGGTTGGGGGTTTATTTGAAAATGGCTGTAATAATCTATGATTTTATGATTAAACAACTGTAAACTTATTTCAATATGTAAATAGTTTTCAAACCTTATTTTGGGATCCCAAGTGTTTAATACTAGAAGCTTTTTAATGAAACGTCGCATTTTCAAAGATTACAGCCCTAACTTTTAATTAGTCACACTTTTGTTTCAAAACCTCTGTTAGCGAGTTCAGTGCACACTGTTTTGTCTTAAAACTCACTTAGTAACGGCTCTAAGGAAGTAGGGCGTTACATTACCAAATCATGGAATCTCGGTCTACACCGTAAGGATAACCCATGTATCCATTGGGGTCTCACCCTAGCCACGAGCACTCCATGTGGTAGGTGGTATTCCCGGCCCCACTGCCGTTCTCGGCCTTTCGCCGTTCCTGGCCCTTCGCCGTTCATTCAGCTATTTCCACATTTAGCATTCTCAAATAACAACCAAATACATAATCACTCATGTAATGCTACATCCTAGCAATAATACAATCTAGGGCTGCGCCCTGCAACAAAACTAAGGGCCCGAGCCCTGCTCTACGGGTGCTACAGTTCTCTTACCTGTATCCCGAGCTTTCCGATGCACCACGGTCACAAGCACGGTCCTTTAGCACGAGCCTCTCCAAAATCCTAGTCACAACACATATAAAACACTCTTTGATGCTAGCCACTCCAAAACCACTTTTCGGGGCCAATCCCACACTCTCGGAACTCCCAAATCCCTAAAACAATATACCGAAGACATCCCCCGAACCCCCGGAGCAAAGGCTCAAAATTGCAAAATCTTGTGTTCTGAAAATGGCCTAGCGCCGCGGCGCTGCCCTAGAGGGCCGCGACGCCCAGCAAGTCAGAGAGCTTGCCCTGCCCAGAATCAGCCTTGCGCCGCGGCGCCCAGGAACAAGGCCACGGCGCTCCTTCACGAGCCCAGAAATCTGGGTTTTTCCTTGCGTTTTTCCCGAGCCAAAATCATTCCAAATCATCCCAAACAAGTACCTAAGCCCCAAAATCAATTCAAAACCCCAAATGAACCCTTTAACAACCTATAAACATCATAAACAACCCCAATCACACAAGCACATCCAAGATCCTATCTTGAGTTTCAAATTCCTAAAACTTAAACCATGGCTTCCAAAACTATAAATCATGCCTCTAAAGTCTTAAACCACACCAATTACGAAAATTAAACATGATAAACTCTTACCTAAGTCAAGAACCCAGCTTGAATTCTCCTCAACTCTAGCTTCAAGTCACCTTCCTTTTGAGAGGTTTTTCATAAATTATTGATTTGGTTCCTGAAAAAATGTTTATTTTTTTTCAAATTTTTCGGTTTCCAAACTTGAAAATGATTTTTTTTTAGGTTTTATTTGTTTGCAGCTGTATAGATATCGAAAAAAAATACCCAATTTATATAAAAAACACCCAAAATAGACCACCGACCACAAAATTATACTTGTTTAAAGTTTTGAAAAATTACAAAACTTTTCTCAGTGGTTTTTTAAAAAAACCACATAGAAAAGTCTATGTTTCTTTGCGATTTTTTAAGAAAACTGCAAAGAAATAATTTTTTCGTGGACTTTTATCCCTGCCCGATTACACTGCGATACTCGTTGCTCCCAAAAAATTGCAGTTTATTGAGGAAAAAAAACTGCAGAGTAACCCAAATTTTTAGTAGCATGAAGTGTTTCGGATTGTCTGAAAACCCCCTGAGTATTATTTCCCATATTGGAAAAATTTAAACCCAATAGAAAAGTGTTCTAATTACTATTCCTATGTCCAATGAAAGGATCCCTAAAATGTTATCATCACAACATTGGCAGAAGGACGAGCACACTACATGTCAAGACTGGAGGACATAAAATAATTATGGACCACACGACATTCGTTTTTTATTCCTTGAAAAAATTGAGATTTGTGTGTTGTTAGAGCTACCATTACTATTTTTATCATGACGAAAAGATATATTATTAATTATTAATTATTAATTGATAGAGTATAGTAGTTGAACTTTCTAGAAAACGATAGAGGATATTTTAAATATTTTATAATATCTAAATAGATGTCTTTGCCACATGTACGTTATGCAGCTTAACAAGCATTAATTACTGAATATATATAGACGCAGAATAGTGCTCTCCTAGAAAGGAAAGGAGAAGCCATCGCATGTCTTACCAACCCATCTAAAGTTGAAGTTAATGTGTTTTCTTCCATGCCAAAAGTATGGCCTCCAAACTCTTTCCTACGGCAACCTTAGGAGCCGTTCTCCTCTCAGCTGTGCTTGCTGCCAACTTCTTCGAGTTCTCATACCCTTCTTCTTCTCATGATTTTGATCATGCTGATTTCGGAAGTTTTGAGTTCATCCCAATCGATGGCGCTCTTGGCCCTGAGAGCTATGCCTTTGACAGCCTTGGTGAAGGCCCATACACCGGCGTATCCGACGGCCGGATCATCAAGTGGCAAGAAAATAAACGGCGGTGGTTTGATTTTGCAGTAACGTCTTCAAACAGGTACGTACTTCATCATCTTAATCATTGTTTTTCTGAGTAGAGCCAGATAAATATTAAATAATACTTTGAAATGTAAGTAACTGCAGGGATATTATCATATATATATATATATATTTACTACAATAAAAAAAACAATTGGTGGCTAATTTTTTAACTTTATTATTTATGATAAAGAAAGGTACACGTACAGAGTTTTTTTTTTTTCATTTTATTGATGGTTTTTAATTATACCGATACAAAATAATGATATCATTACACAAGAGTGACAGTAGTTTTTAAAAAATTATTTTTATGAACCCAAGAAGGTAGGGCATCATTATGTAAATATATAGATTGGTCCAGCTATATAATGCTTGGAGTAATGGGAAGGAGTTAAAATTAAAAATAATTGCCCATCTTTATTGCTACCAACAAAATCTCAAAATTATTTTGGTGGTGGTAATTTATTTTAGTTGATGCTAAATATTCAGTGCCATTGTTCATCAAATTCAGGGCTAAAGTTAAGAAAAACAAAATCACAAAAAAGTCGAGAATAACGGAAGGGATATATTTGAAATGATAAAGAAACCTAAAGGAATTGGAATTTCTTTTCCAATTGTTTGTTTGGTGACTAGGAAAGAAGAAATTGTTTAAGGTAAAGGGCAAATGGATGAATAAGGATAATTATTGACAAATGTAGGAAAAAAAAGATATAACGGGTAAATAGAACTTGAGTCTCCAAGCTTTAGGTCCTTAATTTTTATTCTGTAGCTGTAATTTTTATTTTTTAGCTCACGTATATTCATAATTTATAAGGGTAAAAATGATTTTAACAAATTTTTTTTTTCTATTCAAACACTTCTTTATTAATTAAATATTATAAAATGTATAACTTTTGGTAATTGACCTAGATATTCGCTTGAAGCATTAAGAAAAAATATTTTGCATTAAACCTCTAAAATATATAATATATCAATTAATTTATCATTTTTAATAAAAAAAATTACAACCTTTCAATTTTAGAAATATAAAATTTATTAAAGGTATTTTATCTCTAACATCATTTTTTTTCTAAATTCTTGGTAAATTGTTTTAAAAAAAATTCCACACATATTGCATAGAAATGTGTGGAATTTTTTTTAACAATTTATGAAGAGTATAAATAAAAATAAGTGTGATAAGAAAAAATTAAGTTATAAATAGAAGGAGCTTTAATAAATTTCACATTTGTAAAATTTAAAGGATATAAATATTTTTATTAAAGAAAAGTAAACTAATTAATATATATAAGTAATATATTAAAAATGTTAGAAGTATAATAAAAAATATTTATTTTATTATTTTTTAATATTTCAATAGAATATTTAAGTAAATTATGAAAAATGGTAATAAAAAAAGGTATAAAGAAAAAAATATAGGTTTTATTTTTTTTAAATCTTATAATTATTTTAATTTTATAAATTAAAATTTATTTAATAATATATAATTTTATGACCTATATTATCCATAAAGCAAATGTTAGGATCTAATTATTATAAAATAAAGACTGAGAGCTTAAGGGATACAATTGGTAAATTATGTTACTCTAAATGTTATTTACTCAAAATATAATTGAAAGGTAATGAAGATATGATTCATTAATTCCTCTTTTGTATGTTTATTTATTTATTTATTTTCAAAGGGTTTATCTTTTATCTTTATAATAATCTTAATTGATTTTTGTGTGGTTGAAAAGATTTTGTATCTTTTTGTCACCTCTGTTCCTATCTTAATCAGCTCATTAAATGTGATTTGTCCTTTTACTCTTGCATAAAAGCTATTTTCACGGTTCTTGAAAAATAATATATAATGATATCTTGTTGAGCAACCTGATCGTATCATGTTGTTGAGGAACTGGCTTTTTATTTGGTTCCAATTTAAAGATAATTAATACAAGACAAGTAATTTCATGGTCTAATGGGAGGGAACCAGTTGGTTTTTCAGGGTGGGTTTTGTTAGATAGCAAATATATTCATACAACTTTTTCATTCTAATTCAACTATCAAACAAATAATTAGTATCCCTACCAAAAATAAAATAAATGTTTAGTAGAGTGAATTAATTATATAGGTGCTGTTTGGTAACACTTAAAAAAATAATTTTTTTATTTAATTAATTAAAAATTTGATTATTAAACATAAAATGTCTTTGGTAACTCTATTTTTATTTATTATTTTTTAAAATTTTAATTAAAACTTATTAAATTTTGAAAATATAATTTTTTTACTTATAATTTTTTCTTAAACCGTTTTCGATTTTTTTTTTTTCTCTTCTTCTTCAAATCAACACCTATTGTTAAACAAAAAATAAAAATAAAAATTATCAAACGCATTTATTATTTTTTATTTTTAAAAATAAAAAACAAAAATAATTACCAAACATATTTTTATTGTTTAAAAATAAAAAAACAAAAATAAAATTTTATTTCCATTTTTGTGTTTAAAAATTCAAAAATAAAAATATTTCCAAACACAACCATAATTATTAATTGATTAGTATTTTTCTTTTTCTAAAAGAATATTTTTCTAAGCAGTAATATTTTTTTCATCATACAGTATTATGTTTCTTTGTTTTTTTAATACAAAAGAAAAAGAACTGGAATGACAAATCATATTCTCCATCTCCAGCTCTCAGAAGTACCTACTAAACTGTCCTTTCCCTCATAAATATTAGGCGAACTTTTATAGCTACCAAAGTTTTTGGTACATAAGCCAATAGCCACGAGTTTTGCAGAAAATTTACCCATGGTACATGCATCGTGCAAGCGTATCCATTTATTTCTAATGTATTATTTATTATTAAAATGGTGTGTATCATTACAATTCATTTACTCGATACTAAATGATTTTTGTGACATTAAATTTTAAGTGAAATTGTGGTGGGAGGAGTGACAAATTCCTCACCTTAGTAAAATAGTTTGTCTTTTAACAAGTCAAATTACTATGGTGCCGTTTGGTTCAAAGATAAAAATAGAATGAGAATGGAAATAATAATAGTAATAGTCATAAGAATGGAATAGAATTTTGATTTTTTTTGTTTGGTAGAGACTTTGGAATTAATTCGTGAATAATAATTATTGTGTTTGGTATAATATAAAATGTAACGAAATGAAATGAAATTTATATTATTTTGACAAAAATGTCTTTACTCTAAGATTCTTTTTAAATCAAATTATCAATTCTATGTTAGTTTTTAATTATATACCAAATTATCTTTTTTTATTATAAATTATAATTTTTTTATTAAATTACGCTAATATACAAATTAAATAAATAAATAATATATATTACTATATACATTGTGTAGAACAAAGTACAATAATACATAAAAATTGTACTTAATTTAATAGATTTTTTTATTTTATTTTATTTTTTAAAAAAACTTATAAAATATAATTTTATACTAACGAAATGTATTTCAATTTTCATAATTTTTAATTGATATATATTTTGTATAATTTAAACTTCTAGTCGGAATTTTTACTTTTGTTAAATATGTTACATACACATATAGAATTTAAGCATATAATCCATATATATATTTGTATAAGTTGATCTAACTATATGTTATAACCATATTTATAAAAATAAATAATGATAATAATATACATAAAATATGAAAATAAATTTGAAAGAAAAAATATTTAATAAAATATCAAAGTTATTATTTAACTAATATAGTAAGTGAATTTCAAATAAAAAAAATAGCATTTATTATTTGACAAAAATTATCAATAAAGATTGATGTAGAATCATAAATAAGCTAATTATTTTTTTTAAAGAAAAAAAAAACGATAGTGCAGAAAGAAAAACGAAAGAGAAATGAAAATGATAAATATGTGTATAGTTGAATTGAATGGCTATTCCACTAGTTTTTAAATGGAATAACAATTCTAAGACAGGATTGAATAACATTTCCTATGGAATAACCTTTCGAATTTGTATTTATGAACCAACCAAACGAAAGCCAAAAAGATTCTTTCCTTTCCATTCTATTCTTACCCATTCCTATTAACCAATTATCATAGAGTAATCTCATTCACCAAAATTTTACATCATTTAAATATTATATATATATATATATGTTATAGGATGGTTCTTCGGTGCAACCCCACATCGGTGCATCCCCTCTAGTTGTTGGCTCAGGAAGTATTTTCACCATAATTTTTTTTATAGTCGTGTATATTGTAATTATTTAGAGCATCCTGCAAATTTTCGAGAAATTCCAAATAATTTACAATGTAGAAAACAAAGTTCAAATAATTTATTCCACGTGTGGCTGTTTTTTTTTTTATGCATATGAAAGGTAACTTCTTGAACCTTATTTTCGACCCTCTAAATTATTCGAAATTTTCTAAAAATTGAAGGGTGCTCTAAATAACTACAATTTACAAGGTTATAAAAAAATTGCTGAAAATACTTCCCGAACCAAAAATATAAAAGGGGTGCACTAGTATGCCCCTTTTTGGGGGTGCACCGAGAAACCTCCTAGATAAATGATATACATCAACAAAATATACATAAAACATTGTGTAGAGAATGGATAGTATAAATAAGCACTGTAGCATTCTTTAAAACTAATAGGATGTAAGGTGTTTTGACTACTTTTTTATTCTTCTATAGTCTATTGAAAAACATCATTATAACACATCTAGTAAGAGTGCTTCAAATAAACTTTTTTTAGCCTTATAATATAACTATACCCCCTGATTTTTCACGGGCTATTAGTGAGCTGAGATATGGCATAATTATATCAGCCACGTGGACGCTACGTGGCCGGAGCTGCTGTTGTAAGGTCCTACCTCTTTAGCTCGAGGTAACCAAAGGCTGACCAAGATTATTTAAGGGCCGAGACAGGGATATGAAGACCGCAAGCCAAGAAGGCATCCAGCTCGAGGTACGAGCTGGAGTGGGAATCCATGACTCCTTATAAAGTCAACCACGCAATGTAAACGTGCATATATCAGACATCACGTGTCTGATATATCCCTGAATTCTCGGACACGCAGCATGAACGTGCATATTCAGGCACCCACGATTGGGTTGGGCCGTGCGACCCATTATCCCCCTTACATATTGATTAGACCACACTTCATTTGTCAGGTTTTAGGAATTAATCATGAATGTCACAGAAGTGACATGATGGGTAAGAAGGTCACAGGATAACCCTCTTATCAACTCCCAGGTGCCCTCTCCTATAAATATGGAGACCCTGGGAGTTGCAAGGGATTGGAGTCTATTATGTAACGAAATACCCCGTAAGAGAATACCAGAAGCATAGCAATAATATTGGCTGGTGGAGTAGAATGATTTTAACCTTTGAACCACCTAAAAACGTAGTTGTGTCATCAGTCCATTTTAAGATCATTCATCTGTTTCGGTTCATTATTAAGCACTAATCTCTTTCTCTTATTTTCTTAATTATCTGTTGGCGAAGAACCGCGTCAACAGTTTGGTGCTTTCATTGAGAGCTTGTTAGATTGGTGCTATCGCAAACATCCAACTATGGTGACCACTCGATCAAGACACGGTAACGAGGCGGAACAACATGATGGGCAGGAGGCTCATCATGCCGCCATCTCCGGTGAGCAAAACCTTGAAGTTCAGCAGCGGCCGGGCAAGCAGCCAATAGGCCAGGATGACACTGGAAGTTCGGCACCCCAGCCATCTAATCCAAACCCAGACTTTTACACGGCGGTAGAGATGGAGAACGCTCAGCTGAGGAGTCAACTGGCGAAAGCTAATCAGCAGATTAAGGAGGTGTTGGCCCGACTACCCCCTCTTACAATCGACGCTAACGTCGGAAAGAGGCAAGGCGAGACTCGTAAGTCCTGCCGGGGTAATCGGTCTAGGCCTAGCCACTCGATCAGACCTCTGACGTCCAACTCTACTCCCTCATCGCACCGCCGAGAGGCAAACTTTGAAGAAATACCCAGGGCTGAACAACAGTATAGCCGCTCAGTCCGAACTTCAACTCCCAGCTCACAGCCAGCCTCGAGTGCACCCAGGAGGGCTCGAAGGAATTCTAGAAGGAGATACGGGGAGGGCTCACAGCACTAGCCCGTCCTGGCCAGCCGTCCTGCGCCTCGTCCAGATCGCTAGGAGCAAGGCCCGCAAGTTGGCAGGGCCGAAAGCCCCCCACCTAACCTGATCCGCCGTGACGGAACCAGTTTTGCATCCCCGGTCAGACATCCTCCTTCACCAATAAGATATCTGTCTCCTCCTCGGCCTATCCGAGATATTCCAACTTATGGAAGCAGCAGGAGAAACCCGCCATCCGCAGGACCTTCCCATCGTAGCAGGGTGCCCAGAGGAAGCCCGGATCCTCACCCCTAGAGGCGGGCTCCAAGCTTCTCTAACAGGAGTTACTGGACCGGAAGTCGCCGGAGTGACCTTTCTGGCGGAGACCTGCTCCAGCGCCTAAGCTCGGCGCAAAGTCCTCAAGCCACCCCGAGGGGCGACCTACGGGATCGCCTTAACTCTCATAGGGGAGACCCAGTAGGAGGTGGCAGCCATGCTCACTTAGGGGGAGACCTGTCCGAGGTACATAACGGCGGGAATGTCCCAAATAACCTATCTCAAGGTAGGAGGGGTAATAACCCACCAAACGTATACAATGGATCCGGAGCTGTTGAACAGCCCCGGAATAACCAAGGAAATCAAGACAAAACCCTTAAGCGCCTGGCTCAGATGGAGGAGCTAATGAGGAAGCTCCTATCGGAGAAAGAGAAAGACAAATATGATTCAGGGGATGAGTTTGAGCTCTTCGCCCCCAGCATAGCAGCAACGGCATACCCGCCCGGTTTCCGTATGCCGCACCTGTCCAAATTCAACGGAGATGGAGATCCGTCAGATCATTTGGGTATGTTCAATACACTGATGATGGCCCACAACATTGGCCCCGAGCTGAGGTGTCTGATATTTCCCTCCACACTGACTGGGACGGCCAAACAGTGGTTCAAACAGAACAAGAAGCAGTCAATCAGCTCCTGGAAAACTTTCTCTGCTGACTTCAAAAGAGCATTCCGAGCCTCCTAGGCTGCTCGCGTCAAGGCCGACTCCCTGGCTAACGTGAGGCAACAACCCGACGAGCCTTTGAAGGCTTACCTGAGCAGGTTCGCGAACGTCGCTGCTCGGGCCAGAGACGCAGATGACAGCTCCAAGCTCATGACTTTGAGGACTAGAATCCTCATCGGAGGGGGACTCTGGAACGAAATACAAAGGAAGAAAGTCAGCTCAGTAAACGAATTCCTAAATAGGGCCCAAGGGTGGATCAACTTGGAGGAGGCCCAAGCCTCAGCTGCAGGAACCAGCCAGGTCCTTGAGCAGCCTGCTGGAGTGGGAACGGAGGTCGTGACAGCGACCCAGAACGTTACACAGAATAACCAGTTCGGTGGAGGCAAGAGAAAAGGGAACGGCGAGGGCAACCAGCACGGTCCAAAGAAGAATAAGTCCGTAGAAAAATTTAAGCCGGTCTACGCGACTTATACGGAGCTCATCCACTTTAGGGAGAAGAACATCTACCTAGCAAACTCTGCTCGCCTCCCTTGGAAGAAGCCAGAGCCGTTAAAGCACCAGAAGGGGAAGAGAGACACCTCCAAATTTTGCCGTTTCCACAACGACGTTGGCCACAATACCGATGATTGTAGACACCTGAAAGATGAGATCGAGACTCTCATCAGAACCGGCCCCTTGGCTCAGTATGTGCGGAACAGAGTTCCAACAAGCCGACCTGCTCTAGAAGTCCCGGTCAGTCAGCTCGGGTCTCGGGTAGATCAAGACGTCCCTCCTCTAGTGATAGGAGGAGAGATATCCACAATCTCGGGAGGTCCGCATTTGGCTGGCACGAGCAGGGGTGCCCAAAAGAGGTACGTCAACGAACTCAAGGCTCATAATGGAGTAGAGTTCGTCCCCGAGCAGCATCTACCAAAACAGCAGCGATTGGAAAGACAACCAATCATTTTTACTGAAGAAGATGCTAGCCACGTTCAGTTCCCTCATAACGACCATTTGGTCGTAGCAGTGCAGCTCGCTAATCGAAGGGTTAGGAGAGTGCTGATCGATAATGGGAGCTCGGTAAACCTTCTATTCCGGTCCACGCTGGAGAAGATGGGTTTGACTGTCGCCGAGCTGAAGGCGACCTCCATGATGCTGTATGGTTTCTCGGGAGAAGGATCAGCGGCTATAGGGACGATCGAGCTGGTGATCACCTTAGGAGAGGGACCTCATATAGTCTCAAAACTCCTCGAGTTTGTGGTCATCGATTGCCTCGCTGCATACAATGCTATTTTGGGCCGACCTACACTTATAGCTTTTGAAGCCGTCACCTCCGTTCGCCACCTCGCGCTGAAATTCCCTTCTTCCACGGGGATATGCACGGTCCGTGGCGATCAGCTTGCTGCCAGGGAATGCTATAGCATTTCCATGAAGGGAAAATCGAAACCCGGGCAGTTGACGATGGCCATCCAAGGTGGAGAAGAGGAATCTCAGGAACCTTTGCCTAATCCTGAGATTGAAAAACCTCAGAGCACCGAGGGGGAAAGTATTATCCTAAGTGAGGATATTGACTCTCGAATAGGCGAGGACAAGTCCAAGCTCTAAGCTATTGAAGAGCTCGAGGAAGTAAATATCGATCCACAAAATCCTTCACGGATGGTTTAAGCTCGAGAAAAACCTCTGTGGCAAGAGGAAGGCGGAGCTGATCAAATTTCTGCAAGATAACCTAGATGTGTTTGCATGGTCACACGAGGACATGGTGGGAATCAGTCCAAATGTCATCATGCACACCCTTCATTTGGATAAGAGCGTTCTTGCAAAGTCCCAGAAACAAAGGCGCCTGGGAACAACTCGGGCTGAGGCCTTAGAAGAAGAAGTAGCCCGGCTCAAGAAATGCGGCTTTATCTGCGAAGCCAAGTTCCAGTTTGGGTCGCCAACCCCGTGCTGGTCCCGAAGCCCAACGGGAAATGGCGGACCTGCATCGACTTCTCCAACATGAAAAAAGCCTGCCCCAAAGATTGTTTTCCCTTGCCAAGGATCGACCAATTGGTGGATGCCACGGCAGGGCATGAGCTCATGTCCTTTATGGACGCGTACTCAAGTTATAATCAGATCGCCATGAACCCGGCGGACCAGGAGCATACCAGCTTCATGACCCCAACTAACGTCTATTGTTACAAGGTCATGCCGTTCGGACTGAAGAACGCCGGTGCTACATACCAGAGATTAGTGAATAGAATGTTTGCCAACCAGATCGGGAAGAACATGGAAGTGTACGTTGATGACATGCTGGTCAAGTCAAAGACTGCCGATAACCATGTTTCCGACCTGGAAGAATGCTTCAAGATACTAAGAGAATACAGCATGAGGCTTAACCCTCAGAAGTGCACTTTCGGGGTCGCGTCTGGAAAATTCATGGGTTTCATTGTCAACACTAGAGGAATCGAGGCAAACCCCGATAAGATCAGGTCGTTGCTCGAGCTTCCTTTACCCAGGTCTCGTAAGGACGTTCAAGGCCTGACAGGAAGGGTGGCAGCCCTTAATCGGTTTATTTCAAAATCCACCGACAAGTGCCTGCCGTTCTACAACCTACTCCGAGGAAATAAGAAATTCGAATGGACAGAGGAGTGCGAAAGTGCTTTCCTCGACCTGAAGGCACATCTAGCCGAGCCGCCCGTATTGTCCAAACCAAAGCCAGGAGAGCCTCTTTTCCTCTACCTAGCTGTCACAGAGGATTCAACTAGTGCCGTATTGGTCCGTGAAGAAGACCGGGTTCAGAAACCGGTTTACTACATCAGCAAGAGACTTCTCGGGGCCGAATCTCGATACCTGTTGATGGAAAAGTTGGCGTTCTGTCTTATCACGGCCTCCCGAAAGCTCAGGCCGTATTTCCTGTCCCACTCAGTACAAGTCATGACCGATCAACCTTTAAGGCAGGTTTTGCAAAAACCTGAAGCATCGGGACGCCTGTTGAAATAGGCTATCGAACTCAGTCAGTTCGAGATTTTGTACACCCCATGAACTGCTATAAAGAGTCAGGCCTTGGCCGATTTTGTGGCAGAGTGCACAAGATTCAGGGAGGATCCTGTGGAAGGGTCACCCCAGGTCACCTCGACCCAAGCGTCATGGAAGATCTTCGTGGATGGCTCATCCAATGAGAACGACTTCGGGGCTGGAATCATTTTGATATCCCCAGAAGGGCATAGATTCCACTCGGCTTTGAGATTCGGATTCAAGGCCTCCAACAACGAGGCTGAATACGAAGCTTTGCTGGCCGGGCTAAGGGTAGCCCAAGCGCTGAAGGCGAGCTCCGTTCAATGCTTCAGCGACTCCCAGCTCGTGGTAAACTAGGTGCTAGGTGAATATCAAGTACGGGGAGCCAAGATGGCTTCTTACCTGGCCAAGGTAAAAGTCGAACTGTCCGCGTTTGAACAAGGCTCAATCGAGCGGATACCTCGGGAGCAGAACGCTAACGCAGACGCTCTTGCCAAGCTCGCTACCTCCGGGGAGACGGAGGCTCTGGGGTTAGTACCGGTAGAGTTCCTGGAGAAACCATGTATAGAAGAGGTCGGGGCGGAGGTCGAGATGATCAACGCCAGACCGACCTGGATGACTCCCATCCTCGAGTATCTCACCGATGGAAAGTTACCCAAGGGACGTAATGACGCACGGCGGGTACTGTACCAGGCTCCAAGGTATACGATGGTAGATGGGGGTGCTGTACTGACGTGGGCATTCCCTACCTCTCCTACGATGTGTTCTGCCAGGCGAAGCAAAGGCCATCCTGCAGGAAGTGCACGAAGGTTTTTGCGGGGATCACACTGAGGGGCAAAGTCTGGCCCTAAAAGTCTTAAGGCAAGGGTATTACTGGCCCACTCTATCAAAGGACTCGATCTCATACGTCAAGAAATGTGACAAGTGCCAGAGATTCGCCACAGTTGCCCGAGCTCCCCCAGTCGAGCTGAAGATGATCTCGTCCCCATGGCTATTTGCGGTCTGGGGAATCGACTTGGTTGGTACACTCCCTACTGGAAAGGGCGGGGTCCGCTACGCTGTGGTGGCCATCGACTACTTCACGAAGTGGGCAGAGGCAGAACCTTTGGCAACAATCACTTCCAAGAAAGTCTTCGACTTCATGGTCAAGAGCATTATCTGCCGATTCGGGCTGCCCAAGAAAATCGTATCCGACAATGGGACTCAGTTCGACAGCAACCTCTTCACCGAATTTTGCGAAAGATACGGAATTGTGAAAAGCTTCTCATCCGTGGCCTATCCCCAGGCAAATGGCCAGGTCGAGGCTGTCAATAAGACGCTAAAGGCGAGCCTTAAGAAGAGACTAGACGAAGCCAAGGGGGTCTGGCCAGAACAGCTCCCCAGGTTCTGTGGGCATACCAGACCTCGCATCGGACTCCTACGGGTCATACTCCTTTCTCCCTGACTTTTGGGAGTGAGGCAGTCCTCCCTGTTAAGATTAAGGTATCTTCGCATAGAGTCCAGGCATATGACCAGGACCGCAACCACGAACTACTTTGCGCCTCCCTCGACCTAATTGATGAAAGAAGAGAAGATTCGCAGCTTCAGCTCGCACATTACCAGCAAAAAATCACTCGTTATTTCAACTCAAAGGTCAAAAAACACGCTTTTAGCATTGGCGACATGGTCCTCAGGAGTCTTCTTAGCCGGTAAAGATCCCAAAGATGTAGTATTGGGACCGAACTGTGAAGAGCCATATCAAATCACCGAGGTCATTAAGGAAGGAACTTACAAATTAGCTCGGCTCAATGGAGAAGCAATCCCACGAACCTGGAACGCTATTCATTTGAAGAAATATTATCAGTAGCACCCTTGTAAGGCTTAAAGGCCACTTTTTTTTTAAGCAATGAGAATTAAATCTTTGTTTATTATTGTGTATATTTGTGGGTGTAATCTCAAGTAACCACGAAAGACCCTTTCCTAGTTACTTGGGGGGCATATGGTGCCTGGATATAACCAGGTCGCCTTAAAAAGGCTTAGAAGTTGATTCAAATTGATTGATCGTTGTTTTTCTTAAAAAACACGAGATATTGATAAAGGATTAACGCGAACTAAGTCCTATCCTGGATATAACCAGGTCGGCTCAAAACTTAGAAGTTGATTCAAATTGATTAATCGGTGTTTTTCTTAAAAAGCACAAGATATTAGTCAAGAATTAACACGAACTAAGTTTTCAAACTAACGTCCTGGAGATAACCAGGTCATAAAACTTAGAAGTTGATTCAAATTTATTAATCGTATTTTTCTTAAAAAGCACAAGGTATTAGTCAAGAATTAACACGAACTAAGTTTTCAAACTAACGTCCTGGACATAACCAGGTCATAAAACTTAGAAATTAATTTAAATTGATTGATCGTTGTTTTTCTTAAAAAGCACGAAATATTGATAAAAATTAACGCGAACTAAGTTTTCAAACTTACGTCCTGGACATAACCAGGTCATAAAACTTAGAAGTTAATTCAAATTGATGGATCGTTGTTTTTCTTAAAAAGCACAAGATATCAATAAGAGGTTAACGCGAACTAAGTTTTTAATGCAATGTCCGGAGTGCAACCGGGACTCATCTTAGAAGTTGGGTCAAGATTGGTTAACATGTTTCTTCTAAGAAAAGTATAAAAGCATCAATCATAGCACCAACAAAAAGAAAAGTGTATAGAAGCAAAAATGGATAAAGCAAATTGTCTCACGGTGGAAAAGCCTCATACAAAAGTTACAAATAATAATAATAATAATGTGTTCAAAAAAGAAAAAGTAAGGCCCTAGGCTCCACCAGGCTGCTCCGCTGAGGTCGCCGTCTCGCCCTCCTGCTCGGCCGCTATAGAGGTCTCCCCGGTCTCAGAGGGTGCCTCTTGCTAAAGGCGAGCTTTAAACTCCTCCAGGAAGGGCTCCCAGACTTCTGCTCCTAGGAAGGAAAAGTCGCCGTCCGGGTTGAAGACCCAACAGTGATATAGCATGTCTTCCATGGCGGAGCTGGAAGTCTCCTTCTCCTTTTCCAAGGCGGCCTTAGCCTCCTCAGCCTCGGTTTTTGCAGAGTCCAACGCGACCCGGGCAACCTTGGCCTCCTCGAGTTCAGCCGTTACAGCGGCTAGGGCAGCCTTGTTAGCCTCGGCCTCTTGTAGCTTGGGACGGGACACGTCCAACTCGGCCTGCGCGGCCGCCAAGGCATCCTTAGCCTCCTGTTCTTGCTTTTGGGCAGTCTTCAGGGAGGCCAAGGTAGTCAGCTGGGCGGCCAAAATAGCCTGATGCTCGCCCCTCATGTCCTTGAGCCGAGTCTTGGACCTGGAAATGCTCCAGTGAAGAGCCAAGGCACCCTACAAAGCAAAGAGGCAACTGCCTTAGAAAAAAAAATATAGAAAGAACGCGCGATGCATGATAACCAAAAAAGTACAAAATGTAAAGCCAGCTTACCGTTAGAGCCATTCCCAGTGAAGACTCCATCACGCTCTCCGGGCTCCTTGTTTCGATCGCCTGCAGGTCCTTTTCGGTGGCGCCGTAGTAGTGGTCGACGGTGTAGGTTGCCGTCTCGTACACCGTCCCCTGAAAGATGTCAGGAATTTTCTCCAGGGCTTGGGGGTCCACCGGAATGCGCACCTCGGGGTCTGCGATTGCCAAAATCCTGGGCTCCGCCCCCATATCCCGAACAAAGGCCGGAGCTCGTGGAGGGGGCGAGGGCATCTTCTCCTGCGGCAAGAGGTGGAGGAACCTTGGCCTGGGAAGCTGGGGTCTGGTCTTTCCCCTTTGCAGGGGACTTGGTTGGGGTCCCAGCGGCTTTCTTCGCCACCCGGAGCTTCTTCATTTTGGGCCCAGAGGCTCCAGCAGAAGAGTTTCCTCCGGTGAACATAGCTCGCAGGTCTTTGTTCCCGGGCTGAGACATTTCCTCTGGCAAAATAAAGACAACATTAGTATACAAGTAAGCATTTATGCAAGAACAAAAATAAAGGGGAAAAAGCGGAACTCAAGTATATATATTGAAAAGGATCCTACCCCCTGAGCTAGAAGAGGAATCTATGGTCACGACCATCGGCCCCGGAGCTTCTGCGGGGGAATCTAAGACAATGACCTCGCGAGCTGGAACAGGTCCTGGGTCCGAATCTGGCTTGGGGCTAGACTCTTCTACATACTGTCTAAGACCCGGAGCTACAGTACCCTCCCGAAGGGAGGGCCACGACTGGAGATTAGTCCCATACTCCTCAAAGAGGGCCGACCTAAAGGCTAAGGTGTTGTCTACGACTACAGTACCCCTAGGGCGGCTACTCTCGTAATCCAGCACGAGCCGGTCGACGCACTGGAGTAGGGTTATGTCAAGGTCTGGGTCGTTTCGATGGCGTTGGACGGGCTGATTGGGATTAAACCTAGCTAACCGAGGTTCGGCGGTGGCCCTATCTAAGCCCCTGAACATGTAAGAATTACCTTACCCAGAGGGACCTGCGGCTGCTCCGGACCGGATCCTCTACTCGTCCGTTCTTTGGGCGACCTCCAGCGCCTGCTTCCTCCTTATGAGGTGCACCTCGTCCTCCTCGCCCTCATCCTCACCTCCCCCCCCGACCTCCTCCTCGGGGATGGGCCTCATCTCGCGAGCTGGGGGAAGCCCTCGGGGTCTCCTCAGGGCCAAAGTCTAGCCTGGAGAGATCAGTTTGCAAGCCAACATCGTCTCGTCTGTCACAAGCTGGCGATAGTCCTTTTCACTGGGGGCAGGCCCGCCAGTGTCTCGTACTGACTCCCGAGGATCACAGACTTATCTGTCCTCGCGAAAATGGCTGCAGAATTGTTCTAAGTCAGAAACTAATAAGGGGGAGATAATCAATACTTAACTTACGAGCTAAGAGAAAAAGGTACTTACGAGGACGGTTGAAGTAATGAAATTCGCAGTTACGAAACCCCTTGGACATAAAGAATTGGTCTTTGAAGTCATTGGGGTGGCTGGGAAGCTCGATGACCGCAGCCGTGTTTGGGAAGCGGGTCAGGTAGTAGAACCTGTCGCCTCGCCCCCGCTGTTCCGAGCTGGCCTTGAGGCAGAAAAAATATAAGATGTCCGCCGGAGTGGGGACCTTCCATTCCTGTTTGAGGAACAGATATCTCAACCCCGCCAACAAACAGTAAGAGTTGGGGGGAGCTGGAAAGGAGCCAACTTCACGTAGTTGAGGAAGTCGGCGAAGTAATTGTCCAGCGGGAGGAAGGCCCCAGCCTTGAAGTGCTCGTCACTCTAAGCCACGTATTCCTTGTCGAGTGGCGCGCAGCTCCGCTCACCTTCAAGGGGAGGTCGGGCGATCAGGGCGCCCCTCCCCAGCTCGATGTTGTGGGAGAGGAATATTTTATTCACTCTCCCCTGGTTGGTGATTTTCGAGACGATCCTTTCGACCTCGAAAAAAGCATCGGGCGCCACCTCGAGCTCCTGCTCCACGGCCGGCCCAAAGACAGGGATTGGGGAGTCTGTCATCACTTCCTTTCCTTTGGATTGTTGGGAGGACGAGCTGCCTGCATTCTTCTTAGGAGCGTTTTTCTTGGGTCCCATCTGGTCGCCCAGCAAACAAAAGAAGTAATTTTAGAAAAGGCGACCTAAACATAAGAAAGGATCTGAAGAGGTGTTTCCTTTGCACGGGCTGAGGTAAGCTCAGCCCGTGGAGAGTGAGACCACGCGGTTCTATAAACACGCGCCTGTGCTCCCAACAGATCCCCGATTACTCGGAATTCATGTGTCGGGGGTCAGGATAAAAGTTTGCCTTGGAAGGAAAGTTTCAGTAAGCAAGAAGTGCAAAACCGCCTGTGAAGCGTGTCCCCTAAGCTACCCGGTTTTTCACCCAAAATGCTGGATATTTTAAACAAGCATACAAAAAAAAAATCCTACCCAGAAAATTTCCCTAGAAAACGCACCCTATGAACCATGCTCCTAAATTGTTTTCTTCTGGAATCATACCCACAAAAAACCAGCAAAATATTGCATGCAGCTACAGTAACTATTTACCTAGGTTAGTCAGAAAACTTACGAAGTGTTTTGCTGTGAGGGGGATGAAGGGGTCGTCTGGGTTGGGGCCTCAACGGAGTAACTGGTACCAAAACCTCAAAGGAGCCCTTGCACCTGATCTTCTGGAATGCTGGGAACTGTCACCGGGAGAAAAAGATGGTTTTTTGAGGATGAGAAGAGAGAAGAAGATGGGAAATTTAGAAAATTTTCAAATAAACGGGTGGCCCATGCGTAAGGCAGCCACCCCTGTTATATACGTGAAAGGCCGTGTGAGGAGGGCTGTTGGATTGCCCTGATGTGGGATCCGAGGCTCTCCACTCGAAAGATGAAACGACAACTGAGTATAGGCTAGGCCAATTAATGCGGATCTCGGAAGACGTACCGTCACCAACTACGATGCTCCACGTATTCGACGCCTGCGTAATAGGTGGAATATGGAGAGTCCATGGAGAAGCCTAAAAACCTCCACTGTGGCCCCAGATGATGTCGTGTGCAACGAGCAGAGGCTTGGGGGGCAAATGTACGCCCTAATTTTCCACGGGCTATTAGCGAGCTGAGATATGGCATAATTATATCAGCCACGTGGACGCCACGTGGCCGGAACTGCTGTTGTAAGGTCCAACCTCTTTAGCTCGAGGTAACCAAAGGTTGACCAAGATTATTTAAGGGCCGAGACAGGGATATGAAGACCGAAAGCCAAGAAGGCATCCAGCTCGAGGTACGAGCTGAAGTGGGAAGCCGTGACTCCTTATAAAGTCAACCACGCAATGTAAACGTGCATATATCAGACATCACGTGTCTGATATATCCCTGAATTCTCGGACACGCAGCATGAACGTGCGTATTCAGGCACCCACGACTGGGTTGAGCCGTGCGGCCCATTATCCCCCTTACCTATTGATTAGATCACACTTCATTTGTCAGGTTTTAGAAATTAATCATGAATGTCACAGAAGTGACATGATGGGTAAGAAGGTCACGGGATAACCCCCTTACCAACTCCCAGGTGCCCTCTCCTATAAATATGGAGACCCTGGGAGTTGCAAGGAGTTGGATTCTATTGTGTAACGAAATATCCTGTAAGAGAATACCAAAAGCATAGCAATAATATTGGCTGGTGGAGTAGAAGGATTTTAACCTTTGAACCACTTAAAAACGTAGTTGTGTCATCAGTCCATTTTAAGATCATTCATCTGTTTCGGTTCATTATTAAGCACTAATCTCTTTTTCTTATTTTCTTAATTATCTGTTGGCGAAGAACCGCGTCAACAATAACCATATATGCTCTTAAAAGATTTTCACAAAACTAACATTATAACCCTGTGAGAAGTCATCAATGTCGTTAGAAGAAATAATATCTCTCTTTCTTCTCACTTCTCTTCTCCCAAATCTTTCTCTTCTCCTTTCTCATGGTTTTGCACCCGCACCCACTATCAATTTTCGTATTCTTTCTTTCGACTCACATCACTCACGAATTGCAACTAACATCTTCATCTATTTGAAGGAAAAAATAGTTTTGATAATGGGTAAATGTTATTGTTGTGTATAGATTATGAGTGTAATATAATGGTTCATAGTTACTTTTCGAACTATTTTGGGCTAAAATATTTGTCAAAAAATGAATTTTATGTTGGGAGGACAAAATTTTAAGTGATTTTTGTGAACTGCGATTTTTATATTCAGACATGGTTTTCACATAGTTCGGATATGGTTCAAACATTATTCGGACATCGTTTGGACAAAAATTACTTGAAAATTTGTCCTCTCAACATAAAATTTATTTTTTGACAAATTTTTAACTTCAGAATAGTTCGAAAAATAATTATAAACCATTATATAACAGACTCATAACTTATACACAATAATAACACTTACCCATCATCAAAAACTACTTTTTTTTCCTTCAACTTTGATAAAATTTGAAGAAAAATATAAAATATTTGAAATAGATAAAGATGTTAGTTGGACTTCCTTTGTGAGGTGAGGAGAAAAAAATAATACAAAAATTGATGGTGGGTGGGTGCAAAATCTTGAGAGAGGAGAGAGAAAGATGGGGGAGAAGAGAATAGAAAGAAAGATTATTTCTCTGAAGGGCATTGAAGACTTTTGACAACTGTATAAAGTTAGTTTTGTTAATAACTTTTAAGATACTATATGATTATATTATAAAGTTAAAGAAATGTTATTTGGTGGAGTTTCCCTATTATAAATATGTCATACTGTAAAATCTCTCAACATATTTATGGCCCTATCAATACGATGCGTTCTACTTAGAAGTGCTTATATTGAACACCTATTTTTCTCATTTAAAAGATTGAAAACTTTGTTTATAAGATTGAAAACTTTGTTTGGGCATGTGTAATGTTGAAACATAGAAAATAAAATAAAACGTAGACACATTCCAGAACATGATCAGCAACAACTCTTTTTCTAGGGTCATTCACGATCACAGGCTTTGACTGTCCCAATGCCCTTTATTTCATTTATGCTATTATGTAATTTTAGATAAATATCTGTTAGAATTCAATTCTTATATATCGACAAGCTACCACGTAAAAGACGTAAAAATAAAAAGATGAGAGAAACTATAGAATTGGATTACACCCTGGGAAATTAGATTCAGCCATGTCTTATTTACCAAATAAGGAAAAAGAAATGTACTGCGATGACATTTAAAAATTGGTAACGTAAGAAGGTGGTATGCTACTGATAGTTGAAGTAGGTAGGTCACTTTGGTGAATTATTGTGGGTCACTTAATTAAATTTCTCCGAAATTGTGAATGATTGTGGGTCACTTAAATAATTGGTTTGAGGTCACCACACATTTTTTTTATAATAAATCTGACCTCCTTTATTTATTTATTTATTTTCACTCTTATAACAAATTGGGTACATTATCGGTTAGGAAATGATTGTTGAAATGATTAGTTATTTAAATAAATTGTTAACCTACTTAAAAAAAAAGAAAAAAAAACTTACCATCTGTAAACTTTATTTGATGGAATCAGATCAAGATGTGAAGGGCCACATGATCACCATGAGACGGAGCACAGTTGTGGACGACCCTTGGGACTAAAATTCAGCAGAAAGAGCGGTGATCTCTACATTGCTGATGCATATATGGGACTGCTCGTAGTTGGGCCTGAAGGTGGGCTGGCCACTCGGGTGGCCACCCAAGCACAAGGAATTCCATTCGCATTTCTAAACGGCTTAGACATCGATGAGCACACTGGACTTGTCTATTTTACTGATAGTAGTTCTCGTTACCAGAGGAGGTATACTTAATATCTTACATAAATTAATAATTTCTTAATTGCCATTATATATATATATTTATATTTAAAAGATTTGTATATGAGATATGACCACAAACTAGGCTCGTCTGTCTCTTTTTTCATAGACTTCTCTCTCACCGTTAATTAACTTCCCCAAGGACTTGGAAAGCTATGTTTATATTGGGACTTATACAAGCATGAACCTTGAGTGCAAGTCTTATCAACTAATGTGGTTCATGAAACTAATTAGCTAGTAGATGTTTAGTTGATATATATTAGAGTAGTTGAACAACGCTTATTTCCTTATCAGCACATACAATGCAAGAATGAAATCTACATGAATTTGTCATTTAAATAAGATATATTTGCCATAAACCTGAATTAATGCGTGAATTTTAGGGACATAGTTCCCTTTGCAGCATCTACTTTCATTTTTGTGATATGAATATATTTGTACACTTGTTTCAGGAACTACCTTACTCTTATATTAAGCGGAGAGAAAACTGGAAGGCTAATGAAATATGACCCTCAAAGAAAACAAGTAGATGTTCTAGTTGAAAACCTCTCATTTCCGAATGGCGTGGTAGTAAGTGAAAATGGCGATTTTCTCTTGGTTGCAGAGACCACAACTTGCAGGATCATAAGGTACTGGCTTCAAACACCTAAGGCTGGAACTTATGAAATATTTGCTGAGGTACCAGGATTTCCAGACAACATTAAAAAAAGTCCTAGAGGAGGATTTTGGGTGGGAATCCATGCGAAGCAAAAATGGATATTCAAATGGATTCTTTCACATCCTTTTGTAGCAAAATTCTTTCTTGAGCTTCCTTTTGACATTACGGAGGCTTATACATATGTATCTAAGTGGAGAGGAAGAGGATTGATAATGAGGTTGAGTGAGCAAGGTGTTGTGTTGGATATGGTTGAAGATAGAAGTGGCGTGAATTGGAAGGCTATTTCTGAGGTTGAGGAGAAAGATGGGAGTCTTTGGATTGGATCCATACATAAAGCTTATGCTGGGAAGTTGAAATTAAATGACACAAATTACGTGAACTTGTAATATCTACATAACATAATGTAATAATATTTAGGCTTTGGTGACCAACACAACATCATTGAAATGATTTAATATTTCATTGATCATGATGTTCAGAATATTGGTTAACCCTTTAATTGTGTGTATAGAAAGATTTTTTTTCCACTCAATTTCCTTAGTTGTTTATCTCCTCTCACTACAACAATCAGGGGTATTAACGACGATTTTTTTTCGTTGCTAGATCCTCTAGCAATGATTGTGTCGTCGCTATATGTAGTCGTTGGAGCCTGGTCGCTAAATGTTTGTTATTAGTGACAACTCAGGAAATGTCGCCGCTAGAGCTTCTAGCGGCAACAAATGTTGACGCTGGAGCCCCTCAGATTTCGTCGCTAGAAGGCTTTATTTGACTGTATTTTCAATGCTTCTAGCGACGACTTTTCCTTGATTTTTTATTTAATTTGCATTTTTTTTGCTATAATTATTATATATTTTGTTGACCCTCGATTTGGTCAATTGACACGGAGTCAAATACTTGATGTGATGTAAAGTGTTGAAATAGATCTAATGGAAAAACAATAAACGACACACAAAGTTATAGTGGTTCGGCCCCAAGAACTGGTAATGACCTACGTCCACTTAAGCTCTTATTGATATCAGTTCTCAAATGAGTGATCAAAGAACTAGGGTTCTCTAAGTTTCACAGACCTGAGAGAGATGAATAATACAATCGTAAGATAATCACTCTAATTCTCTTGCAAAGCGTAAAACTTAAATCAGCCAAAAGTCCCTTCCTTGAGCTATTTCTCTCTATTTATAGGCTCAAGGAGGGTTACACGAATTAGTTACAGATATTCTTTCATAAATAATCGGATCATCATGGATCATGGGAGATAATCTCGGATATGATCACAATTGTACAAAATTATCTCTAAATATATGGAGTATACGACCAGGCTGGTCGTATATAAGCTTCAAATGTTTCGGCAGGGGAATCTCACTGGTCGATGGTCGAACAGAACTTCTGCCAGGTGTCAGCCACGTGCTAAAAAAGTCTGCCACATCACCTATGCCTGCTTTTTGGATAACATTTGCCCCCCAAGTTTATTTATTATGACCAGTAATAAATGAACTTTAAGGAAAACGACTCTTCGATTACCCCACCAAATCTGTCAGAGTAGTTCGTGCCTTCTTGGAAAAAGTGACCTACCCCTATCTAATCATGGCTTTTCGGTTCCCAAGCAATCCATTGACGGCTATCACTCTTCCCCATGCTTTGAAAAGAGGGAGCTGATGATTACCTCTTTTTTCATGCCACAGACAAAATATATATAGCCTCCCCAGAGCTTCCTTTTTCTTTTTACGCATGCTATTTCTCCATCAAGAAACCATAAGTCAGAACCTCTATTTTCTCTGAAGATCACCTTTCGACATTCCAAGAACCACCAGCCGTTCGCTCGCCTACGCTTGGAATTTCTCCAAACCTCCATAATCTTTGCTTCGGTAAGTTTCAGAACTTTTCTACTCTTTATTTTTGTTGTGCATGTCGCTGTGAGTTAGCTTTTAGGTTCTGATATTGCCTGTGTTCTTGGGTTGAGATGCATGAAAATAGGGGATTTATCGAGTGATGCTAGATAGGATGGTGTATCTTTGCCATTTAGGAGTTGTAAACAAGTTTGATAATCGAGATCATACATTTAGGACGTAAAACTGAAGTAGAAATTCGATTTTTATGCTAGTTGAAAAACTGAGTTTTTCCCGTCCTAACTGGAGTTGAAAAAGCTTTTTCAAAAAACTTTTTGCTTCCACTTTTTGATTTTTTTTTTAAACTGTTTATGTGGAAAATTTTGTTTTCGTTAGAATGCTGTTGTATAAAAGTTTGACTTTTATACATGAACAACGTTATTCTAACCAACTTTCTAGGCTCTTCATCCTCAATTCCCCATTTTTCTGTCCGCAGATTTTAATGCCAGATTTGTGGGGAGGTGAAAGACCGATCGAGGACAATCTTCTTGCGCAACTGCTTGAAGGCGAAGAACTGCCTGCTCAGCGTGTTCACGAGATTCCGTTCTCTAGACTTTCTTCTTCCCGACCACAACCTTCTCCAGCCAGAATGGCTCGTTCCAAATCCACTGGCCAAAAGAAACAAAAGCCTGACCACACTTCAAATTCTCCAGCTCAGCCTGATTCGCAGGCTGGGGTTCCCTCGACCAGTGGTCGAGAAAACATTGTCTCAGATCCTCGCATCCAGGTTAGGGCTCGCCCTCGGCATTCAATTCTTCCTGATGTCGAGTGGTATCTTTCTCCCCTTAGTCAAGTAACCCCTAGGATGCTTGCCAATTATCTCAGGAAGTATCCCCTCACTGGGGTAAATCTCAAGATCCCCACTGCGGATGAGAGGGCTAATTTTCCTGGAGGCGTTTACAGCGCCTGGTCGAGGTATCACATAAAGGCGGGAGCTACCCTTCCTCTACATCCATTTTATCAGGGGGTGGCGAACTACTTTGGTGTCGCCCCATTCCAAATTACTTCCAACGGATATAGAATGCTTGCTGCACTCTATATCCTTTACAAACTTAAAAAATGGCCGAAGCCTACTCCTCATGAGGTCAATTACCTTTTTGACCTTAAGTCCAACCCCCAACAGTCCAGGACAGGGTTTTTTCATTTTTGTCACCAAGAGACGAACCGAACATTTCTGAGTGACACCACCCACATCTCCAATGTGGGGAAATACAGTCAGGAGTATTTCCTCACGCCTGACATGGCTGCAAATAACCTGGCCTTCGCTCGAGGAGGTAAATGCCCTTTTCCCCTGGTCGCTGTTTTTACTTAGCAATTTCCTTATTCTTTTCTTAAACATATTGTGACTTTCAGGCCCATGGTTACCACCAGACCCGACACCTGACATGGTGTTGAGGTCCAACACGCTGGCCAGAATGACGGATGCTGAGAAGAGCGTCAAGTCTCTGGTCACCGAAGAAAACTTGAGGCTGTCTGGCCTCCTAACCCCTCATCAGGATATGAGGGAACCCACGGCAGTTAGTGCCACTGCCAAGGGGAATCCCGGCCAGCAACCCCCATCATGTCGTCCTCAACGGAGACCGACTGGGGTTACAATCAGGGAACCCACTGGCACTCCCTCAGCAGAAAGGCCTTTTGCCCCTCAAGGGAAGGGAAAACAAAAGGCAGTCGAGACTGTCGTAGACTTAGACGAGCCTTCAGACAAAAACGGTATTGTTATTTCACTCTTAGATAACTTTCCAATTCCCTGTCATTTATTTGACGGGGACGACAATTTTACATATACTCCAAATCTAGGGCCAGACTTCTTCGTGCCAAAGAGTGAGTGTATGACTAGTAGAGTCAATAGTGTAGTGACAAGTAGTAATAGCTCGGGTATTGGTCTTTGTAATTTTCTTTATCTCTTTTATGATGTGCCATAACTTGTCATCTACTTTTTGCTTACTGTCTGCATATTTATCTCTTTCTGCAGAAATGGCCTCCGCAAACGTTTTCAACTTATATAACACTTAGGAGGAGGAAGAGGTTCCTTTGGTCCGAAGGAGGAAATCGGCCAGGAAACACGATGGTGAGTCCAGCCAAGTACCTCTGGCCAACCGTCTGCCCAACCTTCCGCTCCTGCTGAGAAGGAAATCCCTCCTCCTACTGCCACAAATCCTTCACATGCGGCTCCAAACGAACAGGCCCAGCAAGTCGATCTCCCTAGGGCCAAACTATCGGGCCGCTCCCTGCGGTCAACTAAGGATCACCTCGCCCATATCCTTAAGCATGACCATTGCAAAGAGGCCATGGCTGAAGCTGAAAACATGGGGGTCGACCAGATCCTCAACATGGCCCTTAATGAAGTGGCCAGTGTAAGAACTGATTTTCCTCTTTTGTGATTATAGTCTTGATTTTTCCTTCTTTGAAGTTGGCCTAACTCTTATTTTTTGATTGCAGGCCATGCTGCCAATGACTGCTGCTCGTGCCCACGCGGGTGCAAGCATCGAGCAGTCCCGAGCGAAGCTTACTGAGGACCTTCAAGCCGCGGAGGCTAGGCACGCTGGGGAGCTGGAGATGGTGACCCAGCAGAAGGATTCTTTGGCCGCGCAGCTCGCAGAAAAGCAAGCCTCTCTAGAAAATGCCAGAAAGCAGAGAGATGACTACCAGGATGCTAGCCGAACCCACTGGCGTGAAGTCAAAAGACTTCAGGAGGATAATCTTGTTAAGGACAAGAACATTGCTGTCCTTAAGAGCCAGGTGGAGCAGCTCAAGCTTACAAATTCCAAGGACCTGGAAAGGTACAAGAACATGACACTTCGGTGTTTCTATGTCTTCTGGAAACAAAACCAAAGTGCCAACTTCAACTACCTTCCAGAGGATGCCAGGAAGGCTGAGCTGGCTCGCTGCACTGCTTGGTTAGCTGCTGAAGAAAGGGCCAGGATTCCTGCCTCCCCAGACATTCCGCTGGCCGCCGGAGAGGAGGGAGGGGAAGTCGCAGGAGACGTAGTCGATCAGAATGCTCCCCAGGATCCTCCTGCTCCTCAAGCTTCATAAATTTTTTTCTTTTATATTTCTTTAACCATACGACCTATGGGTCGTGCTGTAAAGATTGATTTTTCTTTGGTTTTGCTGCATGGGCAGCTTATTTTACTTTTACTTTTAAACAATCACATCCAAGCTGTACTGTTTGCGGTGTAAAAGAATTCCCATGACTGAACTTAGCATAGTACTTTGGCTTGATTTAACAAAATATAAAATTTGAAAAATACTCTAAGTACCGTAGCATGCTTTCACTTATTTTGTTCATGTGTTTACATACCTCTTGGTATGCTTTGCTATCGATGTACCTTATATGCCTCCCAAGTGACTGAGGAGCTTTAGGTCCTTGGTCACTTGCCTTGACCACGACCTGTACGAACATTGCTGCTCGGTATAAAATGTAAACTTATAATACAGCAAAACAACACACGTAATGAACAAATACTTGTAAAAAAAAATTACAAAAGTTGTAACGACCTAAATTTGCTAATAAGGCTTGGAGCCTTGATTAGTGTACCTAGAGGGAAATAATTGTTATATTGCATTAGTTTATGTGAATTTAATGAATATGTGATTAGTATGCATGTTTAGGTGAAATAAATATGCATGTGGACCCCGTTTGTGTGATAGGGGTAAATTAGTAATTTTAGCCCGCTGTGGGCATATATGTGATAATTGTATTATGTGATTTGTACCACGTGAGGGTGGTATTATTATTGTGATGCACGTGTCGAGACGGTCCTAGAGAGCTAGTTAACTCAAATATCACAACGGGATTTTATACCCGGCTCGGGAGGAGCCTAGGGGTATCTTGGGGAATTTTGTGAGTTGAGTTGAGAACTAGTGGTTATAGTTATTGGTGATTGAGTAACCTGGGTAACCATTTGTAATTGCTGTGAGTAACAAAGTTTAGATGGAAAATGGTAGAATTGAAATAGAAGTGAATGGACTAGAGTGCCCTTGATGGGTTAGTTAGGAAATGATTATTAGGAGGGGTAATATGGTCATTTGGCAGGGGGTTTAGTCAATGTTCAGCTGGGTTAAAGGGGTACACGGTTTAGGCTTGGTCATATTTTGGTTTTGTTAAAAATAGAGAGAAGAAAAGCTAGAGGGAAAAGCTAGGGCAAGAAGAAGAAGAAGAGGAGTTGAAGGAGCTGAAATTTGGGGACTTAGGAGATGAATCAAGGAAGCTTAGGGTTGGATTCTTCATTCAAGGTAAGGATTCTATGTAAATTTAAGGCTTGTTTCTGTTTTGGTTTAAGTTTTGAGCTATGGGTTTAAATTTTCTGAAGTTGAAATCAAAGGTGTGGATTTTTGGGTGTGATTGTGTTTTTGATCTTGATACTAGTGTTTATGGGTTGTTAGTTGGTTCATTTGAAGTTTTAAATTGATCTTGGGGTTTAGGTAATTGTTTGGGATGATTTGGAGGGGTTTTAGCTTGGGAAAAATGCAAGAGAAAACCCAGAAATCTGGGTTCGCGAAGGAGCGTCGCGGCCCTGTTCCTGGGCGCCGCGGCGCGAGGTTGCATTAGGATTTGGGGCTAGCCGCTGGGCGCCGCGGCCCTTGAGGGGAGTGCCGCGGCCCTAGGCCATTTTGACAGGCAAAATTTTGGGTTTTTTAGGGCTTTTGCCCGGGGACTCGGGAGTTGGTTCCAATGTATTGTTTTAGGGAATTAGAGGTCCCAAGAGTGCGGGATTGGTCCTGGGAAGTGGTTTTGGGTTGGTTAGTATTAAAAAGTGTTTTATGTGTGTTGTGACTAGGATTTCGGAGAGGCTCGTGCTAGAGGACCGTGCTTGTGGCCTGGGTGCATCGGAAAGCTCGGGAAACTGGTAAGAAAACTGTAGCACTCGAGAACAGGGCATGGGCCCATAGTGTTATTGCAGGGCATGGCCCTAGATTGTATAATGTGCTAATGTATAACCTTAAATGAATTATCATATGATTGAAAGATTATTTCGAGATGTACTATATGTGTGATTATAATGAAATGAACGGCTAAGGCCGAGAGCGGCGAAGGCTGAGAACGGCCGTGGGGCCGGAAGTAACACCTATCACATGGGATGCTTATAGTCAGGGTGGGACAAAATGGATACATGGGTTATCCTTATGGTAAGGACCGAGACCCCAGGCTTGGGTTAGGCCTCTGGGGCGGCATGGCCGTGTTTGTTCAGTCTGATGGTTTTCCCGATTATCAATGGATTATATGCTGATATGATATATGCATATGTTATTTACTGTATGAGTTTTCTTGCTGGGCTTCGGCTCACGGGTGCTCTGTGTTGCAGTTAAGGGCAAGGATTGAGTCAACCAGCCATGAGTATGGAGAGCGTGAAGTGATGCGTACATGTTTGGCCTACCCGACTGCTTTGGTTGGGGGTTTATTCGAGAAATGGCTGTAATAAGCTGTGATTTTTATAATTAATCAACTGTAAATTTATTTTAAGTTGTAAATAGTTTTCAAACCTTATGTTGGGATCCCAAATGTTAAATACTAGAAGTTTTCAATGAAACACCGCATTTTCTTAAAGATTACAGCCTTGACTTTTGCTTAGTCACACTTTTGTTTTAAAAACCTCGGTTAGCGAGTTCTTTGCACAAAGTTTCTTTTAAAACTCACTTAGTAACAGCTCTAAGGTAGTAGGTCGTTACAAAAGTTGGCAAGAATGACTGGCTGCGCACAGTCCCTTATAATTCTCGTATTTAAATGGACTAAACATGTCTTTACAAGTGATCTTTAAAAGATCTTACACTTATAAGCGATTAGCCATATAACATGACTAACCTTTTTTCAAAACTTGTAAAAAGTAAAAATTAATACAAGCCAGTCCTTTAAGAAGGACTGTTTATTGATAATACTTGCGCAAGTGTTCTCCATTCCAATAGCGCGGAACGAGATCTCCATTTAAGCGTGCAAGTTTGTATGTGCCTGGATGAAGAACTTCTTCAATTTGGTAAGGTCCTTCCCAGTTTGGTCCGAGTACTCCAGCAGCCGGGTCACGGGTGTTTAAGAAAACTCTTCGAAGTACTAAGTCTCCGATGCTGAACTTTCTTTCTTTTTCTTTAGAGTTAAAATACCGGGCGACTATTTGCTGGTACGCAGCTACTCGGAGTTGGGCTTTTCCTCGTTTCTCCTCAACCAAGTCTAGGGACTCCATCAACAGTTGGCTATTTTGGTCCTGGTCGTATGTGATTCTTTGATGTGAGGACGGATCTAACTCGACTGGAAACATAGCTTCATACCCATATGCTAAGGAAAACGGGGTATGACCTGTTGCTGTTCGATGAGAAGTTCTATACGACCAAAGTACTTCAGGCAGCTGTTCTGGCCATGCTCCTTTAGCTTCCTCGAGCCTTTTCTTCAGGGTATCCTTTAGTGTCTTATTTACCGCTTCGACTTGCCCATTTGCTGGTGGATGCGCAACTGAAGAAAAGCTCTTGATGATTCCATGCCTCTCGCAGAAGTCTGTGAATAGGTCGCTGTCGAACTGGGTGCCGTTTTCCGAGACAATCTTCCAAGGCAAACCATATCGGCAAACAATGTTCTCGATGACAAGGTCAAGCACTTTCTTTGTCGTTATGGTAGAAAGTGGCTCAGCTTCGGCCCATTTGGTGAAGTAGTCGACTGCTACAACTGCGTATTTTACTCCACCTTTTCCTGTTGGCAATGACCCGATTAAATCTATACCCCATATTGCAAAGGGCCACAGACTTTGCATCTGCTTTAACTCATTAGGAGCTGTGCGTGGGATCTTGGAAAACCTCTGACACTTATCACACTTTCGCACAAAGTCCATCGAGTCTTCGTTCATAGTCGCCCAGAAATAACCCTGCCTCAGAATCTTCTTCGATAAGCTCTACCCCCCAGCATGATCTCCACAGAAGCCTTCATGTACCTCCTTCATCAGCTCTTTAGCCTTTTCTGGTGTAATACATCTGAGCAGTGGCATGGAGTATCCTCCTCAGTATAGAACACCATCGACCAGTATGTACCTAGCAGCCTGTCTCTGAAGAGTCCTGGCTTTGTTTCTATCTGCTGGTAGTACACCACTCATGAGATACTCCAAGTACGGTGCCATCCATGTATCTTCTAATCGGACCTCCATACTGGCTTCATCTGCTCGTATGCTCGGCTTGCGTAGCCGCTCCACTGACACTATATTTAAAGTGTCAGCATCTTTCGCACTCGCGAGTTTGGCTAAGGCATCTGCGTTTGAATTCTGATCTCAGGGTATTTGCTAGAGGGTATATTTCTCAAATTGTGCCAACAGATCTTTGGTTTTGTTCAGATAGGCCACCATTTTCAGACCTCGTGCTTGATACTCCCCCAAGACCTGATTCACTACCAGCTGTGAATCACTGTAAATATCCAGCACCTTTATGCTCATGTCTTTGGCCAACCTTAACCAAGCGAGTAGGGCTTCATACTCGGCTTCGTTGTTTGAAGCAGTGAAATCAAACCTAATCGTGCAGTGAAATCGATGCCCTTCTGGCGTTATCAATATCACTACTGCTCCTGCGTGAGATTCGTTGGACGATCCGTCCGTGAATAACTTCCATGAAGGAGCTTCATCTTGAGGCTCAGGCGCACTAGGTTTTTTGCTCTGCTCGCTGTTTGGGAGTTCAGTAAATTCTGCAATGAAATCAGCCAAGAATTGTCCTTTTACTGCTGCTCGCGGTGAATACGTTATATTGAACTGCCCAAGTTCGACTACCCATTTCAACAAACGTCCAGCAACCTCTGGTTTTTGTAGAACTTGCCGAAGGGGTTAGTCAGTTAAGACTGTAATGGGATTGGCTTGGAAGTAAGGACGTAACTTCCTTGATGCCAAAATTAAGCAATAGGCTAATCTTTTGATGGGAGGATACCTCAATTCAGCCCCGATTAACCTCTTGCTTACATAATACACTGCCTTTTGTACGCCTTCTTCTTCTCTTACTAGCAACGCACTAGCAGCATATTCGGTGATCGCCAGGTGAATGAACAAAGTTTCTCCATATATAGGCTTTGATAAGACAAGAGGTTGTGCCATGTGGGCTTTTAAGGCTTGGAAAGCCTGTTCAGAGTCTCTTGTCCATTCGAACTTCTTATTGCCTCTCAGTAGATTTAAGAATGGGATGCATTTATCCGTTGATTTTGAAATAAATCCACTGAGTGCAGCAATCCTTCTAGTCAAACTTTGCACATCTTTGATTTTTACTGGCGATTTCATATCGATCAGGGCATTGATCTTTTCGGGGTTAGCTTCGATTCCCCTCGAACTGACAATGAACCCAAAAAATTTCCCTGATCCTACTCCGAAGGAACACTTGAGAGGATTTAGCTTCATTTGATACTTATTCAAAACATTGAAACACTCCTGTAAATCCTTCACATGTCCTTCTGCCTTTTTTGACTTTACCAGCATGTCGTCCACGTATACCTCCATGTTTACTCCGATCAACTCCTTAAACATGTGGTTAACTAGTCCCTGGTAAGTCGCACCAGCGTTTTTCAGTCCGAAGGGCATTACTTTATAACAGTATAACCCTGTATCGGTCCAAAATCTAGTGTGATCCTCATCAGGGGCATGCATACTGATCTGATTATATCCTGAGTATGCATCCATGAAAGAGAGGATCTCATGTCCTGTAGTTGCATCGACCAGCTGGTTGATCTTTGGGAGTGAGAAGCAATCCTTTGGGCAGGCTTTATTTAGGTCTGTGAAATCCACATAGGTTTTCCATTTGCCGTTAGGCTTAGGAACCAGTCTGGATGAGAGACCCACGATGGATAAAACGTCACCTGATGAACCCATTCTCCTTCAGTTTTTCAACTTCTTCTTTTAAGGCTTTCGATCTGTCTTTATGGAGCAGCCTTCTTTTCTGTTGCACAGGTGGAAAGCTTTTGTCGACGTTCAGGACATGGCTTATGACGGCAGGATCTATCCCAGCCATGTCTTTATGTGACTAGGCGAAAACTTCCTGGTTTTTCCTTAAAAATTCCACCAGTGCGTGCTTTATTGTTGCTTCCAAATTTTTGCCGACCTTTACAACTCTGGTCGGAAATTCTTCATTAAGTTGGACCTCCTCAAGGTCCTCGATAGGTCCAACTTCCTCCTCAAAATCCCAAAAGCGAGGATCTAAGTCTCTATCCTCACTTTGGGCAACACCCTATTTGGTGACTTCATCACCTAATTGGGCTTGTGTATCAATGGCCATCTGCAACCTCTCTGGGGGAGTGCTCCTCAACGTTCCCTTCCTGGCCTTAGTAGTTGATGCATTATAGCACTCCCTTGCTTCCCTCTGATTTCCAACACGCGTCCTACCCCTGCGTCTGTTGGGAATTTCATGGCCAGGTGCCATATTGAGGTGACGGCCCGAAGGTCAACCAGTATGGGCCTTCCGATTACAACATTGTAAGCCGAAGGACAATCGACTACTATGAAAGTAGTGAGTAATGTCCTGGTAGCGGGCGTTGTACTTGCTGTTACCAGAAGTCTGATCGACCCTGTTGGAGCGAGTCCCTCACCAGAGAAACCGTAAATTGTTTGGTTGTAGGGCTCCAAGTCCTTGATGGACAACTTCATCCATTCTAGCAAAGATTTATACAGGATGTTAACTGAGCTTCCTTTATCGACCAACACTCTCTTTACCATCATGTTGGCAATTTGAACATCCACGATTAGCGGATCGGAATGCAGGAACCGGACATGCTGTGCGTCGCTATTAGAGAAGGTTATTTCACCGTCCTCTGACCGAGCCTTCTTTGATGCCCAGTTCTCCATAGTCATCATCTCGATGTCCTGGTCGTGGCGTAGGGTCCGAGCATATCGTTCCCTTGCCTTTCCACTGTTTCCCGCAAGGTGCGGACCGCTGCAGATGGTGAGCAAAGTGCCAGCTACGGGATTAGGCTGCAAAGGTGGTGAGCATTGGCGTGCAGGCGCCTACTCGTTGCCACCTGGAGCCTCTCGTTGGGAAGTTCTTGAGGCCCGTACATATCTCCTCAAGTGTTCTTGTTTAATAAGGAACTCAATTTCATCCTTCAGCTAGTTGCACTCGTTCGTATAGTGTTCATAGTCGTTATGAAAACAAAAAAATTTGGTGGTATCTCTTTTCGAAATATCCTTTTAAATGGCAGCGGTTCTCTTGTAAGGCACACTGGAACTCGTGGCCTGATACACCTCTGCTCGAGACTCGACAAGGGCCGTGTAATTAGTGAACCGTGGCTCATAACGGTTGCCTTTAGCGTGCTTACTCTCAGAGGTGGAAGGTTCATTATGGGGTCTCTTCCCCCCGTTTTTTCCGTTTCCATTGCTGTACCCGTTGCCTTTATCGTTGCCGTTGGGTTTTGACCCATTGGCGGCTTTGGCGGGGTCTTCAGTCCCCTTATCTTTGCTTGGGGGAATTCCCTCGCTGGCAATGACATCTTCGAGCTTTATGTATCGATCAGCTCGATCCAAGAATTCTTGGGTAGTCTTAACCCCATGCTTCCTGAGGCTACTCCACAGAGGTGTACGACGCCTAACACCTGCAGTTAGGGCCATCATTTTACCTTAATCTCCCACTGTTTTGGCTCCAGCGGCTGCTCGGATAAAAAGCTGGACGTAATTCTTCAGTGGTTCTCCTTCTTGCTGGCGTATCTCAACCAGCTGGTTTGCCTCAGTTGGGTGCACACGACCCGCATAGAATTGTTCATAAAACTCCTTTACAAACATCTCCCAAGATACAATACTTGTAGGAGGGAATTTAAAAAACCACTCCTGTGCAGCATCAGAAAGTGTTGCAGGAAAGATCCTGCACCAAGCGTCTTCGGACACTTTCTGAATGCCCATCTGTATCTTAAACTTGTTGAGATACTGGGTCACCATACCCATCAAAGTTCGGAAGTGTGGGCATTTTAAACCTGCTGGGAGTTTCTGCCACAGCTATCCTCTGAACGAAAGGAGTGCCCCTTCTCCTATCGTACTCGATGTGAGACGTCCTTCCCCCGACCAGCTGTTGTACTACTTGGTTCAGGGCATCTATCTGGGCTTGCACGGCTTCAGGAATCATCAAGGCCTCTGCCGCAGGGGGAATGTATCATCGTGCTGTTCCCGGCGGTCATTGAGTACATCCCTTAAGTCTTCGTCTCTTCGCCATTGCTCGCTTGCTCCGAGCTGGTTAAAGACCTTGTTTTGTCTGGGCTGGCCCCCAGCGTTACGTCTCTCTTATTGGTCTTCTTTAGGTGGTGGGCTTCTGCCCCCACCTCTCTCTTCATTTCTCCGACCGGCATTCCCTCTGCCTAAGTCGGCCTCATTATAACCATGCCCATCCCTGAACCTAGATTGGCTCGGACCTACAGTCCCCTCAGTTGCCTCTTCGGGCTAGAACTTCTCGAGCGTTAGGGGGAGGCCTGCGCTGGTCAGTAGGTCCCCATGCATTATCATGCCGTGGGGGGCCCCTGACCGCAAAGCTTATCTCTGAGTTCCTTCTGTTTCCAGAAGGACGCTGTCCCCTGCTCGGTGGGTTCGGCTCTTCACCCCCATGGCGTCTAGGACTACGGGGCTGCTGCCCGGCCCTATTCTACCTTGGCTGCGAGGGATTGCCTCGACCAGCATGGGATGGAGGTTGCATCTCAGGATCCCTTGGTGGGACATCATCCTGAGGCATTGGTGGCTGCTCGGGCCTTTGAGGGCTCGTCGGATGGATCAGAGGGCTAGGATTGGGACCCCTTTGAGGTGGCCCATTCGAGGGTTGATCAGGCTGTGAGGCAGGTGCAGCCTGATTCCTAGCCAACTGCAGGACTGCTTCGAGGGATGCCATGGCCTCCCTCTGACGACGGTCCATCTCTGCTTGTCTTTCACTTAGCTCTTGGCGCTGACGCTCTTTCTCTTGCTGCTGTCGCGCCATAATCTCCGCAGCACTTTCCTGACTGGCCCTCAGATTGGCCAATTCATCTTGAAATACCCCCAGGGTATTTCTCAGCATCTCGGAGTCCAGTTCCTCCTCATCAAATTCCAAGTGTGGCTCATTTTCAGCCATGTTTGGAGGAGGAGGAGGTTGAGATGGTGCAGCACTAGCCGCCTGCCCAGTCTTCTTTGTTGTTTTTGCCATTAATGCTTCAACAATCTTGAGTTCAAGCTCTCAATGAAAGCACCAGAATGTTGACCCTCGATTTGGTCAACTGACACGAAGTCAAATGCTTGATGTGATGTAAAGTGTTGAAATAGATCTAATGGAAAAACAATAAACGACACACAAAGTTATAGTGGTTCGGCCCCAAGAACTGGTAATGACCTACGTCCACTTAAGCTCTTATTGATATCAGTTCTCGAAGGAGTGATCAAAGAACTAGGGTTCTCTGAGTTTCACAGGCTTGAGAGAGATGAATAATACAATCGTAAGATAATCACTCTAATTCTCTTGCAAAGCGTAAAACTTAAATCAGCCAAAAGTCCCTTCCTTGAGCTATTTCTCTCTATTTATAGGCACAAGGAGGGTTACACGAATTAGTTACAGATATTCTTTCATAAATAATCGGATCATCATGGATCATGGGAGATAATCTCGGATATGATCACAATTGTATAAAATTATCTCTAAATATATGGAGTATACGACCAGGCTGGTCGTATATAAGCTTCAAATGTTTCGTCAGGGGAATCGCACTGGTCGATGGTCGAACAGAACTTCTGCCAGGTGTCAGCCACGTGTTAAAAAAGTCTATCATGTCACCCTTGCCTGCTTTTTGGATAACATATTTATTTGATCATTTTTATTGTAACATAAATATATCACTAATTAAATTTAATAATCATAAAATTGTATACATATAATGTTCTAGTAAAGAAAAGTCAAGTCTAAATAAATAAAGTAGAATGTCATAAATAATATTTTCCCAAAGTCAAATTACATAAAATATAAATTCATAAATAATGTTCTCCAACAGTCAAAATACATAAGTAATCCTATTTACTAGGAGTTGTCGAATCCTGACCATCACCTGGCTGAGAAGATCAAGAACCTGAGGCTCCACCAAGCCTAGTCATGTGCTCCTCAAAGATTCGGAGACGCTGGACCACATCCCGCATCTCTTGTGCAGTAGGGGGCGGTGACGGTGGTTGACTGCGGACCCTGGAAGCTATTTTGTTTTTGTTTGGCTCGATTCATATCATTAATCTCAGAGCGCCTTTGCAAAATGACATTGTGTTAATTATATATATTATATTAATAAAAATAAATTAAAAAGAAATTTTACCTTCACTTTAGGCCAATCAAAATACTCGAGCGCCTTCTTCCATTTTTCTTCTACCAAACCATCAAGAGCATGTCTCCAACCATGCTTCTTTATGTGAGTAGATAAATCATTCTTCCATTCTGAGTAACGATCAGCGCAAGATTGTTGAATGTCGAGAAGAATGCCACTTCAGTGCTCTGCCCCATAGCGAGTGAGACCAATATCGAATAAATCATCCTAAATTAAAATAAATTAAGTTAATTAGTTAAAATTTAATATTAAATTCAACACAATACAAAAAGTAAGAAATAAATTACCTGTAGATGAGAAAGTATTCGATCCATCACTTCCTTTGGTACTTTATGTCATCGATCGTAGTCTGGATTGACATATTGTCGAATGAGAAGGTTGATCTCATGAGACAAATGGTGGGAATATTAACCAATTTCCTTGTACGTCTCAAGGGGTAATGGTCTACCTAAGACAGCCCTAGCCTCTCGGGTTGATATCCCTCTGTTGATGTTGCGCCTTTTTATTGCAGGCACTATTATTTTACAAGTGTATAATATTAAATTATGCATATATAGTTATAGGGTTAATTTATGAATAAACATAGTGGATAGTGCATGTATTACCTCGCTCACAGTCAGTCATGTGTTGGATCTTGAGGAGGATCTGCCCCGCCATCACCTCTATAATGTCGCATTACCACAGAAGACATATCTAATAAATTTAAATATAATGATATATATATATGTGCATATAATAAAATGTTGACAAATAAACATAAATAATATAAAAATACATAAAAAATAAGTGCAAACAATATTTGAATGCAAAAATTACAACTTAATCATCACTATAATATCCATTATCACTATCATTTTCATTTTCTTCTTCTAAGTCTATCAGTTCTTCTTCCTCTTCCTCTTCCTCTTAATCAACCATTTCCTCTTCCTCTTCATTGACTATTTCCTCTTCCTCTTGATCAACAGGATTGTCTACATTTACAATATATGGTGGTTGATCTCTACGACAAAAATTGATTTCTGGCAACGAACCCAGATCGACAAACAACTGGAAATCAGATGATATTGTGTCATGCATAACATCTATTTCAATGGGCTCCAACTATTCATCAGCTGCTAGGATGTCCCACACATTTCTACGAAGTACTTTTTCAACAATTTTCCAGTCCCGGTCATTTTTCAAATCATCAAGATAGAAAACTTGTTTTGCCTGAGTTGCCAAGATGAACTTGTCTTCTTTGTACCACTCGAACTTAGTAAATATAATGGTTATATTATTTTCATGCTTCATCCTGCTCTTGGTAGGATCTGTATTAAACCCTTTACACTTAAATAAAACAACAGAACAACCAGCAAGGTATGACATCATTATAACCTCTTCTAATTGCCAATAGAATTTTTTGTTGTCTATTCCAGGTACTGAGACACCACTGTTTTGATTTTTCAAATTTTTATCTCTATGATCTATTTTTCCAACCTGCTCGCATGTTTATTGGGTTTTTATCAGGAAGTTGTTGGTCGTATAAAAGCTTAACTTCTATACACGAGCAACGCTATCCTTACTTTTCTTTTTTGTAACGCCCTACTACCTTAGAGCCGTTACTAAGTGAGTTTAAAACAGAAATTGTGCATCTAATTGACTCAAGTGGTTTCTAAAACCAAAAGTGTGAATAAACCAGAGTTTAAGGCTGTACTCTTTGAAAATGTTTAGTTTCATTAAAAACGTTAATTATAAAACATCTGGGATCCCAAAATAAGGTTTACAAAATATTTACAACTCAAAATAGATTTACACTTGATCAGCTATCAAAAGAATGGTTAAATACAGCCATATACAAAATGTAACGACCCAAATTCGCTAATAAGGCTTAAGGACCTTGATTAGTGTGCCAGGAGGGCAGGTTGGGATTTATGTGTGATTTTATGAATTAAATGCATGGTTATGATTTAAAGCATGTTATTTGACTATTTGTTTATCTGAGATGCATGACTATGTTTACTAGTATGCATGTAGGCCCGGATCGTGTTAGAAGGGCGTAAATGTAATTTTGGCCATGATTGGCATAACGGTATTGATATGTGATAATTGTATTCTGTGAATTGTACCACGTGGGTGTGGTTGTATTATTGTGATGCACGTGCCGAGACGGTCCTAGAGAGCTAGTTAACTCAAGAGTTGCAACGGGATTTCTGTACCCGGCTCGGGAGGAGCCTAGGGGTACCTCGGGAATTTTATGGTTAAGTTGAGATTTAGCGGGTAATGGTTATTGGAGATTTAGTAACCTGGGTAACCATTAGTTACTGCTGAGAGTAACAACTTTTAGAGAGAAAATGGTAGAAATGAAATAGAAATGAAAGGACTTAAGTGCCCTTGAGGTTTAAGTAGGAAAAGATAGGTAAGTAAGGGTAAAGTGGTCATTTGGCAAGGTTAATAGACAAATTTGGGCTGTGTATATGGGGTGTACGGTTTGGGGCTTATTTATGTTTAGTCTTGATAGAGTTTGAAGAGAAGAGAAATGAGAGGGAAAAGCTAGGGCATGAGGAAGAAGAAGAAGAAGAAGAAGAGAAGGAGAAGTGGGAGTCTAGGAAGGGGTCAAGCAAGCCTTGTGTGGATTCTCCATTGGAGGTAAGAGCTTTATACATACCTAAGTTTTGATTTCTGTTTTGAATTGTAAAATCTAGAGCTTGAGTTAGTTGTTTGAGTTTTGGGATGAGTTGCTGAAAATAGGAATCAATGGGTGTGAATCTTGGGTGTATTGATGTTTTGAGCTTGAACCTTGAGTTATGGGTTGTTATATAGTCTATTTGATGTTTGAAAATGATTTTGGGGTTTGGGTATTGGTTTAGTATGAATTGGGAAGGTTTTAGCTCGGAGAAAACGCAGGAGAAAACCCAGAATTCTGGGTCTGCGAAGGCGTGCCGCGACACAAGTTTTTCGTGCCGCGGCAAGGGAGCCTCTGGCTGGTGGGTGCCGCGGCACAAGGATGTGGTGCCGCGGCACAAGGCAAATTTCAGGGCATCATTTTTAGGCAATTTTAGGCCTTTGCTCCGGGGGTTCGGGGGATGACTCCGGGGTGTTGTTTTAAGGTTTTAGAAGTCCCGAGAGTGCGGGATTGGTCCCGGGAAGTGGTTTTGGGTTGATTAGTATTGAGGGATGTTTCTTGTGTGTTGTGACTAGGTTGTTGGTGAGGCTCGTGCTTGAGGACCGTGCTCGTGGCTTAAGTGCATCAGGAGGCTCGGTGTGCAGGTAAGAAAACTATAACACCCGAGGTTAGGGCATGGCCCCAGATTGTATTATGTGCAAATGTTTAAACCTTAAATGAATCATGATGTGAGTGAATGATTATTTTGAATGTACTATATGTGTGATTATGATGAAATGAGCGGCAAGGGCCGAGTACGGCGTAAGCCGGGGCGGCCGTGGGCCGGGTACGGCGTAAGCCGGGGCGGCCGTGGGCCGAAAGTAACACCTAGCACATGGGATGCTATATTCAGGGTGGGACCCAAGGGATACATGAGTTATCCTCGCGGTGAGAACCGATACCCCAGGCTTCGGTAAGGCTCTGGGGCGGCATGGCCGTGTTTGCTTAGTCTAATGATTGACTTGTTTAATTGTGGATTATCTGTTATGATAAACTGTATACGTTGCATATGTTATGTTCTGCATGAGTTTTCTTGCTGGGCTTCGGCTCACGGGTGCTCTGTGTTGCAGGTAAGGGCAATGATTGAGTCAACCAACCATGAGTACGGAGAGCGTGAAGCGATGCGTACATGTTTGGCCTGCCCGACTGCTTTGGTTGGGGGTTTATTCGAAAATGGCTGTAATAATCTATGATTTTGTAACCGATCAACTGTAAACTTATTTCATGATGTAAATAGTTTTCAAACCTTATTTTGGGATCCCAATTGTTTAAATACTAGAAGTTTTTATTGAGTCAATGCATTTTCAAAGAGTACAGCCTTAACTTTTTATTAGTCACACTTTTGTTTCAAAACCTCGGTTAGCGAGTTCATTGCACTGTTTTGTCTTAAAACTCACTTAGTAACGGCTCTAAGGATGTAGGGCGTTACAACTTGGTATCAGAGCGAGCCAAGGTTTATTGTTTCTGGAGATCGACCGAACATGTACGCTCGCTGTCAGTGACAAGCTCGACTCAGGGTTGGTTGGTATGAGTGATGGACATGTCTAAATATATGTTTGAATGCCTGTTTGCCTGCTTATTTATATGGAGCATGGGGAATGAAATGACATATGCATGAGATACTGATAGGGCCTGGCCCTTGACTATTGCATGTTGGGATTGATGCATGCTGAATAATACTATTATGTATGTGGATGAATATTGGCATAATGGTTCGCATATTGAGTGTATGTGGTTAATTTTCTGGATTTAATTCATTAGTTATATTTGTATATTGGCTTGTTTGAAGCATGATAAGTATGGATTTACTTAGTAACGATTGAATCTGGTAGCTAAACGTATATCATTGTGGATTTGACCTAGTATATGCTTGTGTGTGCATTATACCTGTGGATATTTGGATTTAGTTGTGAGTTGGTTCAGAGTATGAACCTCTGAGTTCAGGAGTTTGGTCGGTTTGGACGGATGAACTTGAGTTGTTGGTTCCTAGAAGGGTTTTGTGGACGTGATATTGTGTTGAAAGGGGGTTTTAGATATAAGTTGGAATTGAGATCTCCAGTTACCCCTGAAAGTAGCAGCAGAGGATCACTAGTGTGTGAGCTAGCTGTGGAGTTTGTTAGTTGAGATGGGATAGAAGAACAGTGGATTCCTTTGGGGAAACTAGCTGATTCCGATGTGTTAACAGTAAGGTTACCAGTGTTGGTTTACTGTGAGGTATGGACGGATAAAGGTATTACATGAGAGGTTTAAGGGGTGTTATCCTCGGGTTTTGAGGAGAGCTCGAGTTGGCAAGGGATTTATCAATAGACGAGCAGAGTTAATTCCACCCTTGGTTAAGGGGATGAGGGATCCTGATTAGAGGGTCGTGTTAATGTTGAGGCAGAGAGGTACCCGGATTTGGTACTCGGGCTGAGGTACTGGCTTAATGGGTTTGGAAGGACCTATATGATGAAAGGTTAGAAGAGATTTTAAAGACATGATTTGCACCATGGAGATTGGTGGGCTTATAAGTTTGGCTTGGACTGTTGGGGGTAACAACAGTGTAAATCAATGGGTTTGGTGATCTGGGTAATTCATTTCGGAAAGTTATACTGATGGATGTATCCGGAATTGATGACGACCCATTTAAGGATTTAAGATCGGGAATAGTCTAAGGTATTTGGGCTGCTCTGAGGTATGAGTTTATCGTCTGCATGTGGATGGCGGAGAGGGCCATGTTGTTCGAGGAACTGATGGTTGATGTTTAGAGCATGAGTGATAGAGCCGCAAGGGCGGTGCTTCCTTTGATGGAATTAGTAAGGATAGATTTGTGATAATCAAGTTAAAGGGACCCCGGATAGTTTTATGGCTTCTAGTTTGCCAGAAAGGGGGAAAAGTCTGATTGATAAGATGGTACTTGTGGTGATAGAACGCAGTGAGGTCGGATTCTCACTTTTGAGGGGAAAGGACCCCAGACAGTGCTTGGGCACCTAATTTGAGCTTTGAAAGAAGTTTGGTTACTAAGGTGGTTGTCAAGATGGCGATAGGAACCAGGGAGGTTATTGGTATACATGAGGAAGAGGATGCCACCTGAGAGGAGGCCAGGTGAGGGCATGACTTCTACGTAGAATGACTCGAGATGTTAGGATGGATTTCCCATGGTGCGGGAAACGGAGAACTGGAATGCATCGATACATTCGAGGTTCGAGGCTGAGTCCTCAAGGATGAGCATTTAACTGACGAGCTTATGCTTTGGACATGTAACGAACTGGAAGGGCTCGGTGTTGGGAATGTTCCGAGAGGGAGATGGACATAGAGAGGTTGCCTCAAAGGTGCCATTTGAGAGGCCGAGGACAGTAATACTTATTGAGAAGGAATTAGAAACTCTGGCAGATGAATTGTTGAGGATATCATCTGGAGTACGTAAAGGAGACAGAGCTGATCAGTGGAAAAAATTACGTGGGTATGTAAAGAAAGATTTAGGGGATACTTCAAGGTCAGACTACAGATAAGGATCGGTATAAGGAATGTTGTAAAAGACGGTTTTGGCCGACAGAAAGTCTATTGAAGCAATCGAAGGAATCTGAGCCTGGTATAGCCAGTGTGCTATACTGCGGGGATTGTTGGCATCGTCGGGTTAGAACAAAAGTTTAATGTTGGATACAAGATGGGACGATGTCTCCAAGAGTTGATCTAGGACCTGGATTTTACCAGTTGGAAACCAAGGATAAAGACTTTTCGTGAATTGATTAGGTGGCACCGGGTAGGGTGTGAGAAATTGGTAACAAGGATTCTGGAACTGTTCAAGCTGCAGCAGCACAGGTAAATTCTTTAGGCGGAGAATGCGTGAACGGTATGGACAAGTCCCCTTCAAGCTCACGAGCAGTGCATGTGGATTACTCCCAGACGGAAATGGTGAGCAACTGATTATTAGGCTGAAGACGTTAGTACCCAGAAGGCGGTGTCTCAGGTAAGGTTCTACGGAGTGTTAGTTTGGGAGTCGTCAAGAGTATTCAGAATAGAGCTACAAGAAGAAAGGACAGGTATGAGGAGATTTGATCTGAAGCCGCAAGGAAGCTAATGAAGAACATCCAAAGAATTGAAGGCATAACAAGACTGGTAAGCGCGTCATCTACTGCATAAGCACCTCCGAAGATTACTACATCAGAGATGAGAAGAACAGTAAAGTTTGAGGTTAGATGGACTGAGTGGTGTCAAATCAGAAAGAAATTCAGAAGACAAGGTAAGATTTGATTGGTTACGGACGATGATGGAATTTGCGTGTGTTTTGGTTAAGTAAAGAGTGATTTCATAAAGGACCTGATCTATGGTAAGGTTATGAAAATGTGGGAGTGCATCACGGGTTGGGCACGCCCAGGATTAAATTGATGCGAGGATGGATTAAACCTTGCGGGAGGCGACAGAATGGATCATGGTTGATGCACTTGGAACATTAAGTCGACCGTTGTGTATGGCATAAGGAACTTAAGTCTTGAGTATTAGTAAGAAAGGTTATCATTGAGACTCAGTGCGGTGAAAAGTAACAGACGGATGATCAGTGTTTGAAATCCTTGATTGAAAGAAGGGCGATGTAATTGGAGGCGGAACTCCTAGCTGTGAGGCATGTATAAGTCAAAGGATAACGCCATAAATTGTAATAGAATAGACAAGGCAACGTCTGAGATTGGCATAATGTTAGTAGGCAATGGTTAGCTGGTGGGTGTCACTGAGCTATGGAATTCAAAGTGTTGGCTTGAGTTGAAACAGGGAAGGACCCTGTCATGGTGGTACAAGTAGGATACCAGGATCGAGTGAAGGATCCAGATAGGATTTGGTTTTGAATGAGGGTTCTGTATGGACATCATTCCACCTCCTAGGGTACGTCGTACCGGGAGGGTCGAGCGGGTGACGGAATCTTGTGTTTTCCTTTGGACCCTGAGGGGTTAGGTGATGTGGTAGTGTATCACGGGAATAGACCACTTTGGACCTTGAGTAAAGTGATTGGACATGAAAATTTTTTAACTCGGTGGTTTGAGTTGATGTAGTTGGTTCAGGGGAACTGGTAGCAGGGTAAAACGTCGATGATACGGAATTGAGACCCAAGAGTATTTTAAATTGTTGGAATGGATTTAGAGGACAAAAAGAACAGAGTGGGAACCTGGAATTATCAGTTGATTGCAAGTGATTGGCAGTCTGAAAGTTATCAAATGTCTTATCGAGTTGAGCGCTGAGTAGGCGAATACTTGAGGTATTAAGGGAAGTGTAATCCCTGATGGATTAGTCGTGGTGGCAATTGCTGGTGTCTTGATTAATGTAACGCGACATAGGGCTTGGTAAGAGGTGAAGGATAGTGAATGCTACAGTTTGGCTTTAGTTCAGAGTGAAAGCCAAAGAAGTCGTTGAAACTTCTTAAGGCAGGAGTGTCTGCCTATTTTGAAAGATTAAAGAGTTGGTAAATTGCTAATTTATGAGGAAATAAAGTTCCGGAAGGAAAGAGCTGCGTCTCTGCGTAATAACAAACGAGGATTGGTAAGGTGTTCAGAGGACGAAGGGAGAGTTCTGACTCTTAATTCAGCCTAAAATTCTGAAGTTGTATTAAGTGTTAGGCCAGCGGGGCCTACAAGCTGATCCCACCTAGTAGAGGTGATGACGTTTGAGAATCTCTGGAATCAGGAATAAGACAATGAATTGGTCATTGTAACCTAGGCAGACCCTGGGCATCGGCAGGGTTGCGGTGTAGCGAAAGGCTATCGAGAGTATGGCCGTGAGACAAGATCTTGTGAGGCAAGATTGTTACTCCTGTAAGACTGTTGTTGAAAAGTAAAGTAAAGGCGGTGGACCTTGGAAGTTATGGCCAAGAGCTGCGGGTTTATTGACTGATATGTTGGATAAATTTCGAGGACGAAATTTTTATGAGGAGGGGATAGTTGTAACGACCCAAATTCGCTAATAAGGCTTAAGGACCTTGATTAGTGTGCCAGGAGGGCAGGTTGGGATTTATGTGTGATTTTATGAATTAAATGCATGGTTATGATTTAAAGCATGTTATTTGACTATTTGTTTATCTGAGATGCATGACTATGTTTACTAGTATGCATGTAGGCCCGGATCGTGTTAGAAGGGCGTAAATGTAATTTTGGCCATGATTGGCATAACGGTATTGATATGTGATAATTGTATTCTGTGAATTGTACCACGTGGGTGTGGTTGTATTATTGTGATGCACGTGCCGAGACGGTCCTAGAGAGCTAGTTAACTCAAGAGTTGCAACGGGATTTCTGTACCCGGCTCGGGAGGAGCCTAGGGGTACCTCGGGAATTTTATGGTTAAGTTGAGATTTAGCGGGTAATGGTTATTGGAGATTTAGTAACCTGGGTAACCATTAGTTACTGCTGAGAGTAACAACTTTTAGAGAGAAAATGGTAGAAATGAAATAGAAATGAAAGGACTTAAGTGCCCTTGAGGTTTAAGTAGGAAAAGATAGGTAAGTAAGGGTAAAGTGGTCATTTGGCAAGGTTAATAGACAAATTTGGGCTGTGTATATGGGGTGTACGGTTTGGGGCTTATTTATGTTTAGTCTTGATAGAGTTTGAAGAGAAGAGAAATGAGAGGGAAAAGCTAGGGCATGAGGAAGAAGAAGAAGAAGAAGAAGAGAAGGAGAAGTGGGAGTCTAGGAAGGGGTCAAGCAAGCCTTGTGTGGATTCTCCATTGGAGGTAAGAGCTTTATACATACCTAAGTTTTGATTTCTGTTTTGAATTGTAAAATCTAGAGCTTGAGTTAGTTGTTTGAGTTTTGGGATGAGTTGCTGAAAATAGGAATCAATGGGTGTGAATCTTGGGTGTATTGATGTTTTGAGCTTGAACCTTGAGTTATGGGTTGTTATATAGTCTATTTGATGTTTGAAAATGATTTTGGGGTTTGGGTATTGGTTTAGTATGAATTGGGAAGGTTTTAGCTCGGAGAAAACGCAGGAGAAAACCCAGAATTCTGGGTCTGCGAAGGCGTGCCGCGACACAAGTTTTTCGTGCCGCGGCAAGGGAGCCTCTGGCTGGTGGGTGCCGCGGCACAAGGATGTGGTGCCGCGGCACAAGGCAAATTTCAGGGCATCATTTTTAGGCAATTTTAGGCCTTTGCTCCGGGGGTTCGGGGGATGACTCCGGGGTGTTGTTTTAAGGTTTTAGAAGTCCCGAGAGTGCGGGATTGGTCCCGGGAAGTGGTTTTGGGTTGATTAGTATTGAGGGATGTTTCTTGTGTGTTGTGACTAGGTTGTTGGTGAGGCTCGTGCTTGAGGACCGTGCTCGTGGCTTAAGTGCATCAGGAGGCTCGGTGTGCAGGTAAGAAAACTATAACACCCGAGGTTAGGGCATGGCCCCAGATTGTATTATGTGCAAATGTTTAAACCTTAAATGAATCATGATGTGAGTGAATGATTATTTTGAATGTACTATATGTGTGATTATGATGAAATGAGCGGCAAGGGCCGAGTACGGCGTAAGCCGGGGCGGCCGTGGGCCGGGTACGGCGTAAGCCGGGGCGGCCGTGGGCCGAAAGTAACACCTAGCACATGGGATGCTATATTCAGGGTGGGACCCAAGGGATACATGAGTTATCCTCGCGGTGAGAACCGATACCCCAGGCTTCGGTAAGGCTCTGGGGCGGCATGGCCGTGTTTGCTTAGTCTAATGATTGACTTGTTTAATTGTGGATTATCTGTTATGATAAACTGTATACGTTGCATATGTTATGTTCTGCATGAGTTTTCTTGCTGGGCTTCGGCTCACGGGTGCTCTGTGTTGCAGGTAAGGGCAATGATTGAGTCAACCAACCATGAGTACGGAGAGCGTGAAGCGATGCGTACATGTTTGGCCTGCCCGACTGCTTTGGTTGGGGGTTTATTCGAAAATGGCTGTAATAATCTATGATTTTGTAACCGATCAACTGTAAACTTATTTCATGATGTAAATAGTTTTCAAACCTTATTTTGGGATCCCAATTGTTTAAATACTAGAAGTTTTTATTGAGTCAACGCATTTTCAAAGAGTACAGCCTTAACTTTTTATTAGTCACACTTTTGTTTCAAAACCTCGGTTAGCGAGTTCATTGCACTGTTTTGTCTTAAAACTCACTTAGTAACGGCTCTAAGGATGTAGGGCGTTACACAAAATGCCCCCAACCAAAGCAGTCGGGCAGGCCGAACATGTACGCGCCGCCCCCACGCTCTCCATACTCATGGCCGGTTGACTGACTCCTTGCTTTTACCTGCCACACGGAGCACCCGTGAGCCGAAGCCCAGCAAGAAAACCCAAATAACACATAACATATGCAAAGTAAATAGCTGGCAATAATTCACTGATACATAAGAAAACCACCATAATAAACAAGTACGGCCATGCCGCTCCCAAGGCCTTACCAAAGCCTGGAGTTTCGGTTCTCACCGCGAGGATCACTCATGTATCCCTTGGGTCCCACCCTGAATATAAGCATCCCATGTGCTGTGTTACTTTCGGCCCACGGCCGCCCCGGCCTATGCCGTACCCGGCCTCTGCCGCTCGTTTCATCATAATAACACATATAGTACATTCAAAATAAACATTCACACACATCATGGTTCATTTAAGTTTAAGCATTTGCACGTAATACAATCCGGGGCCACGCCCTACAATCACACAGTGGGGCCATGCCCTAAACTCGGGTGTTACGGTTTTCTTACCTGTATCCCGTGCTTTCCAAAGTACCACGGTCACGAGCACGGTCCTTTAGCACGAGCCTCTCCGAAATCCTAGTCACAACACACATAAAACACTTTTAATACTAACCAAACCCAAAACCACTTCCCGGGACCAATCCCGCACTCTCGGGACCTCTAAAACCTTAAAACAACACCCCGGAGGCATCCCACGAACCCCCGGAGCTAAGACCTAAAATTGCCAAAAAGAGCTACCCTGAAAATTGCCTTGTGCCGCGGCACCACATCCTTGTGCCGCGGCACCCATCAGACAGAAGCTCCCTTGCCGCGGCACACAAAAACCCTGCCGCGGCACGCCTTCGCAGACCCAGAATTCTGGGTTTTTCCTGCAATTTTCCCCGAGCTTTAACCTCCCCAAATCATCCCAAACCAAAACCTAAACCCCAAAACTCAAATCCAAACCTCATATGAACAATCTAACACCCCATAAACACTAGAATCAAATCCAAAACATCAATACACACAAGATCCACTCCTTTGATTTCAAATTCAACAACCCAAATCAAAACCCATGAAAATCTTAACTCAAGCATTAAATTCCTCAACCAACACAGAAAACAAACTTAAATAAGCATAAAATCCTTACCTCAAGAGTAGAATCCACCCTAAAAGTTCCCTTGATCTCCTTCTAAGCTTCCCACTTCAGCCCCCTTTCTACACCTCTTCTTCTTTCTTCTTCTTTGCCCTAGCCTTTCTCTCCTCTTCTTTTCCTTCTCTTCTAATTTATCAAAGCCACAAGTGACCCAAATGCCCAAACCGTACCCCCTAAATCCCAGCTGCATAATGTCTATTTGCCTTGCCAAAAGACCAAATTACCCCTCCTTACTAATCCTTCTAAGCTAAACCTTCAAGGGTACTTAAGTCTTAACACTTTCATTTCAATTCTACCACTTCCTATCTTAAAACTTGTTACTCACAGCAGTTACAAATGGTTACCAAATTACCAATACTAATCACTCTTTCTAAACTCAACTTACAAGATTCCCGAAGTACCCCTGGCCTCCTCCCGAGCCGGGTACAACAACCCGTTGTGACTTTTAGACTAACTGGCTCACTAGGACCGTCCCGATGCGTGCATCCTGGTAAAACATCACACTCACATGGCACAATTCACATAGTATAATTATCACAGTTATGCCCTAACATGGCCAAGTTACAATCATGCTCATTTTAAGACAATCAGTTCTACATGCATACCGATTCACATAGTCATGCATCTCAAATAATCCAATAGTCATATAACGTGCAATAAATCATAATGATGCATTAAACTTAATAAAGTCACACACAAGATCCCATCATGCCCTCCAGGCACACAACTCCAGGCCCTTAAGCCTTAACATTGAATTTGGGTCGTTACAACTATCCCCTCCTCATGAGAATTTCGTCCTCGAAATTTACCTGAACAACTCGGGATGCCGCTCCCGCATATCTGATTCCAGTTCCCATGTCGCCTCTTCGACCTTGCTGTTTCTCCACAATACTTTAACCAAGGGGATGGTCTTGCTCCTCAAGACCTTGTCCTTCCTATCAAGGATCTGAACAGGCTTTTCTTCGTATGATAAGTCCCGATCCAACTCCAAGTTCTCATAGCTCAACACATGAGTAGAGTCCGAAACATACTTCCGGAGCATGGACACATGAAACACGTCATGAACTCCTGATAAAGCTGGAGGCATTGCTAACCTATAAGCCACCTCCCCAATTCGTTCTAGAACCTCAAATGGGCCAACAAACCTGGGACTCAGCTTGCCCCGAACGCCAAATCGTTTTACTCCTCTCAGGGGTGAAACCCTGAGGAATACATGATCACCAACCTGAAATTCTACGCTCCTGCGTTTCTGATCTGAATAACTCTTCTGGCGACTCTGGGAGGCGAGCATACGAGCTCTAATTTTCTCAAGTGCCTCATTGGTCCTCTGAACCATCTCAGGACCTAAATACCTTCTCTCACCTGTCTCATCCCAGTGAATCGGTGATCTGCATTTTCTACCATACAACATCTCATACGGAGCCACTCCGATAGTCGCCTGATAACTGTTATTGTACGAAAACTCAATCAGAGGGAGGTACTTACTCCAAGATCCCTCAAAATCCAAGACACAAGCTCGTAACATGTCCTCCAGTATTTGAATTGTCCTCTCAGACTGTCCATCCGTCTGAGGATGATAAGCGGTACTAAACCGAAGCTGCGTGCCCATTGCCTTCTGCAGGCTCTTCCAAAACTTGGAAGTGAAAGTGGGGTCTCTGTCGGATACTATTGACCTCGGAGCCCCATGAAGTCGAACGATCTCCTTAGCATAAAGCTCTGCATACTGCTCCACAGTATAAGTCGTCTTCACAGGTAAGAAGTGGGCGGACTTGGTATACCTGTCCACAATCACCCATACCGAGTCATGCTGACCCACGGTCTTTGGCAATCCTACCACAAAGTCCATGGCAATATCTTCCCATTTCCACTCGGGAATCCCAAGAGGCTGTAATAATCCTGCTGGCCTCTGGTGTTCCGCCTTAATCTGCTGACAGGTTAGGCATCTAGCCACATAGTCCACCACGTCCCTCTTCATGCCTGACCACCAATACAAAACCTTCAGGTCATGGTACATCTTCGTAGATCCTGGGTGCAAAGAGTAGGGAGTGGTATGAGACTCGTCCAAAATCTCTCGCCGAATGTCTGGATCAATCGGAACACAAATCCGTCCTTTGTACTTCAACAAACCCATCTCAGAAATAGAGAAGTCCTTAGCTGCTCCCGATAGGACGTTCTCTCTACGCTCAACTAACTGGGGGTCCTTTCCCTGTGCTTCCTTAATCCTCTCGAGGAGTGTTGACTGAAGAGTAATGTTAGCTAACCTCCCAACCACTAGCTCTATACCTGCTCTGGTCATCTCTCCTGCTAGTCTGTCAGATATCTGCCTCGAACTATACAACTGTCCTGGGCCCCTTCGGCTTAATGCATCGGCCACCACATTAGCCTTCCCAGGATGGTATAGGATATCACAATCGTAATCCTTTACCAGTTCAAGCCACCGTCTCTGGCGCATGTTCAAGTCCTTCTGGGTAAAGAAATACTTTAGACTCTTGTGATCAGTGTATATCTCACACCTCTCTCCATACAGATAGTGTCTCCAAATCTTAAGTGCGAATACCACTGCAGCTAATTCCAGGTCATGCGTGGGATACCTCTGCTCGTACTCCTTTAATTTCCTTGATGCGTACGCTATCACTTTCCCAGCCTGCATCAACACGCATCCCAGACCCTGTCTGGAAGCGTCACAGTAGACCACAAACTTCTCATTATCTGTTGGCAGGCTCAGCACTGGTGCAGTAATCAACCGCCGCTTCAGCTCTTTGAAGCTATTCTCGCATCGATCTGTCCACACAAACTTGGTCTTCTTCCTTGTCAATTCTGTCAACGGAGTAGCAATTCTGGAGAACCCCTCTACAAACCGCCGGTAGTAACCTGCTAGTCCAAGGAAACTTCTAACTTCAGGAACATTGCTGGGTCTAGGCCAAACCCTCACTGCTTCCGTCTTACTTGGGTCGACCAGTAACCCATCCTTACTGATAATATGGCCCAAAAATGAAACTTGCGATAACCAGAACTCGCACTTACTAAACTTGGCATATAGCTTATGCCCTCTTAACCGCTGCAACACTAGACGCAGATGATGCTCATGCTCTGTCTCTGTCTGGGAGTATACTAGGATATCATCAATAAACACAATCACAAACTTATCCAAGTAATCCTTAAAAATTCTGTTCATCAAATCCATAAATGCCGCCGGGGCATTGGTTAATCCAAAGGACATAACCAGAAATTCATAATGCCCATACCGAGTCCGAAATGCAGTCTTTGGTATGTCCTCATCTCTGATCCTCAATTGATAGTAGCCTGATCGGAGATCAATCTTCGAAAACACTATACTCCCTTGAAGCTGATCAAATAAATCGTCGATCCTAGGCAATGGATATTTGTTCTTGATGGTCAGCTTATTCAACTCCCTGTAATCGATGCACATCCTGAGCGATCCATCCTTTTTCTTAACAAATAAAACTGGAGCACCCCACGGCGAGAAACTCGGTCTGACAAACCCCAAATCAAGTAGTTCCTGCAGTTGAATCTTCAATTCCTTCAATTCTGCTGGAGCCATTCTGTAAGGTGCTTTGGATACTGGCTCTGCTCCCGGAGCTAACTCTATGACGAACTCGATCTCCCGCTGTGGCGGCAACCCCGGCAGATCTGCTGGAAACAAGTCTGGAAACTCGCAGACGACTCTGGTTTCATTCGGTCCCACTGCCGCCACCTTAGAGGAATCCACTATACTTGCTAGGAATCCTATGCAACCCTCTTGCATCAGGTCTCTAGCCTTTAGTGCCGAGATCACAGGTACCCGCGGTCCATCCACCGATCCCACGAACACAAAGGGTGCCTCGCCCTCCGGTTCAAAGGTCACCATTCGTCGCCTACAATCAATTGTTGCTCCATATCGCGTCAACCAATCCATCCCTAGTATTATGTCAAAATCGTCCATATCTAGTTCAATCAGGTCAACAAACAATTCTCTACCATCTACCACTACTGGTAAGGCTCTAACCCACCTCCTAGAGACTACCAGCTCTCCTGTAGGCAATACAGTCTGAAAACCCCTAGCATACAAAATACTAGGTCTACACAGCTGATCAATCACTCTAGCAGAAACAAATGAGTGCGTAGCACCAGAATCAATCAATGCAGTAAACAAGGATCCAGCGCTAAAAATCTGACCTGTGACCACTGATGGGCTGGCCTCTGCCTCAGTCTGAGTCAAGGTGAAGACCCTAGCAGGCGCGAGGCTGTCACCCTGCCTAGGCTCCTCCTTCTTAGCCTGCGGGCAATCTTTCTTCAAGTGGCTGGTGCTTCCACAAACAAAACATGCCCTGATGCCGGTACCCGCTCCAGAGGCGGACCGGCACTCGCCCTGATGCCGTCGCCTGCATCGAGGACACCATGGATAACTCCTCCAGTTGTCATTACCGCCCTGGCGGCCACCCACGGAACCGCGAACCCTCCTGTCGGAACCATAGGGAGTAAATGAGTCTGGTACTCTCCTCTTCTGCTCACTGGGGCCGCTGCCCCGACTAGGCCCAGAAGAAGAAGGCATTACCCTCCTGGTATCACGCCTAGCAGCGCTATCCTTCCAGATCTGATCCTCAGCCCTCTCAGCAGTGAGGGCCTTGTCTACCACTTGCGCATAGGTAGTCTCTGGAGCCATTGTAATACTCACGTCACGGGCGATCATTGCACCTAATCCCCGTACAAATCTGTCCCTTCTGGCCATATCAGTCGGCACAAGCTCTGGCGCAAACTTCGCCAATCTATCAAATACCAAGGCGTACTCAGTGACAGATAACCTGCCCTGAGTCAGACTGTTAAACTCATCCGCCTTCGCCGCTCGAACGGCTACGCTGTAGTATTTCTCGTTGAAAAGGCTCTTGAATTCCTCCCAGGTCATAATAGCAGTATCTCTTCGCTGCCCCACCACCTCCCACCATATTCGTGCATCATGTCTAAGCATATAACTGGCACAATCAACCCTATCCCTTCCTTCAACCCTCATGAAGTCCAGGATTACCGACATTGTACTCATCCACTGCTCAGCCTGCAGTGGGTCTGCTCCCCCCTCAAAGGTAGGAGGTTGTTGTTTTCTGAATCTTTCATATAGAGGTTCCAACCTGTTCCCAGTCACAGGTTGAACCGGAGCCGGTACCACACTAGGCGGTGGTGGTATCACAGTGGCCGGTGGAGGAGCTGGTTGCCTGTACTGACTAAGCTCATCCTCTGTTTTCTTCAACCTAGCCTCCATCTCTGCTAAAATCTGTTGCCAGTTCTGAGGAGCAGGTGGAGGGTCCTGCCCCTGGTTATCATCCTCGGCCTGAATGCCGCGGAGTCTCGATGATTGGCGAGGCATTGCAACTAAATGCCTGCAATCAATGACACCGCTCATTAGGCATGATAACAAGGTCCAATTTCCACCTCTCAATCTCAACAACAACCAAGATCAATCGACCAAAGTGCCATACAAATATCATGCAGCATACAACGGGCCTTGCCCTGGCATCATGCATATGTTATTTCAATGATCATGCTCATAATAATTTAGGCAGGCACACAAAGCATTAAACACATATTCATGAATATATCAACCGATCATACCAAACTACCCTGAGTCGAGCTTTTCAATGGCAGCGTGCGTACATGTTCGGTCGATCTCCAGAACCAATAAACCTTGGCTCGCTCTGATACCAAGTTGTAACGCCCTACTACCTTAGAGCCGTTACTAAGTGAGTTTAAAACAGAAATTGTGCATCTAATTGACTCAAGTGGTTTCTAAAACCAAAAGTGTGAATAAACCAGAGTTTAAGGCTGTACTCTTTGAAAATGTTTAGTTTCATTAAAAACGTTAATTATAAAACATCTGGGATCCCAAAATAAGGTTTACAAAATATTTACAACTCAAAATAGATTTACACTTGATCAGCTATCAAAAGAATGGTTAAATACAGCCATATACAAAATGCCCCCAACCAAAGCAGTCGGGCAGGCCGAACATGTACGCGCCGCCCCCACGCTCTCCATACTCATGGCCGGTTGACTGACTCCTTGCTTTTACCTGCCACACGGAGCACCCGTGAGCCGAAGCCCAGCAAGAAAACCCAAATAACACATAACATATGCAAAGTAAATAGCTGGCAATAATTCACTGATACATAAGAAAACCACCATAATAAACAAGTACGGCCATGCCGCTCCCAAGGCCTTACCAAAGCCTGGAGTTTCGGTTCTCACCGCGAGGATCACTCATGTATCCCTTGGGTCCCACCCTGAATATAAGCATCCCATGTGCTGTGTTACTTTCGGCCCACGGCCGCCCCGGCCTATGCCGTACCCGGCCTCTGCCGCTCGTTTCATCATAATAACACATATAGTACATTCAAAATAAACATTCACACACATCATGGTTCATTTAAGTTTAAGCATTTGCACGTAATACAATCCGGGGCCACGCCCTACAATCACACAGTGGGGCCATGCCCTAAACTCGGGTGTTACGGTTTTCTTACCTGTATCCCGTGCTTTCCAAAGTACCACGGTCACGAGCACGGTCCTTTAGCACGAGCCTCTCCGAAATCCTAGTCACAACACACATAAAACACTTTTAATACTAACCAAACCCAAAACCACTTCCCGGGACCAATCCCGCACTCTCGGGACCTCTAAAACCTTAAAACAACACCCCGGAGGCATCCCACGAACCCCCGGAGCTAAGACCTAAAATTGCCAAAAAGAGCTACCCTGAAAATTGCCTTGTGCCGCGGCACCACATCCTTGTGCCGCGGCACCCATCAGACAGAAGCTCCCTTGCCGCGGCACACAAAAACCCTGCCGCGGCACGCCTTCGCAGACCCAGAATTCTGGGTTTTTCCTGCAATTTTCCCCGAGCTTTAACCTCCCCAAATCATCCCAAACCAAAACCTAAACCCCAAAACTCAAATCCAAACCTCATATGAACAATCTAACACCCCATAAACACTAGAATCAAATCCAAAACATCAATACACACAAGATCCACTCCTTTGATTTCAAATTCAACAACCCAAATCAAAACCCATGAAAATCTTAACTCAAGCATTAAATTCCTCAACCAACACAGAAAACAAACTTAAATAAGCATAAAATCCTTACCTCAAGAGTAGAATCCACCCTAAAAGTTCCCTTGATCTCCTTCTAAGCTTCCCACTTCAGCCCCCTTTCTACACCTCTTCTTCTTTCTTCTTCTTTGCCCTAGCCTTTCTCTCCTCTTCTTTTCCTTCTCTTCTAATTTATCAAAGCCACAAGTGACCCAAATGCCCAAACCGTACCCCCTAAATCCCAGCTGCATAATGTCTATTTGCCTTGCCAAAAGACCAAATTACCCCTCCTTACTAATCCTTCTAAGCTAAACCTTCAAGGGTACTTAAGTCTTAACACTTTCATTTCAATTCTACCACTTCCTATCTTAAAACTTGTTACTCACAGCAGTTACAAATGGTTACCAAATTACCAATACTAATCACTCTTTCTAAACTCAACTTACAAGATTCCCGAAGTACCCCTGGGCTCCTCCCGAGCCGGGTACAACAACCCGTTGTGACTTTTAGACTAACTGGCTCACTAGGACCGTCCCGATGCGTGCATCCTGGTAAAACATCACACTCACATGGCACAATTCACATAGTATAATTATCACAGTTATGCCCTAACATGGCCAAGTTACAATCATGCTCATTTTAAGACAATCAGTTCTACATGCATACCGATTCACATAGTCATGCATCTCAAATAATCCAATAGTCATATAACGTGCAATAAATCATAATGATGCATTAAACTTAATAAAGTCACACACAAGATCCCATCATGCCCTCCAGGCACACAACTCCAGGCCCTTAAGCCTTAACATTGAATTTGGGTCGTTACATTTTTCTTCTATCTATTGGTCGTAGATTCTCACTTCCCCTTTGCTTTTCTCAGATTTTCATGTATGATCCCTGGGGAGGTGAGAGACCAATAGATGAAGATCTTCTCGCTCTGCTGTTCGAGGATCAAGAACAACCTTCTCTATCTTTTCCAGAGCCTCTGACACCACATCCAATTCCTACACCAGCCTTCCTGACAATCCTCCAAAGAACCAACCGAACATGGGTCGTGTCAAACACATTCCTCATAGGAAAGGAAAACCCACAAACTCACCTACTAGCCAGCCAGTTTCCAATATCGAGGGTCCTTCAAATGACCCTCAACCTTTGAACTTTGCTCCATCAGAGATTCAACCCATGGTCCGTCCTCATGAAGGCCCTCGAGCAGAAGAAATGGTTGAAAAATGAAACTTTTGGTGGTTGTTCGAGTTGTATTGGCATTAAAGATGAGTTAGAAGAAGTTTTGATGAAGTTTTGATGAAGGTCAGACTTAAAATGGTCAATTTTTGAAAAAAAAATAGAATTAGAGTCGTGGCATGGGCTTAAGAGCCACAACTTTAGCAAAGTCAGAAACTACCCAAATCTGGTAGGAATTAATGTCGTGACATGATGAGTGGTAGAGAGCAAAGAAAATCTGGGGTTTCACATGGGCCGCGGAATGGTCTTCTAAGGACTGCGACGCTTTAAGATGGAGGCGCAAATCTCCTAGGCATTTTGAAGACACGGGTCACGGCATGGAAATGCATGGGCCGCGGTGCACCTCCTTGAAGAGAAAAAAATATCTTATTTAGGTTAAAAACAATATAAATTAGGAAATGGATTATGGTTTTTAATTGACAAGTTTTTCAGAGCATTATTGACGGCTAAGCTTAGTTTCTGCATTTTTTTTTCTTTAATTTCTTTTCGAGTTTTGGATATTAAAGATGATAGCATTTATTTTTATGGTGTTAGCTTTGTTTGCCATGAACTAAATCCGTCCTTTTTTCTTCAGTAAGCCTGTCTCTGAGCTAGAGAAGTCCTTAGTCGTTCCAGTTAAACATTCTCTCTACGTTCAACCAACTGGGGATCCCTTCCCTGTGCTTCCTTAATCCTTTCAAGGAGCGTTGACTGAAGAGTTATGTTGGCTAACCTACCAACCACAAACTCTATACCTGCTCTGGTCATCTCTTCAGTTAATCTGTCAGATATCTGTCTCGAACTAAACAACTGTTCTGGGCCTTTCCGGCTCAATGCATCAGCCACTACATTAGCCTTCCCAGGATGGTATAGGATATCACAATCATAATCCTTTACCAACTCTAGCCATCGTCTTTGGTGCATGTTCAAATCTTTCTGAGTAAAGAAATACTTTAAACTCTTGTGATAAGTGTATATCTCTCACCTTTCACCATACAGGTAATGTCTCCAAATCTTAGGTGCGAATACCGCTGTAACCAACTCCAGATCATACGTGGGGTATCTCTGCTCATACTCTTTTAATTGCCTTGATGCATAAGCTATTACTTTACCAGCTTGCATCAACACACATCCCAAACCCTGTCTGGAAGCATCACAGTAAACCACGAACTTCTCATTGTCTGTCGGCAGGCTCAACACTGGTGCAGTAATCAATCGCTGCTTCAATTCCTTGAAGCTGTTCTCACATCGATCTGTCCATACATACTTGGTCTTCTTTCTTGTCAACTCTGTCAATTGAGTAGCAATTCTGGAGAACCCCTCTACAAATCGTCAGTAGTATCCTGCCAACCCAAGGAAACTTCTGACCTCAGGAACACTGCTCGGTCTAGGCCAATCTCTCACTACCTCTATCTTACTTGGGTCAACCAGTATCCCCTCCTTACTGACGATATGACCCAGAAATGTAACTTGCGGTAACCAGAACTCGTACTTGCTGAACTTAGCATATAACTTATGCTATCTCAATCGCTGCAATACCAGGCGCAGATGATGCTCATGCCCTGTCTCTGACTGGGAGTACACTAGGATATCATCGATAAATACAATCACAAACTTATCCAGATAATCTTTGAAAATCCTATTCATCATATCCACAAAAGCTGTTGGGGCATTGGTTAATCCAAAGGACATAACCAGAAATTCATAGTGCCCATACCTTGTTCGAAAAGCAGTCTTTGGTATGTCCTCCTCTTTAATCCTCAACTGATGATAGCCTGACCGGAGATCAATCTTTGAAAACACCGTACTCCCCTGCAACTGATCAAATAAATCATCGATCCTAGGTAGTGGATACTTATTCTTAATAGTCAACTTGTTCAACTCCCTGTAGTCAATGCACATCCTAAGCGATCCATCCTTCTTCTTAACAAATAACACTGGAGCACCCCATGGCGAGAAACTCGGTCTGATGAACCCCAAATCCAGTAGCTCCTGTAGCTGAATCTTCAACTCCTTTAACTCTGCCGGAGCCATTCTATAGGGTGCCTCGGATACAGGCTCCGCTCCTGGTGCCAACTCTATGACAAACTCGATCTCCTGCTGTGGCAGCAATCCTGGCAAATCTGCTGGAAATAAGTCTGGAAACTCACACACCAATCTAGTTTCATTCGGTCCCACTGTTACCACTCTAGAGGTATCTACAACACTTGCTAGGAATCCTATGCAACCTTCCTTCATTAGGTCTCTAGCCTTCAGTGCTGAGATCATAGGCACTCGCGGTCCATTCACCGTCCCCATAAACACAAAAGGTGCCACGCTTCTGGTTCAAAAGTCACCATTCGCCGCTTGCAATCAATCGTTGCTCCATACCTCGTTAACCAATCCATCCCTAATATCATATCAAAATCATCCATATCTAATCTAATCAGATCAACAAACAATTCCCTACCATCTATCTCTACTGGTAACGCTCTAATCCATCTCTTATAGACTACCAGTTCTCCTGTTGGTAACAAAGTCTGGAAACCCCTAGCATACACAACACTAGGGCTACAAAGCTGGTCTATCACCCTAGCAAATACAAATGAGTGGGTAGCCCCTGAATCAATCAATGCAGTATACAAAGAACTAGCGCTAGAGATCTGACCTATCACAACTGAGGGGCTAGCCTCCGCCTCAGTCTGAGTCAAAGCGAATACCCTGGCAGGAGCGAGACCATCTCCCTGCTTTGGCTCCTCTTTCTTAGCTTGTGGGCAGTGTTTCTTCAGATGGTTGGCACTCCCACAAAAAAAACATGCCCTAATTCAGCACTCGCCCTGATGTCGTCATCTGCATCGAGGACACTTTGGAAAACTCCTCTAGTTGTAACCTCCGCCCTGATGGCCACCAATAGAACCTCGTACCCTCTTGTCAGAACAAGGAGGAACAAATGAATCTGGAACTCTTCTTTTCTGCTCACTGGGGCCACTGCCCCGACTAGACCAAGTAGAAGGAGGCACCGTCCTCCTGGCATCGCTCCTAGCAACGCTGTCTTTCCATATCGGATCCTCAGCCCTCTCTGTAGTAAGGGCCTTATCCACTACTTGAGCATAGGTAGTAGTCTTTGGATTTAAGGTAATATTCACGTCACGGGCGATCATCACATTCAACCCCTGTATGAATCTATCTCTCCTCACTGCATCTGTCGGCACCAAGTTTGGCGCAAACTTCGCCAGTCTATCAAATCTCAGGGCGTACTCAGTAACTGATAACCTGTTCTGAGTCAGGTTGATAAACTCATCAACCTTCGCAGCTTGAACTGCTACACTGTAGTATTTCTCATTAGAGATACTCTTAAATTCTTCCCAAGTCATAACTATAATATTCCTCTGTTGAATCACTACATCCCACCAGATGCGGGCATCCTCTCTAAGCATGTAGCTATCACAAGCTACCTTTTCATTGCCTTCAACCCTCATGAAATCTAAGATTAAAGAAATCATATTCATCCATTGCTCGGCCTGTAGTGGGTCTGATCCACCCTCAAAGGTAGGAGGTTGTTGCTTTCTGAATCTTTCATACAAAGGTTCCCACCTATTCTCAACCACAGGCTGAACCGGCACTGGCGCTACATTCTGCTGAATTAGCAACCCAGAGACATGTGAAGGGGCCTGCTGCCTCAACTGACGAAGTTCTTCCTCTGTTCTCTGCAATCTAGCCTCCATTTCGGCTAATATCTGTTGCCAGTTCTGTGGGGCAGGTGGAGGGTCCTGACCCTGGCTGTTATCCTCGGCTCTGCTACCGCGAAGTCTAGATGATTGCCGAGGCATTACAACTATATGCCTGCAATCAGTGGCACCGCTCATCAGGCATGATAACAAAATCCAATTCCAGCTCCCATTCTCAACAACCAACCAAGATCAACAATCCAGATAACATACAGATAACATATAACACACAACGGGCCATGCCCTGACATCATGCATATGTTATTTCATTCATCATGCTCTTTTAAACTAAACAGGCAAACAGGGCATTTAGGCACATATTCAAGCATAATAATCAACCATACCAATCAACCATGAGTCGAGATTTTCAATGACAGCGAGCGTACATGTTCGGTCAATCTCCAGAACCAATAAACCTTGGCTCGCTTTGATACCAAGTTGTAACGCCCTACTACCTTAGAGTCGTTACTAAGTGAGTTTAAAATGTGCAATTAACTCGCTAAACGAGGTTTTTAGAACAAAAGTGTGACTAAGCAAAAGTCAAGGATGTAATCTTTGAAAATACTCTATTTCATTGAAAGTCTCAAGTGTCTAACATTTGGGATCCCAAAATAGGTTTACGGATAACTAACTATCAAAATCACAATTTAATACAGCCATTTCTCAAAATGCCCCCAACCAAAGCTATCGGGCAGGCCAAACTTGTACGCGCCGCCTCACGCTATCCGTACTCATGGCTGGTTGACTTTTTCCTTGCCCTTACCTACAACACAGAGCACCCGTGAGCCGAAGCCCAGCAAGAAAACTCAGACAACACATAACATATGCATATTATATAACCATTATATCAGATAATCCACAAATAAACAGATAGTCCATCAGACTAAACATATACGGCTATGCCGTCCTAGAAGCATTACCAAAGTCTGGGATCTCGGTCTTCACCGTAAGGATATCCCATGTATCCATTGGGGTCTCACCCCTAGTGATATGCACTCCACGTGCCAAATCTTACCCTCGACCCCACTGCCATTCTTGGCCTTCGCCGTTCCCGGCCCTTTGCCATTCTCAGCTCCTTGCCGTTCCCGGCTCCTTTGCCGTTCATTCTACTATAATCACATATAGCATAACTCAAACAACATTCAAGCAGATAATAATCCAATCAAGGCTACACCCTAACATGTAATACAATATAGGGCCGTGCCCTGCAACAACACTATGGGCCCATGCCCTGCTCTAAGAGTACTACAGTTTTCTTACTTGTATCCCGAGCTTCACAATGGACCAAAGTCACAAGCACGATCCTCTAACCCGAGCCTCTCCGGAAACCTAGTCACAACACATATAAAACACTCATTAATACTAATCAATCCAAAACCACTTCCCGGGACCAATCCGGTACACTCGGGACCTCCAATTTCCCTAAACAATGCAACAGAAACATCCCCCGAGCCCCCCCCGGGGGTAAAAGCCCTAAAATGCAAAATATCCATGCCCAGAATTAGCCTAGCGCCACGGCGCCCAACAAGAAGGGCTGCGGCGCCTAGAAACTTCTCTGCTGCCTGATGCAGCCTTTTTCCGCGGCACCAAAGAACAGGGCCGCGGCGCCCCTTTGCGAACCCAGATTTCTAGTTTTTCCCCTGCATTTTTCCCAAGACAAAACACCTACAATCCAACCCAAACACATACCTAAACCCCAAAAATAATTTGAAACCTCAAATGAACCATCTAACAACCTATAAACACCAGCAACAAGGTCAAACACACAATCACACCCAAAATCCACACTTTGGTTTCAAACTTCAGAAACTTAAACCAGTAAGCCATAAACTTAAACCAAAGCTTGAAAAACTTAAACCATGCTTCCAAATTCTTAAACCACATTAGATACGAAAAATTCAAAGATGTTTAAAACTCTTACCTCAATCAATAGCTCAGCTTGAACTCCCTCCAATCCCAGCTTTAAACCAATTCCTCTTGATTATCAAGCTCTGAATAATCCTTGGCCTGAGTTTGATTTTACACCCTTAAGCTCTTCATTAGCCTCAAAGAACTCAGCTCACTTCCTCTTCTACTTTGCCTTCTAGGTTCTTAGTTTTCCTTTTCCTTCTTGATTCCTCTAGCCTTCCAAAAGTTAACTTCAGTCACACTTAGCATAAAGTATCGTGAATATTCATTTCCCTCAGCTGAAGGTTCCTATACCCTGCCAAAAGACTACTTTACCCCTCCATATAATTTCTTTCCTAACTAAACCTCAAGGGCATTTTGCCATTTCAACTTTCCTACAATTCTACCATTTCACATCCAAAATCTGTTACTCTTAATGGTCACTCAAGTTACTCAATTACCATTAACCATTAACTCACAAACTCAAATTTTAAAATTCCCAAAATACCCGTTGTGACTTTTAAACTAATGAGCTCCCTAGGACCATCTCGGCACATGCATCACAATAATATCACCACTCACACGTGGTACTAATCATATAATACAATTATCACATTTATGCCATCAGCGGGCTAAGATTACCAATTTACCCCTAACAAACAAACGGGGCCCACATGCATATTTATTCCACCTAAACATGCATTCTAATCACATATTCATTTAAATTCATTTATTAACATGTTAATTCACTTATTGCCCTCCATGCACGCTAATTAATGTCCTAAACCTTATTAGCAAATTGGGGTGTTACAGGTATTAGATGTATTATGGGGTTATCGGGTTATGGAAATAAATATTTGGAGATATATTTGAGGTTAGAATGTCTAGGAAGGGATAATGGGGAAATTTACCATTTTGCCCTCGGGGACGTTTTTGGCACCCCGAGCCTTGAGGTAACCTTAAAGCTTGAGTTAAATAAAAAAAAGTCTAGGAAGCTTTTGGAGACTTAGAAACCGACATTCACCTTCCCTACTCAGCTGAAGATAGTTTCTATTCTCTCTCATCTTTACTCTCTAAGACAATTCAAGGACTCAAGCAAGGAAAAGAAAAGCAGCCAAGAACTAAGAATTGGGGCATAGCTTAGGAGATTCTAACCAGTAAATCAGGGCTTGGAGCTTGAGGAATTGAATTTGGGAATTTAGGGGATCAGCTCTGAATCATAACTCAGCAAGGGTAAGCTCTAACTTTGGGAATTATGGTTGATTTCTACTGTTTTCATAGGAAATGCATGTAAGTAGGATTTGATCTGTTCAAGGGTGTTCAGCAGAGTTTTTGGAGCAGGTTTTTGATAGGTTTTGATGTTGAAACTGGGCTAGAACCTTTTTGATGATTATCTGGAATTTCTAGTTTGGTTTTGGGTGAGATGGTTTGAAAAAAATGCAAGAAAAGATGGAGATTTCTGGGTTTGGAGGCGAGGGCCACGGCCTGTGTGCATACGAGGCCTTAGGAGGCCATGATGCTCGAGGCGCGCTGCGACGCTCGGTCAAGTGCACCGCGGCCCGTGCGTGTTTTAGGGAGGTGTTAGCCTCTGTTTAGAGGCTAGTCGCGATGCTTATGGGGTTGGGCCGCGACTCTTAGTGCCATTTTGTGTTTTTAAGTGTGTTTAGGCTTGGGAACTCAAAGGATAAGGCTTGGGATGGATTTTATCACCCAGATTGATAGAATTCAAGGTCCCCGAGATTAGAGATATGGCTCTAAGTTATTTAATGGATTAGAACTTGATGGATGAATATTGTTAATGTGTTGGGACTAGGGTTTCGGCGAGGCTCAAGTTAGAGGACTGTGCTCGGGATTTCGGTGCTCGGAGAGCTCGGGACGTAGGTAATAAAACCACTGTTCCCGTAGAGCTTGTATGTAGGGCTGAGCCCATTATGATTGAATTGTAGGGTGTTGCCCTTTGTCTGAATTTGTTAATGTTCAGTATATGTTTATTATGCTATGAATGGTACTGTGTAAATGTTCAGCAAGAGCCGGGAATGGCGCAGGCCGAGGTCGGCAGGGGCCGGGAACGGCATTGGGCACGTTGAGTGCAAGGCCGAGTACGGCAAGGGGCCGGGAGCTCTCACAGGTGCTCTGTGGTGCAGGTAAGGGCAAGGAGAAAGCCAACCAACCATGAGTGTAGCAAGCTTGAGGCGCCGTGTACATGTTTGGCCTGCCTGGTTGCCACAGCCTGTGGATTTTGGGATATGAATGTAATAAAACCTAGATTTTTTCATTTAGCCGACTTTGTTGTACTTACAGGTTGTAAATATTTCTAAACAGTATTTTGGGATCCTAAGTGTCAAATACTTTATGATTTTCAGTAAATGGAATTATTTTCAAATTTTATTACTCTATTTATGATTTAATTACACTTTTGACTTTAAATCTCGATTAGTGAGTTAAATACACGTTTTTAAACCCACTTAGTAACGACTCTAAGGAGGTAGGGCGTTACAGTGCGACCTAAGGGCGTTGACCCTGGTTATCATATGTGAATTTGTTATTAGTATTAAATGATGAATTTGGTATGCTGAATACTAGATTATTGTGAATATATACATTGTTGAGTATATGATTGTACTGCATGGGTTATCTAGTTGTTTGTTTGATGATTATGCTCTATTATTGTGTTTTCTTGCTGGGCCTCGGCTCACGGGTGCTATGTGGTGCAGGTAAAGGCAAGGGCAAAGTGGACCAATCCTGAGATGGAGAGCTTTGGGGCTGAATGTACATAGTCAGCTGATCGGCCGCCATGACCGAGGAGTGGTACAGGACGAGAAGAGCCTAATTGTCTGTTTTGCCCTTAGAGTGGCTAGTAACTGTACTTTTACCCTGAAATTTTGTAAAGTGTCTTTTAACGTTACTACTTTTGGGATCCCATGTAAAAATGTTTGATTATAAGAAATGAGGATTTTGTGACCAAAATCTTTTAACCCTAGTTCAACTGTAGTTTCAGTAACACGTTTCTAACTAAATGACTTGATTAGCAAGTATTGCACATTTGTAAACACACAGTGTAACAGTCTTGGCTATCCAGGGCGTTACACCTCCCAGTTTGGTCCAAGTACTTCAGGAGCCTGATCGTGAGTGTTGAGAAAAACTCTTCTAAGTACCAAGTCTCCTATGTCAAACTTTCTTTTACGTACTTTAGAATTAAAATATTGAGTGACCTTTTGTTGGTAAGCTGCCACTCGTAATTGAGCCTGTTCGTGCCTTTCGTTAATAAGGTCCAAAGGCTCCATTAATAACTAGTTATTCGTATTCTGGTCATATGTTATCCATCTATGCGACGGTGGATCTAACTCAACTAGTAACATGGCCTCATACCCATAGGCTAAGGAAAATGTCGTATGGCCTGTTGCTGTTCGGTGTGATGTTCTATAGACCAAAGTACTTCGAGCAATTGTTCCGGCCATGCTCCCTTCGTTTCTTTGAACCTTTTATTTAGTGTCCTTCAGAGTTTTGTTCATAGCTTCTACTTGTCCATTGGCTTGTGGATGGGCAACTATTGAAAAGCTCTTCTTTATGCCATGCCGGTCACAGAAATCGGTGAATAGTTCGCTGCCAAATTATGTGCCATTATTCGATACAATTTTTTTTTGGCAACCCATATAGAATGTTTTTTACAACGAAATCTAGCACCTTCTTAGTCGTGATTTTCGATAGCAACTACTACATACTTGACATTCCCTTATCCTGTGGGCAAGATTCGATCATATCTATTCGCCAAACTGAGAATGGCCTTGGGCATTGCATTTTGTTGACACGGTTTTTCGCCAACATTGTATTAATAAATAGTAAGGCAAATTAGTGCTTAATGGTAAACCATAATATATAATAATATGAATTCACTGAAGAACGCAGAACTTTTACGTGGTTCAGTGGTTAAAATCCACCTAGTCCACGAGTCAATATTATTGTTGTTTCTCTCTCTATTTTGGCTGAGTTTTGGTATTACAGAATAATGCCCCCCCTTCCTGTCCAACATTCCCAGAATTTATAAGGGAATTCCATGGACATGTTTGGGTAACTGCGTGAGTCAATCACACATTTACATAATAATAACATTTGATACAAACAATTCCCATTTATACAGTGTTGACGGTGAGAACTCGTCAACGAAGTTAAGTTGGAAAAATTATCAAATTGAAATCGCTAATTAGAAAGCTATGAAAACTTGAACAATGACTCAAGAACAATGGAATAACAACAATGGAGAATTCAGTATCTCATTCACACTAATGTCTCTGCTACAGTAAAATTTCCAACCCCTCTACAGGTGGCCTTGGAATTCAATTTATAGTAGGCTCTAACGGCCTTAGGTACATAGTGGTCCAGGGGACCAAACGGTACAAACGTACTGTACTAGGGGAGTGGTTTCAGAGGTTGTGGCTGTACATCCCGTACAGGAGCAGGTGTCAGGGGGATGTCTCCACTACTTGTCTGTACTCCTTCTTGAGGCGTGGTAGCAGGCGTGGTGGCACAGGAGGTAGTGGTGTCGGCTCTGACCCATGGCCGTAGACGTACGAACCACGATCCTCGCTGGCACTGGCATCCGTACCTAGTACCCGGTCGTACAAATATGTCTCATTCGACTCGTTCTGGATCTACTAAGCATAGGGACTTTGAGGTTGTGAAAAAGGGGATCTTTGGTGTCCGTATTGGCTGTGGCGTTGAATAGGGGTCTTGGGCCCATGCGCATCAAGTCACGGTGTGTCGGCCTCCTGAGAAGATGGTGGGCTGGTGGACCTCCCGGGGCGCGCGCGCGTGGGACCTTGCGCGGCCTTGCGCATGGGGTGCCATTGGCGGCCTCGCAGCCTCCCTCGGCCCCGCGCATGGGCATGGTAGGAGTGGCCCAAGGGCCTCGCTGAATAGGGCGCCTCGCCCTATGATGGCCTCGCTGGACAAGGCACCTTGGCCCTATGGTGGCCTCGCTAAATAAGGCACCTCGCCCCTATGGTCTCGCGGATCAGGAGGGCCTCGCCATATGACGATCTCGCGGATCAGGAGGGCCTCGCCATAGGACGGTCTCGCGGATTAGGAGGGCCTCGCCACTTGGTGGCCTCGCGGAAGGCGACTCGGTGGCCTCGCGGAACAGGGTCCTCGCGAGACGGGGTGGTCTCGCGGATCGGGGGGCCTCGCCACTTGGTCGCCTCGCGGAAGGCGACTCGGTGGCCTCGCGGAAGAGCATCCTCGCGAGACGGGGCGGTCTCGCGGATCAGGGGGGCCTCGCCACTTGGTGGCCTCGCGGAAGGCGACTCGGTGGCCTCGCGGAAGAGCATCCTCGCGAGACGGGGCGGTCTCGCGGATCAGGGGGGCCTCGCCACTTGGTGGCCTCGCGGAAGGCGACTCGGTGGCCTCGCGGAAGAGCATCCTCGCGAGACGGGGCGGTCTCGCGGATCAGGGGGGCCTCGCCACTTGGTGGCCTCGCGGAAGGCGACTCGGTGGCCTCGCGGAAGAGCATCCTCGCGAGACGGGGTGGTCTCGCGGATCAGGGGGGGGAGTACGCCCAGGTGACTACCTTGCATTTCCCCTTGATGAGATTATGAGTATCAACATACAGGGATATGATTTGATAATATAATAAACAGGTTCCCGCTATCTCGAATAATTAATATGTTAATCTGGTCATAAATAAACATATAAAGGGAATCCGAGTCTCTGGGGATCTGCGGGTATGCAATATACTAGAATTATCACGAGCTGGATATCTCCTCCAAGCTCGTGCTTTGACAGCTATTAAAATTATCAGCTCGCGCTTCATAGCCATTGAATCCTTAGTTTGGGATAAACTCAGGACGCCTTACACCACTAATGACCACTATGAATCTCGAGTTGTCCACGTGGATAAAAGCAGATATCATTCTCGGCTATTTCTCCATATAATTATCTGCCAACTTTACTTGAGCTGAGTGCATGGACTCGAGCTAAAATCATGGTACAAAATTTTCCCCCTAAGCTCCTTCTCGTGTATGATGTCGTCACTTTCTGACCTACACAATAGGGGCTTTTAGACTTCTGTCCCATAAAACCATGCCTGCGTACTACTCGAGTACTGGACATGTGGTGTACAACAAATGGCATCTCTTCGGGTTTTGAGGACTGCAGCAATTGTCTTATCAACTATTTTTCGCCGTTTGGTCCATTTAATCTTGGCCCTTGGATCTTGAACTAACCCTATTTGATGGCCCAAATTAATTTCCACAATTTACGTATAAATAGGATGGTAAAATTTCAAACTTTGCCACCTTTGTATTTAAAAATTTCCTTTTTCTGAACTTCCAAACTTCCTTTCTTTCTTCAGAATCCCCAAAATCATTCATCGTGCCCAAACATTCAGAAGCTTTCCCAGAGCTTCTTGCTGCCGAGTCTACATCTTACCATCGACGAACACACTTCCTGTAAGTATCTAATTCTTTGGTTTGAAGATTTTTTTCCTCTTTTTTTTTTTTATACAATGGAATTTATGTTCTTACCCATGTTCATCCACAACACATATTGTAGTTACTGGTAGGAGATTTCTAAATCTTCATAGGGAATAGGTTTCGATTTGAAACTCCATAAGTGATACCGAATATGAAGGTATTCATAAAACTAGGTAATTTTCTAGGTCAATCTAGGGTAATTCTAATCTCAAATAGGTTTAGGAAATACCTTTTGGGGGCATAAGAAATCGTAAGGTTTCTAGGTTAAAAAACCAGGTAGCTTAAGGGTTATGATTCCTTCAGTGGTTTTGCACAAATCCGCTTTTCAGAGGAAAGTAGTGGCCCGCCATTTCTGACACACAGATCCCTAAATATCAGTGGACTGTTAAGAAACCGAGGCACGTGGCCTAGGATATCGCGTGGCATCATGCGAAGTGGCTGAGGCAAACTGTAACACCCTATATAACCAAAGCCGTTACACTGTGTATTTTTGATGGTGCAGGACTTGCTAACCAAGTTATATAGTTGAAAACATGATCCTATAATCATAAACAGGTTTGGTTTAAAAGATTTTGGTCAAAACAGATAATCTTCATGAAAATAATTATTTAGTCCATGGGATCCCAAAACAGGGTTTAAAAGTCATGTTTACAAAATGTCCAAAGGTTATAAACAACCATGGCCACTATAATGGTAAAATATACAATTTTAGGTTTACTGCCCCTGAACAAACCCTCGACCATGGTGACCGACTAGCTGACAATGTACACCTCGCCCCAAGAGCTCTCCAACTGATGGCCGAACCACCAAATCTGTAACGCCCTACCTCCTTAGAGCTGTTACTAAGTGAGTTTAAAATGTGCATTCAACTCGCTAATCGAGGTTTTAGGTCAAAAAGTGTAATTAAATCATAAACAGAGTTATAAACTTAAAAAATAATTCCATTTACTGAAAATCATAAAGTGTTTGACACTTGGGATCCAAAAATACTGTTTAGAAATATTTACAACATATAAGTACAAACCAAGTCGACTAGACGACAAAATCTAGGTTTTAATACAATCATCTCTCAAAACCACTGGATGTGGCAGCCAGGCTGGCCAAACATGTACGTGCCGCTTCACGCTCTCCGTACTCATGGTTGGTAAATTTTCCCCTTGCCCTTACCTGCACCACAGAGCACCCGTGAGCCGAAGCCCAGCAAGAAAAGCCCCACAAGCAGTAAACATATGCATAACAAACCCTTAGCATATAAACAGGCCATCAATAGGCTAAACACATACGGGCATGCCGTCCCAGGAGCTTTACCAGGCCTTGGGTTTGTGGTCCACATCGTGAGGATATCCCAGGTATCCCATAGGGTCTTGCCCGATTAACTCGCTCCCCACGTGCTCAACGTTGCTCCCGGCCCCTTGCCGCACTCGGCCTTGCGCTCCACGTGCCTAACGCCGTTCCCGGCCCCTGCCGACCTCGGCCTGCGCCGTCCCCAGCTCTTCCGAACACTTACACAATTGCATTCATAGCATCATAAAAAATATAAAGAACATTAACAAATTCAATCAAAGGGCTACACCCTGCAATTCAAGCATATTGGGCTCTGCCCTGCATACAAGCTCTATGGGAACAGTGGTTTTCTTACATGCGTCCCAAGCTCTCTGAGCACCGATATCCCGAGCACAGTCCCCTAACTTGACACTACAAGAAAAAATGCTTGTAATAACACCAAAAATGTGTTATCAAAACATACCATAACAGTTTCTGATGTGTTAAGACCGACTATGTTATCGTAGGTCAGGGTACTTTACATAACACTTTATCATTGTTATACATATGTGTTATTATATTGTCAACGATAACACATTTTCTGTGTTATTTTAATATATAGATAAGTGTTTAATTATGTTATTTATAGTCGTTTATATAACACATTTCAATACATATAAATTTGTGTTATACTACACTTTAGTATAACACTTTTTTTGTGTTATACTACACTTTAGTATAACTCATTTTTTGTGTTATACTATACTTTAGTATAACACATTTTTTCAGTTATACTACACTTTAGTATAACACATTATTTGTGTTATATAATGAAGTTTGCATAACACAATTCTTTGCATAAAAAGTGTTATTGTAATAGATATTATAACACATTTTTCGTATTATTTTAATATTTAGATAAGTTTAAATTCTCATTATATATTCATTTATATAACACTAATTTATTCTATTCTATTTTAATTTTTTTATATAATTAAAATTAGCTTTCTAATATATACTAGCATCATCAAATGAACTTGATTTTCAAATAACAAATAGTAAAAACATTCAACATTATATTAACTATCCACAAATTAATTTAAAACATTCAACACTGTCATCAACAACAAAATGTTCTTAAAGTATTTAAGTAGTCTTAAATATTCAACATATAAGCCTTGAATAAGAAAATTCAAGGACGTGTCTAATTTGTTCTTGAGGTATCTGCTATACGAGAATCTTTTCAAGTGGAAAACAAGAATCTCGGGCAACATCCACAAGTCTAGTTTCTTGGTTGCTTGTCTATGTTCCTTGCACCTGGGGCAGTACCTATTGAAAACAAAATGAACAAGACATCGATTAATGGCAATTTATTTCAAAGGTCAAAGTATAAACTTATCTGAATTTGAATAGGTATCCCATCACATGTCATCAGTCCCAGAGGTTCTTCCTTCAGAAATGCCTCCAAGGATGTAAACAAAGAAATAGCTTCTGGTCGAGTTTTCTTCACGGTAAACCCAGCCTTGTGAACCTCAGCGAGATCCTCGAGAAAGCTGATATCATACAAGTTGTGTTCTTTGTCAGTCCAGTCCAAATATACCTTTACAACTCTACTAGAATTTAATAAAGTGTCCTTCTCAATGGGCTTGCAGCTCGAACTGTTTCCATCAGTAACAAAAAGTTGAAAGGATAACGCTTCGCTGGATTTTTCCTCTACTTCTGCATCATCCATTTACAAGTTCTTAGAATTGTAGCTGTTTGATGGTTCTTCAATAACCTCTTTTTCAAATCCATTTTCCTTACCATTCTGGAGCTTAACTGAAGGACACGTTCTCTTCAAAGGTGACAACAATCTAGTAACAGCTGCTTCAACATTGGCTCCACATATTGGCTCTTTTAAATAAGTAACAAAAAGGGTACCGATAAGCTTTCCCTTACAACCCTTAAAACTGTCTGAAGGGCATCTAAAAAATCCAACTATCTAAGTAAGGAAATCCAGCAGAAGTCTAACAAGCAGTCTGCGTAGATGATCCAAGACATAAAATGACTAGGATACAAAAAATTAAAACACATATTTCTCATAAGCAGATAATATAGCCAGTATTATCCAGTCAACACTTGACTTGGAGTGCTTGAACTTTATTCATACGGACTTCAGCTTCTTAATGAACAATTCTTACTTATGTAAGGCCAATAATTATTTTAATTGATACTATAATCCCCTTTTGAAATTACTTAGTTAAAGCTATTTTTCAATAGAAGGATTGGCAACACCAGTTTGTACATCACATGTTTACCAGTGCTATTTACCAATTACATAAGGATAGGGATGCAAGCTTAATTTTCATGTGGTCGATGAATTATTTCAACTCTGGATCTTCCCACGACGTTTTTAGAAAGTCTATAAGCCACAATATGGCCATCCTCCTTAATTGGAGCCAATAGCTCTGAGGGGTTTTCCAAATATCGAAAAATCTTATGTTCATAAACCTGGCAATCAAAATTAGTGTTACTCAACCACTAGAACTAAAAATAAGGGAATAAATAAAATAAATTGTTGTAGATATCAATGGAAACCAAATTTACCTCTGCAAGCAGAAGAATCTCATCAGCATTCAAGCAACAAGCATTACTTAGTTGTTCACTAAGATCTTTACAGCAACCTTGCTTTAGCAAACTAACAGTGTATGGCATAGGAAGACCACTTCCATCGCCGTAAAACACAGTCACAGTTATTTGCCGAGTTGCAGTTGAAGGTAGCGGCAACGACAAATACATGAAGGGATCAAAAGTGATTGAAATATTTCCACATGCTGGGCAAACCAGTGTTGACTTATATTGACCCTGACCATTAACATATAAACATTGTAAGAGAAGAAAATACTTTTGTACCAGTACAGGAAAAAATAAATGCTTATGGTTCAAGGAAAGAAGAAATATAGCTTTCAAGAAAGAAGACTTTAATTCCCACTCACCTGGCAAACATCCACTATCAATGAGTCATTCCGGGCCCTATGATTTTTCCAACACTCAACGACAACTTCCTCATCTGGGCGACCATCTAAATCCTTTGCTTCTATGTAAGGTTTTCGTTTAACATGATGTAAATCCTCTTGCAGTCCATCCAACAAAAATGCAAGAAGTCCTTGCAAAGAGAAAATTTTATGACATGAAGCAATATAGTGATCGTAAAAAAAAGTAAACTATACAAATATATTTATATATATATAAGAGTCAGTTCAATCGGTATGCTTCTTTAGCCTATTGATAGGAACAAATAATTTGTATGAAAAGTAGTATTTAAATTTTTTGGGGATTGATGATATATGGATAAAGGTGATATATGGTGGACTTTAGATTAAAATCAAGAAGTCAAAATTGATTTCTCGATTGATAGTGAAAAAAATCCTGTTGTGACGACCCCATATTATATATACATGTATGTGTGCTACATGTAAACTACCCTGAATGGTTTATCTCATTTACAATATGGACAAACTAATCATACAAAACATATCTAACAGACCCTAACGTCATAAAGTACAGATAAGCACAATACAATTTTTTTTGCTGAAGCCACACAAAGAGGTTTTAATTTTAAAATCATCAGCTCAATGAAGTGACTAAATATTAGTAAGAAAAGCATTTGCCCAATTTAAAAAGGCTGACAAAAAATAAAAGCAAAACTTAGACTTAGTCCCCGTATCATCTGCAAGCACAAGTCCAAAACCAGAGTACTATAAACATAAATAACTGATTGATTTCTCTAACTTCATGCGCTAAAATTTCTCCCAAAAATAAACATCAGGACATAAAAATACATTAAACATTGACGTATTCAGTATTGAAAGCTTTGCGATTATTATTCAATATACAATACTAACTTGAGAATCATGGTGGTTATGGCCACTGAACTGGGGAGTAAATCGAGCTAATTTTCCCTTGAAAACACGTGGTGCAATTGTAGTTCGCCCTGAGGACCATAATTTCCTCAACAAGTCACCAAAGGCGATTGCAAGCTTACCCTGCACAGTTAAAATATACTTTAGAAATTGTATAAGCACTAGACCTACTTAAAATTCAAGTTATCCCCATAAAATAAAATAGAAAGAAGATAAAAAAAGAACTAAAACCTACATGCATTCCCAAAGGATTTTCAGTATTGATCTCATCTTTGTAATCTTGCAAGAAATACTCAACAAGAGGAGGCGTGTGAACTAAACATTGCAGGGCACTATTCATAAAGCAAGTATTTTCCAGATTCTGCAATCCTGCCAAACCTCCCCTTTCTACTTTTGTTGACTTGTAAACATCATATCCATCATCTTAGAGAAGAAAATAAGAATCAAGACCCAAACCAACACTAAGCTATTATCCCTTTTTTCCCTCAAGAAATGTGAGCTAAAACCCTAAATAAAACATACCCATAACAATAGAAGCAAAATAAGTATAAAACATTAAGTATAAACATATAAACCAACTGCTAAAGAACCAAAATATTCCACTTAAAACAGGTTGTGAAATGTGTTTGTATGCTTAATGGTCAAAATGCATGTTTAGAAGAATTGATTACAGAACTTGAAACTCTGTCAATATGTACCAACAAGATAAGAGAATTATCTACACTTGCTTATTATCCAACATAATCATATAGAAAAACAATAATAAAAAAAATGCACCTGAAAAATTTCTTTAGCATTTTAATCAGTTAAAGGTTTTAGCCCAGTTTCTTCAATATTGCTTACTGTTAGCCAAAATACCCATATAAGTGCATAACAAGTTTTATTTGATGAAAAGTGCACCAAAAGCACCCCAATAAGGGATCAAAATCATTGGGTCAGATCAAATCATTAGTTCCATGTGGTTGTTATTTCAATATTGCTGCAAGCCCAAATATGAATGAAAGCTAAATGGTAATTGGCACCAATCCTTCCATAACTTCTACAATTTATTTTAAAATCACAATAAATAAAATGGAAAGGGGATATTTTTAATATAGAATAATGTACACTAAACAAATAGAAGAAGAAAAAACATATTTAAAATGTCATAAACAGAGAAAATAAAATATGATCACCATTAGATAACATTATAAAATATTCAGCCAATTATTTAAAACAAGTTTTTCTATTATAAATTAATATTTTTAATGAAAAATAAACTTAATCTAACTAGCTAATGCTAAATGTCCAAAACAAGAGAGAAATACACAAGCAAAAACATAAATCAATGTTTAAAACAATGAGAAAGTATATATACCATGGACATGAGTGCAAGGAGTGTTCTCAGAACAATATATATAAATATATATATATATTCAATTAGTATTGTATTATATATGTTCCAATAAATTAACAAGCAGGAATAGAAATAAGCATTAAATATGCATGCACAAAAATAAGGCAGAAGCAAATGAGGGAACACTTGAGAATAGGCATTTCAACACAACCCATGAAATCATAAACTTAATTTAGGATCAACAGTAATAGAATTGAAATTTAAACCAGATGCATAAAAAATAAATCACATGAAAACAGAGGAATGTATCCACAATATGGCACTAAAACTTCAATCCAAAGTCAAAAAACACATAGCAATTCATATCAGTGGAAAATTCTAGCCATCAAAATCTATCGCTGACAAACTTTGAGGATATGCAAGAGAGTACTATAGTATATATATAGTATATGTATGTATATATATAGTATATGTATGTATATGTATGTATATATAGATTATTCTGTCTTTGGCCATCAAACAATTTTAGTTCTTTCCCATTTCAAATCCAAAAAAAAAATAAGCCAAGACAAATAAAAAATACACTTACAAAATTATGCCTTCTTATCATTTATATATCTCAGTGCTCAGAAATGCAAGTCCAAAAACAAAAATGTTTAAAAATTATGAGATAAGAAAAATGCCAAAAGCTCACCAGTAACAAGAAAAAGCCAATATGAGAGTTGCTTAAGGAAAACAACTCATTTCCCCTTAAAGCGAAAAATGAAAGTGGAAAACTTATAGAAATAGGGATATTGGACTTAGAAAATTAGTAAATATGTTAATAAAAAGAGTCAGTTGCACGTTTAACACATTCATATCCTCCATAAGATATCTCACCCCATCCTTTCCAACCACAGTCCTGAAAATTTTGACAACAACACATTAGTATATGCACCAGAGCTCCAAATAAAACTTTCAAGCACAAGCATGGTACACGAAAAGAATAAACCTCCATTTGCTGCTTATGTATTACATAATGAATCAGCCAGAAATATTAAAAGCATCACCTTTGGAATCAATTGCAGGAGTTTTTTAGGGACCGAACCAGCAGAGGATTTTGCTCCAACACAAAGAACCTTGCAACTATGCTCATGATTGTGAATGATAAAATAATACATTTTTTTTGTAAAATTAGCTCGAAGTTTATCAACGAATCACCAAATTTATTTTTACAATCAAGAAATGTAATCTATTAAGGTTTACCATAGCAATATCGATGCTAGTTTGTTCAGATGGTGTATAATGTCCCCTATTAATATAAATTAGAAAACCATTACTGAGAACAAAATAATTTAAGATAAAAAGCAAGATAAGATCAGTTAATGATGCAAAGAATCACACATGGTAAAAGGTTCAATACTATGCATTACCATTTGAAAATGAAAATAGCATTTGGCTGGTTGCCTTTGACTTATAGACAATATCTGAACAAACTAAAGTTGTTATAATATATAACGAAAATAATTTCATATGCACACACACATGTGTGCTCTAATATCCCAGCATAAATCCCCAAATCTTGCTTGGTGGGTTCAAGTTCAAGTTAATCCCCAAAACTTGCTTGCTTGTCTGATTGCTTTTCCAGACTAGAATGAAAATTATGTTTCACTATGGCAAGAGAAATAGTTTTCTGAAGCTAGAGCTCCCACCATAAGAGTGAAATGAAAAGGAACCTATAAATGAAAATCCCTAAAAGTATGAAAAATAAGATATAAATATTGAGAACAGATTCATAACAAATGCACCTTAACAGTATTAACAAACACTTTTCATTTTCATAAAAGAAAAGCAATGCAAAACTAATACCCTCCAAGCTAGCAAGACTTCTCTTTCTGTATCAAAGGACATCACGTCGACACCAACTATAGGAGAACATGACTTAAGGGTCATGACATTACGGATTAATGGTTCAGTATTTCCTTGTAAAGTTAACAGATTTGCAATCTACAAATAAAAGAGCAATATCCGTTATCAATTTTCTTATAAACAGAATGACCAATAAAAAAATTTAAAATAAATAATTAAAAGTCAGTAAATTTTATATAAACTATAACAGATGAACATGTCCGACCTGGATAACAGTCTCACATACCATCAATCCAAGTCCTTCCCCATTTCATTCTAAATAATAAAGCTGTCCTGTACTTTTCTACTTGTCTAATCCTGCAACTCAATGACTAAAGATATTTCACTGTATTGACTTATACGGTGCTCTCAGTTCCTCCTAAATTAAAAAACAAATAAGGGTTCAGATATCCATGCTAATAAGAGGAAAAATTGTAAGTTAAGAAAAACTGTAAGTCTCAAGTTTCCTAGTCCAAGAAAGAAGGAAATAAAAAAGCCTCCAATCTTACAGGAACTGTGAAAAATCTTCCAGGCCTTAATCTTATTCTCCATTTCATTGCTTTAAATTCTGGATTGTGACGATTTGAAATCCCTTCATTTCTGAATATTCGACCAATCTCATAAACTTTTTCAAACCCTCCAACCTGTCATCCACAGAGATTTAATTTTAGTGAAAAAGATTAAAAATAATATGGAGAGAAAAGTAAATGACGATAGTCGATTTTTTTTTTTTTATAATGGGAACCAAAAACGTGCATGCAAGTGAAAATGTTTGGTAGAACAAACCAAAAAGAAAAAAACAAAAATAAATTAGATGGATATGCAAATATGCATTGATCTTCACGGACAAGATTATAAATGTCGACACTGAGAGTACTAAGTAGAAAACTTCGCACTGTGCACATCTCTCTCTCTCTCGATAAATATATACATTTATACATATATATATTGTAAGAAATGAGAACTTTAATAAACTAATGAATGGGAATAGTTATATAAACCAATTTTAAAAAAAAGTAAAATCTATAAAGAGGAGAAATTTGGTGTAGGCATAGAGACGGATAAGAATTTTTCTGTATGTGTTCTCTTGTACAGATATCCAAAAGATTCCACTCTCTTGCATAACTTTGATACAATCTAATCCACCAAAAAGAAAAAATAGCAAAACATCTTTAATGTATAAACAACAAGATGCCTCAACCACTCTATCTAGGGAATAATATTGAATTTATATATGTATACTTCAAAATGCCCAAACTAGAAACAACTTGGTATACCATCCTTCTTTTGCTCAAGTTTTCAACAACTTCATAATTGCTAAATACATTCAACCACCGTAAGCACTCTAATATTTAGAGCAAATTTGTTCAAAAGAAAGATAAAATATCCATAACTTGCATAAATAAATTATCTCCTTAAGTGTTAATGCTGTTAAGGAACTTAATATAGAAATTATAACCCAGTAACCTTTTTTTCAGAAAAAAAATAAAATCCAATGAACCGTGCTTCAACTTAGGAAAGGTCATTTAATGCTATTTTTGTTTATTCAAATACTTCATCAGAAGCAAAGTACACTTGAAGCAATCATGTAAGATAGTTCTAAGGTCCTCAAGTTAATAAAAATACTATTTCTGGAAAGAACATATACTTTAAATAACTAAAAGGTCTTTATTTACTCCTCAGCCTAACTTACCTTTGCTCTCTTCCGAAATACATCAGCAACTTCAGGATTGGAAATCATATCAATGTACCTTTAAAAGAAAAGTAAAGTTCAGTTATAACCAAGTATACCCCAAAAAATATATATTTTCTTTAAAATTCCATTTAGACAAATCTTTTGCAAGCCATTTAAGAGCACAACATTTTACTCTGTTTTTGTATAACAGTAACGAACATAAGGTGTTGGTTTCAGATTTCGATGTATGAACATAAAATTTTACTCTATTTAAGTAAAATAGATAACAAAGATAAAGATGATGTTAGTTTCAGAATTCGACATACGAACACAACATTTTCAGCAAAAATACCATCTTTTGTTGAGGATTCTTTTAGTGTGATAGTTTCTTAACAAAAGTAAGCATCTAATAATGATTTACAGGTGGTAATTTAGTAGTCTTTAGATATATCCATTTTCTTTTCTCTCTTTGGCTTCCTTCAAAGTTGATTCATCCAATTATTTGGAGATGACTCCAAGAATTCCAAATATTCTTAAATTATGTCAAATCAGGCACTAACAAGTTTTGACTAAGGACAGGACCACAGACTGAAGGTATAAAAGTAAAGCACATGCAGTTGAAACAAGCAACTTAAGGCTTATTAGAATTATATGAGCAATGAGATTATTACTCGCGGCCTAGAGTCTGTAGTATCCACATGGTAGTCCAAGTCATCTTGCACAACAACATAGTTGCATTATTACTCGTACAGAGTAAAGTGCATTTTAAAATATAAACAATCAAGGTGAAATATCATAGACAAAACCCATACAATAAGTTTGGTGTGCAGATCTAGTTCTTCATTAACTGCCAGTGCAATATGCTTTGTGCTTATTACAGTTTCCTCCAACTTCTCAAGGCCTTCATCTTCGCCATTTTAAATTTTTATAAGTCTTGCTCACCATTCATTTCTTCGCCATTTTCTAAATTTTTATAAGTCTCTTGCAGCTGATTAGCAAAGTGAGTCCTGTCCCACTTATATGCATACAGTTCCAGCCCTTTGCTTCTCAATTCTTCTATTTACACAAAACACATCCACACAGACCTATGTTTATTGAGCAGTATTGAAATAACAATGTCCCTCTAACACACATTTCAAAACCTAGAGTTGGGAGTTAATCATCTTCACAATTTTCTAAAACAAAAATACATATATATATGTATAATAATCAATTATCATAGAAATACCTCAATCAAAACTTTGGAGAAACCAATTCAAAGAAGAATGATAAAGAACAGACCTTCTGCAAGCGAATAGCTCGAATTGACTCTGGTGTTGTGTGAGGGCTTGGGTCCGTGTGGTTGAAGCTTCGACGGCCTCTGAAGATCCCTAGCCGGCACTTGTAGGGGAAGGTAGCGGTCGGTCTCCACAAAGACAAAGGTGAGAGAGAAAGAGTGAAGGAGAGAGGTGTGGTGGGAGAAAGAGATCCGAGAGAGAGGAGAGAGAATGATGAGGAAAAAGGAGAAGGAAATGAATTGGCCCCAAATGAAATGAAAAAAAATGAATAAAAAAACTAAGTGTAAGTGGCGGGATGGTTTTATTATTACTGCCCAATTTTCATAAAGTGGCACATACTCTAGCATAATACTTTTTTATTAGTATTATATTCATGTGTTATGGAAATGGGTATTTGGTGTAGTGTGAGCCTCGCCGAAACTCTAGTCACAATGCATTAAAAATATTCATCCATCAAGTTCTAATCGAATAATTAGTCTCAAACCATAATTATAATCTCCGGGGTTTTGAATTCTATCAATCCAGGTGATAAAATCCATCCCGAGCCTAAAACCCCTCTAGAACCCAAAAATACCTTAAGTGTCGCGGCCCTAGGGACCCATGCTGCGGCCCCCCAGCTTAACCCAAGGATTTGCCTCAAGATAGCCCACATGCGTCGCGGCCGTTGTTGAAGGGCGCCGCGGCGCGCCTCCAATTCCTGACGTCCCAAGATCAAGGGGGCTACGGCTCAGCAAGAACAGAGCCGCGACCTGTAACACCCCAAGTTGCTAATAAGGTTTTAGACCTTGTTTAGCATGCTTGGAGGGCAATAACTGAATTTACATGATAATATATGAATTTGAATGAATATGTGATTAGTAATGCATGTTTAGGTGGTATATAGATGCATGTGGGCCCCGTTTGTATGTTGGGGGTAAACTGGTAATTTTAGCCCGTTGAGGGCATAAATGTGATAATTGTATTATGTGATTTGTACCACGTGAGGGTGGAGTTTTTATTGTGATGCACGCGTCGAGACGGTCCTAGTGAGCTAGTTAGTCTAAAAGTCACAACGAGATTTTGTACCCGGCTCGGAAGGAGCCTAGGGGTACTTTAGGAATTTCGTAAGTTGAATTGAGAACTAATGGTTATAGTTATTGGCGATTGAGTAACCTGTGTAACTGCTTTGAGTAACAAGTTTTAGATGGAAAATGGTAGAATTGAATAGAAGTGAAAGGACTTGAGTGCCCTTGAAGGTTTAGTTAGGAAGGATTATTAGGAAGGGGTAAAGTGGTCATTTGGCAAGGGATTTAGACAATTTTCAGCTGGGATATTGGGGTACACGGTTTGGGCATTGGGTCATTTGATGGTTTTGATAAAAATTGAAGAGAAGAAAAACTAGAAGAAAGAAAAAGCTAGGGCAAGAAGAAGAAAAAGAAGAAGAAGAGTAGAAGGGGCTAAAGTGGGAGTTTAAGAGGAGATCAAGGAAGCTTTTGGGTGAATTCTCCACTTGAGGTAAGGATTTTATGCATATTTAAGATTTGTTTCTGTTTTGATTTGAGAAATCTAAAGCATGAGTTAAGTTTTTAAAGTTTTGGGTTGAGTTGCTGAAATTAGAAATCAAAGGGTGGATCTTTGGGTGGGATGGTGTTTTGATCTTGATACTAGTGTTTATGGGTTGTTAGATGGTTCATATGAAGTTTTAAATTGATCTTGGGGTTTAGGTATTTGTTTGGGAGGATTTGGGGAGGTTGTAGCTTGGGAAAAACGCAAGAGAAAACCCAGAAATCTGGGTTCGCGAAGGAGCGCCGCGGCCCTGTTCTTGGGCGCCGCGGCGCGAGGATGCTTTAGGAAATGGCCTAGTCGCTGGGCGCCGCGGCCCTTGAGGGGAGTGCCGCGGCCCTAGGCCATTTTGGCAGCCAAAAATTTGGGTTTTTAGGGCTTCTTCCCGGGGACGCGGGTGATGGTTCCAATGTATTGTTTTAAGGAATTAGAGGTCCCGAGGGTACGGGATTGGTCCCGGGAAGTTGTTTTGGGTTTGGTTAGTATTAAAAGTGTTTTATGTGTGTTGTGACTAGGATTTCGGAAAGGCTTGTGCTAGAGGACCGTGCTTGTGACCTTGGTGCATCGGAAAGCTCGGGATACAGGTAAGAAAACTGTAGCACCCGAGAACAGGGCATGGGCCCATAGTGTTATTGCAGGGCATGGCCCTAGATTGTATTACGTGCTAATGTATAACCTTAAATGAATTATTATATGATTGAATGATTATTTCGAGATGTACTATATGTGTGATTATAATGAAATGAACGGCTAAGGCCGAGAGCGACGAAGGCTGAGAACGGCCGTGGGGCCGGAAGTAACACCTAGCACATGGGGTGCTTATAGTCAGGGTGGGACCCAATGGATACATGAGTTATCCTTACGGTAAGGACCGAGACACCAGGCTTTGGTAAGGCCTTTGGGGCGGCATGGCCGTGTTTGTTCAGTCTGATGGTTTTCCTGTTTATCAGTGGATTATATGTTAACTTTATTATATGCATATGTTATTTACTGTATGAGTTTTCTTGCTGGGCTTCGGCTCACGGGTGCTCTGTGCGGCAGGTAAAAGCAAAGGGTCAGTCAACCAGCCATGAGTATGGAGAGCGTGGGAGCGGCACGTACATGTTCGGCCTGCCCGACTTCTTTGGTTGGGGGCATTTTGAATATGGCTGTATTAACTTATTCTTTTGATAGTCAATCAAGTGTAAATCTATTTTTGAGTTGTAAGTATTTTGTAAACCTTATTTTTGGGATCCCAGATGTTGATACTTAAAGTTTTTAATGAAACTAAGTATTTTCAAAGATTACAGCCTTAACTTCCGGTTAGTCACACTTTGGTCTTTGAAAACCTCGTAGAGTCAGTTAGTTGCACAATTGTGTTTTAAACTCACTTAGTAACGGCTCTAAGGTAGTAGGGCGTTACATGACCCTACCCTTCAAACCCAGAAAATCACCTTGTTTTTACCTCAAAAATCAATCCAATTATACCCAAAATCAAGCTAGCGATTCCAGATAATCATCACAAAGATTCTAGCCCAGTCTCAACATCAAAACCTATCAAAAACCTGCTTCAAAAACTCAACTAAACACCCATGAACAGATCAAATTCTACTCACATGCATTTCCTAAGAAAACAGTAGAAATCAACCATAATTCTCAAAGTTAGAGCTTACCCTTGCCGAGTTATGATTCAGAGTTGATCCCCTAAATTCCCAACTTTAATTCCTCAAGCTCCAAACTCTGGTTTTCTGGTTAGAGACTCCCAAGCTCTGCTCCAATTCTTAGTTCTTGACTGCTTTCTTTTCCTAGCTTGTTTCCTTGAGTTGTCTTAGAGATTAAAGGTGAGAGAGAATAGAATCTATCTTCAGCTGAGAAGGAAAAGTGAATGTCGGTTTCTAAGTCTCTAACAACTTCATAGGCTTTGTTTTATTTAACTTAAGCTTTAAGGTTACCTCATGGCTCAGGGTGCCAAAAATGTCCCCGAGGGCAAAATGGTAAATTTCCCCAATATTCCCTCCTAGACATTCTAACCTCAAATATATCTCCAAATATTTATTTCCATAACCCGATAACCCCATAATACATCTAATACCCAAAATACCCCTCGACTCGCCCTGAGTCGGATTCTCAACCCCGTTGTGACTTTCTAGCTAACTGCTCTGTAGAACTGTCTCGGATCGTGCTACACAGATATATATCACATACATATCATATTTATCACATTTATGCCCTCAACGGGCGAAAATCACAAATGTAACGCCCTACTACCTTAGAGCCGTTACTAAGTGAGTTTAAAACAGGAATTTTGCATTTAATTGACTCTAAGTGGTTTCTAAAACCAAAAGTGTGAATAAATCAGAGTTTAAGGCTGTACTCTTCGAAAATGGTTAGTTTCATTGAAAATGTTAAATGTAAAACATCTGGGATCCCAAAATAAGGTTTACAAAATATTTACAACTCAAAAATAGATTTACACTTGATCAGTTATCAAAAGAATGATTTAATACAGCCATATACAAAATGCCCCCAACCAAAGCAGTCGGGCAGGCCGAACATGTACGCGCCGCCCCCACGCTCTCCATACTCATGGCCGGTTGACTGACTCCTTGCTTTTACCTGCCACACGGAGCACCCGTGAGCCGAAGCCCAGCAAGAAAACCCAAATAGTACATAACATATGCAAATCATATAGCTGGCATAATTCACTGATAAACAGGAAAACCATCATAATAAACAAGTACGGCCATGCCGCCCCTAAGGCCTTACCAAAGCCTGGGGTTTCGGTTCTCACCGCGAGGATAACTCATGTATCCCTTGGGTCCCACCCTGAATATAAGCATCCCATGTGCTGTGTGTTACTTTCGGCCCCACGGCCGTACCCGGCCTACGCCGCACTCGGCCCTTACCGTTCATTTCATCATAATCACACATATAGTACATTCGAAATAATCATTCACACACATCATGATTCATTTAAGGTTAAACATTTGCACATAATACAATCTGGGCCATGTCCTACAATCACACAGTGGGGCCATGCCCTATTCTCGGGTGTTACGGTTTTCTTACCTTTAGATTCAGTAGCCTTGATCAACCTGACTCCTTGAGCACGATCTTACCCGAGCCCTAGCGCTTACCTAAGCAAAATCCACAAGTCAAAGTCATCACCAAACCTCAAGTCCGAAACCTATCCTCGGGACTAATCCCGAGCCCCCGGGAAGTCCTAGATCCCCAAAACAACGTGGCGGAATCGAGCCCCGAACCCTAGGTCAAAATCCCTTCACAAAATCCCAAAAATCCCCTCTGTGAACAGTGCAGCGCTACAGCCCTCAAAAGAGGGCGCTGTAGCGATACAAGCAGAACCACCCTCACCAGACAGGGGCTAGCGCTACAGCGCCCCCTGCCTAGCGCTGTAGCGCTAGTTGCAGAAGGCCAAAACCAAAAATCGCATCTTGCGATTTTCTTCCCCCATTTCGACCCAAACTTGCCCAACTCTTTCTCAAGCCCAAAAACAAACTTATACACACCACACACTCATCCCAAGCACCCCATGAACTCAATCCCAAGCTCAAGCAACCCAAAATTCAAAATCTAACCCAATGAACCCAAAAACTAGAAAATCACTCAAACAACAAGGATAGGGTCTTAGAAATCATACCGTGGGTGGAATTTTGACCTTGAACTGAACCCTAGACCTCCTTGGCTTGCACCTTCATAACCTTGACCTGTTTTCCCCAAAAACCCCATCCATTTAGCTCAAAAACACAGCTCAAAACCAGCAAAACCCTAAAACCGAAAACCTCAAGAACTTACCTCAAATCTCTGATGTGATCTTGCTAATCCCTTGCCAATCCTCAAGCCTAGCTTAGGATCCTTGATGCTCAGCTAACCCTAGCTTCCCACTGAGCTTAACCTCAAGAAAAATCAAGGGAAATAGTTGGGGGAGCCACAAACCGAATCTTCAAAGCCAAACCCTTCAGCTTTCCCTCTCTTTTCCTTTCTCTTCTTTCTTTCTTTCTTTTCAGCCTATAACTTTTCTCTACAAAATCCACTAAGTATAAAGAGCTTCCTTATTTTATCTCTTACAAGCCTAATGACCAAAATGACCTCCTTTACTAATTCTAAACCTTTATGTCCATAAAAGGGCATTTTAGTCATATTACCCAAAATCCCACTAATTCCTCAAGTGTTCCTAATAATTCCCGCTCGCTACCCAATACCGGATTAATCATCAAATATATTCCCAGATTCTCAATTAAACTCCCCAGGCTTAACCCAAGCCTGGCACAGGTTCCCGCTTTGACTTTCCGCTAACCGGCTCATTCTAAGATCGTCTCGAGTCATAGATCACAGGTATCAACATAGTCATGCCCAACATGGCCAAATTACAATTATGCTCAATCAGGTCTACATGCATACTAATTCACGTAGTCATGCATCACAATTAATCACATAATCATATAACGTGCATTAAATCATAATCATGCATAAAACTCATTAAAGACACACACAGAATTCCTTTATGCCCTCCAGGCACACTATCCCAGGCCCTAAGCCTTAATACCGAATTTGGGGTCGTTACAACAAACATACCCCTAATATTCAAACGGGGCCCATATGCATAATCAATTCAACTAAACTTGCGTCTCTATCACACAATCACATAAATTCACATATTAACATATTAAATCATTTATTGCCCTCCAGGCACGCTAATCAAGGCCTTAAGCCCTATTAGCAAATTTGGGTCGTTACAAAATCCATGTCTTTACCTACACCACGAAGCACCCATGACCCGAGGCCCAGCAAGAAAACATAATATCATAGCATGATCAATATCAATAACTAAATATTCCACAAAGCATAACCAAGTATTTAGCAATTCATAACATTCACCTATCTAGAGATAACAATCAACAAGTTAACAGCTTGTCATCCAGATAATCAACATATCATATTCATCAGATTAACAACGATAATCACATTAATAACCAACAGTTATTGCAACCATTACACAAAGTTCAGGGTTGGCACCCTTTGTTTAACCCATTGTCTTCGGCTCACTTTGGTCGCCCCCAGTGTTATACCCACACACTCCAGCAAGCTTAACCGAGCTTAGTGATAAATAAGCTGTCCTCAGGCCGTTTATCACATGTCCCCATGGCATAATACCATCTCATGACATTATACAAATATAGGGAGCTCTTAGTCCCAACATATTCACATGGTTCATCACAATCACATAACAATGCATATAAATACAGGGTACACTTAGTCCTAACCAAACCAAATAATCAGGTGCAGTTTTCTTAACTTTGATTCCTATAGCTTTGACTAGTGAAATCAACCTTCAAGCACGATCCTATCTGAGCCCTAGCGTACACCTAGTCACAGCCATAAATTAGAACCAACATTAACCTGAAATTCCAAAATCTAACCTCGGGACCAATCCCGAGCCCTCGGAAAGCCCTAATTCCACCTAACAGGGTGTTGGAATCAAACCCCGAGCCCCTGGGAAAAAACCCTAAGAAATAACTCAAAAACCCACTTCTGGAAACAGGGTAGCGCTACAACGCCACAAAGGGAGTGCTATAGTGCTACAAATAGAGCTAAAAAGCTCCCAGACATTCAAGCCTAGCGCTGTAGAGCCCCAAGGCTAGCGCTACAGCGCTAGTCACAGCACACCAAAACTCTGGTTATCTTCCTTTGATTTTTCCCGAGCCAAACCTCTCCAAAACTCTTCCAAACCTCAACCATACCCCACATTGAGCCTACCATCATCTACATCTCACCCCATATGACCCAACCATGTAAAGCTTAGACACATGCATCCCAAAATAATGAAAAAGCCATGATTGAGCTTGAAGCTCAAAAACTCAACGGAACACCAGAAACTTAGAACTTTAAAACCAGAATTTGTTAACTTGTATGGAGAATTTCGGCCATAGGTTATCTTCTAAACCTTCCCAGCTTCCAACTCGTCTGTTCTTCAAGCTTAGATCCCTCAATTTCCACCAAAAACCAGGTTTCAGTAAACCAGTCCAACCTTAAAACCTTACCTCAATTGGGTGAGAACTCCTGCTAAATCCTCAAGATTTATCAAGTATCCAAATGTTAAGCCTTACTCTAAACCTCCTATAAATTTTAGCTTCAAATTCCAGAAAAAATGGTGAAGAAAATGGTAAACCGAGAGAGAGAAAGGGTAAGCTTAAGATTTATGTTTTTCTTTCTTTCTTTCCTCCTTCTTTTCTTTTCTTTCAGTTTCCCTTAGTTTCTAAACATTCCACTATATCTGATAAGGCTGAAAATGACATATTTTTTTTTTAGACAAAATGACCCTATTGCCCTCCCATTAAAATCTAAACCTTAAAACATTCTAAGGACATTTTGGTCACTGCTCCCAATTCCCGCTAATTCCTCGAGTGTCTCTAATAATTATCGCTTAAACCCCGACACCTAAATAATCACCAATTATTTTCCTCAATATCAAATAATCTCCAATATATATCCTAAATTGCCAGAAATACCCCCAGGCTTACCTCGAACAGGGTATAAATCCCCACTGTGACTTTTTCGCTAAACCGCTCACTAGGATCGCCTCGAGCCACAATTTGGAAATATATCCACATAATAATGTGGTCTCACAATTTATTGCAATTATTTACATTTATGTCCTCAACGGGCCAAAATTACAATCATGCCCTTAAGAACAAAACAGGGCCCACATGCATATTCAATACTCATAAACATGCATCTAATTATATCCATATACTCATTCGATCATGCATGCCATACAATCATGCATTTAATCATTCAATCACATAAATACCAATTATGCCCTCCTGACACACTAATCAAGGCCCTTAAGCCTTATTAGCAAATTTTTGGGTTCTCACAACTATCCCCTCCTTATAACAATTTCATCCTTGAAATTTATTCAAACACCCATCAGGTAGTAAATCCCACATCTCTGACCATAACTCCAGAGTCCATTTCTTTATCTTTAACTCTGCAATAACCCTCTTACTAGTGTGACAATCTTGTTCCATAAGATCTTATCTTATAACTATAATTTCATTAACCTTTTCTTGCTTCAAAAACTCTGTTGAACCCCAGAGTCTATTCCTCTCATCAGCGATCATTTTTCTGTCTTGTTATTGACACTAATTAAACCCATAAGCCATTACCCATACTAGGGTAAGACAAACTGGTAGGCCCCTAGCCTAATTCTTGGTACGATCTCATAATTCTTGTTAAACCGGGAACCGAACTCCCCCTTATTTTTTTCTTCCTCCTACTAACATATTCTTTCTTGTCTGCACTGCTTGGAGACTTACAAGTCTCCCATTATGGAATTTTGCATTCCGACACTTGATTCTTACAAACCCTTATGTCCTTTCAGATAGGCAGATTCTTCTGCCCTAATGATTTTCACAATTTTGTTGGTTTTCCCCCAACCCATACTGAATCATAATACTCGTTGTCTTTCGTTTGCTTACTTAGAATCAGCATCACATGCCTCCTATTTTACCATAACTTATTTTGTGTCACCTCAGCCACAAGCAAGCATTCAACACTGTGGCTGCTCACCATCGGACTATACTTTTCTTAATATACCAAATACTACACATCATAAAATAGCCATCAATCCTTTAGATTGCCATTTTATCTGTAGACAGTCACCAATTCTAAGATCCAATCCTATCCCCTTCGTTCTCTAATTTCTTTCCAAAACCTGGAGAATTAAAGAGTCTCAGTCTGTTATCATCAATTATCACATATGCCACTCATTCACATGAATCCAAAATGTGCTAACTCAATCTGTCGAGTTAAAACCTTTCATGTCCAATTGTTCTACTTGTAGTCCAACATGGTCCACACCAATGTTTTTGTAACGCCCTACTTCCTTAGAGCCATTACCAAGTGAGTTTAAAAACGTGATTTCAACTTGCTAATCGAGGTTTTAGGTCAAACAGTGTAATTAAGCCATAAACAGAGGAAAAAATTTAGAAATAATAATTTCCATAGAGAATCTTAAAAGTTTTACACTTGGGATCCCAAAATACAGTTTGGAAATATTTACAACATAAAAATAGAACCAAGTTGGCTAAACGACAAAATCTAAGTTCATTTACAAGAATCTACCAAAAATCCCTCTGGCTGTGGTAGCCAGGCTGGCCAAACATGTACACGCCGCCTCACACCTGCTACACTATTGGTTGGTTGACCTTCTCTTTACCCTTACCTGCACCACAGAGCCTCTGTGAGCCGAAGCCCAGCAAGAAAACCCAAAAATAGATAACATATGCAACACATATATCAAGCATATAAACAGGCCACCAATGGGCTAAACACATACGGCCTAGCCGTCCTAGGCGTTTACCAAGCCCTGGGTTCGCGAACCACGCCGTGAGGATATCCTAGGTATCCTTTTAGGGACTCGCCCTGGAAACTCGCACTCCACGTGCTCAACGCTGCTCCCGGCCCCTTGCCATTCTCGGCCTTGCACTCAACGTGCCCAACATCGTTCTCAGCCTACACCGTTCCTGGCTCTTGCTGATCATTCACATGGTAACATACATAGCATAACAAGCAAGTACATAATTCTAGCATAATCAGTTAAAGGGCTACACCCCGCAGTTCAAACATATTGGGCTCAACCCTGCATACCAATTCTATTCAAACACATTGGGCTCAGCCCTACACACAAGCTCTATGGCAACAAGGGTTTTCTTACCTGAGTCTCGAGCTTTCCGAGCACCGATGCCCTGAGCACAGTCCTCTAACTTGAGCCTCGCCGAAACCCTAGTCACAACACATTAACAATATCCATCCATCATGTTCTAATCCAATAAATAACTTCGAGCCATAACCCTAACCTCTGGGACCTTGAATTCTATCAATCCGGGTGATAAAATCCATCCCGAGCCTTAGCCATTGAGTTCCCAAGCTTAAACACCCTTAAAAATGCAGACTAGAACTAAGAGCCGCGACCCCACCCTCAAGAGTCGCGGCTAGCTTCAAAACAGAGGCTAGCACACCCCTGCAACACACACGGGCTGCGGCGCGCACACTAAGCACCGCGGTGCGAATGAACTCCTCGGCCACACACGGCCGCGCGCGCACATGGGCCGCGGCGCGCCCATCCTAGGGCCGCGGCCCTCACCTCCGAACCTAGATTTTCTCACCATCTTTCTACTCGTTTCCTCAAGAAAACTCACCCAAAATTAGCTAACAATCCTAGATAACCAACACAATCATTTCAGGTCAATAACAGCACCAAAACCCCATTGAATCCTACTCCAAAGCTCAACTAAAACACTTCAGATAGATCAAACTTAACCAACATGCAAACTCTTACAAACCAGCAGCAAATCTAAGCATAATCTTATAATTAAAGCTTACCCCTTGCTGAATTCAATCCCTGAAGTTGATCCTTAATCCTCAAGCTCCAATCTCCCAAGATTTCTCAGCTGAAATCCTTCTAGTTTCTAGCCAATTCCTCCAAGTTCTCCTTAAGCCTCCAAATAGAAGATATCCACTTGCTTAGAGAGAAAGAATGAGTCGGTTCCTTAAGTGTTCTGTATAGTTCTAAAGTTTGTCTTATTCAACTTATGTTCATGTGGTTACCTCAAGGCTCGGGGTACCAAAACGTCCCTGAGGGCAAAATGGTAAATTTCCCCAGTATTCCCTCCTAGACATTCTATCCTCAAATATATCTCCAAACATTTATTTTCATATCCTGATAATCCCATAACACACCTAGTACCCAAATTACCCCTCGACTCGCTCCGAGTCCGAATCTCAATCCCGTTGCGACTTTCCGACTAACCGCTCCCCAGGACTGTTATGGGATTATCACATATATATCGCGTTTATCACATTTATGCCCCCAATATCCAGACGGGGCCCACATGCACATTTAACTCAACTAAACATGCATCATTATCATATATTCGCATAAATCCACATATAAGCATATTAAATCATTTATTGCCCTCTAGGCACACTAATCTAGGCCCTAAGCCCGATTAGCAAATTCGGGTCGTTACAGTTTCCCTACTATACAATGTTACGTTTAGGATCTTCACCTCAACATCAGGTTCCATCGAATCACTCACTCTATCTTCATTTCTTAACTTATATCACAATGGTAGGTTTCTTAATCATTCTCATAAAATCTTCTTCCTGAATTTCATTGCCCATTGAGACATATACCTATCCACAACCAACACAAACCATTCCTAGTAAGAGATCGGCCTCCAAATTAATTTCCCTCTTGTACAGCCGAGGATTCTTAACGTAACTTACCCAGTAAGTCTCAATGGATCCTGGTCTCAGGATTATTCCTTTACAAACAACCAAGCGTTCAACTCTCTTACACTTTACCCTTATTGTCAACTGGGTATTCTCTATACACCCTCCATATTCCCATTCCTTCACCTACCGTGAGGCTCAAACCATCCTCTCTGCAGTCTATATCTAGGCGCCTCTTAAACTTGATGTGCTGTTTACAGCTTCATTCATTTTTTTAAAAAACAACATCAACGTCCCTCATACTACCCTTCTGTAACCATTTACTACGCACTAACTTTTATATTATGAGGTGTTAACCAATCCTTATTCCGTCTTCTGAAAATCTGATATAAAGTTGTCCATTCAGTCTACCTTTAGGTTCTTTTGTCATTCTAATTTCTGATACGACCATCTTCCAAAGATTTTTGTGTGGTAGAAGACATGTTCACCGGTCTCGTTGTGCTTCTTATCCTTCAGACATTTTTTTTAATAATCTCTGTGTGGCTTCTGACTGAACCTCTTCATACTTGATCCCTTCTCTTCTTGTAGCATGACCATGAATACCCTTGGCAAGATTGAAACCAACACCTTTTGGAGGCTTACCTATTACCCTACTTCTTCAGTCTTAGTATCGTCAGTGCAGTAGTCGTTCACATTCTAATTCTAGCTAGAAAGTAGTTCAACGCATCCTTGATGAACCTAGACGTGACTTATTCATATCCTTCTTGTACTCTCTACTTGTTAAACTTACTTGTGTTGTTGAAGCTTACGTCAGTTAAGAATCTTTACCGGTAATCCATCACACCCCACTGGGTACAAGCGATAATTCCTGAAATGTCTCTTTCCTTGATCCTCAGCTGGTAATAACCAGATCGAAGATCAATTCCTAAAGACATTGTCCTGTCTTGTAACCGAGCATTTAATCTCTTCATCCTTAACAGCTGATAACAACAAATTCCACAGTACGACGCTCTGTCCAATCTCTCCCTAAACCAGATACTCCCTCTGTTGTACTAGTAATTCTTTCTGCCAACTTAATACCATTCTCCACACTGTCCCTGATACTGAATCTGCCCATAGCCGACTCCTGAAGCGTACTCAACAACTCCTTACATACCCATCTAAATCCCTACTGATCACTTCAGTTTCTATTCAATCCAACTTATATACTTCAACTAATGTCCCTCACAATCCATGGTTGTCTCTTAACAAATTAGCTCTCACTCAAGCTCACAACAAGGCTCTCATATGACGAGCTCAATTACTTTCACCACGAACCTCTTTATCAGTTACATTCTAACTCCTCTCTTAGAAGTTTCTAATTCATCCCCAATAAACACTAGTATTTCCAGCCACTTGTATAACAACCTTGAGGCATATACTTCATATCGGAATCTTTTCTGGAAGATACGCAGCACCGAACCCTGTCAGCCAATATATAACCAAGAACGAGGATTATCAAGTCAACCTGTCACCTTCGAGGAATTATCCTCGAGCTTCAAATGTAACAAGACATTCCAGTCTTCCATTCTCTAGTCCTAGGCAATCCCTAATCAACCCTAACGTACTGAACCATTTCATATAGATAATGTGCCCTTATCTGGCATCTTTCCAATTGGCATCTCCTGCATCAGGTGCATACTGATTAATCCTCACTAAACCTTATCACTGTCCTGATGGCTATCCTATAAACTATACCCCTTCCTGTCAAAACCAAAAGACAAAGAACTATCAGAGGCTCTTTTGTTCCAATTACTGAGTATTTGCCCTGACCAAGTTCCACCATTAGGAACACCTCCATTCACATTTCTTGCCCTTTGACACTCACGCTCCATACTTAATTCCTTATATCTCAGATACCAAGGCCATCCCTGCTGCTAAGTACCAAGGAAAAATTCATGCACCGGAGCGGCCCTGATGCTCTGGGTCATCCCAGAGTTTAATCCTTAAACGAGTCACCATTTTTGGTTACATCCATTTGTGTCAACTTCCAAAGCGGATTGACTAACTCACCAAACTTATTGGCATACTTTGTTGTTGTCTTACCATTCCAAATCATATTCATAAACTTATTAGTCCCTATAGCCCCAACCACTTCATAGTAACCTCTTCATCACATCTCTGTCCGAGTTTCTCCCCCACCCATCATGCTAACACTTCGGGTCTGGGGTACCATTTCTTTGCATCCTTTTGCCACAACTACTTGACATAACCACTCTGCCATGGCCTATCACCTTCATATAATCAAGGATGGGGTTAGTTGCGCTCATCCTCTAATCAATTTCAGAATACATCCAAAACTTCCTCAAAACTATGGAATTATGCCTCTAAAGCCTTCCATATAGTACTCTTGTCTGTCTGTTACACTATACAAAATAGCTCTTTTCCCAGAAAAACCCGCTGTTTCATCCATCCAATCTCCTCTATCAGACCTCACAGCTTACCCACTTACCAGTGAACGTTCGCTGCAACCTTCAGGGGCAGACGGAGGGTTCAAATCCCTATCTATCATCTGTAACTCCTACCATATCATTACCAAGAATATTTAACCATTCCGAGCACAAACAATCTGAATTCACCCGCCTTTACTGACTAAACCCCTCAGCCCTGATGTTCATATCCAGAACCATTCCACGGGCAGGTCCAAACAATCACAATAGCCATACACACATAAAGCATAACAAGCACCAATCCACATTACTTTGCATTAATTAACAACTTCTCTACTATTAAATATAATCATGTTCATCATGCTTTCCATATACCAATAAACAGATAAGACAAGTAAATTCAATTTTACCAATTAACCACATGTAATCAATACACAAACAGTTACTCAAATATCCATCTACATGCAATAGCAATGCTAATCAGCACACCTCGACATCATCACATAGCAGTCAAGGGCCAGGCCTCATCAGAATCTCATGCTTCTTATTGTACACACAAATTAATGCATTCAAATTCCATTCAAGCACTTAAGCATATAATCTCATGTATTCACTTATGGGACCCTGAGTCGAGCTTGTCTTTTGCAGCGAATGTACATGTCCAGCCAGTCTTCAGGAACCCTTAAACCTAGGACACTCTGATACCAAGTTGTAACGCCCTGGATAACCAAAGTCGTTACACTGTGTATTTTTCATAGTGCAGGACTTGCTAACCAAGTCATATAGTTGAAAACATGATCCTATAATCATAAACAGGTTTGGTTTAAAAGGATTTTGGTCAAAACAGATAATCTTCATTAAAATAATTATTTAGTACATGGGATTCCAAAACAGGGTTTAAAAGTCATTTTTACAAAAATTCCAATGGTTATAAAAAACCACGACCACTCAAATGGAAAAATATACAATTTTAGGTTTTCCGCCCCTGAAAAACCCTCGACCGTGGTAGCCGAGCAGCTGAAAATGTACACCTCACCCCCAAAGCTCTCCAACTCATGGCCGAACCACCAAATCCATGTCTTTACCTGCACCACGAAGCACCCGTGACTCGAGGCCCAGCAAGAAAACATAATATCATAGCATGATCAATATCAATAACAAAATATTCCACAAAGCATAACAAGGTATTTAGCAATTCATAACATTCACCTATCCAGTGATAATAGTCAATAAGTTAACAACTTGTTGTAACGCCCCAAACTCTAGGGACCGTTACAGTGTGCCTTGTAAATAGTGCTAAACTCACTAATCGAGTCATTTGGCCAAAATCGTGTAACTAAGTATGATTAGCGGTTTAGGGATTAAAAATTTTGGTTAAGATATAATGTTTCATTAGAACGTTTACTGTATACATTGGGATCCCAAAAATATAATTTCAGAGTCTACTACAAGAAAATATTTACAACAGGCCGATCTAAGTGGCAAAACAGGGTTTAACCCTAATTCCTCTTTCAATCCTCGGCAGTGGCGGTCGAGCAGCCGCATATGTACACATCGTCACCTAAGTTCTCCAGCTCAAGGATGGTCTAGCTTTCTTTTGCCTTTACCTGCACCACATAGCACCCGTGAGCCGAAGCCCAGCAAGAAAACTTAATATGCTCATGAACAGTAATAACATGTCATCAAATTATAAGGCACACGCCTAGCAGATATAGCCCTATTCCAGCAGGCAAACAAATCCATGTAATGTTGAGTATAACACATCAACCAATGACCATAATAGAAAAGTGACAGTTGTACTAGTCATTGAGGTGGGTTCCGTTCCCAAAAGCCATGTGATGATAGGGTCACCAAGGCTTATAGATAAGTGATCCTTTCACTAGCTTATACAAGATAGGTATCTAGTGAAATAGTCACCAGCATAAACCTGTCGAGTAAATAAGTGATCCTTTCACTAGCTTATACAAGATAGGTATCTGGTAAAATAGTCACCAGCATAAACCTGTCGAGTAGATAAGTGATCCTTTCACTAGCTTAGATAGGATAGGTTCATGATGACTAGTCACCAACACAACCTTTCTCATGACCATGGAGTCATAACCCTGGAACATCGTTCCCTAGCCATGTGACAAACAGTCACCTAGGCCGTAGGCCCTGGCTCTGAGTAACTAGTCCTAGACTAGCCAAGCGCTTATAAATTTCATCAACCTTAGGGTCGGTCCAGCATTAATACCCCATATGAGTCATTCAATGCTGATATCGATTAGATCTAATCTTCATTCGACCCCGCATTCAGGACGCTTATGCCATTTCTGACTCTTAGGTCAATGTCCCTGACTAGTCAGTGCCATATACAAGTAAGCAATGCCGCCAAACATATATCACATATCCAATATCTGAATACAGGGCATTCAACATGCTTACTTAACAAATACTAGCACAATTAGGATCATGCATAAACACAGAGGCTCAAGCTCTAAATAATATCATACTCAGTATACAAAGCATGTCCTAATCACATGTTTCTCATGCATTACATTTAAACATCCAACATGCATCAAGAATAACCATGCATGTCACATATACACAGGGTGCAGTTTTCTTACCTCCGGTTCGAGCAAGAATTAGAACAAGAACGACCCTTGAGAACGATCGATCCTGAATCCTTTAGTCATAACCAAATACAATATCCGATTAATGAAAATTAACCAAGATAGGGTCTTGACCTAAACCCCACTCTCGGGACCTCGAAACATGCCCACACGGTGAGTAGATTCGATCCCGGGCCTTAAGGATTGAAACCCCGAGCCAAAAACCCTTAAAAACACTCAAAACAGGGTTCTGAAGAAATAGGGTAGTGCTACAGCGCTGCCCTCCTAGCTCCCCAGCGCTCAAAACAGAGCCAAAACGCCCTAGCCTCCTCTGCAGGTAGCGCTACCTTCAGCCAGCATCTGCCCAGAAAGTTCTTCCTTCGATTCCACCATTTATAACCCAAACCAAAAGCTTCCAAACATCAAATTAAGTCCCAAATGAACCCAAATACCACCTCCACATGTCCTAGGAACCACAACCCCAAGAACCCTAGCCAAAACTCCAATCAATTCCCCACTTTCCAACCCAAAAACCATCTGGAACTTAACTAAGAAAACAGAGCAAAAGCAAGAGTTCAAATGGCTAAAAACTCACCTCAATCTTAGCAACACACCCTCTTCAATGGTGGAGCATAACCCTAGCATTTCCCAACTTGGTTCCTTGCCTTAATTCCTCAAAAAGAGCTTGGAAATTCAAAGAGAAAATGGAGGAAAAAGACAATCGGGAGAGAAGGAAGGCAACACTCTGTTTTCCTCTTCTTTCTACAGACGTAATGGCTTATATCAATCTCTAAGGGTGAAAAGACCTAAATGCCCTTAGGTCTAAAATAAAACCTTAACAACCACCAAGGGCAAAACCGTCCTTTTGCAACTATTTCGTTAATCATAATTAACACCCTCCAATTCCCGCTATTCTTAATAATCTCAAACACCAATAAATCATATCCCATTACCCTTTAATTCCCAGTAATGCTCTAATCATCGAAATCACCCCGAGACTCACCCCAAGCCCCGAACTTAAACTCGTTATGACTAGACCGAACACTTGCATTTCATGACCGTCTCATGCCAAAAGGCTCAAACAAATCCACTTATAACGTGGTACCAATCATAACTCACCAACATGCACAAAAATACACAATTACGCCCTCAACGGGCCAAATTACCAAAATGCCCTTATAATTAAAATACACCCATATGCATGCATTCATCATCATATAATAATATAATTCACATAAACATGCATATGGTCACTAAACAACATAATAAATCAATTATGGCCCTCCCGGCCTCCTAATCAAGGTCCTAACCCTTATTAGGAAATTCGGGGCATTACACTTGTCATCCAGATAATCAACATATCATATTCATCAGATTAACAACGATAATCACATTCATAACCAACAATTACTGCAACCATTACACAATGTTCAGGGTTGGCACGCTTTGTTTAACCCACTGTGTTTGGCTCACTTAGGCCGCCCCCAATGTTATACCCACTGACTCCGGCCAGCTTAACCGAGCTCAGTGATAAATAACCTGTCCTCAACTACCAATGGCTGAGCCGCGTCCAGTGTGCAAATATTGATTCTGTCACTCTTAGGCTGTTTATCACATGTCCCCGTGATATACTACCATCTCATGACATTATACAAATATAGGGAGCTCTTAGTCCCAACATATTCACATGGTTCATCACAATCACATGCATACTAGGAAACACTTAGTCCCAACCTAACCACATAATCGGGTGCAGTTTTCTTACCTTTGATTCCAATAGCTTTGACTAGTGAAATCAACCTTCAAGCACGATCTTGTCTGAGCCCTAGCGTACACCTAGTCATAGCCATAAATTAGAACCAACACTAAACTTCAATTTCAAAATCTAACCTCATGACCAATCCTGAGCCCTTGGGAAGCCCTAATTCCACCAAACAGGGTGGTGTAATCAAACCTCGAGCCCCCGGGCAAAAACCCTAAGAAATAACTCAAAAACCCACTTCCGGATATAGGGTAGCTCTACAACGCCACAAAGGAGGTGCTATAGCGCTACAAATAGTGCTAAAAAGCTCCCAGACATTCAAGCCTAGCCCTGTGGCGCCCCAAGGTTAGCGCCACAGCGCTAGTCACAGCACACCAAAACTCTTGTTTTCTTCCTTTGATTTTTCCCGAGCGAAACCTCTCCAAAACTCTTCCAATCCTCAACCATACCCCAAATTGAGCCTACCATCATCTACATCTCACCACATATGACCCAACCATGTAAAGCTTAGACACATGCACCCCAAAATAATGAAAAAGCCATGATTGAGCTTGATGCTAAAAAACTCAACAGAACACCAGAAACTTAGAACTTCAAAACCAGAATTTGTTACCTTCAATGGAGAATTTCGACCATAGGTTATCTTCCAAACCTTCCCAACTTCCAACTCCTCTGTTCTTCGAGCTTAGATCCCTCTATTTCCACCAAAAACCAGGTTTCAGTAAACCAGTCCAGCAAAACTCAGAAACAACCTTAAAACCTTACCTCAATTGGGTGAGAACTCCTGCTAAATCCTCAAGCTTTATCAAGGATCCAAATGTTAAGCCTCAGTCTAAACAACCTTTGAATTTTATCTTCAAATTCCAGAAGAAATGGTGAAGAAAATGGTAAACCGAGAGAGAGAAAGGGTAAGCTTAAGAGTTATGTTTTTCTTTCTTTCTTTCCTCCTTCTTTTCTTTTCTTTTTAGGCGAAGAGATGGAACAACCAGGAGCTCCTGACCTACGATCTGCCTTTCAAGCTAGGAAGGTTGGTGCGGGCCCTGTTGTGAAGAGGCTTAGGGTGGCAAAAAAGAGCACTCCTTCGGCGGGGAATACCTCAAAGTCCCCAGCTAAGAGCAAGGACACGAGCTCAAGAGATGCTCCCACCTCCTTAGGTCATCAGCCAACTCTGGTGAATGTTGCTACCGAGCCATTTCCCCCTCCCCCTTCTCGAGAGATGCTCCCACCTCATCAAGTCATTTAGGCCGAAGCTCCCAATGTCCGAATACCAGTGGATCCTATGGACTTGGAGAGGATCCCTGAGGTCTTTCAGGGAATAATATATGAGACAACGTCTAATATGGTGGGCCACACATACAAAGTCAGTGTGAGGGACTTGAGGCCTATTGAGGAGTGTAGCACAGAGAATGTCTTTGAGTCTACTATGGAGATGAATCTTACTATAAGTTTTCTCATGTTTGGTGATGAATTTTTTTTATACATTTGCTGAGTTCTGACTTGTTTTGTTATTTTGCAGTCCATCCTGGCCAAATGCCGCAATATAACTCAGGCTCAGACCAGAAACAATGAGCTCCAGGCTGAGTTGGATGCTGCTAGAGTCGCCTTGAATGCTGCCAAGGAAAGTGAGGAGGTCGCCAAAGCTTCCCTGATAGCTTCTCAAAAGAATGAGCAAGCTGCCAAGGCTGCTCTCACCACCTCCCAAGAAAATGATCAGGTAGCAAAAACCGCATTATCTGCCTCACAAGCTCAGGCTGCTGAAGCTCAGGTCGAGATTGGTGAGCTTAAAGCAAGAATACTTGAGGCTGAGATCAAAGCCAAGGAGGAAAGGGCGGCATCATCATCATCATCATCCATGGAAGAGATGTTATACTAGTGTTGGGCTTTCATCCAGGATGGGATCTTCTCTTTTTTGGAGCCCGGGTTATGGGACCCGTACCTTGCTAAATTAAAGGTTAAGCTTCTGCAAGAGCCCTCGGAGACGGGTGATGCCTTTGGTGCAGCGGAGGGAGATGGCGAGGAGGTCACCTTTTTGGGGCAAGCTGGAGGAGCCCAATGATCTCCTTTGTATTTGTTTTTCTTTGTAATTATTTAATAGTTTTTTTATATTATTTAATTGCCTTCGGGCTCGGTTCGAGGTTTTTTCTCCTCGTGTAATTTATTTGCTTTATTTCGATATATATCTATCTTTTGATACACTTATCTTTCCTTTATTATTTCTCATGCTTATGAATCCTTAGACTTGTACATTCGAGATTTTAGGAATCGATTTTTAGATCAAGATAGATTTTATCGAGCTTAGTTATATCCAAGTTTTTGTTTGAATATTTGCATTATACCTGTGAATAATTAGGCCTCGAACCTGGTTATATCAAGGGTTTTTTAATGATTTAAACTTAGCTCAGTTTAGGTTCATTGAAAACTCGAGCTAAAACAAGCCCTTGAATAATCAATTTTCCCAAATTTCCAAGTTTTTTACATAGTTATGTCCAGGGTTTTAAATGATTTATACTTAGTTCGCGCTAGGTTTATTAAACACTCGAGCTTTACAAAGCCATTGAATAATCAATTTTTCCAAGCTTCTATGTTTTGGACCTGGTTACGCCCAGGGTTTTAAATGACTTTAAACTTAGTTCGTGCTAGGTTTATTGAAAACTCGAGCTTTAAAATGCCATTGAATAATCAATTTTTCCAAGCTTATAAATTTCTTAATCGTATCAAGAAGGCTTAATTTTGCCAATCTCGAGTTATGTGCCCCCCAAGTAACCAGAAAGTAGAAACTTTCTTGGTTGCTTTTACAAATATTAGAACACGAACTAATACACCTTAAAAAAATTATTTAACAATCCATCTATTATTTAATCAAATGGCTTTTATAAATAAGCCTGACATTGATGATTGTACTACTGATAATACTTTTTCAAATGTAGGGCATTCCAGGTCCGCGAGACTACTCTCCCATTCATCCAAGTTATCTTGAAACTTCAACGACCTGATATGGTCCCTCCCAGTTTGGGCCAAATACACCGTCCTTGGGATCTTTATTTGCAAAAAAGACCCTTCGGAGAACCAGGTTGCCCAGTCTGAGTCTGCGCTTCTTAACTTTAGAATTAAAATAGTGAGTGATTTTTGTTGATAATGGGCGAGCTGTAACCGTGACTCTTCTTATTTTTCTTCAATCAGATTTAGAGATTCGTTATGTAGTTAATCATTCTATTCCTGACTAAATGACCTTCTCCTGTGGGTGGCTACCATGGCTTCGACTGGAAGCACAACCTCACTTCCGAAAGTTAAGGAAAGAGGAGTATGTCCTGTGGAGGTTCTGTGAGAAGTTCGGTAGGCCTAAAGTGCTTGTAGGGACTCCTCAGGCCATAATCCTTTGGCTTCATCAAACCTCTTCTTAAGGATCGCGTTAAGGGTTTTGATCACAGCCTCGACCTGCCCGTTGGCCTGCGGATATGCTACTGAGGAGAAACTCTTAGTGATGCCACATTTTTCACAGAAGTCGGTGAAGAGATCGCTGTCTGACACGATCTTTTTAGGAAACCCAAACTGACATATAATACTCTTCACCACGAAGTCTAGGACTCTTTTTGAAGTGATGGTTGCCAGAGGTTAGACTTCCACCCACTTCGTGAAATAGTCTATCGTCACCACCGCGAAAAAAACTCCTGCCTTTCCCATAGGTAGGGAACATATTAGGTCAATTCCCATACCGAAAATGGCCATGAGAATGACATCATCGTTAGCTCAACCAGAGCAGTTCGGGAAATCTTAGTGAACGCTGACATTTGTCGCACTTATGAACATATGAGATTGAGTCTTTTGTCAAAGTGGGCCAAAAATAACCCTACCTCAATATTTTCAGTGCTAGGTTTTCCCCCAGTGTAACGACCCAAATTCGCTAATAAGGCTTAAGTGCCTTGATTAGTGTGCTTGGAGGGCATAATGGGATTTTGTGTGTGACTTTAATGAGTTAAATGCATGATTATGATTTAATGCATGTTATATGACTATTTGACTATTAGAGATGCATGACTATGTGTATTAGTATGCATGTAGACCTGATTATCATAGAAAGAGCATAATTGTAATTTGGCAATTTTGGGCATGCCTGTGTTGATATCTGTGATCTGTGACTCGAGACAATCCTAGAATGAGCGGGTTAGCGGAAAAGTCAAAGCGAGATTTTGTACTCGGCATGGGGTTAAGCCTGCGGAGTTTAAATGGGAATTTGGAAAATATATTGAGGTTAATCTTGATGATGAGGGATATATTTGGTGACTAATCAGGTATTGAGTAGCAAGCGGGAAGTTATTAGAGACACTCGAGGAATTAATGGGAATTTGGTAAAATGACTAACATGACCCTACATGGACAAAAAGGTTTAGAATTAATAGGGAGGGCATTTTGGTCTTTAGGCTTTTTAGAGATAAGTTAAAGGGAGCTTTATACTTAGTGGAATTGGTAGAAAAGAAGTATAAGGCTGTAGAAAAGAAAGAAGAAGGAAGAAAAAGAAAAGAGAGAAAAATCAGTGTGGGTTTTCTTCAAAAGATCGGTTTGTGGTTCTCCCACCATTTCCCTTCATTTTTCTTGGAGCTAAGCTCAGTGGTGAGTTAGGGTAAGCTGAGCATCAAGGATCCTAAGCTAGACTTGAAGATTGGCAAGGGATTAGCAAGAACTCATCAAACATTGAGGTAAGTTTTAGAAATTTCAGTTTTAGGGTTTGACTGGTTTGAGTTGTGTATTTAAGCTAAATAGATGGGGATTTTTGGGGAAATCAGGCCAAGGTTGAGAAGGAGCAAGCTAAGGAGGTCTAGGGTTCAACTCAAGGTCGAATTTCCATCCACGGTATGATTTCTAAATCCTTAACTTTGATGATGGATTGAATTTTTGGGTTTAGGATTCATTATGGTAGATCTTGAGTTTTGGGTTGCTTGAGCTTGGGTTATGAGTTCTTGGGATGCTTGGGATGAGTGTGAGGTGTTGATAAGTTTGTTTTTGGGTTTGGGAAAGATTTGGACAAGTTTGGGGTTGAAATGGTTGAAAGAAATCGCAGAAATCGATTTTGGGTGTTGCCTGTCTGCAACTAGCGCTACAGCGCTAGTCTTTAGGCGCTGTAGCGCTAGGCCCTGTTTCTGGGGATGTGTGGTTCTGCTTGTAGCGCTCTAGCTCCCTCTTAAGAGCACTGTAGCGCTGCACTGTTCACAGATAGGGGTTTTTGGGCTTTTGTTGAGGGATTTTGACCTAGGGTTCGGGGCTCGATTCCACCACCTTGTTTTGTGGATCTAGGACTTCCCGGGGGCTCGGGATTGGTCCCGAGGCTAGGTTTTGGACTTGAGGTTTGGTAATGACTTTGACTTAGGGATTTTGGTTAGGTGAGTGCTAGGGCTTGAGTAGGATCGTGCTCGAGGAGTCAGGTGATCAAAGCTATCGAATTGAAAGGTAAGAAAACCGTAACACCCGAGAACAGGGCATGGGCCCATAGTGTTATTGCAGGGCATGGCCCTAGATTGTATTACGTGAGCATGTATAACCTTAAATGAATTATTATATGTTTGAATGATTATTTCAAAATGTACTATATGTTTTATTATAATGAAATGAACGGCTAAGGCCGAGAGCGGCGAAGGTCGAGAACGACCTTGGGGCCGGAAGTAACGCTTAGCACATGGAGTGCTTATAGCCAGGGTGGGACCCAATGAATACATGAGTTATCCTTTGGTTGGGGGCATTTTTATATGGCTGTATTAACTTATTCTTTTGATAGTTAACCAGGTGTAAATCTATTTTTGAGTTGTAAATATTTTGTAAACCTTATTTTTGGGATCCCAGATGTTTGACACTTAATGCTTTCAATGAAACTAAGCATTTTCAAAGACTACAGCCTTAACTTCTGATCAAGTCACACTTTTGGTTTTAGAAACCTCGTAGAGTCAGTTGGTTGCACAATTTCTGTTTTAAACTCACTTAGTAATGGCTCTAAGGTAGTAGGGCGTTACAACTTGGTATCAGAGCGAGCCAAGGTTTATTTGTTCTGGAGATTGACCGAACATGTACGAACGCTGCCATTGAAAAGCTTGACTTAGGGTTGATTGGTATGGTTGATTATTATGTCTGATTATGTGTTTGAATGCCTTGTGTGCCTGCTTAGGTTATTATGAGCATGATGAGTGAAATAACATATACATGATGCCAGGACAAGGCCCGTTGTGTGCTGTATGATATCTGTATGTTATTTGGATTGTTGATCTTGGTTGTTGTTGAGATTGAGAGGTGGAATTGGATCTTGTTATCATGCCTGATGAGCGGTGTCACTGATTGCAGGCATTTAGTGTAATGCCTCGGTAATCATTGAGACTCCATGGCATTCGGGCCGAGGATGACAATCAGGGTCAGGACCCTCCACCTGCTCCTTAGAACTGGGAGCAGATATTAGTCGAAATGGAGGCTAGATTGAAGAAAACAGAGGAAGAACTTAGTCAGTTGAGGCAACAGGCTCCTCCACCAGTCACCGGGCTACCACTACAGCCGAGTGTAGCACCAGCCCCGGTTCAGCCTGTGGTTGAGAACAGGTTGGAACCTCTGTATGAAAGATTCAGAAAACAACAACCTCCTACCTTTGAGGGTGGAACAGACCCACTGCGGGCTGAGCAGTGGATGAATATGATTTCTGTAATCTTGGATTTCATGAGGGTTGAAGGAAAGGAAAGGGTTGATTGTGCCAACTATATGCTTAGAGATGATGCACGAATATGGTGGGATGTAGTAATGCAGCGAAGAGATACTGCAACTATGACTTGGGAAGAATTCAAGAGCATTTTTAATGAGAAATACTACAGTGTAGCAGTTCGAGCTACGAAGGTTGATGAGTTTATCAACCTGACCCAGAGCAGGTTATCAGTCACCGAGTACGCCCTGATATTTGATAGATTGGCGAAGTTTGCGCCAGAGCTAGTGCCGACTGATGCGGCCAGGAGAGATAGGTTTATACGGGGACCGAATGTGATGATCGCCCGTGATGTGTGTATTACATTGGCTCCAGAGACTACTTATGCACAAGTGGTGGATAAGGCCCTTACTGCTAAGAGGGCTGAGGATCAGATCTGGAAGGATAGCGCTGCTAGGCGCGATACCAGGAGGACAGTGCCTCCTTCTTCTGGGCCTAGTCGGGGCAGCGGCCCCAGTGAGCAGAAAAGAAGAGTACCAGATTCATTTGTTCCTTATGGTTCTGATAGGAGGGTTCGCGGTTCTGTTGGTGGCCGTCAAGGTGGAAATGACAACTAGAGGAGCTTTCTGATGTGTCCTCGATGCATGCGATGGCATCAGGGCGAGTGCCGGACTAGGGCATGTTTTATTTGTGGGAGCACCAATCACTTGAAGAAAGACTGCCCACAAGCTAAGAAAGAGGAGCCAAAGCAGGGAGGCCAGTCCCTCAGTTGTGACAGGTCAGATTTTTAGCGCCGGTTCATTGTATACTGCATTGATTGATTCGGGTGCTACTCACTCATTTGTATCTACTAGGGTGATTGATCAACTTTGTAGACCTAGTATTTTGTATGCTAGGGGTTTTCAGACTTTATTGCAAACAGGAGAACTGGTAGTCTCTAGGAGGTGGGTTAGAGCATTAGCAGTAGTAATAGATGGTAGGGAATTGTTTGTTGACCTGGTTGAACTAGATATGGAAGATTTTGATATAATACTAGGAATGGATTGGTTAACGCGGTATGGAGCAACAATTGACTGTAAGCGACGAATGGTGATGTAACGCCCTACTTCCTTAGAGCCGTTACTAAGTGAGTTTTTAAGACAGAACAGTGCAAAAGACTCGCTAACCGAGGTTTTGAAACAAAAGTGTGACTAATAAAAATTAAGGCTGTAATCTTTGAAAATGAGTTGACTCAATAAAAACTTCTAGTATTAAACAATTGGGATCCCAAAACAAGGTTTGAAAACTAATTACATTTTAAAAAGGGTTTACAGTTGATCAGTTATAAAATCCTAGATTATTACAGCCATTTTTCCGAATAAACCCCCAGCCAAAGCAGCTGGGCAGGCCAAACATGTACGCGTCGCTTCACGCTCTCCGTACTCATGGTTGGTTGACTCAAGCTTTGCCCTTACCTGCAACACAGAGCACCCGTGAGCCGAAGTCCAGCAAGAAAACTCATGCAGAACATAACATATCCAATTTATACAGTTTATCATAACAGATAATCCACATGCAAACAAGTCAACCATTAGACTAAGAAAATACGGCCATGCCGCCCCAGAAGCCTTACCGAAGCCCTGGGGTATCGGTTCTCACCGCAGGGATATCACACGTATCCCCTGGGTCCCGGGCCCTGCCCTGACCATAAGCATCCCATGTGCTTAGTGTTACTTCCGGCTCCGCTGCCGTACCCGGCCTACGCCGCACTCGGCCCTTGCCGTTCATTTCATTATGATCATACATAGCATAAATCAAACAGCATTCATACAATTATCAATACATGTAAGTCTACACCCTAACCTGTAATGCAATATAGGGCCATGCCCGGCAATCATCTCATCATGCAATATAGGGCCGTGCCCCGCAATCACACTATGGGCCCACGCCCTATCCTACGGGTGTTATAGCTTTCTTACCTGTATTCCGAGCCACCTGATGCACTAAAGCCGCGAGCACAGTCTTCTAGCACGAGCCCCACCAATAACCTAGTCACAACACACAAGAAACATCCCTCAACACTAATCAAATCAAAAACCGCTTCCCGGGACCAATCCCGCAATCTCGGGACTCCCAAAATCCTAAAACAATTCATCGGAAACATCCCCCGAACCCCCGGAGCAAAACCTCAAAAATGCAAGTTTTGGGCTACCAAAATGGCCTAGGGCCGCGGCACACCCCTCAAGGGCCGTGGCGGCCAGAGCCCATGCCCCCATCCTGAAGCCTCCTCGCGCCACGGCGCCCAAGAACAGGGCCGCGGCGCTCATACGCGAACCCAGATTTCTGGGTTTTCTCTTGCGTTTTCACCGAGCTAAAACCTTCCCAAATCATACCAACCAATACCCAAACCCCAAAATCAATTTAAGACTTTAAATGGACAATCTAACAACCCATAAACACTAGATTCAAGCTCAAAACACAATCACACTCACAAATCCACCCAATTGATTTCAACTTCAACAACTTAAACCCAAACTTGAAAAACCCAAACCATACCTCAAAAATCTTAAACCACAACAGATAAAACCCTTAAAATTGTCTAGGATCCTTACCTTTAAGTGGATAATCCACCCTTTGCTTCCTTGAATCCATCTCCAAGTCTCCAAAATCATCTCCTTCCCGTCTTCTTCTTTTTCTTCTTCTAGCTTTTCTTTCTCTTTATTTTTAACAAAACCAAACAATAACCAAGCCCCAAACCGTGTACCCCATATAACCCAGCTGCCATATATCAAATTCCCAGCCAAATGACCATTTTACCCCTCCTTGCCTATCCTTTCCCAACTAAACCTCAAGGGCACTTAAGTCCTTTTACTTCTATTTCATTTCTACCATTTTCTATCTAGAACTTGTTACTCTCGGCAGTAACTAATGGTTACCCAGGTTACTCAATCACCAATAACCATACCCGCTAAATCTCAATCTTAACCATAAAATTCCCAAAGTACCCCTAGGCTCCTCCCGAGCCGGGTATAGAAATCTCGTTGTGATTCTTAAGTTGACCAGCTCTCTAGGACCGTCTCGGCACGTGCATCACAATAATAACACCACACTCACGTGGTACAATTCACAGAATACAATTATCACATACATGCCCTCAGCGGGCTAAAATTACCAGTTTACCCCTATCATGCAAACGGGGTCCACATGCATATTACTTCACCTAACATGCATACTAACCACATAGTCATGCGCCTCAATGTTCAATTAGTCATATAACATGCTTTAAATCATAACCATGCATTTATCTCATAGAATCACACATAAATCCCAATATGCCCTCCAGGCATGCTAATCAAGGCCCTTAAGCCTTATTAGCGATTTTGGGTCGTTACAACTATCCCCTCCTCATAAAAATTTCGTCCTCAAAATTTACCCAAACACATCAGTCAGCAACCCGCAACCTGACCATAATCTCCAAGGTCCATCGCCTTACTTTAGTTCCCACCAATGCTCTTTCAGGAGAACAATCTTGGCTCGCAAGATCTCGTCTAATAGCCATACCAGGATAGCTTCTTGCTTACACCGCAACCCTGCTGAAACCTCAGGGTCTGCCTAGAATACAATGACCAATTCATTGTCTTATTCTTGATTCCAGAGTTACTCAAAAGTCATCACCTCCACCAGGTGGGATCCACTTGTAGGCCCCACTGGCCTAACCCTTAGTAGAACTTTGGAATTTTATGTTGAATCAAGAGTCAGAACTCTCTCTTCTTTCTCTGAATACCTTACAGATCCTCGTCTGTTATTACGCAGAGATGCAACTCTTTCCTTCCGGAGCTTTATTTCCTCATAATTTAACCATTCACAAGTTCTTTACCCTTTCAAATAGGCAGACACCCTTGCCTTAAGAATTCCAACCACTTGTCTGGCTTTCACTCTGAACCAATGCCAAAACGTAGTATTCGCTAACCTTCACCTCTTAACATGTCCTATGTCGTGTTTCAGTAACCAAACACCAGCAACTGCCACCACGACTAACTCATCAGGGATTACGCTTCCCTTAATACCTCAAGTATTTGCCTACTCAGCGCTCAATTCTTTAAGATATCCGATAAACTTTCAGACTGCCACCCCACTTGCAATCAACTGATAATCCCAGATTCCCACTCTGTTCTTTTCGTTCTCTAAGTCCATTCCAAAATTTAAACTCCTAAAGGGTCTCAATTCGATATCATCGACGCTCCGTCCTGAAACCAGTTCACTCGACCCAATCAACATTAACTCACACAACCGAGTTAAATTTTTCATGTCCAAATACCTTACTTAAGGTCTAATGTGGTCTATTCCCATGATACACTACCACATCACCTAAACTCTGTCACCCGCTCAACCCTCCCGGTACAACGTTCCCTAGGAGGTGGAATGATGTCCATTCGGAACCCTCATTCAAAACCAAATCCTAACTGGATCCTTCACTCGATCCTGGTATCCTACTTGTACCACCATGACAGGGTCCTTCCCTGTTTCAACTCAAGCCAACACTTTGAATTCCATAGCTCAGTGACACCCACCAGCTAACCATTACCTACTAACATTATGCCAATCTCAATCGTTGCCTTGTCCATTTTATTACAATTCATAGCATTATTCCTTGACTGGAACACGCCTCCCAGCTAGGAGTTCCGCCTCCAATTAAACCTCCCCTCGCTCAATTGAGGATTCAAATACTGATCATCTGTCTGTTACTTTTCACCACATCTGGGTCTCATCGTTATCTTTCTTACTAATACCCAATACTTAAGTACCTTATGCCATGCACAACAGTCGACTTAACGTCCCAAGTGTATCAACCATGATCCATTCAGTCGCCTCCCGCTAGGTTCAATCCATCCTCGCGTCAATTTATTCCTGGGCGTGCCCGAATCGTGATGCAATCCCACATTTCCATAACCCTACCATAGATCATGTCCTTTATGCAATCACTCTTTACTTAATCAAAACATACGCATATTCCAGCATCACCAGATACCAATAAATTCTTACCTGTCTTCTGAATTTCTTTTGATGTGACACCACTCAGTCCGTCTAACCTCAAGTTTTATTGTTCTCCTCGTCTCTGATGTAGTTGTCTCCCGGAGATGCTCGTGCAATAGATGACGCGCTTACCAGTCTTGTTATGCCTTCAATTCTTTGGACGTTCTTCATTAGCTTCTTTGCGGCTTCGGATCAATTCTTCTCTTACCTGTCCTTTCTTCTTGTAGCTCTAATCTGAGAACTCCTGACGACACCCAACTAACACTCCGTAGAACCTTACCTGAGACTCCGCTTTCTAGGCACAACGTCTTCAGCATAATCATTTTCTCACCATTTTCGTCTGGGAGTAATCCACACGCACTGCTCGTGAGCTTAAGGGGAACTTGCTTGAACCATTCTTGTATTCTCTACTTAAAGAACTTACCTGTGCTGCCGTAGCTTGAACCATTCCAGAATCTTTGTTACCAACTCCTCACACTCTAGCCGGCGCAAACTAGACAATCCACGAAATGTCTCTCTCCTTGGTTTCCAACTGGCAATAACCAGGTCGTAGATCAACTCTTGGGGACATCGTCCCATCTTGTATCCAACATTGTACTTTTCGTCCTAACCCAACGATACTAGCAATCCTCGCAGTATAACACACTAGCTATACCAGGCTCAGATTCCTTCGATTGCTCCGATAGACTTTCTGTCGGCCAAAACCGTCTTCTACAACATCCCTTAAACCAATCCTATCTGTAGTCTGACCTTGAAGTATTCCCTAAATCTTTCTTTGCATACCCACATAACTTCCCACTGGTCAGCTCTGCCTCCTTTACGTACTCCAGATGATATTCTCAACAACCCATCTGCCAGAGTCTCTAATTCCTTCTCAATAAGTATTAATGTCCTCAGCCTCTCAAATGGCACCATTGAGGCAACCTCTTTATGTCCATCACCCTCTCGGAGCATTCACAACACCGAGTCCTTCCAGTTCGCTACTTGCCCAAAGCATAAGCTCGTCAGTACTCCTCCTTGAGGACTCAGCCTCAAACTTGTAATGTATCGACGCATTCCAGTTCTCCGTTTCCCTCACCATGGGAAATCCATCCTAACATCTCAAGTCATTCTACGCAGACGTCACGCCCTCACCTGACCTCCTCTCAGGTGGCATCCTTTCCCTTATGCATACAAAATAACCTCCCTAGTTCCATTCACCAACTTGATAACTACCTCTTCCATCGGGCTTCTTTCCAATCTCAAATCAGGTGCCCAAGCACTGTCTGGGGTCCTTCTACCTCAAAATTGAGAATCCAACCTTGCTGCGTTCTATCAACACAAGTACCATCTTATCAATCAGACTTTTCCCTCTTTCTGGCAAACCAGAAGCCACAACCCTATCCGGGGATCTTTTAACTTGATTATCACGAGTCTATCTTTACCAATCCCATCAAAGGAAGCACTGCCCTTGCGACTCTAGCACTCATGCTCTAATCATCAACCATCAGTTCCTCGAACCACATGGCCCTCTCCGCCATCCACATGCGGACGATAATTCCTTATATCAGGGCGGCCCAAATTCCCTAGACTATTCCAGATCTCATATCCTTAAATGGGTCGCCATCTAATCCCGGTACATCCGCCAGTATAAATTCCCAAATGAATTATCCAATTCACCAAACCCATAGTTCTACACTGTTGTTACTCTATAAGTCCAAACCGAATTTATAAGTCCACCTGTCTCCACAGTTCAAATCACGTCTTTATAACCTCTAACAATTCATCATCTAGGTTCTTCCCAACCCATTAAGCCAGTACCCCAGCCCGAGTACCCTTTCCAGGCATCTCCCTGCCTCAACATTTAACACAACCCTCTAATCAGGATATCTCATCCTCTTAACCAAGGGTGGAATTAACTCTGTTTATCTTTTGGTAAATTCCTTGTCAAGTCATACTTTCCTCAAAACCCGAGGATAACACCCTTTAAACCTCTCATATGATACCCTTATCCGTCCATTCCTCACAGTAAACCAACACTGGTAACCTTACTGTTAACACATCGAAACCAGCTATTTCCCTCAGAGAAATCTGCTGTTCTTCTATATCCCATCTCAACTAACAAACTGCACAGCTTACTCACACACTAGTGACCCCTCTGCTGCTGCTCTCAGGGATAACTAGAGATCTCAACTCCAACTTACATCTAGAATCCCTCTTTCAACACAATATCAGGTCCCCGAAACCCTTCTAGGAACCAACAACTCCAGTTCACCCGTCAAACTGACCAACTCCTGAACTCAGAGGTTCATACCCAGAACCAAACCACCACTAGACCAAACATCCACAGGTATAATGCACACACAAGCATATACTAGGTCAAGTCCACAATAATATACATTTAGCTACCAAATTTTTATCACCACTAAGTGTATCCACACTCATCATGCTTCATACAAGCCAATAAACAGATATAACATATGAATTTAATTCAGAAAACTAACCACATACGCTCAATATGCGAACCATTATGCCAATATTCATCCACATGCATAATAATGTTATTCAGCACACATTGATCTCAACATGCAATAGTCAAGGGCCAGGCCCTATCAGTATCTCATGCATATGTCATCTCATTCAACATGCTCCATATCAACAAGCAGGCAAACAGGGCATTTAAACACATATTCAAGCATGTTAATCAATCATACCAACCAACCCTGAGTCGAGCTTGTCACTGACAGCGAGCGTACATGTTCGGTCAATCTCCAGAACCAATAAACCTTGGCTCGCTCTGATACCAAGTTGTAACGCCCTACTTCCTTAGAGCCGTTACTAAGTGACTTTTTAAGACAGAACAGTGCAAAAGACTCGCTAACCGAGGTTTTGAAACAAAAGTGTGACTAATAAAAATTAAGGCTGTAATCTTTGAAAATGAGTTGACTCAATAAAAACTTCTAGTATTAAACAATTGGGATCCCAAAACAAGGTTTGAAAACTAATTACATTTTAAAAAGGGTTTACAGTTGATCAGTTATAAAATCCTAGATTATTACAGCCATTTTTCCGAATAAACCCCCAGCCAAAGCAGCCGGGCAGGCCAAACATGTACGCGTCGCTTCACGCTCTCCGTACTCATGGTTGGTTGACTCAAGCTTTGCCCTTACCTGCAACACAGAGCACCCGTGAGCCGAAGTCCAGCAAGAAAACTCATGCAGAACATAACATATCCAATTTATACAGTTTATCATAACAGATAATCCACATGCAAACAAGTCAACCATTAGACTAAGCAAATACGGCCATGCCGCCCCAGAAGCCTTACCGAAGCCCTGGGGTATCGGTTCTCACCGCAGGGATATCACACGTATCCCCTGGGTCCCGGGCCCTGCCCTGACCATAAGCATCCCATGTGCTTAGTGTTACTTCCGGCTCCGCTGCCGTACCCGGCCTACGCCGCACTCGGCCCTTGCCGTTCATTTCATTATGATCATACATAACATAAATCAAACAGCATTCATACAATTATCAATACATGTAAGTCTACACCCTAACCTGTAATGCAATATAGGGCCATGCCCGGCAATCATCTCATCATGCAATATAGGGCCGTGCCCCGCAATCACACTATGGGCCCACGCCCTATCCTACGGGTGTTATAGCTTTCTTACCTGTGTTCCGAGCCACCTGATGCACTAAAGCCGCGAGCACGGTCCTCTAGCACGAGCCCCACCAATAACCTAGTCACAACACACAAGAAACATCCCTCAACACTAATCAAATCAAAAACCGCTTCCCGGGACCAATCCCGCACTCTTGGGACTCCCAAAATCCTAAAACAATTCATCGGAAACATCCCCCGAACCCCCGGAGCAAAACCTCAAAAATGCAACTTTTGGGCTGCCAAAATGGCCTAGGGCCGCGGCACACCCCTCAAGGGCCGCGGCGGCCAGAGCCCATGCCCCCATCCTGAAGCCTCCTCGCGCCGCGGCGCCCAAGAACAGGGCCGCGGCGCTCATACGCGAACCTTGATTTCTGGGTTTTCTCTTGCGTTTTCACCGAGCTAAAACCTTCCCAAATCATACCAACCAATACCCAAACCCCAAAATCAATTTAAGACTTTAAATGGACCATCTAACAACCCATAAACACTAGATTCAAGCTCAAAACACAATCACACTCACAAATCCACCCAATTGATTTCAACTTCAACAACTTAAACCCAAACTTGAAAAACCCAAACCATACCTCAAAAATCTTAAACCACAACAGATAAAACCCTTAAAATTGTCTAGGATCCTTACCTTTAAGTGGAGAATCCACCCTTTGCTTCCTTGAATCCATCACCAAGTCTCCAAAATCATCTCCTTCCCCTCTTCTTCTTTTTCTTCTTCTAGCTTTCTTTCTCTTTATTTTTAACAAAACCAAACAATAACCAAGCCCCAAACCGTGTACCCCATATAACCCAGCTGCCATATATCAAATTCCCAGCCAAATGACCATTTTACCCCTCCTTGCCTATCCTTTCCCAACTAAACCTCAAGGGCACTTAAGTCCTTTTACTTCTATTTCATTTCTACCATTTTCTATCTAGAACTTGTTACTCTCGGCAGTAACTAATGGTTACCCAGGTTACTCAATCGCCAATAACCATACCCGCTAAATCTCAATCTTAACCATAAAATTCCCAAAGTACCCCTAGGCTCCTCCCGAGCCGGGTATAGAAATCTCGTTGTGATTCTTAAGTTGACCAGCTCTCTAGGACCGTCTCGGCACGTGCATCACAATAATAACACCACACTCACGTGGTACAATTCACAGAATACAATTATCACATACATGCCCTCAGCGGGCTAAAATTACCAGTTTACCCCTATCATGCAAACGGGGTCCACATGCATATTATTTCACCTAACATGCATACTAACCACATAGTCATGCGCCTCAGTGTTCAATTAGTCATATAACATGCTTTAAATCATAACCATGCATTTATCTCATAGAATCACACATAAATCCCAATATGCCCTCCAGGCATGCTAATCAAGGCCCTTAAGCCTTATTAGCGATTTTGGGTCGTTACAGGTGACCTTTGAACCAGAAGGCGTGGTACCCTTTGTGTTTGTGGGAGCGGTGAATGGACCGCGGGTGCCTATGATCTCAGCACTAAAGGCTAGAGACCTTATGCAGGAGGGTTGCATAGGATTCCTAGCGAGTATTGTAGATTCCTCCAAGGTGGCAGCAGAGGGACCGAATGAAACCAGAGTGGTCTGTGAGTTTCCAGACTTGTTTCCAGCAGATCTGCCAGGATTTCCGCCACAGCGGGAGATTGAGTTCGTAATAGAGTTGGCTCTGAGAGCAGAGCCAGTGAATTGAAGATTCAGTTGCAGGAACTACTGGATTTGGGGTTTGTCAGACCGAGTTTCTCGCCATGGGGTGCTCCAGTATTATTTGTTAAGAAAAAGGATGGATCGCTCAGGATGTGCATTAACTACAAGGAGTTGAATAAGTTGACCATCAAGAACAAGTATCCGTTACCTAGGATTGACGATCTATTTGATCAGCTTCAAGGGAGTACAGTGTTTTCAAAGATTGATCTCCGATCAGGCTACTATCAGTTGAGGATCAAAGAAGAGGACGTACCAAAGACTGATTTTCGAACACGGTATGGGCATTATGAATTTCTGGTTATGTCCTTTGGATTAACCAATGCCCAAGCAGCATTTATGGATTTGATGAACATAATTTTCAAAGATTATCTGGATAAGTTTGTGATTGTATTTATTGATGATATCCTAGTGTACTCTCAGTCAGAGACAGAGCATGAGCATCATCTGCGCCTGGTGTTGCAGCGGCTGAGAGAGCATAAGCTATATGCTAAGTTTAGCAAATGCGAGTTCTGGTTATCGCAAGTGTCATTTCTGGGCCATATTATCAGTTAGGATGGGTTATTGGTCGACCCAAGCAAGACGGAAGCAGTAAGAGATTGGCCTAGACCAAGCAGTGTTCCTGAAGTCAGAAGTTTCCTTGGACTAGCAGGTTACTACCGGCGGTTTGTAGAGGGGTTCTCCAGAATTGCTACTCCATTGACAGAATTGACAAGAAAGAAGACCAAGTATGTGTGGACAGATTGATGTGAGAACAGCTTTAAAGAGTTGAAATGGCAGTTGATTACTGCACCAGTGCTGAGCCTGCCAACAGATGATGAGGAGTTTGTGGTCTACTATGACGCTTCTAGACAGGGTCTGGGATGCGTGTTGATGCAGGCTGGGAAAGTGATAGCGTATGTGTAACGCCCTACTCCCTTAGAGCCGTTACTAAGTGTGTTTAAAATCGTGCTTTCAACTCACTAATCGAGGTTTTAACTCAAAACGTGTAACTAAGCCATAATTAAAAAGAAAACATTAGAGAAAGTAGTTTTTCATAGCTAATCATAAAAGTTTACACTTGGGATCCCAAAACATAGTTTAGAAAATATTTACAATACAAAACTGATCAGAGTCGACTAAACGATAAGATCTAAGTTCATGTACAAGCATCTCCCAAAATTCCCTAGCTGTGACAGCCAGGCTGACCGGACATGTACACGCCGCCTCACGCCAGCTGTGCTCATGGTTGGTTGATCTTCTCTTTACCCTTACCTGCACCACAGAGCATCTGTGAGCCGAAGCCCAGTAAGAAAACCCATAATAGATAACATATGCAATACACAAATCAAACATATAAATAGGCCACCAATGGCTAAACACATACGGCCTAGCCGTCCCAGGTGCTTACCAAGCCCTGGGTTCGCGGACCACACCATAAGGATATCCCAAGTATCCTGTTAGGGACTCGCCCTGGTAACTCAAACCCCACGTGCTCAACGCCGCTTCTAGCCTCTTGCCGTTCTCGACCTTGCACTCATTGTGCTTGATGCCGTTCCCGGTCTACACCGTTCCCGGCTCTTGCCAATCACACATATAATATCAAACACGATATAGCAGCAAGCACAGAATTCAAGCACAAACAAATAAAGAGCCATGCTCTACAATTCTAGTATATAGGGCTCGGCCCTGCATGTCATTTCCATTCAATATATTGGGCTCAGCCCTGCACACAAGCTCTATGGAGGCAGGGGTTTTCTTACCTGAGTTCCGAGCTTCCCGAGCACCGATGCCCCGAGCACAATCCGCTAACGTGAGCCTCGCCGAAATCCTAGTCACAACACATAACAATATCCGACCATCAAGTTCTAACCCAAAAAATAACCTCAAACCATAACCCTAACCTCCGGGACCTTGAGTTCTATCAATCCGAGTGATAAAATCCATCCTGAGCCTTACCCTTTAAGTTCCCAAGTCAAAAATATCATTAAAATCCTCACTGACACTAAGGGCCGTGGCCCCACCCTCTAGAGCCGCGGTTAGCCTCAAAACAGAGGCTAGCTCTTCACTGACCCCCCACACGGGCCATGGCGCGCCCTACAAGCGCCGCGGCGCGCTCGAATTCTCTCAGCCTCCCATGGCTGCGCGCGCACGCGGGCCGCGGCGCACCCCTCCTAGGGCCACGGTGCCACAGAGCGAACCCAGATTTTCCCATCAGTTTTTCATCCTTTCTTCAAGCCAATTCCCACCAAATCTAAGCCAATAATCCCAGATAATAATACCTTCTTTTCAGCTCAATATTAACACCAAAACTCAACAGAATTCTACTCCAAAATACAACTAGAACTCCCAAAAATAGTCTAAATTCTACCCACATGCAAAGCTTAAAAAATTAGCTGAAACTTAAACATTACTTCAATGGAAAACTTACCTCTTGCTGAATTCAAACCCCTGATGTTGAACCTTAATCCACAAGCTTTAAGCTTCTGAGTTAACACAACTGAATCCCCTTGCTTATGCTAGGTTGCACCAAGAATTTCCTATGAGTTTCCTCTTGAGTGTTGTCTTAGAAAGTGAGAGCGAGATAAGCATAAACTAACCTCAGTTCAAAGAGAAATATGGGTCGGTTTCTCAAGGTTTCTAAACAGTTCCTTTCTTTTATTTGTTTTATATAACTTAAGTCTAAAGGTTACCTCAAGGCTCGGGGTGCCAAAACGTCCCCGAGGGCAAAAATGGTAAATTCCCTAAATATCTCTAAATATTTATTTCTATGTCCCGATAATCCTATAACTCAACTAATACCCAAATTACCCCTCGACTCGCCCCGAGTCCGAATCTCAACCCCGTTGTGACTCTCTGGCTAACTGCTCCCCAGGACTGTCTCGGATCGTGCTGTACAGACATATCACACATATACAACATATATTCCATTTATCACATTTATGCCCCCAATATCCAGACGGGGCCCACATGCACATTTAACTCAATTAAGCATGCATCATAATCATATATACACACAAATTCACATATAAGCAAATTAAACCACTTATTGCCCTCCAGGCACACTAATCAAGGCCCTAAGCCCAATTAGCAAATTCGGGTCGTTACAGTATGCATCAAGGCAATTAAAGGAGTATGAGCAGAGATATCCCACGCATGACCTGGAGTTAGCTGCAGTGGTATTCGCGCTTAAGGTTTGGAGACACTATCTGTATGGTGAGAGATGCGAGATATACACTGATCACAAAAGTTTAAAGTATTTCTTTACCCAGAAGGACTTGAATATACGCCAGAGGCGGTGGCTGGAGTTGGTAAAGGATTACGATTGCGATATCCTATTCCATCCTGGGAAGGCTAATGTAGTGGCTAATGCATTGAGCTGGAGGGGCCCAGGACAGCTGTATAGTTCGAGGCAGATATCTGACAGACTAGCTGGAGAGATGACCAGAGCAGGTATAGAGTTAGTGGTTGGTAGGTTAGCCAACATTACTCTTCAGTCAACTCTCCTCGAGAGGATTAAGGAAGCACAAGGAATGGATCCCGAGTTAGTTGAACGTAGAGATAATGTCCTAACTGGAGCAGCTAAGGACTTCTCTATTTCTGAGATGGGTTTATTGAAGTACAAAGGATGGATTTGTGTTCCGATTGATCCAGATATTCAGCGAGAGATTCTGGATGAGTCTCATACCACTCCCTACTCTTTGCACCCAGGTTCTACGAAGATGTTCCATGACTTGAAAGTTTTGTATTGGTGGTCAGGCATGAAGAGGGACGTGGTGGACTATGTGGCTAGATGCTTAACCTGTCAGCAGATTAAGGCTGAACATCAGAGGCCAGCAGGATTATTACAGCCTCTAGGGATTCCCGAGTGGAAATGGGAAGATATTGCCATGGACTTTGTGGTTGGGTTGCCAAAGACCGTGGGTCAGCATGACTTGGTGTGGGTGATTGTGGACAAGTATACTAAGTCCGCCCACTTCTTGCCTGAGAGGACAACTTATACTATGGAGTGGTATGCAGAGCTTTATGTGAAGGAGATTGTTCGACTTCATGGGGCTCCGAGGTCGATAGTATCCAACAGAGACCCCACTTTCACTTCCAAGTTTTGGAAGAGCCTACAGAAGGCAATGGGCACACAGCTTCGGTTTAGTACTGCTTATCATCCTCAGACAGATGGACAGTCAGAGAGGACAATCCAGATACTGGAGGACATGTTATGAGCTTGTGTGTTGGATTTTGGGGGATCTTGGAGTAGGTATCTCCCTCTGATTGAGTTCTCGTACAATAATAGTTATCAGGCGACTATCGGAGTGGCTCCGTATGAGATGTTGTATGGAAGAAAGTGCAGATCACCGATTCACTGGGATGAGGCAGGTGAGAGAAGGTATTTAGGTCCTGAGATGGTTCAGAGGACCAATGAGGCACTTGAGAAAATTAGAGCTCGTATTCTCGCCTCCCAGAGTTGCGAGAAGAGTTATTCAGATCAGAGACGCAGGAGCGTTGAATTTCAGGTTGGTGATCATGTATTCCTCAGGGTTTCACCCCTGAGAGGAGTGAAACGATTCGGCGTTCGGGGCAAGCTGAATCCCAGGTTTGTTGGCCCCTTTGAGGTTCTGGAACGAGTTGGGGAGGTGGCTTACAGGTTAGCAATGCCTCCAACTCTATCAGGGGTTCATGATGTGTTTCATGTATCCATGCTCCGGAAGTATGTATCGGATACTACTCATGTGTTGAGTTATGAGAACTTGGAGTTGGATCGGGATTTATCATACGAAGAAAAGCATGTTCAGATCCTTGATAGAAAGGACAAAGTCTTGAGGAAAAAGACCATCGCCTTGGTTAAAATATTGTGGAGGAATAGCAAGGTGGAAGAGGCGACGTTGAATGCATGATTATGATTTAATGCATGTTATATGACTATTTGACTATTTGAGATGCATGAATATGCGTATTAGTATGCATGTAGACCTGATTATCTTAGAAAGAGCATAATTGTAATTTGGCCATTTTGGGCATGACTGTGTTGATATCTGTGATCTGTGACTCGAGACGATCCTAGAATGAGCGGGTTAGCGGAAAAGTCAAAGCGGGATTTTATACTCGGCTTGGGGTTAAGCCTGCGGAGTTTAAATGGGAATTTGGAAAATATATTGAGGTTAATCTTGATGATGAGGGATATATTTGGTGATTAATCAGGTATTGGGTAGCAAGCGGGAAGTTATTAGAGACACTCGAGGAATTAATGGGAATTTGGTAAAATGACTAACATGACCCTACATGGACAAAAAGGTTTAGAATTAATAGGGAGGGCATTTTGGTCTTTAGGCTTTTTAGAGATAAGTTAAAGGGAGCTTTATACTTAGTGGAATTGGTAGAAAAGAAGTATAAGGCTGTAGAAAAGAAAGAAGAAGGAAGAAAAAGAAAAGAGAGAAAAATCAGTGTGGGTTTTCTTCAAAGGATCGGTTTGTGGTTCTCCCACCATTTCCCTTCATTTTTCTTGGAGCTAAGCTCAGTGGTGAGCTAGGGTAAGCTGAACATCAAGGATCCTAAGCTAGACTTGAAGATTGGCAAGGGATTAGCAAGAACTCATCAAACATTGAGGTAAGTTTTAGAAATTTCAGTTTTAGGGTTTGACTGGTTTGAGTTGTGTATTTAAGCTAAATAGATGGGGATTTTTGGGGAAATCAGGCCAATATTGAGAAGGAGCAAGCTAAGGAGGTCTAGGGTTCAACTCAAGGTCGAATTTCCATCCACGGTATGATTTCTAAGTCCTTAACTTTGATGATTGACTGAATTTCTGGGTTTAGGGTTCATTATGGTAGATCTTGAGTTTTGGGTTGCTTGAGCTTAGGTTATGAGTTCTTGGGATGCTTGGGATGAGTGTGAGGTGTTGATAAGTTTGTTTTTGGGTTTGGGAAAGATTTGGACAAGTTTGGGGTTGAAATGGTTGAAAGAAATTGCAGAAAATGATTTTGGGTGTTGCTTGTCTGCAACTAGCGCTACAGCGCTAGTCTTTGGGCGCTGTAACGCTAGGCCCTGTTTCTGGGGATGTGTGGTTTTTCTTGTAGCTATAGCGCCCTCTTAAGAGCGCTGTAGCACTGCACTGTTCACAGAAAGGGGTTTTTGGGCTTTTGTTGAGGGATTTTGACCTAGGGTTCGGGGCTCGATTCCACCACCTTGTTTTGTGGATCTAGGACTTCCCGGGGGCTCGGGATTGGTCCCGAGGCTAGGTTTTGGACTTGAGGTTTGGTAATGACTTTGACTTATGGATTTTGTTTAGGTGAGCGCTAGGGCTCGAGTAGGATTGTGCTCGAGGAGTCAGGTGATCAATGCTATCGAATTGAAAGGTAAGAAAACCGTAACACCCGAGAAGAGGGCATGGGCCCACAGTTTTATTGCAGGGCATGGCCCTAGATTGTATTATGTGCGAATGTATAACCTTAAATGAATTATTATATGTTTGAATGATTATTTCGAAATGTACTATATGTGTGATTATAATGAAATGAACGGCTAAGGCTGAGAGCGGCGAAGGCCGAGAACGGCCTTGGGGCCGGAAGTAACGCTTAGCACATGGAGTGCTTATAGCCAGGGTGGGACCCAATGAATACATGAGTTATCCTTACGGTAAGGACCGAGATCCCAGGCTTTGGTAAGGCCTCTGGGGCGGCATGACCGTGCTTGTTCAGTCTGATGGTTTTCCTATTTATCAGTGGATTATATGTCAGCTATATTCTATGCATATGTTATATAGTGTATGAGTTTTCTTGTTGGGCTTCGGCTCACGGGTGCTCTGTGTGGCAGGTAAAACCAAAGAGTCAGTCAACCAGCCATGAGTATGGAGAGCGGTGGGGGTGGCGGGTACATGTTCGGCCTGCCCGACTGCTTTGGTTGGGGGCATTTTGTATATGGCTGTATTAACTTATTCTTTTGATAGTTAACCAGGTGTAAATCTATTTTTGAGTTGTAAATATTTTGTAAACCTTATTTTTGGGATCCCAGATGTTTGACACTTAATGTTTTCAATGAAACTAAGCATTTTCAAAGACTACAGCCTTAACTTCTGATTAAGTCACACTTTTGGTTTTAGAAACCTCGTAGAGTCAGTTGGTTGCACACTTTCCGTTTTAAACTCACTTAGTAACGACTCTAAGGTAGTAGGGCATTACACCCAGCATGATCTCCACAAAAGCCTTTGTGTATTTATTGTAAAATGGTTTTGACTTCCTCGGGTAGAATGCGTCGTAGGAGAGGTAAAAAATGACCTCGTCGATACAAGGTTCAATCCACTATTACGTACCGCAGAGCTTGATAAAGTATTTTTCTTGCGCCTTTTCTGTCGTCAGGTATATTTCCTATTGTGAGGTATTCCATTATGGGAGTCATCCAGGTCGGTCTTGTGTCCATCATTTCGACTTCTATCATTTTTGTTACACTCAGACTCTCCAAGAACTCCACTGGCACTACATTCAATGTCTTAGCTTCTTTTCTGGTGGAAAGTTATGCCAAGGCGTCAACATTTGAATTTTGCTCGTGAGGTATCTGTTCAATAGAACTGTACTCAAATTCAGACAGTTCTCAAATTCAGCAAGGTAAGCCGCCACCTTGGTACCTCAAACTTGATATTCTCCCAATACCTGATTGATCACAAGCTGAGAATCACTATAGCATTGGAGAACTTTCCCCTTGAGCTCCCTTGCCACTCTCAGCCCAGCTAGTAAGGCCTCATATTTAGCTTTGTTGTTGGATGCTTCGAATATGAATCTCAGAGCTGTATGAAATCAATGCCCTTCTGGTGAGATTAAAATGATCCCGGCTCCTGACCCATTCTCGTTTGATAATCCATCCATGAATATTTTCCATAACTCCTGCACCGGCTCCTTTAAGAGCTCCTCTTGAAACCCGGTGCATTCAGCCATAAAATCAGCAAGGGCCTGACTTTTGATCGAGGTCCATTGAACGTACAATATCTCAAACTGGCTAAGTTCGATAGCAAATTTTAACAGACGTCCTGACATTTTAGGTTATAGCAAAGCCTGCCTTAATGGTTGGTCGATCATGACGTTGATTGAATGGGACTAGAAATATGGCCGGAGTTTCTGGGAAGCCAATATAAGACAGAATGCTAGTTTCTCTATCAGCGGATATCGTGATTCAGCTCCGAGAAGTCTTTTGCTTATATAATATACTGGATTTTGAGTACGGTCTTCTTCTTGAACTAACACGACACTGATCGCATTTTCTGTCACTACCAGATAAAGGAATACAGGTTCTCCAGCTATAGGCTTAGATATCGTGCACTTTTAGGTCGAGGAATGCCAATTCACACTCCTTAGTCCACTCAAATTTTTTTTTTTCCTCTGAGCAAGTTATAGAATGGTAGGGATTTGTCAGTAGATTTTGAAATGAAATGATTCAAAGCTGTTACCTTTCCTTTCAGGCTTTGAACTTCTTTATGCGACCTGGGCAAGGGCAATTCAAACAACGATTTCATTTTCTCAGGATTTGCCTCTATCCCCCTCATGTTGACTATGAAACCCATAAATTTTCTAGATGCCACTTCGAAAGTGCACTTTTGAGGATTCGACTTCATGTCATACCTCTTTAAGATTCCAAAACATTCTTCTAGATCGACTACATAGTTATCGGCAGTCTTTGATTTGACAAGCATATCATCGACATACACTTCCATATTTCTCATGATATGATTAGCGAAGATCTTATTGACCAAGCGCTGATATGTTGCTCCAGAATTCTTCAACCAGAAGGGCATAACTTTAGAACAATATACGTTATTTGGGGCCGTGAAGCTATTATGTTCCTGGTCCGCAGGATTCATCACGATCTGGTTATATCCAGAATACGCATCCATGAAGGACATGAGCTCGTGACCTGCCGTGGCATCTACCAACTGATCAATCCTTGGCAGTGGAAAAAAATCCTTGGGACAAGCTTTATTCACATAGGAGAAGTCGATACGGGTCCTCCATTTCCCATTTGGCTTTGGGACCAGCACGAGATTGGCAACCCAGATCGGGTATTTTGCCTCGCGGAGAAACCCGCACTTTAATAGCTGAGCTGCTTCTTCCTCAAGAGCTTCAGCTCGGACCGTTCCCAAGCATCTCCATTTTTGGGATTTCGTAGGCACGTTCTTGTACAAATTTAAGGGGTCATGATTACGCTCAGACTTATTCCCACCATATCTTCATGTGACTAGGCGAAAACGTCCAGATTCTCCTTGTTGACCCTTGATTTGGTCAACGATAGAAATGAGATGAAATCAAGATAAAAAATAAACGACACCAAAGATTTATAGTGGTTCGGCCCCAGAAATGGTAATAACCTACGTACACGTAGTCTTCTTATTGAGGTAGAATCCCAAGAACTGTGATCAATGAACTAGGGTTCACGAGTTTCACAAGCTTCAAGATGAATAGAAGTATGGTGGATAAAAACACTATATTTCTCTCTTAGAATTTCGAAGTTCAAAAATTCCAAAAAGAAAAGAAGACCTCTCTCTTCAGCCCCATGATTCTTATTTATAGGCTCAAGGAGTTCTACATGGGTCGATGGGCCTTAATTACATTTAATATAGGCGTGTCTAAATGATAATGGAAATCACAATTATTACATAAATGCAATACATAACTGAAGGAAATATATGAAATGTTGCGACCAGATTGGTCGACCATGAAATATACTGTTTGCTAAGTGAATTCTCTTCTGTTCGATGGTCGAACAGATCATACTCACTTAAATGGTCACGTGTATCCCACGTGTATGTTAATCCTACCATGCCATCAAGTAGTCCTTTTTTTGGTAAACATTTTCCCCCCAAGTTTATTTTATTATGACCAGCATATAATAAACTTAATTGACCAACCTTCCATTTGACCTGTCACATCGGTCAGTGCCTTTTCGAAAAAGTAGCTAATCATGGCCGTTGTAGTTTCCCAAAAACGTTTTGACGGCTAACATGATTCTGCACGTATCAAAAACTCATCCCCATCATTACCTTTTTAACTGTGCTATGATCAGTATAAATAACCCATTCTTCTTATTTTTTATCTTTTACCAAACATCTCTTTCTCAAGAACTCAGAAGAAAAAACCAAAAAAGCCCAGAAAACTTCGATGATCCAAGGCGTGTTCATCCACCCCCAAGCACCAACGTTCGTGACTCCTTCGCAATATGCAACTCAAGTAAGTTTCATGATCTCCTTGTCTCTGCAATACCATGCAACATATATTTCTTGAGTTTTCTGGTATTCGGGTTTGAGTTTTTGATTGTTTTTGAGAAAAAATGCTTTCGGGGTAATCAGGATCGTAGGAAGTAACATGATAGGATAGGAATACTAATTAGTAAAAACACTAAGTGAGGCTTAGAAATTGGCGTGGGAAGTAGGAATACTGATTTAAGGCCCAAAATTGAAGTAAAAATTCGATTTTTATGCTTTCAGAAAAATCTGGGTTTTTTCCCTCCTATTTTCGGAGATGAAAAGTTTCCCTGAAAAAAAATTTCATTTCTGCTTTTTAATCTGTTTTTCCAAACTGTTCGCATGTTTTCAGTGTTTACGTTAGAATGTTGCTGGTCGTATAAAAACTTAACTTTTATACACGAGCAATGTTATCCTAACATTTCCACTACTTCTATCTGTTGGTCGTATATTCCCATCTCCCCTTTTCTGTTCTCAGATATTCATGCACGGTCCTTAGGGAGGTGAGAGGCCAATCGAAGAAGATCTTCTTGCGCTATTGTTCAAGGATCAAGAACAACCATCACTGTCATTTTCAGAAGTACCATATTCACAACAACACCCAGCGACCAGACCTCCAACCAGTCAACCAAACATGGGTCGCGTGAAATATATTGCTCGTAGAAAAAAGAAAACAACCAACCCTTCTTCTAACCAGCTTGACCCTCATATTGAGGACCCTTCTACTAAACCTCAGCCGATAAACACTTCACCACCAGAAATCCAACCCCATGCTCAGCCTCGCGACGGCCTTCGAGCGGAAGTGGACTAGTACATGGTGCCTCCTAGCGTCATATCAGCTAGGATGGTGAATAATTATCTCAAGAAGTACGGTCTTCCTGGGATAACCCTAGTCAAACCTTCACCTGACCAAAGGGAAAATGTGCCTGGGGGCGCCTTCAGCGCCTGGTCGAGGTACCACATCGAGGCAAGGGCAATGTTGCCCCTGCACGAATTTTTTCAAGGGGTGGCCAATTATTTTGAGGTCGCCCCCTTTCAAATTACTCCAAACGGATATTGAGTACAATCAATACTCTATATCCTTTACAATCATAAAAAATGGCTCGTGCCTACACAACGTGAGACAACAACACGGGGTTCTTTCACTTCTACCACCAAGAGTCTGTTCATACTTTTCTAAGCGACATCATGTACAAATCCAATGTAGGGAAGTACTTCCAGGAGTATTTCCTAACGACGGACCTGGTCGCCGATAACTTGGCATTCACTCGAGGATGTATATCTCTTAATTACTGGTCGTTTACTTTCTTCTAGCTTTTCTATACCATCCTTAGAACTTTGGTATTGTCTAGGTCCATGGTCTCGACTAGACCCTAGTCCAGAAATGGAGATAAGGGCTGCATCCCTGGCCATCATGACGAACATCAAGAAGAGCGTCAAGGAGCTGGTCACTGAAAGCAACTTGAGGCTGGTCGGCTCCTGGCACCTCACCAAGAAGTTAGGGAGTCCACTGCAGGAAGTGCTACCAGAGGAGAGATCCCTGAGCATTAACAGGATGTGTCACAGCCCCCAAGATGGGGGGCAATAGGAGTGACAATCAGGGAACCCTCCAGCATCCCACGGGCTGCTACTGCCCCTTCCCAACATGGGAAGGGCAAGCAAAAACTTCCAGAATACTCCGAGCCCGTACTCGAGTCTTTTGATGAGAACGGTAATGACTTCTCACTTTTAGACAACTTGCCTATTCTCTGTCATTTATTTGACGGGGACGGAAATTTTAAATTTGCAATCAATAGTTTAAATTCAGACTTCTTCAAGGCAGAGGGTGAGTGTAGCAGTAGTACCATAAATAATGTATCGACCAGTAATAATAGCTCGGGTATACTACTTAGAATTTTTCTTGCTCTTATTCCCTTGCTTTTTTAGGTAACTTAATTTATATTACTTGATCGTTTGTTTCCATCCTTTAGTCATGCCTTATGGAGAAGCATTTGACTTGTACAATAGCATCAATGCCGAAGCTCCTTTGAGCAGGAGGAAAGGAAGCAAGCGACACCCCGGGAAAAGTAGTAGCGACCCCTCCAAGAAAAGGACTCGGACTAAGGATCCTCCTACACCGCCTTCTTCCAAGGACACGACCTGTAACACCCTACTTCCTTAGAGCTGTTACTAAGTGAGTTTAAAATGTGCAATCAACTCGCTAATCGAGGTTTTTGATCAAATAGTGTAATTAAGCCAGAAACAGAGGGAAAACTTTAGAAATAATTCCATTTCATTGAAAATCATAAAAGTTTAACACCTGGGATCCCAAAATACAGTTTAGAAACATTTATAACTTATAAATTGAACCAAGTCGACTAAACGAAAAAATCTAGGTTTATTTACAAACATCTCCCAAAATCCACTGGCTGTGGCAACCAGGCTGGCCAAGCTTCATGCCTGCTACACTCATGGTTGGTTGGCTTTCTCCTTACCCTTACCTGCACCACAAAGCATCTATGAGCCGAAGCCCAGCAAGAAAACCCACAAACAGATAACATATGCAAAACATACACCAAGTATACAAAATGGCCATCACTAGGCTAAACACATACGGCCTAGCCGTCCCAGGCGCTTTACCAGGCCCTGGGTTCGCGGTCTACATCGTGAGGATATCCCAGGTATCCTTTAGGGAATCGCCCTGGCAACTCGCACTCTACGTGCTCAACGCTGCTCCCTGCCCCTTGCTGTACTCGGCCTTGCACTCAACGTGCCTAACGCCGTTCCTGGCCCTTTGCCGTTCTCGGCCCCTGCCGACCTCGGCCTACACCGTTCCCGGCCCTTGCCGATCATTCACATAATTGCACTCATAGCATATTAAACAAGTACAGAATACTAGAAAATACAATCAAAGGGCTACGCCCTGCAAGTCAAAGACATTGGGCTCAGCCCTGCATACAAGCTCTATGGGAACAAGGGTTTTCTTACCTGAGTCCCGAGCTCTCCGAGCACCGATGTCCCGAGCATAGTCTTCTAACTTGAGCCTCGCTGAAACCCCAGTCACAACACAATAACAATTGAGTTATAATCAATTGAATAGCTTTGAGCCATAACCCTAACCTCTGGGACCTTGAATTCTATCAATCCGGGTGATAAAATCCATCCCGAGCCTTAACAATTGAGTTCCCAAGCCTAAACACCCTTAAAAACACAAACTGATTCTAAGAGCTGCAGCCCTACCCACAAGCGCCGCGGCTAGCCTTGAAACAGAGGCTAGCACCTCATTGACACCCACACGGGCCGCGGCGCGCATCACCAAGAGCCGCGGCGCGCATGAAGCTTCTCGGCCTCCCATGGCCGCGTGCGCAAACGGGCTGTGGCATGCCCATCCTAGGGTCGCGGCCCTCACCTCCAACCAAGAAATCTTCATCATCTTTCTACATTTTTCCTCAAGCTAATTCCCCCAAAACTTAGCTAACAATCCCAGATAATCAACACAAACATTCCAGCTCAATACCATCAAAACCCATTAAATCCTGCTCCAAAACTCGACTAAAATACCCAAAAATAGATCAAGTTCCAATCACATGCATATCCCAAAAACACAGCAGAAATTCAAGCTTAATTCCCATGGTTAGTGCTTACCTTTGCTGAGTTTAGTCTCTGAATTTGTTCCTTAATACTCAAGCTCCTAGCTCCCAGGATTTCCCAACTGAATTCCTCTAACTTCTAGCTAATTTCTCCAAGTTTCTCCTTAAGCCTCCAAAGAGAAGAAAACCACTTCAAGAGAGAGAGAGGAGGTGAGTCGGTTTGTGAGAGTTCTATGAAATTCTAAGGTTTTTTTTATTCACCTTAAGTCTATGTGGTTACCTCAAGGCTCGGGGTACCAAAACGTCCCCCAGGGCAAAATGGTAAATTTTCCCTCCTAGACATTCTATCCTCAATTATATCTCCAAATATTTATCTTCATAACCCGATAACCCCATAATATATCTAATACCCAAACTACCCCTCGACTCACCCCTAGTCGGAATCTCAACCCTGTTGTGACTTTCTGGCTAACCGCTCCCCAGGACTGTCTCGGATCGTGCTGCACAGATATATAACATATTTATCACATATATACCCCTAATATCCAGACGGGGCCCACATGCACATTTAACTCAACTAAACATGCATCATTGTCATATATTCACATTAATTCACATATTAACATGTTAAATCATTTATTGCTCTCCCGGCACACTAATTAAGGCCCTAAGCCCTATTAGTGAATTCGGGTCTTTACACGACCCCTCCTCCGTCTCCCCTCGACCTGACTCCTCTAACTCCACTCGACCCGACTCCTCCAACTCCACTCGACCCGACTCCTTGGTGAATTCCTGAGGTATTGAGGCCAATCCTGACAAAATCAAGGCGTTGTTGGAAATGAGCCCACCACGAAGCAAGAAGTAGGTGCAATGCTTAACAGGGAGAGTAGCAGCCCTCAATAGGTTCATCTCCAGATCCACTGACAAATGCCTCCCTTTCTTCAACATCTTAAAAGGGAGAAAAAAGTTCGCTTGGGATGAAGAATGTCTGGGAGCCTTCACTAAACTAAAGGAATACCTTGGAAAACCACCCCTTCTGGCTAAGCCAAAAAAAAGGGAAAAATTGTACCTGTACTTAGCAGTGTCAGAGCATGCTATAAGCGCTGCCCTAGTCAAAGGAGAAAAAAAAGCATCAACAACCTGTATACTATGTCAGCAAGCGGTTGGTAGACGCAGAAACCCAGTACCTAGAATAGAGAAGTTAGCATATGCCATGATAATGGCTTTGCGAAAGCTTAGGCCTTATTTCCACACTCATGCTATTGAAGTGCTCACCAACACCCCTTTGCGACAAGTCTAGCACAAACCAGAGATTTCGGGAAGGTTATTAAAATTGTCAATTGAGTTAAGTCAGTTTGACATCGTTTATACCCAAGGACCTCGGTCAACGGATAGGTACTTGCAGATTTCATAGTTGAGTTTGCATATCGACCCCATGAGGAGGGAGAAATAGAAGAAAATGAAACAAGGGGCAAAGGGGAAAAACAACCTAAAGAATGGAGCCTCCATGTGGACACGACGTCTAATGAAGGAGGAGCCGACGCTGGCATAGTAATGACGGGAGCTGAGGGATATAAGATGTGTTGTACATTAAGATTCAAATTTGAAGCTTCCAACAACGAAGCATAATACGAAGCACTACTGGCTGGCCTGCGACTAGCTAGGGAGCTGAAGGTAACACATTTGCATGTCTTTAGTGACTCACAGTTAGTAGTATTTCAGGTGAAGGGCGAATATCAAGCTAGAGGCCCAAAATATGGCCGCATATCTTGCCAAAGTAAAATGGTATTTGGATCAATTCAAAAAATACACCATAGAATAGATCCCCAAGGGAGCAAACCAGAAATGTCGATGCTCTCGCAAAACTCGCCTCTACTCGAGGTGAAGACACGCTTGAGTCCATCCCCGTCGAATACCTCTCCAGGCCGAGTGTAGCAGAAGAGGAGGTTCACAAGGTCAATATTCATGAGGAGTCATGGTTTACACCAATCTCGAGGTACTTAAGTGATGGAACGTTGCCTTTGGACAAAAAAGACGCTCGTAAGATGATTTACAAAGCTGCCCAATACACCCTACTAGATGGAGTTTTGTATAAAAGAGGCTTCTCCACCCCGCTCCTACAATGTATAGACAAGGGGGAGGCTTTAAAGGTCTTGTAAGAGATACACGAAGAAGAATGTGGAAATCATGCTGCGGGGCAATCCACGGCAAAAATGGCCATACGACAGGGGTATTATTGGCCTACCATGGAGAAGGACGCAGGCAATTTCGTGAGAAGATGTGACAAGTGCCAACGACATGCAAATTACCCTAGATAGTCACCAAATGAGTTGGTGAGCATGACTAGTCCGTGGCCCTTTGCTTTGTGGGGGATTGATTTGATCGAAGTGTTACTAACAGGAAGAGGAGGAGCGAAGTACGCGGTTGTAGCAGTCGATTACTTTACTAAATGGGTAGAAATGAATCCTCTAGTAAACATAACGGCTAAGCAAATCACCACCTTTGTCAACAAATTTAACGTCTCCAGGTTTGGAGTACCCTACAAGATAATCTCTGACAATGGGACATAGTTTGAAGGAGGGTTATTCAAAGAATATTGCAGTGAAAAAGGAATCAAGAGGAGTTTCTCCGGTGTAGTGTACCCACAAGCTAATGGACAGGTGGAGGCCATCAACAAGATCCTAAAAAAGAACCTGAAAACAAGGTTGGAAAAGTGGAAAGAAGCCTGGGTTGAAGAACTTCCCAATGTGCTTTGGGCCTATAGGACCATGCCCCATTCCACTACTGAAGAAATTCCTTTCGCATACAAGAATACGATGACCAGGCTAACCATGGAGCATTGGCTAAAAATTTAAACCTGTAGGAAGCGAGAAGAGAAAGGGCACAACTAAAGTTGGCAACGTACCAGCAACAGGCGGCAAGATACTACAACTCAAGGGAGCGAGAGAGGACGTTCAGGGTCAGAGACCTCGTGTTAAGGAAAGTTCTACCAAACATTCGAGACCAGAGTGCGAGTGTATTAGGGGCAAACTGGGAAGGGCCCTACCAAATTGCCCGGTGGTGACCCCTAACACCTACAAGCTGCCACGTTTGGATGATACCATGATACCCAGAGCATGGAATGCAGTGTTAGGAGTGTGTCCTAAAAGCGTGTAAAGACATTTTTTAGTACGAGAGAATTAAGATCGCATGAATGAATAAAAATAGTCAACAACGACAAATTAAAGTTATGGAATTCTTTAATTGGAGTAGTAAGTACGGTTTACTGAGTATCATAATGATACAAATAATCTAGATTTGGATTATTGATGTGGTAAGACATCTCGGTGAAGGTGCTTTATATAATATGATTATATATGACATGGACCGATATGAATTAAAGTCTTTATCCGAAAACCATTTAACAATAAAGACTTGTAATTCATATCATAACTGATGATCATTTATAGATCAACCTAAATCCTGAGTGTTCATGAACTCCTGTTCATGTTTATTTAATCTTTTGATTCATTCGTTAAGGTCTCTTCAAAGAATGAGGCTAATGACTTTTGTTTTGGAGATTTAATATCATGGATGGCTGGGAACATGTATCAACAATACGGAATCTAATCTTTCCTAACAGATCGTATATTAGTTCCCTTAAGGGTTAATTCTGGAACTGAATGATTTTGAGCTCAAATCTATATTTAGATTATAGATTAATTATTCACTAGTGAATTAATGGTACTTAAGGAATAAGAAGTAAATTAGAAAGGTTAAATGGTAATTCTCCCATTCTAATTTATGAACTAATTAATTAGAGGGTTGAACTATTGTAAGATGGTTATATCAATGGACGACTTAAGAAAAAGATTTATGTAAAAGTATATCTATAACATAAAGTGTGCAATTCTGAATTTATATCGGAGTAATATCAGAATTAATAAATTAACTATTATAATTAAAGAGTTTAATTATTTAGTTTCAATTTATTGGAGCTTAATGCTATAGGTCCATGGTCCCCGAAATGGCTCAAACAATCACTGTCAAAGGCAAATACAAAAAATGGGCAAAAAGGACTTATGTGATAAGTAAAATATTTTTCTATGTATCAAACATAATTATTATTTAATTATGTGTAATTAATTAATTAATAATTAATTAATTATTTGATTTAACAAAAATATAATTAATTTTGAATTAATTTATTTTTGGGATTTTTGGTATTTAAATAATAATAAAAATTGGGAAAAATCACATGCCTGCACGGCACTGTGCTACACGCATAAGAGATGGACTTAGTCTCTTGATTCCACAATTTTAGTTATTTAAATATTAAATAAATTATGAGATATTTTAATATGATTAAAATATTATTATTTAAACAAAAATCTGATAACTGATCAGTTATTTTGAATTTGTTTAAAATAACAAATATTTTAATATATTGGATATCAGTTTTCACAGAACGTAATTTTTCAGGGATAGAAAAATATCTTGGATTCTCTCAGAGAAAAGAGAACAGTGACAAAAACAAAGGTCATTGTTCTTCACAAAACCTAGGTCCAAACTTTATCAGATCTCATGTGTTGAGAACATCTGATAAATAGTTATTGCCTATTATTTGTATAGCGAGCCCACACTCGTTCTTTGTGTGCCTGAGAACATTTTGGAAGATCTTGGTGTGAGATCTCAGGATTTAGCCATACGAAAAGATAGCAGCAAGGAAGGACCTGAGGTAATTTTTCTATTCTTGTCCTTGATTCAATATATATATGAGTGTGAAGAAGTAGATCTAGAAATATTATGGGATTAATCTGCCAATTTGATTGTTGTTCCGCTACGCATAATCTCTGATTTGATCAACAAAAACCAACATGCAGAGCATCTAAAAAAATATTATCAATAAGACCTCCATGTCTGGGGCAAGAATTTTATTGCTTTGTCCAAACATGGAAGTTTAAGTTTAATAGCTATGAATTAGAGGGCTAGCTTAGACCCCTTGATATGTAGTAAGAACAAAGTCATTGTAGGTAGCTATGTACTCCACTCACTTCCAATAAATAAGTTTCTCTTTGGTACCCAATGAATATGTAGTAGGAACTCTCGTGTATGAGAAGAATGAATACACTATCTAACTCTCATTTTCAATAATTATCAAAATGCATGAGCAAAATGATCAAAGTGCCCAACGAGATAAATCTCGCCAACCACTTGGGGGCAGAGCATACAGCCAAAAAATGGTCCTAAAAGAGACCCTTATATATATATATATAAAGAGGGGTCCTAAAAAAGACCCTGATAAATAAGGAATAGGACTTTGCAAGGCACCTCTTGAGTTCACGAGGACTAGCTACCCTTATGAACATCAAGAAGATTAAAATGTCCTACAGGAAAAGCCTCCTAATAATGGCTGATACCTCCATGAGAGGAAAGGCCTCAGGAAGAGCATCCCCCAATAAGTCTAGAGCGGCCACCAAGCCATCTAGCCAAAAAGGGTCCTAAAATAGACCTTTACGAAAATATTACTGTGCATAATGACGAGAAGACGCTTCTCGCAAGAAGTAATAAGCGTGCACAAAAGTATATAAAAGGATGACTACAACCCAAAGGGTCAACATATCCTTATAGATACAATCAAGGTGCACCAAATAGAGACCTATCAAACCCCTTCGCGTAGGCTCGAAAGGACCTCAAGCATAATAAATAAAAAGTAAAAAAAACAAAGACCTATCGAACCCCTTTTGCGGGCTCAAAAGGACCTCAAGCATAGAGAAGCAAAAAAATGATCACAAATATATATATATATATAAAAATTGCGATAACGCGGAAGGACTTAGAAAAGCTCCAGAAAAAATGATCGACTCAAATGACAATACAACCAAATCGAGTTAAATAATAAAAACTGCAAAAGCAAAATCTCAAGGCCTCCTGCCGCGAGCATTCCACTCGGCCGCCTTGGCGACGGCATGTTCACCAAAGGACGAGAAATTGAAGTTAGGATTTTGTCTCCACACTCTATAGAGGGTGTGCTCTATGGACTTGTACTTGACCTCTGCCATAATTAGCCTCCAGGTAAATGACCGTCTCCTTCAACATCGCCACCTTGGCTTCTTCCCTACTCCTCTTTTTTGCCGATGAAGAGGCCTTCGCTAGGGCCTTCTCCAGCTTAAGCTTGGTGTTAGTAAGCTCATTCTCAAGCTCCTGAACTTTGACCGCTAGACAGTCCCTTTCAGCGTTTGACGAAGGGAGGTCCTGTTCTGAGTCGGCGAAGCTTTGTGCCACAAGAGATGCCTGAAGGAAAGCAAAAAGATAAAAAAATGATGAGCGAACAAAGAACCCCCGCAAAAAAAGAAAGATAACAACCAATGTAAGACACATGAACTCACCCAGGCTGTGGAGCGCACAAGGTTTTCCCCAAGCTCCATCATGTTAAAATTCCCGAGACCTCTCCACTCGGTCTCAGGAATACTCCCGGCAACCTAGGTATACCCTTGCCCATAAGAGGCCGCCATACGACCCACCCAGGGTGTCCCCTCCAAATCGGGGGTGCCCAGGTGAGCAGGGAAAGATGACCCACTGACTGAAGGAGGAGGAGGCGCAGAAACAATGGAAAAATGGAGCACCGAAGGACCAAGATTATTGGAAGCATGAGGAAGATTATCGTAGTCCTCGGAGAAGGGCACGACGAAGCACCCTGGCATGGCCTATGGACCGCGGAAGTGAGAGGCCATGTCGCGGTCCACAGTGGTAAAAGGAGGGCACCCCCTGGGGGACGGAGATGACCGGGGTGGGTTTCTATGTTCTGGGGGAAACCTCATCAGACAACCACTCCACATCACCCCGTCCAAGTGATGCTCGAGTAGGGTGTCCTTCTTCCATCGTTCAAAAATATTCCACAACAAATCAGGCTCTGAAACCATGGATAAACCATAGCAGTTAAGGTTAGCCATAGTGAAGAAATGGGAGACCATTTTTTAGCGGGGTTGGCATCGAGAAAGGTGTCCACTGGTTCTGCTTCTGACTCAGGAATGTCGGGGATACTAAAGCTCTCTACACAATCAACATAGTAAAAGGAACCCTCTATTAGGGAGACCTGGGAATTGGCTTTCTGCAGGAAATAGAAGCCTTTGGATTTAGGGGTGGGCATGAGGTTGTACATAATATGCACCTCTTGAGCCGTAGGAGCACGGCGGCTAAGCTCCAGAAACACCATGTATAGGCAGCTTAAAGTCAACCAGCTGTTAGGCGCTAGCTAGAGCGAAGCAAGGTCGAAATGGTTGAGGACCATGACGAAGAATGGGTGTAAGGGAATGGTCCCACCCGCCTTCAAGATGTGCTCACTCATGGCCACGTACCCCTTGGGGGGATTATCGACCCGACACTTGTTGGAAGGAACGTACAGCTTGTACTCTTTGCCAATATGGTATTTCTCAGATAACTCCAAAAGCCGGTTCTCCAACATGTTGGACACGATAGTAGATGCCAACAGAGGACCAGAATCTGGCCCCTGGGAGCCACCTGTCACCGCACTCTCTTTGACATATCTGCAAAACCCAAGGGAAAAGGTGAGGTCGAAACAGGGCACTTTACCCTCCATTTTTTCTTTCTAGCAAGAGTTTTCCACTGAGGCGTTGAGTGTGGAAGCACCGAGCAAGGGTGGATCGAAGACAAGGGTTGAGGGGAACTAGGGGAGACCTCATGGCAACTATAAGGGGAGAACGGGGCAGGAGGTTCAGGTGGGAGGTTTCCCTCCATGAACTCCAACTCCATTTGTAGATCCAAAAGGCTCACCCTAAGGTTTGCAATGTGGTCACTAAGTTCAAAGGGGAAAGGGACTCCATCTCCCCTCAAAACTGAATCTATTTCGCTCTCCACCACCCCGATTTTACACTTAAGTTTAACCATGTGCTCAAGGTGACGTATATGGGCCTTCCTCAATGTGTCATCGCCTTGGTAAGGGTTGTTTTGGGGGGACCCCGAGTCTGAAGTTAAGTCTACAAACTAGACCCCCGGAGGAATGCTAGTAGATCCCTCACATGCCATGGAACCTCGTCTCATAGGTAATAAGGGTGCACATGTAGGTGAAGGGGTTGCTACAAAACACAAAGGAATAGGCTCAAAACTTCTAGACATAAGCACTCGAAATGACAAACTACGGGGTACAAGCAATGGCATGTGCGTGGATTAGCTCACGAGGAGCTTCGGCCAAGGAAACCCATCCTGAGTAATGCTGAATTAGCCCGTTGAACATAACAAAGAAAGAAAGTATACCTTGAGTAAGTAAAATCGAGAACCGTCACGGTCAAAAGAAGGCCAAGGGTCAAAAGTACCGTCACGATCGAAAGAAGGCCAAGGGTCAAAAGCACGGTCGCAATCGAAATGAGGCCAAGGGCCGAAAACACCGTCACAGTCAAAAGAAGGCCAAGGGTCGAAAGTATGTGTCTGCAAAAATAAAGGAGAAAGGTGTTTTAGTCTCCAAGCACCTAGGACATTTGCATAAAAGAAAGGAATTTAATTAATAAAGAGGAAAGACAACCAAAATGAGTTTGTGGGGAATTGAACCCCTTACCACTTGGAGGAAGTGAAGACACTAATACCACCAAGCTTAAAAGATAAAATGTAAATATTATGCTTGTGATGAAGGTCTATTTATAAGAACCACAAACTCATCTTAGCCATTGAACACATTGCTTGATCAACGGTCAAGAAGAGGGCTTGGCACTTGCCTTGGGATCCGCGGATCACAATGATAGGCTCACATTCCCTCTCAAAATCTCATAATAGTCTTCAACTCCAAAGTGTGTTTTTCTATAATGTCAAAATGATTAAGCAAGCTAATACCTCGCGGGCATCCAAAAAGCATCTGTAGCAACCCAAATTCGCTAATAAGGCTTAAGGGCCTTGATTAGTGTGCCTGGAGGGCATAATGGAATTTATATGTGTGACTTTATTGAGTTAAATGCATGATTATGATTTAAAGCATGTTGTATGACTATTTGAATATTTGAGATGCATGACTATGTGTATTAGTATGCATGTAGGCCTTGATTGTGTTGAAAGGGCATAATTTTAATTTTGGCCATTTTGGGCACAACTGTATTGATATCTGTGATCTGTGACTCGAGACGATCCTAGAATGAGCGGATTAGCGGAAAGGTCAAAGCGGGAATTTATACCCGGCTTGGGTTAAGCCTGGGGAGTTTAAATGGGAATTTAGAGAATATATATATTGAGGTTAATTTTGATGATGAGGAATATATATATATTTGGTGATTAATTAGGTATTGGGTAGCAAGCGGGAAATTATTAGAGACACTCGAGGAATTAGTGGGAATTGGGTAAAATGACAAAAATGGCCCTACATTGATAAAAGGATGTAGAATTAATAGGGAGGGCATTTTGGTCAATAAGCTTATTAGAGATAAGTTTATCTAAGCTTTATACTTAGTGGGATTGGTAGAAAAGAGTTATAAGGCTGTAGAAAAGAAAGATAAAGGAAGAAAAAGAAAAGAGAGAAAAACAGAGGGGTTTTGTCTCAAAAGGAACGGTTTGTGGTTCTCCCACCATTTCCCTTCATTTTTCTTGGAGTTAATCTCAGTGGAGGGCTAGGGTAGGCTGAGCATCAAGGATCCTAAGCTAGACTTGAAGATTGGCAAGGGATTTGCAAGAACACATCAAAAGTTGAGGTAAGGTTTTAGAAATTTCAGTTTTAGGGTTTGACTGGTTTGAGCTGTGTATTTAAGCTAAATTGATGGGGATTTTAGGGGAATTCAGGCCAAGGTTGAGGAGGAGCAAGCTAAGGAGGTCTAGGGTTGAACTCAAGGTCGAATTTCCATCCACGGTATGAATTCTAAGTCTTTAACTTTGATGTTTGACTGAATTTCTGGGTTTAGGGTTAACTATGGTAGACTTTGAGTTTTAGGTTGCATGAGCTTGGGTTATGAGTTCTTGGGATGCTTAGGATGTGTGGGAGGTATTGATAAGTTTGTTTTTGGGTTTGGGAAAGATTTGGACAAGTTTGGGGTTGAATTGGTTGAAAGAAATCGCTGAAAACGAAATTGGGTGTTGCCTGTCTGCAACTAGCGCTACAACGCTAGTCTTTGGGCGCTGTAGCGCTAGGCCCTGTTTCTGGGGATGTTCAGTTCTGCTTGTTGCGCTATAGCGCCCTCTTTTGAGCATTGTAGCGCTACACTGTTCCCAGAAAGGGGTTTTTGGGTTATTTTTGAGGGATTTTGACCTAGGGTTCAGGGTTTGATTCCACCACCTTGTTTTGTGGATCGGGATTGGTCCCGGGGGGCTCGGGATTGGTCTCGGGGGGCTCGGGATTGGTCCCGAGGCTAGGTTTTGGACTTGAGGTTTGGTGATGACTTTGACCTATGAATTATGTTTAGGTGAGCGCTAGGGCTCGAGTGGGATCGTGCTTGAGGAGTCAAGTGATCAAAGCTATCGAATTGAAAGGTAAGAAAACTGTAGCACTCGAGAACAGGGCGTGGGCCCATAGTGTTATTGCAAGGCATGGCCCTAGACTGTATTACATGCTAGGGTATAACCTTATTTGAATTATCATATGTTTTAAAGATTATTTCGAATTGTACGATATGTGTAATTATAGTGAAATGAACGGCTAAGGCCGAGAGCGGCAAGGCCGAGAGCGGCGAAGGCCAGGAACGGCAGTGGAGCCGGAAGTAACACTTAGCACATGGAGTGCTTATAGTCAGGGTAGGACCCAATGGATACGTGGGGTATCCTTACGGTGAGGACCGAGACCCCAGGCTCTGGTAAGGCTTTTGGGGCGGCATGGCCGTGTTTGCTTAGTCTGATGGATGGCCTATTTATCTGTGGATTACATGTTAACTATATGATATGCATATGCTATTTACTATTTGAGTTTTCTTGCTGGGCTTTGGCTCGTGGGTGCTCCGTGTTGTAGGTAAAGGCAAAGAAAAAGTCAACTAGCCATGGGTATGGAGAGCGTGGGGGCGGCGCGTACATGTTCGATCTGCCTGACTGCTTTGGTTGGGGGCATTTTTGAATATGGCTGTATTAACTTGTTCTTTTGATAGTTAACCAAGTGTAAATCTATTTTTGAGTTGTAAATATTTTGTGAACCTTATTTTTGGGATCCCAGATGTTTGATACTTGATGCTTTCAATGAAACTAAGAATTTTCAAAGATTACAGCCTTAACTTCTAGTTTAGTCACACCTTTGGTTTTAGAAACCTCGTAGAGTCAGTTAATTGCACAATTTCTGTTTTAAACTCACTTAGTAACGGCTCTAAGGTAGTAGGGCCTTACAGCATCGAACCTTGAAGTCTACTAGAGAGCCTGAAGACCCACTCGTAGATTGGGGGGCAAGTGTGGATGCTAAAAATTCTACACTTGTGATAGACCCACATCTCGTGTTTATGGTCCTTTGAAGGTCCAAAGCCACCATGACAACCACCTCGTTGGTGTCTTGGAGCACTACCTCATTGAAAAAGGCATCAAACATGGTCTCGACATTACCATCGTTTCAGCCTTACGTCATGCCTAACACAGTCGTTTCACAAGAGTGGTCCTGCGAGGCACTTGCCTCGCGTTTCACTCAGAGGCCTCGCTTAGGGTCCTAGAAGCCATAATGGCCTCGCATAGCAGGACACACCTCACATCACCGAGGCGCCCAGATACATCGTACCCATGTCGTGTGCACAACCAACGAACTCGCAAGACACCACAGCCTTGCACCAATCTCCCCACGCCACCAGCTGCACCACGATCGCGTGAGACACCACAACCTCATCCCAGGCGCCTTGCGCCACTAGCCCATGTCTCACCAACACCATGCAAGATGCCCTCGCGACCTCATCTCGCTAGCATCACGCAAGACGTCCATGCGAGACACCCTCGCGACCCCATCTCGCCAGCATCACGCGAGACGCCCTTGCGACCCCGTCTCGACTGCATCATGTGAGATGCCCTCGCGACCCCGTCTCGTTAGCATCACGCAAGATGCCCTTGCGACCCCATCTCACACACAATCCTTCCTCTCCTGCCTTGTGGGAATGTATTTCCCATGATGTCCCATAAAGGTTCCAATACTTAAAGTTTAAGAGTGCAGGGTACATGATGAGTACAAGAAAACCCTCGAGTGACTCAAAAGAGATTATACAGATATAAAGTACGTACAAGGGTACAACTCTGAATGCCCCAGGTGACTGACCCTAAAGACCATGTCAGTCATGCAGTTGTCGTACGAATGGGGTACCTGATGTGGTCCTTCTCAGCCAAACTCTGACGCCCTCATGACCCCGTCTCACCAGCATCATGCGAGACGCCCTCGCGACCCTGTCTTTCTTGCATCACGTGATACGCCCATTCAAGATGCCCTTGCGACCCCGTCTCACTAGCATCACTCGAGATGCCCATGCAAAACGCCCTTGGGACCCCGTTTCGCCAGCATCACGCGAGACGTCCACGCGAGACGCCGTCGCAACCTCGTCTCGCTAGCATCATGCGAGATGCCCACGCGAGACGATCTCGTGACCCCATCTCGCCAGCATCACGCAAGACGCCCTCGCGACCCTGTCTTGCCAGCATCACATGAGACACCCTCACAATCTTGTCTTGCCAGCATCATGCGAGATGCCCACGCGGGACGCCCTCGTGACCCTGTCTCGCCAGCATCGGGTGAGACGCCCACGCGAGATGCCCTCGCGACCCCGTCTCGCACATATTCCTTCCTCCCGTGCCTTGTGGGAATGTATCTCCCATGATGACCCATAAAGGCTCCAACACTTAAAGTTTAAGAGAGCAGGGTACATGATGAGTATATGAAAACCCACGCGAGACGATCTTGCAACCCTGTCTTGCACATAGTCCTTCCTCCCGTGCCTTGCGGGAATGTATCTCCCATGATGACCCATAAAGGCTCCAACACCTAAAGTTTAAGAGAGTAGGGTACATGATGAGTAGAAGAAAACCCAAGAGTCACTCAAAAGAGATTAGACGGAGACGAAGTACGTACGGGGGTACGACTCTGAATGCCCCAGGTGATTGACCCTAAAGACCATGCTAGACAAGTAGTGGTCGTACGAATGTGGTACCTGATGTGGTCCTTCCCAGAAAATCTCTGATGTTCGTACTAAGAAAATGGTGGAGGTATAACTATGTATTAAAGTAGAGGTGCTCCCATAGACCCTCGGCATGTACTAGAGACGACCACCATTCTCCTAGCACCACTATTATCTACAGACTGCATATGCAGGGTCATGTCCCCAGGGACCACCATGTACAATGAGCCAATAGTGCTCTACTATAAATCCAACATCCCTTCACCTGAGAAGGGAGGAGCATTGTTGGAAGAGAATTTTGTAACCACACATTGTTAATGGAATAGACACTACACATTCTTTCTATTTTTCATTTTGAAATTTCAGCATTTACATTTTTGTGTTATGGAAATCATAAGAAAGTTTGCTAAAGTTCATTTGATTTGAATCTATTTCTTTCATAACTCACAAAGTTCTCGATCTAACTTAGTTGACGAGTTCGTACTATCAACCCTAGTCAACTATATAAGTTGTCCTCATTGGTAAGAAGTGAGTTTACTTGGTGTATCGATCCATGATAACCCATATCGAATCATGTTGACCAACAGTCCTGGATAGTCCCACCATGAAATCCATCGTGATATCCTCCAATTTCCACTCTGGGATGTCCAAAGGTTGTAGTAGCCTTCCTAGCCTCTGATGCTCAACCATGACCTATTGACATGTCAAGCGCTTAGCCACATATTCTGCCACATCCCTTTTCATCCCAGGCCACCATTACAGCAATCTCACTCTCTGATACACCTTCATGGTGTCTGGATGCAAAGACTAAGGAGTAGTACTAGATTCATCCAGAATCTCCCGCCTCATTGCAGTGTCCATCGGAACACATATCCAGCCTTTGTTTCTCAACAAGCCCATATCTGACACTGTATAATCTCTGGACATTCTAGCTAAAACATCAATCTCTGATCTTGGTCAGCTATGGATCACCCAACTAACCTTCTTGTATTCTCTCCAACGAGGTAGACTACAACGTAATGTTGGCCAACTGGCCTACCAACAACTTTATGCCAGATCGAAGGTCTATCTTTGAGAATATCCTTTCACCCTGCAACTGGTCAAATAGATCGTCTATCCTTGGAAGAGGGTACTTGTTCTTAATTGTTAACTTGTTCAGTTCTCTATGATCAATACGCATCCTTAGAGAACCATCCTTCTTCTTCACAAAAAGAACTATTGCGCCCCACGGTGAGAGACTAGATCTAATATAACCAAAGTCTAATAGCTCTTATAGCTGTACCTTCAATTCTTTTAATTCTACTGGGGCCATTCTGTAAGGTTCTCTAGACACTGGCTCCATCCCTGGTGCAAGTTCAGTCACAAATTCAATCTCTCTGTGTGGCGGCAACCCTGATAAATATTATGGAAACACATCAAGAAACTCACAGACTAGTTTGGTCTCCTCTGGTCTCACTGGCATGACCTGAGTGGTATCAACCACACTGGCTAAGAATCCTATGCAACCCCCTTGCAATAGATCTCTAGCCCTGAGAACATATATCATAGGTATAGAAGGTCCATGCACAGTGCCAACAAACACAAAAGGATCCTCACCTTCAGACTCAAAGGTTACAATCTTTATTCCACAATCTATGGTTGCCCTATACTTCACTAATCAATCCATACCAAGAATCATGTCAAAGTCGGTCATAACCTACTCTATCAAATCAATTGATAACTCTCTACCCTCCACTGTCGCGGGCAATGATCTGACCCATCTTCTGGATACTAATAGCTCCCTAGTGGGTAATAAGGTCCCAAAACCCACATCATAATAATCACATGGTCTACATAGTCTATCAGTAATTCTACTAGCACCAGAATAATTCAAAATAGTATAAGGGGTTCCAGCACTAAAAAGCTGACCTATGACTTCTGAGGGACAAACCTCAGCTTCTGCCTGAGTTAATGCAAACACTCGAGCTGGGGCTGAGCTATCCACCTTTATTGGCTCTTCCTTCCTTGCTCTCGGGTAATCTTTCCTCAAATGTCCCAGTACCCTGCATAAAAAGCAAGCTCTTGTCCGACACTCCCCTAAATGGCGCCTCTTGCATCTAGGGCACTCAGGAAAAGTTCTCCAGACCTCATGGCTGCCCTAGTGGGCCATCATAATACCATGTGGTCTTCTATCAGGACCTTGAGCTGGGAAGGAATCAAGAGACTTCCTCTTTTGATCAATGGAGCCTCTGCCCCTACCTAAACCTATAATTGGAGGTCCCGCCCTCCTAATGTCTCTCATGGCTGCATTATCACACTAGATTTTGTTCTCTGCGCCCTCAGATGTGAGCGCCTTTTCAACCACCTGTGCATAAGTAGTAGCTCTAGACACGGTGGTAATACAAACATCATGGGCTATCCTACGTTGTATCCCCTGGAGAAACCTCTCCTTTCTAGTCCCATTAGTGGGCACCAGTTCCATTGCAAATTTTACCAGTCTATCAAACTTTAAGGCATATTTAGCCACTGACAAACTCCCCTGAAATAGCTGGCAGAACTCTTCAGCTTTTGCTGCCCTAATCATATTATTATAGTACTTTTCATTGAATAGAGTCTGAAACTCTTCACAACTCAAGGCATTGTCATTTCTGGTCTAGGATATCACTTCCCACCAAATTCAGGCATCCTCCCGAAACATATATGTGGCACAAGCCACCCTCATAAAGTCAAGGATGGTGGTAACAATGCTCATCCATTGCTCGGCCTTAGCTGGATCCGCACTACCCTAAAAAACTAGAGGGTGCTGTTTCCTGAACCTTTCATAAAGAGTTTCCCATTTATTCCCAGCCTTTGGCGGCTGCTCAACTGTTCGCATCGTTACAGGTGGTGCTTTTGAAAAAATGTTCCCTGTAGGAACCTGTTGTTGTCTCAGGAGGCATATTTCTTCTTCTTGCCTCAATACATTGGCTTGTAAGTCAACAAGCAACTGTTCCCAGTGATCAGGAGCTGGCTGAGGGGTCTGACCCTGGTCATTATCCTGACCCTGGTCATTATCCTGACCCTGGTCATTATCCTGACCCTGTCTGTCATTTTGGCATTGATCTTCCTGGGCAGCTGATGAATCTGCTTGTCTTGGAGGCATTCTTTCAACTTATACCTTGCTGCAATAATCAATGTGGTCAGTTAGGTAATGATAACTAAACCTCTTGCCACTTCATGGTCCAAGATCAAGCAGAAATTCATCCCTGTTCGACAGACATGCTAATAAGCATGTCGATTCATAACACCTAACAATATACATTTAGCACCTAGAAATTAAAAATTAATGATGCTAATCAGCATGTTCTAGCAATATCAGTGCTAATAAGCACGTACTTGCTCATCATGCAGCTGTCAAGGGCCAGCCTTATTAGTGTAACTCATGCAGGCAGATAAACCATTTATATTCTATTCAAGCAATTAAGCACATAACCACATAAATAGTTACCTAGGTCGAGCTTGTCTTCAGTGGTGAGTGTACATGCCTAGCCAGTCTACATGAACCCTAAACCTTGGCATGCTCTGATAACAAATTGTCACGCCCTTGTTAGCCAAGATCATCACACTGTGTACTTTAAATAGTGCTTAACTCGCTAAACGAGTCATTAGGCCATAAACGTGCATCTAAGTGTTATTAATGGCCACGGTTAAAAATCTCGGTCAAAAGGAATGGATATATTTTATTTGAAACATTAAACTGTGCATGGGATCCCATAAAAGTGTTTACAAAGTTGTTTACAATCCAAAATGGTCATTACAATTCAAAAGTTACAATCCGCCAAACTAAGCTACAAAAGTAGGGTTAAAATTGTTTTTCCCTGAGAAACACCTTGGTTGTTATGGTCAAGTGGCTGCATATGTACACATCGCCATCTATGCTCTCCATTCAAGGCTGGGTAAGCTTCTCTTGTCCTTTACCTACACCACATAGCACCCGTGAGCCAAGGGTCAGCAAGAAAACTTATTACTGCATGTATAAAAGCATAAATAAATAATAATTCTTGGGCTCGTAGCCCAAATCAGATGATGACTATTAAGTCATGCTAGGGTCCTGCGCCCTGGATCAATGACTGTTAAGTCATTATGGGGTCCTGCGCCAAAGATAGATGACTATTAAGTCTACATGGGGTCTTGTGCCCTGAATAGATGACTAATAAGACATCCTAGAGTTCTGGACCCTAAGTCATGTGACCATCTAGTCACTTGAGTCTTTTAGCCCTGGCTCTGAGTAACTAGCCATAGACTAGCCAAGGACTTTAGTTTTCTTCAACCATAGGGTCAGACGAGCGTATAATGCTCTGTTGATTAGATCTAAACATATCGACCAGTGCTCGCTGTGCTATTACCGTTATTGACTCATAAGTCGATGCCATACCACCAACGTTCAGTACTATTGCCGATCCTGACTAATAAGTCAGAGATTCATGACCAGCACTCAACATTATTGTCATTTTTTACTAATAAGTCAGTGCCACTCACAAGTAGGCAATGCAATCAGGCATTTACAATGCAACAAATGTCCATAAATAGAGCACAAAACATGCCTCATCAATAATCATGTATGTCACATAATGGGTGCAGTTTTCCTACCTCAGGTTCAAGCATAAAATAAGTTAAGAACGACCCTTGGGAACGATCCTATCCTTAGGCCCTTAGTAGTAACCTAATCATAACCAAATATGAAATCCCATCAATAAAATGAGCAATAAAAGACTCATGGACTACAACCTAGTCCCCAGGACCTTGAATCCTAATAAAACAGTTAATAGATTTTATCACGAGCCTTGAGGTTCGATAACCCGCGCTTAAAACTAAGTAAAACCATGCCTGACTCAAAAAGAACAGGCGGACTGCGACCTGCCCCAAGGGTCGCGACGCACCTCTCAAACACACAGGCAACCTATCTGGGTGCCAGGTGAAGGCCACAACTTGCCCTTGAAGGTAGCGGCACGCCTACCAGACCGAGCCCAGGGAAAGCTCTGGGGTTCACTCAAGTTGCAGCTTCCATGAACTCAGTGGCGAATTGACCCTGCGAACCCAACTCCCTTGCATTTTCTTCAATCCTAACTCAGCAAAAACTTCCACCAAACAATCCCAATATTAAAACCAAACAGTTAAATCAAACATCAAAACCACACTACCACCAATCTAGCTATAAAACCTAAGGCTACAATCACTCAAAACACCATCAAATACTCAGTTCTACAACCAAGCTCTCAAGCTTTCAAACAACATAAAATACAGTAAAAACCTTGAAGTTAAAGCTGAGAATCCTTACCTCATTGCCAGAATTATCTCTATGCTTTACTCAATCAAGAACCTAACTTAAATAGCTCCAATTTTCCCAACCTCAAGCTTCAAAAATCAACCGAGTGAGTGAGAGAGAAGAGAGAACCCCTATTTTCCTGCCTTGGTTCCTTCTACAGCCTACTTGGCTAAGTATATCTATAAGCCTAAATGATCAAAATACGCCTAGGGCCATCTAAAACCCGCAAAGCCAGCCAAGGGAAAATTTGTAATTTCCACCTACCCCGTTAATCATAATTAACGTCCTCCAACTCTTGCTACGCTCAATATCCTCAAATAATTATCAAATCATTTCCCATTGCCCACTCATGCCTGGTAATGTACTAAGCACCAAATTACCTCTAGGCTCACCCCGAGCCCGATATTTAATCCCGTTATGACCAAATTGTTAACTTGATTTCTAGGATCGTCTCATGCCGAATAGCTCAAACATATCCACATCATAATGTGGTCTCACCCATATATCACATACATGCCCATAAATATACAAGTATGCCCTCAATGGGCCAAAATTACAAAAATGCCCTTCTAATAAGAAACAGGCCCACATACCTGCAAATATCATCATATAATAACATAACTCACATAATCATGCATATAATCACATAATAATGCATTAAATCAATTATGGCCCTCCATGCCCCCTAATCCTGGCACTAAGCCACATTAGGGAATTTGGGACATTACATTCACCATGGTAAGGCTTGAGGATATTTGGGAAACAGGGCAAGTTCAGCCCTAGATTTGTTGGACCATTTGAGATCCTGGAGAGGATCAGTCAGGGGGCCTATAGATTGGCCTTACTATCAGCCGTACACAATGTATTTCATATTTCCATGTCGAGGAGACATGTATTAGATGAGACTTATGTGTTGACTTATGAGGATCTGGAATTGGAGACTGAGTTATCCTGTGAGGAACAGCCAGTCCAGATATGAGACAGAATAGATAAGGTTCTGAGAAGCAAAACTATACCTTTGGTAAAGGTATTACATAGAAACAATAAGGTCAAGGGAGCGACTTAGGAACTAGAATCAAATATGGGGGATCTATATCCCCAGCTGTTTAGGTTAAATTTTGAGGATGAAATTCCTGTAAGGACGGGATAGTTGTAACATCCCAAATTACCAAATGTTTACCCAATAATGGCTCTTGATGACGTGGTAAGAACTTATTACATGTGGTTGGCACGTGTGTAAAGACCCGAATTCACTAATAAGGCTTAAGGCCCTTGATTAGTGTGCCAGGAGGGCATGTTGGGATTTATGTGTGATTTTATGAGTTGAATGCATGGTTATAATTTAAAGCATGTTATTTGACTATTTGTTTATCTGAGATGCATGGCTATGTATATTAGTATGCATGTAGGCCCGGATCGTGTTAGAAGGGCATAACTGTAATTTTGGCCATGTTGGGCATAGCTGTATTGATATGTGATAATTGTGTTATGAGAATTGTACCACGTGAGTGTGGTGTTCTTATTGTGATGCACGTGCCGAGACGGTCCTAGAAAGCTAGTTAACATAAGAGTCACAACGGGATTTTGTACCCGGCTCGGGAGGAGCCTAGGGGTACCTCGGGAATTTTATGGTTAAGTAGAGTATTAGCGGTTAATGGTTATTGGTGATTTAGTAACTTGGGTAACCATTAGTTACTGCTGTGGGTAACAAGTTTAGTTGGAAAATGGTAGAATTGAAATATTAGTGAAAGGACTAGAGTACCCTTGAGGAATTAGTTGAGAAAGGATCATTTGGAGGGGTAGCATGGTCATTTGGCAAGGGTAATAGGCAATTCTCATCTGGGTTTTAGTGGGTCACGGTTTGGGTATTTAGGGTCATTTGATGCCTTGATAAAATTGGAAGAGAAGAAGAAGAAAGGAGAAGAGGTGTAGATGGGGCTGAAGTTTTGAGACCTAGGAGGAGATTCAAAGGGATTTGAGGAACCAAAAACCAGATTTGAGCTAGGACTACTCAAGGTAAGATATATATTCTATTATTTCTTGGGTTCAAGGTTGATTTCTCAAAGTTTTAGTGTGGAATTTAAAGATAGGATGGTTGGTTTAAAGTTTGAGGAATTTGAAACTCTAGATGAGATTTTTAAGTGTGATTGTGTTTTGATCTTGATACTAACGTTGTGATTATTAATTGGTTTTGATTTGGGAGCTTTGGGATGGCTTAAGGTGAGGTTTTAAGCTTGAAAATGGTGGGTTTTTCTGGGTTCGAAGGGTCGGGCCACGGCATGGTTCTTCGAGGGCCGCGGCCCTTGAAGGCTAAGATGCGCTGAGGATGGAGGGTGGGCCGCGGGATGGTCCTTGTAGGGCTGCGGCCCTTACCTGTTTCGGGGCATTTTTGTGGCCTTGTTTGGGGGCCATGCCGCGGCATGGTTGGGCCATGCCGCGGCGCTTAAGGAATTTTGGGATTTTGAGAATTTAGGCTTGGGAATTTAACCTAGGGTGCTCGGGGTTGAGTCTTTTACCATATTTGGTGAAGTTCAACGTTCCGAGTACTAGAGCTTGGCTTGGAAGCTCATTTAAGGATGTTTCATGTGTGTTGTGACTAGGATATTGGAGAGGCTCGTGCTAGAGGACCGTGCTCGCGGCTTGAGTGCATCAGGAGGCTCGGAATACAAGTAAGAAAACTATAACACCCGTAGGAGAGGGCATGGGCCCATAGTATGATTGCGGGGCGCAGCCCTATGTTGCATGTTGCATGATGAGATGATTGCAGGGCGCGGCCCTATATTGCATTACATGTTAGGGTTCAGATTTAAATGAATTGATATTTGTTTGAATGTTGTTTGATTTATCCTATATATGATCATAGTGAATTGAACGGCTATGGCCGAGGGCGGCAAGGCCGAGAACGGCAGCGGGGCCGGAAGTAACACCTAGCACATGGGATGCTTATGGTCAGGGTAGGACCTAGGGGATACGGGTGATATCCCTACGGTGAGGACCGAGACCCCAGACTTCGGTAAGGTTTCGGGGGCGGCATGGCCGTGTTTGCTTAGTCTAATGGTTGACTTGTTTATATGTGGATTATCTGTTATGATAAACTGTATAAATTGCATATGTTATGTTCTGCATGAGTTTTCTTGCTGGGCTTCGGCTCACGGGTGCTCCGTGTTGCAGGTAGGGTAAAGACTGAGTCAACCAACCATGAGTACGGAGAGCGTGAAGCGACGCGTACATGTTTGGCCTGCCCGACTGCTTTGGTTGGGGGTTTATTCGAAAATGGCTGTAATAATCTATGATTTTAGAACTGATCAACCGTAAACTTATTTCAAGATGTAAATAACTTTCAAACCTTATTTTTGGGATCCCAATTGTTTATTACTTGAAGTTTTTATGGAAACGACGCATTTTTAAAGATTACAGCCTTAATTTTTAATTAGTCACACTTTCGTTTCAAAAACCTCGGTTAGCGAGTTAATTGCACAAAGTTTTCTTTTAAAACTCACTTAGTAACGACTCTAAGGAAGTAGGGCGTTACAACGTGGCAACGTCAAAGTGAAGAGGTGTTGTTTGTCTATCGACCAACGCCTTGTTGCTTCATGAAATCTCGCGATTAGACGCGACTAGTCGAGATCAAAGAACCAGGGTTCCTCAAATTGATGTTGAATTCCAATGCCATGATCAAAGCCTTAGTAGAATTACAACTTTTCGGTGGATAATCGCACTATGATCTTTCTATGAATCTTCAGAAAAAAAAGGTTCAAAAGTCCCTTCCTTGAGCCATCTCATGCATATTTATAGGCTCAAGGAGAGTTACATATGACAATGGGCCTTAATTCCCCTTAATATCAGCATATAAAGGCAATAAAAAGAATATAATAAATGTAGTTATTACAAGATTACATAGGTTGTTACCACATTGTTGGGGTCGAACCACTATAAATCATCTGCGTCATTTCTTTCCAATTGATTCCATTCACGATTTCCTTCTTATTTCTTTGTCGTATTTCTGACTCCGTGTCGTTGGCCGAATCGAGGGTCAACATTCTGGTGATTTCATTGAGAGTTTGATCAAAAAGCTTTTAAGAAAATCAAATGGCAAAGACATCCAAGAGAGCTGGACATACCGCTGGCGCTGCATCATCTCAACCTCCTCCTCCAAATGTGGCTGAGAATGAACCACATTGGGAATTCAAAGAGGAGGAATTAGATTCGGAGACACTGAGGGCAACACTAGGGGTGTTGCAGGACGAGTTGGCCAATCTGAAGGCCAATAAGGAGAATGCAGCAAAAACCTTGGCGCTGCAGCAAAGGGAGATTGAGCGTCAGCGCCAGGAGCTGAATGAGCAGTAGGCAGACATGGACCGTCGGTAGAGGGATTGTAACGACCCAAATTTCCTAATAAGGTTTAGGACCTTGATTAGGAGGACGGGAGGGCCATAATTGATTTACTATGCTATTATATGATTATATGCATGCTTATGTGGGTCATATTATTATATGACCATAAACGCATGCATGGGGCTATATACTCTGCTATGAGGGTATTTTGGTAATTTGGCTCGTTGAGAGCGTAATTGCATACTTGTGTGTATATTGGTAGGCTAATGTTGAGACCACATTATTACGTGGATATATCTGTGATCTGTGACCAGAGACGATCGCAGTGAGCGGTTTAGCGCAAAAGTCATGGCGGGGATTTATACTCGGCTCAGGGTGAGCCTGGGGTATAAATGGGAACATAGTGAGTATAATGGAGTCTATTTTGACATCGAGTAATATAATTGGTGATTAATTAGGTATCAGGAGGTAAGCGAAAAATATGAGAGACACTTAAGGAGTTAGAGGAAATTGGGGTTAAATGACTAAAATGCTCTTAAGTGGATTAAAGGGTTAGAAATAAAAGGGAGGGCATTAAGGTCATTTGGCTCTTTAAAGATGGGTATTACTGAGGCTTTGTGTTAGTGGAAGTGGTAGAATACTAAAGAAGTCTGAAGAAGGAAAAGAAAGAAAAGAGAAAGGAGAGGAAAATAGAGCTGGTTTTCTCTAGGGTCGGTTTGTGGTTCTCTCACCACTTGTCTTGGGTTTTCTTGGAGAAAAGCTCAAAGGATAGCTAGGTTAGGCTGAGCATTAAGGATCCTAAGCTAGGCTTGAAGAATTGGCAGGGGTTTAGCAAGAACACACCATCACTTGAGGTAAGACTTTGTAGCTTCTTCAGTTTCCGGTTTTAGTTTTTGACCTATGGTGTATATGCTGGACTTGGTGGGAACTTTAGGGAAATCAAGCCAAAGGTTGAGGAAGTGCAAGCTAAGGAGGTGTAGAGGTTGTCTTGAAACTGAATTCCCATTAAAGGTATGGAATTCTAAGCTTTTGACTTTGATGTTTAACTGATTTATGCTGAGTTTTGATGTCTAGAAGTGGCTATGGTGAATTTTGAGATTAGGGATGCATGTGCTTGAGTTCTGGGTAGTTGGGGTGCTTGGGATGAGTGGACTGTGTTGATAAGGTTGTTTTTAAGTTTGGTGAAGGATTGGAGAAGTTTTGGTTGAGTATGGTTCGAGGAAATCGCAGGAGGGAAAATTGGGAGGTTGTCTATCTGTAACTAGCGCTACAGCGCTAGCCTTTGGGCGATGTAGCGCTAGGCCAAGCTTCCTGGGGGATTTTGCTTCTGCTTGTAGCGCTGTAGCGCCCTCCTAAGAGCGCTGTAGCGCTGCCCTGTTTCTAGAAAGGGATTTTAGGGTTATTTACAAGGGTTTTTGACCAAGGGTTCGGGGTTCGATTCCACCACCTTGTTTGGTAGAACTAGGACTTCCCGGGGGCTCAGGATTGGTCCCGAGGCTAGGTTTTGGACTTGAGGTTTGGTGATGACTTTGACCTATGGTTGTGATTAGTTGAGCGCTAGGGCTCGGGAGGGATCGTGCTCAAGGAGTCAAGTAATAAAAGCTAGCGAATCGAAAGGTAAGAAAGCTGCACCTGCTTATGTGGTTAGGTTGGGACTAAGTGTTCCCTATGTTTGTGTGCTTTGTTATATGAATGTGATTGACCATGTGAGCATGATGGGACTAAGAGCTCCCTACATTTGTATATCATGTCATGAGATAGTATTATTATGCCATGGGACATGCGATAACCGGCCTAAGGGTGTCGGAATCAATATTTGCGCACAGGGCACGGCTCGGCCACTGGTAGCTGAGGTAGCTTATTTATCACTGAGCTCGGTTAAGGTGGCTGGAGTCAGTGAGTATTACACTGGGGGCGGCCTAAGTGAGCCGAAGACAGTGTGTTAAATAGAGGGTGTGACCTAAGGGCGCCGACCCTGAATATTATTTGATGGGTGTGATAAACTGTTGATTACAAACGTGAATATTGTGTTATGGATATGATTGGTTGACTGTCTGGATGATAAATTGTTAATCTGTTGAGTGTTATCACTGATTGGATAAATGTTTTGAGTTGTTGAATTCCTGGTTGTGCATTGTGGAATATTTGATTGATGATGTTGATCTTGCTATGATATCATGCTTTCTTGCTGGGCCTCGGCTCACGGGTGCTACGTGGTGCCGGTAAAGGCAAGGGTAGGCTGGATCAACCATGAGTTGGAGAGCTCTGGGGGCGAGGTGTACATTGTCAGCTGCTCGGCCGCAACGGTCGAGGAATTGTGCAGGGACGGAAACCTAAAATGTATATTTTTCCATTAGAGTGGCTTGAATTATTTGTAACTCTTGGAATTTGCTGTAACTAAGTCATCTAAACCCTGTTTTGAGTTTCCATGTATTAAACAGTCATTTTTAATGAAAATAGTCTGTTTGTGACCAAAATCTTTTATTCCTAATCCGTTGCTGACGTTGAATTCACATTTTGTTTAAATGACTTGATTAGCAAGTCTTGCACTATTTTAAACACACAGTTACAACTTGGTATCAGAGCCGTCTGGGTTATGGGTTCCTGAAGATTAGCTGGACATGTACACTCCCCGCTAAAGACAAGCTCGACTCAAGGGTTTGTAGTGGAATACATGAAATTGTATGCTTAAGTGCTTGAATAAAATATGAGTGTATTAATTGGTATGATTAATAGGGAGCATGAGATACTGATAGGGCCTGACCCTTGACTGATGTGTGATGACATTAAGGCATGCTGATTAGCATTGCTCTTGCATGTGGATGAATACATGGATATGGTTAATTGGACTCAGTTTTGGTTTTGGTAAGGATAGAGGATGACGGTTGGGGGTTGGAATCCTCCACCTGCCCCTGAGATTCGCAGCAGATGTTTGCTGATATATGAGTCAGGCTGTGAGGTCTGATAGAAGGGATTGGATGGATGAAAAAGGCAGGTTACTAAGGAGGAACATACAAGAATCATTTTATGGAAGGTCTTATAAGTATTATCCTCTAGTTTCGAGGAAGGTTTTGATTTGTTTAAGAATCGATTAGTGAATGGGTGTGGTTAATCCTGTTCTTAGTAATATGAGAAGGATAAATTGGGACAGAGTAGTCGTATTAGGCATTTGTGGCAAAAGGATGTCGAAGGTGGTAAAATAGCGATAGTATATATCACCAAGTTTGCTGGATTGATTGATCCACTTTAGGTTATGGTACAAATGGATGAAGCCGGAGATGATAAGTCATTTGTGAGTTAAACTCTGAGATGGTTGTCTGTGCTTGGGCAGTAGAGAGAGGGCCTCATTATCTAAGATGAAAGGAATACAGGTGATGATATTTTCGTTCGTGGAAACTTAGTAAGTGTGGCTACTTAGTGATCGGCAGAATGAGAACCTCTGGTGGTTTTATGGCTCCTGGTTTGGATAGGAAAAGGGTTCAGTTTACAGGTTGGTCAGCAAGACAGGGAAGACTGGAATATTTTACTCATTTAGAGCCCAGGGTTAGTTCCTCAGAAGTGACCAGTGGATTGGATAGCTTCTGCTCTGGTTAGAAAAAAAGAGCTGGAAGGACTTGGTGCTGTGTGTCTATTAGAAAGGATTCAGATGAGTATTTGTTGAGGGAAGTTAATGTGTTACATAAGGGATAACCCTAGACAGTCATGAGCATCTCTTGAAGTACATTGATTAGACTGAATGGAAATTAAATTATTCAGTAAGGATGCAAATGAGTATGCAAGAAGCTTTTGGGTACAGTTCGAAGCTTGAGTATGGAAGGATTTGGTATCAGGGACGCAATGAGGAATGATATTAGTTTGGCTTAAGGAATTATTGGATCACCTGAAAAGTATGCGATTTATAGGTGAATTTGGCATAATATTGTATCATGGGACTCGTGAATATTGCCTACTAGGGATGACGAGTTTAAATGCCTCATTACAAGACAGGACGATGTCTTCAGGAGTTGATCATTGATCTGGTTATTACTAGATAAGGATCAAGGAGAGAGACATCTCAGGAAGTATTACTTGTACCGAGAGGGGTGTGATGTATTAATAGTAAGGATTTCTAATCATTATTTACTTCAACGACATGGGTAAGTTTGACAAGCAAAGAATAGGGAAATGACGTGGATGGGTTGCATTCAGGTTCACCAGCGACGGGTTGTACTACTCCCCAGCTAGAAGTGGAACGTGAACAATTACCATACTGATGATATCACGACTGAAGCAGCAGGGTCAGAGGTAAGGTTTCAGAAGGTATTAACTTCATTCTTCAAAGGTATTCAAGGTTAAGCTACAGGAAGAGAAGAAATCAGGTACGAAGAGGTTTGATCGGAAGCACACTAAGACCAATGAACATATCAGCTACTACTTGAAGTATCCTCGAAGACAGTTACAACGTAAGGATTTTGAGTATGAAGAGTTGGTTAAGTATGGGGAACAGTGATGGGTTGTAAGAAAGGAGCAGTAACTCTTGAGTTTAAAAGGGGAAATCCTTGTAGTGGTTAGCATTTGTACCTGGAGTGGGAGATCTATTGCAGGGGAATGATTAGAACCTTAGCTAGTGTGATGGACACTACTTGAGTTGTATCAGTGGGACAGGACAGACTGGATTAGTTTGTGAGATTCCAGATAAGTATCCCAGAAGTTTGTCAAGGAGTACGTCTGCGTAAAGAGATGGAATGGGGATAAGATTGATGTCAGTGATGGAATCAGATCTAAGACGTTGTATTGAATGGTTTTAACAAGGCTGTGAGAATTAAAGTCTCAATTGTTGAATATGATGATATTTTTCAGGAAGGATCTTTGATCTGGTTATTACCTGCTAGAGATCAGGAATGGTTAAGGGTCTTTGATCTGGTTATTACCAGCTAGAAACCAAGGACGGTTAGGGATCTTTGATCTGGTTATTACCAGCTGGAGATCAGGGAAGAGGATAGGCAGGAGATTGCTATTATATTAGAAAGGGCACTGAGGATGCTGAGTCATGTGTTGAGGGTTTGGTCAATGCCAAATGGTTTTTGTGAAATAGGTAAAAAGAGTATTCAAAGATTATCTAAATTGGATTTGTGATTATCTTGATCGACGATATAGTAATGTATTCTGGTTGGAACTTTGTCAAGGTTAAAAAGAATGCCTTGGAGGTAAGAGTTTCCTTAAGCAAGCATGGTGGTACATGTATTTGGCTTGAGTTCTGCATCTTTTTACAGATTGGAATCAATTGTTGAGTTGTTATGACACTCCAAGACAGGAGGAAAGTGATGGTCTATGCACGATGTTGGTTAAAATATCCGACTAAAACTAGAGTGGAGTTTCTAGTGGGCTTGATAGCGAGTTGATACTTGGAATTATTATCTTATGAAGGATCAAGAAAGATAGTTAAGGAAATCCCTGATGAAAGGAATTAAAGGCAAGTCTTAATTGAGTTAGCTAAGGATTTTACAGTGTTATGTATAAGCTTATCGTGATATAAGGATCAAATCTGGACTCTGATGGGCACTGAAATTACATGGAAACTCTGGATGAATCTCGTACTACTCTTTTGGTCTTTTCATCTAGACATCAGGGAAAAGGTACCATAATTTAAAGGTTTTGTATTGGAGGCCTAGGTGGAGAAGAATATAATGGGAATAGGGAAATATCGTGATAGGTATCGCAGAGAGGCTGCCAAGACGGTTGGGTCATTGTGGACCAGCATCTGGGGAGAACTTGCTTTTATCAGTAAGGATAATTTATACAGCTGACCAGTATTCAGAACTCTAAACAAGATGGATGGTAAGTCTCCATGGGATTCGGGGTTAATTTCATTGAATGAGGACTTTATTTTATTCACAGGTCATGGGAGGATTAAGGAAGGCGATGAATGGATAATCGAAATCTGATGAATTTTATTATTTTCAAACTGATGGTAAATCAGGGAGAAAGGGAGTTATCTAGTTGTTGGAAGAACACTTGATAAGATGGAATACAATAAGGATTGCATATCATCCATTCGTTGGAATGTGATAAGTGAAATGTTGTATTTGGATCCTGAGGTAGTTCAGGGGATCATTGGAATTACTAAAAGGTTAGAGCATGGAAACTCACTTTTCAAAGTAAATGGAAAAGCTTTACTGAATTGGGAAATAAGAGTATGGAGTTTCAAGTGGAAGATGGTATCTTCCTTAGGATGTCATCAGTGATAAAGGGGGAGTGAAGAGCTAGTTGGACCCCAGAGTATTAAGGCTATTTAGATTTGGGAAAGGATTAGTGAGGTTGTTTTTAAGTTGATAACATTTTTTAGCACTGTTAGCTGTACGCGGTGTATTTTGTACTCCATGTTGAGGACATGGATTGGAGAAACTCATGTGTTGACTGATAGGAATCTGCAGTTAAGATGGAGTTATTTCATGTGGAGTGACCAGTTCAATTATGAGATAGAAAGAATAAGGTTTCGAGGAACAGGATTGTACCTTGAGTTAAGGTAACACTCTAGAAATAGTAGGGTCAAGGAATGACCGGGGTAACTGGAATCAGTTGTGCGGAATTTATATTCCGGGCAGTTCAGATAAAATTTCGAGGACGAAATTTCTGTAAGGAGGGGATAGTTGTAATGACCCAAATTTCCTAATTAGGTTTAGGAACTTGATTAGGAGGCTGGGAGGGCCATAATTGATTTACTGTGCTATTATATGATTATATGCATGATTATTTGGGTCATATTATTATATGATGATAAAGGCATACATGGGGCTATATACTCTGCTGTGAGGGTATTTTGGTAATTCGGCTCGTTGAGAGCGTAATTGCATACTTGTGTGTATATTGGTAGGCTAATGTTGAGACCACATTATTATGTGGATATATCTGTGATCTGTGACCTGAGACGATCCCAGTGAGCTGTTTAGCAGAAAAGTCATGGCAGAGATTTATACCAGGCTCAGGGTGAGCTTAGGGGTATAAATGGGAACATAGTGAGTATAATGGAGTCTATTTTGACATCGAGGAATATAATTGGTGATTAATTAGGTATCGGGAGGTAAGCGGAAAATATTAGAGACACTTAAGGAGTTAGAAGGAATTGGGGTGAAATGACTAAAATGCCCTTAAGTGGATTAAAGGGTTAGAAATAAAAGGGAGGGCATTAAGGTAATTTGGCTCTTTAAAGATGGGTATTACTGAGGCTTTATGTAAGTGGAAGTGGTAGAATACTACAGTTAGTCTGAAGAAGGAAAAGAAAGAAAAGAGAAAGGAGAGGAAAACAGAGATGGTTTTCTCTAGGGTCGGTTTGTGGTTCTCTCACCACTTGTCTTGGGTTTTCTTGGAACAAAGCTCAGAGGAGAGCTAGGCTAGGCTGAGCATTAAGGATCCTAAGCTAGGCTTGAAGAATTGGCAGGGGTTTAGCAAGAACACAACATCACTTGAGGTAAGACTTTGTAGCTTTTTCAGTTTCTGGTTTTAGTTTTTGACCTATGATGTATAAGCTGGACTTGGTGGGAACTTTAGGGAAATCAAACCAAAGGTTGAGGAAGAGCAAGCTAAGGAGGTGTAGAGGTTGTCTTGAAAACGAATTCCCATTAAAGGTATGAAATTCTAAGGTTTTGACTTTGATGTTTAACTGGTTTATGCTGAGTTTTGATGTCTAGAAGTGGCTATGGTGAATTTTGAGATTAGGGATGCATGTGCTTGAGTTCTGGGTATTTGGGGTACTTGGGATGAGTGGAGTGTGTTGATAAGGTTGTTTTTAAGTTTGGTGAAGGTTTGGAGAAGTTTTGGTTGAGTTTGGTTCAAGGAAATCGCAGGAAGGAAAATTGAGAGGCTGCCTGTTTGTGAAAAGCGCTACAGCGCTAGCCTTTGGGCGCTGTAGCGCTAGGCCAAGCTTCCTGGGGGATTTTGCTTCTGCTTGTAGAGCTGTAGCGCCCTCCTAAGAGCGATGTAGCACTGCCCTGTTTCCATAAAGGGATTTTAGGGTTATTTACAAGGGTTTTTTACCAAGGGTTCGGGGTTCAATTCCACCACCTTGTTTGGTGGAACTAAGACTTCCCGGGGGCTCGGGTTTGGTCCTGAGGCTAGGTTTTGGACTTGAGGTTTGGTGATGACTTTGGCCTATAGTTGTGATTAGGTGAGCGCTAGGGCTCGGGAGGGATCATGCTCAAGGAGTCAAGTGATCAAAGCTAGCAAATCGAAAGGTAAGAAAGCTGCACCTGATTATGTGGTTAGGTTGGGACTAAGTGTTCCCTCTGTTTTTGTGCATTGTTATATGAATGTGATTTACCATGTGAGCACGATTTGACTAAGAGGGTTAAATACAAGCATCTTCCAAAAATACCCCTAGCCGTGGCAGCCAGGCAGACCAGACATGTACGCACTGCCTCACGCTCTCCATACTCATGGTCGGTTGACTTTCTCCTTGCCCTTACCTGCACCACAGAGCACCCGTGAACCAAAGCCTAGCAGGAAAACTCCACATAAAAAGATAACATACGCATATGAACCACTCAGCATATAACAAATTTGCCAATGAGCTAAACACATACGGCCATGCCGTCCTAGGCGCTTGACCAGGCCCTGGGTTGCGGTCTATACCGTAAGGATATCCCAGGTATCATTTACGGTCTTACCCTGGCAACTCGCACTCTGCGTGCTTAACGCTGCTCCCGGCCCCTTCGTCGTTCCCGACCTTCACCGTTCTCGGCTCTTGCCGGCCGCTAACATATATGCATACACAACATAATTAAACATAATTTAAAAAATACTAACCTAACCAATGGGCTACACCCAACACATAATCATATAGGGTCGTGCCCTGGAACATAACAACGAGGCCTCGCCCTACTCTATGGGTACAACAGATTTCTTACCTGTGTCCCGAGCTTCTTGAGCAGTGAACCCTCGAGCACGGTCCTCTAACCCGAGCCTCGCGGAGAACCTAGTCACAACACAAACATAGCACTCTTGTAACACCCTACTACCTTAGAGCAGTTACCAAGTGAGTTTTAAAAGAAAACTTTGTGCAATTCACTCGCTAACCGAGGCTTTTAAAACAAAAGTGTGACTGAGCAAAAGTTGAGGCTGTAATCTTTTGAAAATGGTTTACTTTATTGAAAACTTCAAGTATTTAACATTTGGGATCCCAAAATAAGGTTTGAAAACTACTTACAACTTAAAATAAGTTTACAGTCAATAATTATTAAAATCACAGATTATTACAGCCATTTCTCATATAAACCCCCAACCAAAGCAGTCGGGCAGGCCAAACATGTACGCGTCGCTTCACGCTCTCCGTACTCATGGTTGGTTGACTCAATCTATGCCCTTACCTGCAACACAGAGCACCCGTGAGCCGAAGCCCAGCAAGAAAACTCATGCAGTTCATAACATATGCAAATTATACAGTTAATCATATCAGATAGTCCACAGATAAACAGGTCAACCATTAGACTAAGCAAACACGGCCATGCCGCCCCAGAAGCCTTACCAAAGCCTGGGGTCTCGGTCCTCACCGTAAGGATATCACATGTATCCACTGGGTCCTACCCTGACTATAAGCATCCCCATGTGCTAAGTGTTACTTCCGGCCCCACTGCCGTTCTCGGCCTTTCGCCGTTCTCGGCTCCATTGCCGTTCTCGGCTCCGTTGCCGTTTCATTCCACTATAATCACATATAGCATAGCTCAAACAACATTAAAAAAAATATCAATTCATTTAAGTCTGCACCCTAACATGTAATGCAATATAGGGTCGTGCCCCGCAATCACACTATGGGCCCATGCCCTATCCTACGGGTGCTATAGTTTTCTTACCTGTCAATTCGATAGCTTTCAACACTTGACTCCTTGAGCACGATCCCACTCGAGCCTTAGCGCACACCTAGGCACAAATATAGGTTAAAGTCAACACCAAACCCCAAGTCCGAATACCTAGCCTCGTGACCACTCCCGAGCCCCTGGGAAGTCCTAGATCCCCAAAACAAAGTGGCGGAATCGAGCCCCGAACCCTAGGTCAAAATCCCTCTCAAATAGCCCAAAAACCCCTTCTGTGAACAGTGCAGCGCTACAGCGCTCTAAAGAGGGCGTTGTAGCGCTACAAGTAGAACCACACCCCCAGGAACAGGGGCTAGCGCTACAGCGCCCACTGACTAGCGCTGTAGCGCTAGTTGCAGACCAGCACTACCCAAAATCGCCTCCTGCGATTTCCTTCTACCATTTCAACCCCAAACTTGTCCAAATCATTACCAAACTCAAAACGAAGCATATAAAGACTCTCCATTCATCCCAAGCATCCCCAAATCTCAAAACCCAAGCACACACACATCCCAAATCTCAAGATTCACCAGAGATGAACCCTAAACCCAGAAATTCAGCCAAACAACAAAGTTAAGGATTTAGAAATCATACCATTAATGCAATTTCGACCTTGATTCAACCCTAGGCCTCCTTAGCTTGCTCTCCCTCAAAGCTTGCCCAGAAATTCCCTAAATTTCCCATCAACTCGGCTCAAAACACAGCTCAAACCAGCAAAACCCATAAAACTGAAATCTCTAAAAACTTACCTCAAAAGTTGAGGTGTTCTTGCTAATCCTTGCCAAATCTTCAAGTCCAACTTTAAGATCCTTGATGCTCAGCCTATCCTAGCTCTCCACTGAGCTTTGCCCCAAGAAAAATGGAGAGAAATGGTGCAAGAATGCACAAACCGATCCTTGAGAAAAACCCCTCTGTTTTCTCTCTTTTCTTTCTTTCCTTTTTCTTCCTTTCTCTCCACAGCCAACACACTTTCTCTATAAATCCCACTAAGTGTAAAGCCTCATAAATCAATCTCTAAAACGCCAAATGACAAAAATGCCCTCCCTATTAATTCTAAACCCTTCTGTCCAAGTCGGGCCATTTTAGTCATTTTACCCAATTCCCGCTAATCCTCAAGTATCTCTAATATTTTCCCGCTTGCTCCCCAATACCTGAAAGTCACCAAATAATACTCCTCGATATCAACATTAACCTCAATATATTCTCTAAATCCGTGCTTATACCCCCAGGCTTAACTCAAGCCGGGTATAAATATTCCTCCTTGACTTTCCGCTAATCCGCTCTCTGGGATCGTCTCGAATCACAAATCACAGATACATCCACATCACAGTGTGGTCTCAACAATCATCACATATCAATACAGTTATGCCCAACATGGCCAAAATTACAATTATGCCCAATATGGCCAAAATTACAATTATGCCCTTCTAACACAATCCGGGCCTACATGCATACTAATGTACATAGTCATGCATCTCAAATAATCAAATAGTCATATAACACGCTTTAAATCATAATCATGCATTTAACTCATAAAATCACACAAAAGTCCCATCATGCCCTCCTGGCACGCTAATCAAGGCCCTTATGCCTTATTAGCGAATTTGGGTCGTTACAACTCTCATTACTAACCAATTCATAAATATCTCTCGGAACTAATCCCGAGCTCTTGGGACCTCCCGGGTCCCCACACAAGGTGGCGGAAGCGTCCCCCAAGCCCCTAGGCAAAAGCCTTAAAACTAAAATTTTCCCCTTCCCAGAAATGGCCTAGCGCCGCAGCACTAACCCTTAGGGGCCGCGGCGCCCTGAGCGGTTCCCTTCCCCTGATGCATCCTAGCCCCGCGGCACGAAAGAATAGGACCGCAGCGCCCCTACGCGAACCTAGAAATCTAGGTTTTCCCCAGCCAAAACACTCCGAAATCAATACCAATGCATACCTAAGTCCCAAATTCAATCCAAAACCCCATATAGACCATCTAACAACTTAGAAACATCAACAACAAGCCTAGGTACACATTGAAACTCATGATCCACAAATTGGTCAAGAACTTCATAAAACTTAAACAAGAACTTACAAAACTTAGACCACCCTTCATAAATCTTAAACTACACCAGCAACCAACTTCAAAGATGCATGAAATTCTTACCTCAAACTGAAATTCAACTCTGGGCTTCCTCCAATTCCAACTCCAAGCTATACCCCTTTGCCTCCCAAGCCGCATTCGCACAATATCAACCCACAAATCCAACTTTCAGCACTCAACCCAAATTCTCAAAATAAGCAAAGAAACCTAAAAATCAGATATGAAATCTTACCTCTAAATTAACCTTGGCCTTTGCTTGATTTCCTTCCTAGCCTCAAAGAAGCTCAGCTCCTTTCTTCTTTTCTGTTTTTCCCTAGTTTTCTCTAGAGCTCCCCAACACAACTCTTGCATAAACAAAGAGGTGAGAACGTTCTAACTTTTCATTCAGCCAAGGTTATCTATCCCCCAAACCGAAAGACCCAATGGTATGATTTCTAAGACTCTATCTTTGTGGTTTGCATGAATTTCTGGTTTCGGGTTATTCATGGTAGATTTTGAGATTTGGGTTGAATGTGCTTGGGTTTTGAGTTCTTGGGATGCTTGGGATGAGTGTGAGATGTTTATAAGCTTGATTTTGGGCTTGGAAAGGTTTGGACAAGTTTGGGGATTGAATTGGTTGAAGGAAATCGAAGAAATGCGATTTTGGGTTTTCTGGGCTGCAACTAGCGCTACAGCGCTAGTCAGTGGGCGCTGTAGCGCTAGTCCCTGTTTCTGGGGGGGTGCATTCTGCTTGTAGTGCTACAGCGCCCTCTTTAGAGCGCTGTAGCGCTGCACTGTTCACAGAGGGGAATTTTTGAGTTTTGATGAGGGATTTTGACCTAGGGTTCGGGGCTTCGATTCCGCCACTTTGTTTTGGGGATTTAGGACTTCCCGGGGGCTCGGGATTGGTCCCGAGGCTAGGTATTCGGACTTGGGGTTTGGTTTTGACTTTGACCTATGTTTGTGCCTAGGTGTGCGCTAAGGCTCGAGTGGGATCGTGCTCAAGGAGTCAGGTGTTTTAACTATCGAATTGTCAGGTAAGAAAACTATAACACCCGTAGGATGGGGCGTGGGCCCATAGTGTGATTGCGGGGCATGGCCCTATATTGCATGATTGCATGATGAGATGATTGCCAGGCGTGGCCCTATACTGCATTACATGTTAGGGTGCAGATTTAATTGAATTAGCATTTGTTTGAATGTTGCTTGATTTATGCTATGTGTGATTATGATGAAATGAACGGCAAGGGCCGAGTGCGGCGTAGGCCGGGTACAGCCGTGGGGCCGAAAGTAACACACAGCACATGGGATGCTTATATTCAGGGTGGGACCCAAGGGATACATGAGTTATCCTCGCGGTGAGAACCGAAACCCCAGGCTTTGGTAAGGCCTTTGGGGCAGCATGGCCGTGTTTGCTTAGTCTAATGGTTGACTTGTTTTCTGTGGATTATCTGTTATGATTTACTGTATATTTTCATATGTTATGTTCTGCATGAGTTTTCTTGCTGGGCTTCGGCTCACGGGTGCTCTGTGTTGCAGGTAAGGGCAATGGCTGAGTCAACCAACCATGAGTGCGGAGAGCGTGAAGCGACGCGTACATGTTTGGCCTGCCCGACTGCTTTGGTTGGGGGTTTATTTGAAAATGGCTGTAATAATCTATGATTTTATGAATTATCAACTGTAAACTTATTTCAAGATGTAAATAGTTTTCAAACCTTATTTTGGGATCCCAAGTGTTTAATACTAGCAGTTTTAAATGAAACGACGCATTTTCTAAGATTACAGCCTTAAATTTTAATTAGTCACACTTTTGTCTCAAAACCTTGGTTAGCGAGTTCATTGCACACTGTTTAGTCTTAAAAATCACTTAGTAACGGCTCTAAGGAAGTAGGGCGTTACAACTTGGTATCAGAGCCTTGACCAAGCCGGAAGTGTGACCGATGGGGACGTCGGGCCCATAAGGGGGGGTGATTGTGACAGTCAGAATCCCGTGATCCGTAAGGGGAAAGACCGGGTAAGCTGTGCAATCCCACACCGCCTGGGGAAGGTCAAGTGTAATGATTCTAAGACTGTGTAGGTATGGTACTACACAGTTGAAGAGGGCTTAAATGGATTGATGGGTACTACCTATATCTGGAAGATGCATCTTCTTTTCGGTAGCCCATCACTTGAGAACTCCATGGTTAAGCGTGCTTGGCCTAGAGTAATTTAGGGATGGGTGACCTCCTGGGAAGTTTTCCCATGAAGTGTGTTAGTGAGGACAAAGCACACTGGAAAGACTTGTCTTGGTTTGTAGGGCCAGTCGTCATTCCAGAAAGCAGCCATAGTGATGTGGGGCGTCACATAATGGTATCAGAGCGAGCCAAGGTTTATTGGTTCTGGACATCGACCGAACATGTACGCTCGCTGTCAGTGACAATCTCGACTCAGGGTTGGTTGGTATGATTAATTGACATGTCTGAATATATGTTTGAATGCCCTGTTTGCCTGCTTATTTTATATGGAGCATGAGGAATGAGATGACATATGCATGAGATGCTGTTGGGATGGGCCCTTGATTATTGCATGTTGAGATTGATGCATGCTGAATAATACTATTATGCATATGGATGAATATTAGGATAATGGTTCACATATTGAGTGTATGTGGTTAATTTTCTGGATTAAATTCATATGTTATATCTGTATATTGGCTTGTATGAAGCATGATGAGCATGGATATGCTTAGTGGTGATAAATCTGGTAGCTAAATGTATATCATTGTGGATTTGAACTAGTATATGCTTGTGTGTGCATTATACCTGTGGATATTTGGACCTAGTGGTGGTTTGGTTCAGAGTAGGAACCACAGAGTTCAGGAGTTGGTCGGTTTTGACGGATGAACTCGAGTTGTTGGTTCCTAGAAGGGTTTGGGCACCTGATATTGTGTTGAAAAGGGGGGTTTCTAGATGTAAGTTGGAGTTGAGATCTCCAGTTATCCCTGAAAGTAGCAGCAGAGAGTCACTAGTGTGTGAGTAAGCTGCGGAGTTTGTTAGTTGAGATGGGATAGAAGGACAGCGGATTTTCTCTGGGGAATAGCTGATTTAGATGTTTCGACAGTGAGGTTACCAGTGTCGGTTTACTGTGAGGTATGGACAGATAAGGGTACTGTATGAAAGGCTTAAAGGGTATTATCATCGGGTGTTGAGGAGAGTACAGACTGACAAGGAAATTATCAATAGACGGCCAGAGTTAATTCCACCCTTGGTTAAGAGGATGAGAGATCCCGATTAGAGGGCTGCGTTAAATGTTGAATCAGAGAGATGCTTGGATTTGGTACTCGGGATGAGGTACTGACTCAATGGGTTGGGAAGAACCTAGATGATGATTTTTAGAAGGGATTATAAGACATGATTTGAACCGTGGAGACGGGTGGACTTATAAGTTTGGCTTGGACTGTTGGGGGTAACAACAGTGTAAATCAATGGGTTTGGTGAATTGGATAATTCATTTGGGAATTTATACTGACGGATGTATCCAGAATTGGATGGCGACCCATTTAAGGTTATGAGATCTGGAATAGTCTAGGGAACTTGGGCCGCCCTGATATAAGGAATTATCGTATGTATGTGGATGGCGGAGAGGGCCATGATGTCGAGGAACTGATGGTTGATGATTAGAGCATGAGTGCTAGAGCCGCAGGGGCAGTGCTTCCTTTGATGGAATTAGTAAAGATAGATCCGGGACAATCTAGTTAAAAGAACCCCGGATAGGGTTGTGGCTTCTGGAATTGCCAAGAAAGGGGAGAGGTCTGGTTGAAAGGATGGTACTTTTATTTGATAGAACGCAGCAAGGTTGGATTCACGATTGTTGAGGTAGAAGGACCCCAGACAGTGCTTGGGCACCTAATTTGAGATTTGAAAGAAGCTTGATTGCTAAGGTGGTTGTCGAGCTGGCGACAGGAACCAGGGAGGTTAGTTAGTATGCGCATAGGGGAGAGGATGCCACCTGAGAGGAGGTCAGGTGAGGACTTCTACATAGAATGACTCGATATGCTGGGATGGATTTCCCATGGTGAGGGAACGGAGAACCAGAGTACAGCGATACATTCAAAGTTCGAGGCTGAGTCCTCAAGGGTGAGTATTTAACTGACGAGCTTATGCTTTGGTCATGTAGCGAACTGGAAGGATTCGGTGTTGAGAATGCTCCGAGAGGGTGATGGACATAGAGAGGTTGCCTCAATGGCGCCATTCGAGAGGCTGAGGACAGTAATACTTATTGAGAAGGAATTAGAAACTCTGGCAGATGGATTGTTGAGGATATCATCTGGAGTACGTAAAGGAGACAGAAGTGATCAGTGGGAAAATTACGTGGGCATGTAAAGAAAGATTTAGGGGATACTTCAAGGTCAGACTACAGATAGGATTGGTATAAGGAATGTTGTAAAAGACGGTTGTGGCCGACAGAAAGTCAATTGAAGCGATCGAAGGAATCTGAGCCTGGTGTAGCCAGTGTGCTATACTGCGGGGATTGTTGGCATCGTCGGGTTAGAACAAAAGTTTAATGTTGGATACAAGATGGGACGATGTCCCCAAGAGTTGATCTACGACCTGGTTATTACCAGTTGGAAACCAAGGATAAAGACTTTTCGTGAATTGATTAGGTTGCACCGGGTAGGGTGTGAGGAATGGGTAACAAGGATTCTGGAACGGTTCAAGCTGCAGCAGCACAGGTAAGTTCTTTAGGCGGAGAATGCGTGAACGGTATGGGCAAGTCCCCTTCAAGCTCACGAGCAGTGCATGTGGATTACTCCCAGACGAAAATGGTGAGCAACTGATAATTATGCTGAAGACGTTAGTACCCAGAAGGCAGAGTCTTAGGTAAGGTTCTACGGAGTGTTAGTTGGGTGTCGTCAGGAGTTCTCAGATTAGAGCTACGAGAAGAAAGGACAGGTAAGAGAAGAATTGATCTGAAGCCGCAAAGAAGCTAATGAAGAACGTCTGAAGAATTGAAGGCATAACGAGGCTGGTAAGCGCGTCATCTATTGCACAAGCACCTCCGGAGACAACTACATCAGAGATGAGGAGAACAGTAAAACTTGAGGTTAGACGGACTGAGTGGTGTCAAATCAGAAAGAAATTCAGAGGACAAGGTAAGAATTGATTAATAGCTGGTAATGCTGGAATATGTGTGTGTTATGGTTAAGTTAAGAGTGGTGGCATAAAGGACTTGATCTATGATGAGGTACTTGAGTGTTGGGTATTAGTAAGAAGGTTAACATCGAGACCCAGATGCGGTGAAAAGTAACAGATGGACGACCAGTGTTTGAAATCCTCGATTGAGTGAGGGGAGTTATAATTGGAGGTGGAACTCCTAGCTGTGAGGCGTGTGGCAGTCAGGGGATAGCACCATAGACTGTATTAGAGTGGACAAGGTGACGACTGAGGTTGGCGTAACGCTAGTAGGTATGATTAGCTGGTGAGTGTCACTGAGCTATGGAATCCGAAGTGACGGCTTTGGTTGAAGCAGGGAAGGACCCTGCTAAGGTGGTACAAGTTGGGATACCAGGAATGGATGAAGGATCCAATTAGATTTGGCTTATGAATGAGAATTCCGAATGGACATCATTCCACCTCCTAGGGTACGTCGTACCGGGAGGGTCGAGCGGGTGACGGAACCTAGTGTTTTCCTTTGGGCCCTGAGGGGTTAAGTGATGTGGTAGTGTACCATGGGAATGGACCACAATAGACCTTAAGTAAGGCGTTTGGACATGAAAAGATTAACTCAGTTGAGGGAGTTAATGTTGTTGGGTCAAGTGAACTCGTTTCAGGATAGAACGTCGATGATACTGAATTGAGACCCTATAGTATTTTAAATTGTTGGAATGGATTTAGAGGACAAAAAGAACAGAGTGGGAACCTAGATTAATCAGTTGATTGCAAGTGAATTGGCAGTCTGAAAGTTTATCAAATGTCTTATCAAGTTGAGCGCTGAGTAGGCGAATACTTGAGGTATTAAGGGAAGTGTAATCCCTGGTAAGTTAGTCGTGGTGGCAGTTGCTGATGTCTTGTTAATGTAACGCGACATAGGGCTTGGTAAGAGGTGAAGGATAGTGAATACTGCGGTTTGGCTTTAGTTCAGAGAGAAAGCCAAAGAGGTCGTTGAAACTTCTTAAGGCAGGAGTGTCTGCCTATTTGAAAGATTAAAGAGCTGGTAAATTGCTAATTTATGAGGAAATAAAGTTCCGGAAGGAAAGAGTTGCATCTCTGCGTAATAACAGACGAGGATCTGTAAGGTGTTCAGAGAGGGAAGGGAGAGTTCTAACTCTTGATTCACCTTAGCATTCCGAAGTTGTACTAAGGGTTAGGCCAGCGGGGCCTACAAGTTAGTCCCACCTAGTAAAGGTGACGACGTTTGAGTATCTCTGGAATCAGGATTAAGACAATGAATTGGTCATTGTAACCTAGGCAGACCCGGGGCTTCGGCAGGGTTGCGGTGTAACGAGAGGCTATCGAGAGTATGGCTATTAGACAAGATCTTATGGGGCAAGATTGTTACTCTTGTAAGAGTGTAGTTGGAAAGTAAAGTAAAGGCGGTGGACCTTGGAAGTTATGGTCAGAGTTGCGGGTTTATTGACTGATGTGTTTGGATAAATTTCGAGGACGAAATTTTTATGAGGAGGGGATAGTTGTAACGACCCAAATCCGCTAATAAGGCTTGAGGGCCTTGATTAGCGTGCCAGGAGGGCATGATGGGATTTATGTGTGATTTTAATGATTTAAATGAATGGTTATGATTTAAAGCATGTTATATGACCATTTGTTTATCTGAGATGCATGACTATGTATGTTAGTATGCATGTAGGCCCGGATCGTGTTAGAAGGGCATAATTGTAATTTTGGCCATGTTTGGCATAACTGCATTAATATGTGATGATTGTTGAGACCACAGTGGTATATGGGTGTATCAGTGATTTGTGACTCGAGGCGATCCCAATGAGCAGGCTAGCGGAAAGTCTTAGCGGGAATTTATACCACGCTCGGGGCGAGCCTGGGGGTATGAACAGGAATTCAGAGAAATAGATTGAGATTTATTTTGATGATGGGGGATAATTATTTGGTGATTTATCAGGTATTGGGAAGCAACGGGAAAATATTAGAGACGCTTGAGGATTAGCGGGAATTGGGTAAAATGACTAAAATGGCCCTACTTGGACAAAAGGATTTAGAATTAATGGGAAGGGCATTTTGGTCATTTGGCTTTGAGATAGGTTAAATGAGGCTTTATACACTTAGTGGATTTTGTAGAAAAGAGAATAGGCTGAAAAGAAAGAAAGAAAAAGAAAGAAAGAAAGAGAGAAAAACAGATGGGTTTTGAAGGGATCGGTTTGGGGTTCTAGCACCTCTTCTCTTCAAATTTCTTGGGGAATAGCTTAGTGGAGAGCAAGGATAGGCTGAGCATCAAGGATCTTGGGTTAGACTTGAAGATTTGGCAAGAACACATCAATGTTTGAGGTAAGTTTTAGAGTTTTCAGTTTTGGGTTTTGACTGGTTTGGGCTGTGTATCTAAGCTGGATTGATGGGAATCTTAGGGGATTTCTGGGCAAGCTTTGCGGGAGAGCAAGCTAAGGAGGCCTAGGGTTGAATCAAGGTCAAAATTCGAAGCAATGGTATGATTTCTAAGACTTTATCTTTGTGGTTTCCATGAATTTCTGGTTTAGGGTTGTTCATGGTAGATTTTGAGATTTGGGTTGAATGTGCTTGGGTTTTGAGTTCTTGGGATGCTTAGGATGAGTGTGAGATGTTTATAAGCTTGATTTTGGGCTTGGAAAGGTTTGGACAAGTTTGGGGATTGAATTGGTTGAAGGAAATTGCAGAAATGCGATTTTGGGTTTTCTGGGCTGCAACTAGCGCTACAGCGCTAGTCAGTGGGCGCTGTAGTGCTAGTCCCTGTTTCTGGGGGGGTGCATTCTGCTTGTAGCGCTACAGCGCCCTCTTTAGAGCGCTGTAGCGCTGCACTGTTCACAGAGGGGAATTTTTGAGTTTTGATGAGGGATTTTGACCTAGGGTTCGGGACTTGATTCTGCCACTTTGTTTTGGGGATTTAGGACTTCCCGGGGGCTCGGGATTGGTCCCGAGGCTAGGTATTCGGACTTGGGGTTCGGTGTTGACTTTGACCTATGTTTGTGCCTAGGTGTGCGCTAAGGCTCGAGTGGGATCGTGCTCAAGGAGTCAGGTGATTTTAACTATCGAATTGTCAGGTAAGAAAACTATAACACCCGTAGAATGGGGCGTGGGCCCATAGTGTGATTGCGGGGCATGGCCCTATATTGCATGATTGCATGATGAGATGATTGCCGGGCGTGGCCCTATACTGCATTACATGTTAGGGTGCAGATTTAATTGAATTAGCATTTGTTTGAATGTTGCTTGATTTATGCTATGTGTGATTATGATGAAATGAACGGCAAGGGCCGAGTGCGGCGTAGGCCGGGTACAGCCGTGGGGCCGAAAGTAACACACAGCACATGGGATGCTTATATTCAGGGTGGGACCCAAGGGATACATGAGTTATCCTCGCGGTGAGAACCGAAACCCTAGGCTTTGGTAAGGCCTCGGGGGCAGCATGGCCGTGTTTGCTTAGTCTAATGGTTGACTTGTTTTCTGTGGATTATCTGTTATGATTTACTGTATATTTGCATATGTTATGTTCTGCATGAGTTTTCTTGCTGGGCTTCGGCTCACGGGTGCTCTGTGTTGCAGGTAAGGGCAATGCCTGAGTCAACCAACCATGAGTGCGGAGAGCGTGAAGCGACGCGTACATGTTTGGCCTGCCCGACTGCTTTGGTTGGGGGTTTATTTGAAAATGGCTGTAATAATCTATGATTTTATGAATTATCAACTGTAAACTTATTTCAAGATGTAAATAGTTTTCAAACCTTATTTTGGGATCCCAAGTGTTTAATACTAGCAGTTTTAAATGAAACGACGCATTTTCTAAGATTACAGCCTTAAATTTTAATTAGTCACACTTTTGTCTCAAAACCTCGGTTAGCGAGTTCATTGCACACTGTTTAGTCTTAAAAATCACTTAGTAACGGCTCTAAGGAAGTGGGGCGTTACAATGCTTGTTCCCAAGCTAAATGGCAAGTGGCGAACATGCGTGGATTTCACAGACCTTAATAAAGCCTGCCCTAAAGATTATTTCCCACTCCCTAGAATCGACCAACGTCGATGCCACCGCAGGGCACGAGATTCTCCCATTCATGGATGCATACTCTGGATATAATCATATCAGTATGCATCCTCCTGATGAGGATCAAACTAGCTTTTAGACTGATACAGGCTTTACAGTTACAAAGTAATGCCCTTCAGTTTGAAAAATGCAGGTGCGACTTACCAACGACTGGTCAACCACATGTTTAAGGAATTGATTGTCACAAACATAGAAGTATATGTCAATGACATGTTGGTTAAGTCAAAAAAGGCAGAAGGGCATATAGGGGACTTGCAAGAATGCTTCAATGTCTTGAACAAATATCAGATGAAGTTGAATCCCCTCAAATGCTCCTTCAGAGTAGGATCAAGGAATTTCTTGGGATTTATAGTAAACTCGCGAGGAATTGAGACCAATCATGAGAAGATCAAGGCCTTGGTCAATATGAAATTTCCAATGAAGATCAAGGATGTTCAAAGCCGAACTGGAAGAATTGCTGCTCTCAGTAGATTTATTTCCAAATCGACTAACAAATGCGTTCCATTTTTTAATCTACTTAGAGGCAAAAAGAAATTTGAATGGATGGAGGAATGCGTACAGGTTTTTCAAGCCTTAAAGACTCACATGTCGCAGCCACCGATTCTATCAAAGCCGGTTGATAAAGAAACTTAGTTCATTTACTTGGCGATCACAGAATACGATGCTAGCGCTGTCCTAGTAAGAGAAGAAGAATGCATGCAGAAGGTTGTTTATTATTTAAGCAAGAGGCTAATAAGAGCGGAGCTGCGGTATCCACCTATTGAAAACTTAGATTATTGCTTAATCTTAGCCTCCAGGAAGCTGCGGCCCTACTTCCAGGCTCACCCAATCATAGTGTTAACCGACCAGCCTCTACGGCAAGTTCTGCAGAAGCCAAAAGCCGCAGGCTGATTGTTGAAATGGGCGGTTGAACTTGGGCAATTTGATATCTTCTACTTGCCACGATCAGCGATAAAAGGACAAGCCCTGGCAGACTTCGTCGCAAAACTCACTGGGCTTCTAGACAACGACCAGCTAGAAGGGCCTGAAGACCCTGAGTTTCAAAGTCAAACTCCTTCTTTGAAGTTGTTTACAAATGATTCTTCTAATGAACACCACGCAGGAGCAGCAGTGATTTTGAAAACGCCTGAGGGGCATCGATTTCACTACACGATCAGATTCGACTTCACTGCCTCTAATAACGAAGCTGAATATGAAGCACTAGTCACAGGATTACGGCTAGCCAAAAGCATGCACATAAAGTCACTTGATATCTACAGTGAATCTCAACTAGTGGTCAATCAAATCATTGGAGAGTATCAGGCCCGAGGAATAAAAATGGTTGCTTACTTAGATAAAGCAAAGGATCTATTGGCAGAGTTTGATAAGTACACTCTCTAACAAGTACCTCACGACCAAAATTCAAACGTTGATGCTTTGGCCAAGTTAGCAAGTGCCAAGGATTCTGACACTCTAAACATAGTGTCGGTTGAACAGATATCTACATCGAGCATCCGAGTAGAAGAGACCTCTTTGGTGATTCAGGCGGCGGACACATGGATGGCATCTTACATAGAGTACTTGATGCAGGGCGTGTTACCAACAGACAGAAACAAAGCCAGGACCCTTCAGCGGCGGGCTGCTAGGTATATCCTGGTCAATGGAATGTTGTACCAAAGGGGATACTCAATGCCACTCCTCAAGTGTATTTCGAAAGAGAAAGCCAAAGAATTGATGAGAGAGGTCCACGAAGGCTTTTGTGGGGACCATGCTGGGGGGTAAAGTTTATCAAAAAAGATCCTAAGGCAAGGACACTTCTGGCCAACAATGAATGAAGACTCAATGGAATTTGTGTGGAGGTGTGATAAATTCCAAAGGTTCTCCAAAATTCCACGAGCAGCTCCTAATGAGCTAAAACAGATGCAACGTTCGTGGCCATTCGTAGTCTGGGTATAGATCTAATCGAATCTCTGCCCATAGGAAAGGGCGGCGTCAAGTACGCTGTAGTGGCCGTCAATTACTTCACTAAATGGGCCAAAGCTAAGCCACTTGCAACTATAACAACCAAGAAAGTGCTGGATTTCGTAGTCAAAAACATCATGTGTCGCTATGGATTGCAAAGAAAGATTGTCTCAAACAACGACACCCAGTTTGATAGTGATATATTCACAGATTTTTGCGAACGACATGGAATTATCAAGAGCTTTTCTTTAGTTGCTCATCCTCAAGCAAACGAAAAAGTCAAGGCAATCAATAAAACGCTAAAAGATACTCTGAAGAAAAGGCTTGAGGAAGCGAAGGGGGCATGGGTAGAACAATTGCCTGAAGTCCTCTAGTTATACAGAACTTCTCATCGAACAACAACATACCATACTCCATTTTCTTTAGCCTATGGATTTGAGGCTATGCTTCCTGTTGAGTTAGATCCACCGTCGCATTAAAGAGTAATGTACGATCAAGGCTCCAATAGCCAGCTGTTGATGGAATCTCTAGATTTCATCGATGAAAAGCGTGAGCAAGCCCAACTCCGAGTAGCAGCGTACTAGCAAAAGGTCACCTAGTATTTCAATTCTAAAGTACGCAAATGAAAATTCAGTGTCGGAGATCTAGTACTTCGAAGGGTTTTCCTCAACACCCGTGACCAGGCTGCTGGAGTACCAAATTGAAGAAGTCCTCCATCCAGGCACTTACAAACTTGCTCGCTTAAATGGAGATCTCATTCCTCGCTATTTGACTGGAGAACACATGTACAAGTACTATCAATAAGCAATTCTTCTTAAAGAATTAGCTTATAATAATTTTACTTTTTACAAGTTATGAAAAAGGGTTGGTCATTTTATGTGACTGATCGCTTATAAGTGTAAGATCATCTTGTTGATCACTCGTACAGACGTGTTTGTCCATTTATTACGAGAAATAAAAGGGATTGTGCTCAGCCAGTCATTCTTGCCAACTATTGTATTTATTACAAGTATTTGCTCATTACGTGTGTTGATTTGATATATTATCGTTTTAAATTCTCTACTACGAGAAGAATTGTTCGAACAGGTTTTGGTCAAGGTAAGTGACCGAGGACCTAAAGCTCCTCAATCACTTGGGGGGCGCATAAGGCATCTAGTAAGCAAAGCATATCAACAGGTATGTAAACACACGAGCAAAATAAGTGAAAGCATGATATGGTACTGAGAGTATTTTTCAAAATTTTGTATTTTGTTAAATCAAACCAAAGTGCTAAGCTAAGTTCAGTCATGTGAACATATGTTATAATAAATGCAAGTATTATAATATCAAAAAAGAAACCTTTTACACCACGAGCAGTTACTGCTCGAATGTAATTGTAACGCCCTACTTCCTTAGAGTCGTTACCAAGTGAGTTTTAAAAAAAACTTTGTGCAATTAACTCGCTAACGGATGTTTTTAAAACAAAAGTGTGACTAAGCAAAAGTTAAGGCTGTAATCTTTTGAAAATGCTTTACTTCATTGAAAACTTCAAGTATCTAATATTTGGGATCCCAAAATAAGGTTTGCAAAATGTTTTACAACTTAAAATAAGTTTACAGTTGATTGACTATCAAATTACAGGTTAATACAGCCATTTAGAAAATGCCCCCAACCAAAGCATTCAGGCAGGCCAAACATGTACGCGCCGCTTCATGCTCTCCATACTCATGGCTGGTTGACTATATCTTTGCCCTTACCTGCAAGACAGAGAACCCGTGAGCCGAAGCCCAGCAAGAACACTCAAACAGCACATAGCATATGCATAATATATAATCAACCTATCAGATAATCCATAGATAACCAAGTAGTCCATTAGACTAAACAAACACTCCACGTGCTAGGTATTACTCCCGGCCCCGCGGCCGTTTGCGGCTCCGTTGCCGTTCTCAGCTCATTTGCCGTTCTCGGCACCTTTGCCACTCTCGGCTCATTTGCCGTTCTCGGCACCTTTGCCGTTCTCGCTACTATAATCACATATAGTATAATTCAAATAACATTCAAACATATAACAATTCAATCAAAACTATACCATAATCATATAATACAATTTAGGGTCGAGCCCTGCATTAACACCATGGGTCCATGCCCTGTCCTACGGGAGCTTCAGTTTTCTTACCTGTATCCCAAGCTTCACAGTGCACCAAAGTCACGAGCACGGTCCTCTAGCAAGAGCCTCTCCGAAATCCTCAAGTGGAGAATTCACCCTTAAGCTTCCTTGATTCATCTCCTAAGTCTCCAAATTTCAGCTCCTTCTACTCCTCTTCTTCTTCTTCTTGCCCTAGCTTTTCTTCTCTCAATTTTTAACAAAACCCATAATATGACTAAGTGCTAAATCGTGTACCCCTTTATCCCAGCTGAACTTTTTCTAAACCCCCTGCCAAATGACCATTTTACCCCTCCTAATAATCCTTTCCTAACTAAACCTTCAAGGGCACTCTAGTCCTTTCACTTCTATTTCAATTCTACCATTTTCCATCTAAACTTGTTACTCACAGCAGTTACAAATGGTTACCCAGGTTACTCAATCACCAATAACTATATCCACTAGTTCTTAACTCAACCCACAAAATTCCCCAAAATACCGCTAGGCTCCTCCCGAGCCGGGTATAAAATCCCGTTGTGACTTTTGAGTTAACTAGCTCTCTAGGACCGTCTCGGCACGTGCATCACAATAATAACACCACACTCACGTGGTACAAATCACATAATACAATTATCACATATATGCCCTCAACGGGCTAAAATTACCAATTTACCCTTATCATACAAACGGGGTCCACATGCATATTTATTTCACCTAAACATGCATTCTAACCACATATTCATTAAATTCACATAAATTAATGCAGTATAACAATTATTTCCCTCCAGGCACACTAATCAAGGCTCCAAGCATTATTAGCAAATTTTGGTCGTTACAGTAATTTTCTGATTAAAAGTTAAAGCTGCCCATGCATCAATAAATACAATTGTCTTAAAGTACAGATAAAAAAATATAAATACAAAAATATTATAATCATGAGGCAGGAGGGTCTTGTGGATTTTCCATATCAACTGCAGCTTCGGCTTCGTTCTCTACGCCTTCAATGCCAGTGACCAAGGAGATCTCGGGCGAGGCTGGGGTTTTCGCTCTCTCTTCTTCATCCAAGCGAGCAACGCACCATGCTATTTCTGTTTGCCTCATGCGCTCAGAGAGATAGCTGAAATTGGCCCCTTGATTGTGTTTCAAGAAATCATAGAAGCACTTGGATGTAGCACCCTTGTACCTCTCCTGATTGTTGGCGTTGGCTTTTTTGAGATCCTTGATGCGAACCTCCATCTTATCAACCTCTTGCCTGCTCTCGATTAGGTTCTCCTTGAGCTTTTTGGCTTTGCAAAAATTGATAAGGTGAGACTCTTTGTACTTCGCCTTTCCCTCAAGAGGTTTGTCAAGAGCAGTTGTTTCTCCTTCATCTCCTCAACCATTTGATTTTTCTCGACGAGCAATGCCGCATTTTCTTTCTGAGCCACCTCAAGCTTCTCGGCATATTTCTCTTTGATTGCCTTAAGATCCTTAGCGTGCTATTGCTCGGACGACTTGGATTTCTTAGTGATGACCCCCGAGCGGAGCCGGATGGTAGTCACAGTCAGCATTGCCTGCGATCAGAACAAAAGTTAAAATGACTATTATAGATAAAATGATTGTGTCAACAGGAAGAAACAAGTTACACTGGTAAGCTCGTTTAGTGTGCGGTTCAAGATCTAGTCGACATCCATCGACTCTATCCCAGCCATGGCTTTTTGGCTGCGCTCGTGCCTCAGGATCCTTGTAATCTTGTCCTTGGCCGACCTTAAAGCGTGGTTCGATAAGTCATCCCCTATTTGAGCAGGGGCAGCTGGCTATGTCTGATCGACAGGAGCCAGTGGAGTGGGGGTCTACCCAACCAGTGCATGTGGAGAAGGCTGCTCGAGGGGAGATGGAGGTGGTTTTGTATCTTTTGAAGGACCAGCTGCTGGAGGGTCCTCGGTGCGAGTTTTCTTGGCTGGAGGCTCTTTGCTGCACTCCCTGTGATGCTGGCTGCTCGCCTTCTTCTTGCTCATATGACCATCAGGCGCACTGTAGAGATCGAACATGTCTTCAGATGGCATGTCTGCAAGAAGGCAAGTACATGAACAGTTAGATAGTACAAATAAGTGAGTATGCTCTGACAAAGAAGGAAACAAAGGAAATTGTAAGCAAAATACCCAAGCTACAATTATTGGTCGCTACATTATATACTTTACTAGTGTTACACTCACTCTCTGACATGAAGAAGTCTGAGTCTAATGTGGGAGTGTACTTAAAGTTGTCGTCCCCGTCAAATAAGTGACATGGAATAGGCAAACTATCTAAACGAGAGAGATCAGTACCATTCTCATTTGAAGATTCGACAATGGGTACAGAGGGTTTGGAAGCCTTCTTTTTGCCCTTCCCTAAAGCGCCCTGAGGAGCATTTGCTCGTGGGGTGCTGGAGGGTTCCTTGATTGTCACTCCAGTTGTCCTTCTCCTTGGTTGTTGTGACACATCTGGGTGCTTCTCAGGAACTCCTTCATTAGTGGCACTCCCCGCAGTGGTTTCCCTCACATCCTGGTGAGGTGCCAAAAGCACAACCAGTCTTAGGTTGGCTTCAATGACCAGCTGTTTGACGTTTTTTTCCATGTCAGTCATGCTAGCCAGCAGCGCTGCTCGAAGCTCCATTTATGGAGTAGGAGCTGGTCGCAGCCATGGACCTGAAGAGAGCTAATTTTCTAAGGAAAACAAAGATAAAATAAAAGAAAATAAATGACCATGAGAACAAAGAGATTACCTCCTTGGGTGAAGACTAAGTTGTTGGCAACCAGGTCGGTGGTTAAAAAGTACTCCTGGTGGTACTTTCCTACATTAGACTTGTAGGTAGTCTCACTCAGGAAGGTGCGGTTCGTTTCCTGGTGGCAGAGATGAAAGAACCCCGTGTTGTCCTGGTTGGGGTTAGATTTGAGATCGAATAGGTAGTTGATCTCATGAGGTGAAGGGATAGGCCATTTTTATGGCTGTATAGGATACAGAATGCGGAAAGCATTCTATACCCATTTGGAGTTATCTGGAAGGGAGCGACCCCAAAATAATTGGCCACTCCCTAGAAGTAAGGATGAAGAGGCAGGATTGCTCCTGCCTCAATGTGGTACCTCGACCAGGCGCTGCCAAGCAAGTTTGTCCATTGGTCGATGGTAGGAAGAAATAAAGTAACCCCAGAAAGTCCATACTTTCGGAAGAAATTACTTATCTTCCTAGCAGTGTTCGTGTTAGGGGGAGCAAGGTACCATTCGACGTCTGGTCGAATGGAATTGTGGAGACGGGCCTGCATTTGGATTTCGGGATTAGTGGTTTCAGCTCTACCACTGGTCGAAGGAATCTCGACCCGAGAAGAAGGCTGATTTTTGGAAGGTTTTGATGTTTTCTTTTTCTGGGCAGCGGATTTTACTCTACCCATTGTGGATTGTAACGACCCAAATTCGCTATTAAGGCTTAAGGGCCTTGAGTAGTGTGCCTGGAGGGCATAATGGGATTCTGTGTGTGACTTTAATGAGTTTGATGCATGATTATGATTTAATGCACGTTATATGACTATTTGATTATTTGTGATGCATGACTATGTGAATTAGCATGCATGTAGACCTGATTGAGCATATTTGTAATTTGGCCATTTTGGGCATGGCTGTGTTGATATCTGTGATCTATGACTCGAGACGATCCTAGAATGAGCGGGTTAGCGGAAAATTCAAAGCGGGAATCTGTACCCGGCTTGGGTTAAGCCTGGGGAGTTTAAATGAGAATTTGGGAAATTTATTGAGGTTAATCTTGATGATGAGGAATGTCTAATTGATGATTAATCAGGTATTGGGTAGCGAGCGGGAATTATTAGGAACACTTGAGGAATTAGTGGGAATTTGGGTAATATGACTAAAATGCCCCTTTATGGACATAAAGGTTTAGAATTATTAAGGGAGGGCATTTTGGTCTTTAGGCTTGTAAGAGATGAGTTAAAGGGGGGCTTTATACTTAGTGGATTTTGTAGAAAAGAGTTATAGCTGAAAAAGAAAGAAAGAAGGAATAGAAAGGAAAAGAGAGAAAAGCTGAAGGGTTTTGTCCAAGAACGGTTTGTGGCTCTCCCAACCAATTTCCTTCATTTTTCTTAGAGTTAAGCTCAGTGGAGAGCTAGGGTAGGCTGAGCATCAAGGATCCTAAGCAAGACTTGAGGATTGGCAAGGGGTTAGCAAGATCACATCAGAAAGTTGAGGTAAGTTCTTGGGGATTTCTGTTTTAGGGCTTGACTGGTTTGAACTGTGTTTTTGAGCTAAATGGATGGGATTTTTGGGGAAAACAGGTCAAGGTTGTGAAGGTGCAAGCTAAGGAGGTCTAGGGTTCAATTCAAGGTTGAAATTCCACCCACGGTATGATTTCTAAGACCCTATCTTTGTTGTTTGAGTGAATTTCTGGTTTTTGGGTTCATTGTGTTAGATTTTGAGTTTTGGGTTGCTTGAGCTTGGGATTGAGTTCTTGGGATGCTTGGGATGAGTGTGAGGTGTGGATATGTGTGTTTTTGGGTTTGGAAAAGGTTTGGACAAGTTTGGGGTTGAAATGGTAGAAAGAAATCACAAGGTGCGATTTTGGGTTTGGTCTGGCTGCAACTAGCGCTACAGCACTAGTCAGGGGGCGCTGTAGCGCTAGCCCCTGTTTCTGATGGGGTGGTTCTGCTTGTAGCGCTACAGCACCCTCTTAAGAGCGCTGTAGCGCTGCACTGTTCACAGAAAGGGGTTTTTGGGCTTTTGTTGAGGGATTTTGACCTAGGGTTCGGGGCTCGATTCCTCCACTTTGTTTTGGGGATCTAGGACTTCCCGGGGGCTCGGGATTGGTCCCGAGGCTAGGTTTTGGACTTGAGGTTTGGTAATGACTTTGACTTATGGATTTTGTGTAGGTGAGCGCTAGGGCTCGAGTAGGATCGTGCTCGAGGAGTCAGGTGATCAAAGCTATCGAATTGAAAGGTAAGAAAACCGTAACACCCGGGATCAGGGCATGGGCCCACAGTGTTATTGCAGGGCATGGCCCTAGATTGTTTTACTTGTAAATATATGACCTTGGGTGAGTTATTATATGTTTGAATGATTATTTCGAAATGTATTATGCGTGCGATTATAATGAAATGAACGGCTAAGGCCGTGAGCGGCAAAGGCCGGGTACGGGATCGGGGCTGGAAATAATACTCAGCACATGGGATGCTACAGCCAGGGTGGGACCCAAGGGATACATGAGTTATCCTTACGGTGAGGACCGAGACCCCAGGCTTTGGTAAGGCCTCTGGGGCGGCATGGCCGTGCTTGTTTAGTCTGATAGTTTTCCTATTTATCAGTGGATTATGTTAGCTATATTATTTGCATATGTTAAGTACTATTTGGGTTTTCTGCTGGGCTTCGGCTCACGGGTGCTCTGTGTGGCAGGTAAAAGCAAGGAGTCAGTCAACCGGCCATGAGTATGGAGAGCGTGGGGGTGGCGCGTACTTGTTCAGCCTGCCCGACTGCTTTGGTTGGGGGCATTTTGTATATGGCTGTATTAACTCATTCTTTTGATAGTTAACCTGGTGTAAATCTATTTTGGAGTTGTAAATATTTTGTAAACCTTATTTTGGGATCCCAGATGTTTGATACTTAATGTTTTCAATGAAACTAAACATTTTCAAAGAGTACAGCCTTAAACTCTGGTTTATACACACTTTTGGTTTTAGAAACCACGTAGAGTCAGTCAAAAGCACGATTTTGTTTTAAACTCACTAAGTAACGACTCTAAGGTAGTAGATCATTACATGGCTGGACTAGAAAAAGGTCTGTTTGGGGGAATTCGAGAAAAAGGGATTTCTGGAACTAGCAGCAACGATTATTCTTCATCCTCGAGCAGTTAGGCTAGCAAATCGTCATCGACTGGCCTCTCACCTCCCCACGGATCTTGCATGAAAATATGCGAATAGAAAAGAGGAGATGAGAATATAATGGCCAAAAGGATCAAGATATTTAAAAGGTTGAATAACGTTGCTCGTGTATAAAAGCTAAGCTTTTATACGACCAGACTTTTCGATTCTGAAAGGGCGGGAAAAACCCAGTTTTTTCTACAAGCTAAGAAATCGAATTTTACTTCGATTTCGCTCCCTAAAGTTATAATCCTAACTACCCAACTACTTCGTCATCCCAGAAAAATGTTATTCTCCTACCAAGTTTAGTGCAAATCAATATGCCCATTTACCCACAAACAGTTTCTCTCAAGAACATTCAAGAACCCAGGATATGAAACAGATATAAAATAGATTTTGTATGGCATTTCCACGACTGAAAAGGTTGATAGACTTACTTGAATAAAGATTGAAGCAAGTTTCTAAGACACTAAGTCGGTTTGCTGGGCAGACACTCCGTGGATCGTCGAGTTCGTCTGAGGTTTATGAGTTTTCTACACCATGTTCTTCAGTGTTCTTGAAGAGAAAGTGAAAAGTAAAAAGTGAAAAATGATCCTGAGGGATTATTTATATTGATCATAGCACTGTAAAAGAGGTAATCATGGAATTGCTTTTTTCAAGGAATGGGGGAATGCAATAGCCATCAGACAATTTTTTGGAAATTGAAAAGACATGATTGGTTGCCTTTTTCGAAAAGGCATGGGCGGCTCTGACAGATTTGGTGGGGTACGCGAAGGGTCAGTTTCCTAAGTTTACTTTATGCTAGTCGCAGTAAAATAAACATGGGGGGCAAATGTTTACCCAAAAATGGCTCCTGATGACATGGCAAGAACTTATTACACGTGGTTGGCGCGTGGCAGTGTCAAAGTGAAGAGGTGTTGTTCGTCTATCAACCAGCTCCTTGTTGCTCCATCAAATCTCGCGATTAGACGCGACCAGCCTGGTTGCATGCTTTAGTTTATTTCCTTTAAAGATATGTAATCTTGTAATAACTACATTTATTATATTTTTTTATTGCCTTAATATTCTAATATTAAGGAGAATTAAGGCCCATCGGCCCATGTAACTCTCCTTCAGCCTATAAATATGCATGAGATGGCTCAAGGAAGGGAATTTTGAACCTTCTTTTTGAAGATTCATAGAAAGAGCATAGTGCGATTATCCACCGAAAAGTTGTAATTCTCCTAAGTCTTGTGAAACTCAAGAACCCTAGTTCTTTGATAACGACATTGGGATTCAACATCAATAATAACACTAAGTGGACGTAGGTTGTTACCACATTGTTGGGATCGAACCACTATAAATCATTTGCGTCATTTCTTACCATTTGATTATGTACGCCCTAAATATCCACGAGTTATTAGCAAGCTAAAAAAGGGCATAATTTAATCCGCCCCGTGGAAACCGTATACCCGGAGCTGCTATTATGAGTCTCCACCTCTTTAGCCCGAGCTAATCAAAGAGCTAGCAAGTATACTCGAAGGTAACAAGTCAGTAGTATGGATAGCACGAGCTGGCGCTACATCAAGCTCGAGCTGCGACATACATCTGGCATCCCTGGCCATTTGTGAAGTCAACCACGCAATGTAAACGTGCACATATCAGACATCACGTGTCTACTCCATTCCTGAATTCTCGGACACGCAGCATAAACGTGCGTGTTCAGGCACCCCACGACTAGTATAGGCCATGTGGCCCATTATCCCCCTTATCTATTGATTAGACAACACCTCATTGTCAGTTTTTAGGAATTAATCATAAGTGTCACAAAGATGACATGATGGGTAAGAAGGTCATGGGATGACCCCCTTTACCAACACCCAGATATCCTCTCCCTATAAATATGGAGACCCCGGGCGTTGCAAGGGGTTGGCATTTTGATTGTAAAGAAATACTCTGTAAGGAATACTCGAGAGATATCAATAATATAGACTGGTGGACTAGAGGGATTTTAACCTTCAAACCACCTAAAAGGAAAGGAGTGATAACCTTCCCAACATACTAACTTTGCCAGTTTGGAATATAAATATTTACATATTACAGTTCACTATTTACCACTAATCCATCCCGTTTATTCGTATAATTATCTGTTGGCAAAGAACCGCGTCAACAGTTTGGTGCTTTCATTGAGAGGATTTAGATTGGTGCTATTGCAGAAACCTGACCATGGTTGTTACTCATTCGAGGCATGGTAATGAAGCGAATCAACGTGATGGGCAGGAGGCCCACCATGCCGCCATATCCGATGAAGAAAACCCCGAGGTTTACCAGCGACCGGGAAAGCAGCCAATGGGCCAGGGCGACACCGGAAGTTCAGCTCCCCGGCCTCCAAATCCGAACCCGGATTTCTACACGGCGATAGCGATGGAAAACGTACAGTTGTGAAGTCAGCTGTCAAAAGCAAACAAGCAAATTGAAGAGGTCTTGGCCCGGTTATCCCTTCTTACAACTGACGCTAACGTCGGAAAGAGGCATAGTGGGACTCATAAGTCCCGTCAGGATAACTAGTCCAGGCCCAGCCGGTAGATTAGAACCTCGACTCCAAGTTCTACTCCCACGTCACACCACCACCAGGAAACTGTGTTTGAGGAATTTCCTAGGGCCGATCAGTAATTCAGCCGATCGGTCCGGACCTCAACTCCTAGTTCAATTCCACCATCGAACGCACCCAGGAGGGCCCAAGGCAGCTCACCGAGGAGAACTGGGGAGGGCTCGCGAAGACAGCCTGCCCCGGCCAGCCGTCCTGCACCACGGTCAGACCGCCAAGCGTGGGACGCGAGGAATGGTAGAGTGGAGGGGTTGCGACCTAGCGTGATCTACCCAGACGGGACTAGGATCGCATCACCAGTTAGTCATCCCCCGTCACCAATAAGATACCCATCTCCTCCTCGTCCAGTCTGAGACATTCTAGCTCATGGGAGCGACAGGAGAAATCCTCCTTCCGCCGGTCATTCCCGTCGCAGCCGGGAGCACGGGGAAATCCCGGATCCTCACCCTTAGCGGCCGGCTCCGAGTTTTTCAAACGGGAGTTATTGGACCGGGAGACATTGAAGTGGCATGTCCGGCGAAGACATGCGCCATCATTTGAGTTCGGGTCAAAGCCCTCGGGCCACCCCGAGGGCCGACCTCTGAGATCGCCTCAACTCTCAGAGAGGAGATCCAGCTAGAAATAATAGTCGTGCTCACCAAGGGGAGGGTCTATCGGAAGTACGTGACAGTGGGAATGTCCCACCTAATATAGCTCAAGCTTGGAGGGACATGGAACGGGAGCTATTAAACAGCCCCAGAATAACCAACGAAGTAAGGACCAAACCCTAGAGCGTCTAGCTCAGATGGAGGAGCTGATGAAGAAGCTCTTATCGGAAAAGGAAAAAGATGAGTACAACTCGGGGGATGAACTCGAGCTCTTCACCCCTAGCATAGCAGCCACGGCATATCCATCTGGTTTCCGTATGCCCCACTTGTCCAAGTTTGATGGAGACGGAGACCCATCAGATCATTTGGGTATGTTCAACCCCCTGATGATGGCCCACAACATCGGTCCCGAGCTAAGGTGTTTGATATTTCCTTCCACCTTGATTGGGTCGGCCAGGCAATGGTTCAAGCAGGATAAAAAGCAGTCCATCAGCTCGTGGAAAACCTTTTCTGCTGACTTCAAGAGGGCATTCCGAGCTTCTCAGGCTACCCGCGTCAAAGCCAACACCCTGGCAAACGTAAAGCAGCAGCCCAAGGAACCTTTCAAAGCTTACCTGAGCAGATTTGCAAACGTCACGGCTCGAGCCAGGGAAGCGGACGATAGTTCCAAGCTTATGGCCTTGAGGACTGGGATCCTCGTTGGAGGCGGACTCTGGAAAGAGATACAGAGAAAAGGTGTCAGCACCGTGGACGATTTCCTAAACAAGGCCCAGAGATGGATAAACCTGGAGGAGGCGCGAGCATCAGTCGCGTGAACCAGCCAAGCCCCTGATCAGCTCGATGGAGTGGGAACGGATGTCGTGGAAACGACTCAAACCATTACACAGAATAACCAATTGGGGCAAGAAAAAGGGAGCAGCGAGGACAGTCAGCACGGTCCAAAAAAGAACAAGCCCGTGGAAAAATTTAAGCCAGTCTACGCAACTTACACCGAGCTCACAAACACTAGAGAGAACATTTTCCTAGCAAACTTTGCTCGCCTTCCCTAGAAGAAGCCGGAGCCTTTGAAGCACTAGAAGGCCAAGCGGGACCCCTCCAAGTTTTGTCGATTTCACAACGACATTGGCCACAACACTGGCGATTGTAGGCATTTGAAGGATGAGATAGAGACTCTCATCAGAGCCGGACCCTTGGCTCAATATGCGCAGAATAGAGTTCTCTCTGGTCAACCGGCTCCAGAAGCTCCGATAAGTCAGCCCGGGCCCCAGATAAATCAGGACACCCCTCCTCGTATGACAGGAGGAGAGATATCCACGATCTCCGGAGGCCCCCATCTGCCTGGCACGAGCAGATGTGCCCAGAAGAGATATGTTAATGAATTGAAGGCTCATAATGGAGTGGAGTTCATCCCAGAGCAGCATCTACCCAAATAGCAACGACTGGAGAGGCAACCAATCATATTCACCAAGGAAGATGTTAGTCACGTCCAGTTCCCCCATAATGACCCTCTAGTCATAGCTGCCCAGCTCACCAACCGGGGAGTTAGGAGGATACTGGTCGATAATGGGAGTTCACGGAACCTGTTGTTCTGGTCTACGCTGGAATAGATGGGTTTATTTTTCACCGAGTTGAAAACCACCTCCATGAGGCTATATGGATTTTCCGGAGAATGGTCGGCAGTAATAGGAACAATCGAGCTGGTGATTACCTTGGGAGAGGGACCCCGGACTGTCTCTAAACTCCTTGAGTTTGTGGTCATCGATTGTCCCGCCACATACAATGTTATTCTGGGCCGACCTACATTGATAGCATTTGAAGCCATAACCTCCATCTTCCACCTCGCACTAAAATTCCCCTCTTCCATGGGGATAAGCACGGTCCGAGGTGATCAGCTCACTGCCAGGGAATGCTATTGAATTTCTATGAAGAGAAAGTCAAGACCCGGGCAGCAGACGATGACCATCTAGGGCGGGAGTGAGGAATCTTAGGACATTGTACCTATTCTTAAGATAGATAAACCTCAGAATGCCAGAGGGGAGAGTATCATCTTAAATAATGATATCGACCCCAAAATTGGCGAGGATAGATCCGAGCTCCTGGCCATCGAAGAGCTCGAGGAGGTGAATATCAACCCATAAGACCCCTCAAAGGTGATAAAGCTTGAGAAAAACCTATGTAGCGAAAGGAAGGCGGAGCTGATTAGGTTTCTACAAGAAAATCTAGACGTGTTCGCCTGGTCTCATGGAGACATGGTAGGGATCAGCCCGAGGGTCATCATGCACACCCTCTACTTGGATAAAAATGTGCCTGCAAAGTCCCAGAAACAAAGGCGCCTAGGAACGACCCGAGCTGAGGCCCTAAAGGAGGAAGTAGCCCGGCTCTTAAAATGCGACATTATTCGCGAGGCGAAGTTCCCGATCTGGGTCGCCAATCCTGTGTTGGTCCCGAAGCCCAACGGAAATGACAGACCTGCATCGACTTTTCTGATCTAAACAAAGCCTGGCCCAAAGATTGCTTCCCTTTGCAAAGGATTGACCAATTGGTAGATGCCACGCCGGGGCATGAGCTCATGTCTTTTAGGGATGCATACTCGGGCTATAACCAGATTGCCATGAATCCGGTAGACCAGGAACACACTAGCTTCATGACCCCAACTAACGTTTATTGTTACAAGGTCATGCCTTCCGGGCCGAAAAACGCAGGAGCTACGTACCAGAGGTTGGTAAATATGATGTTTACCAATCAGATCGGGAACAATATGGAAGTGTATGTTGACGACATGTTGGTCAAGTTAAAAACTGTCGACAACCATGTCTCTGATCTGCGGGAATGCTTTAAGATTCTGAGTGAATACGGCATGAGCCTAACCCCCAAAAGTGTACTTTCAGGGTTGCGTCAGGAAAATTCCTTGGTTTCATTGTCAATACCAGAGGAATAGAGGCGAACCCCGATAAGATCAGGTCGCTACTCGAGATGCCCTCACCCGGTCGAGAAAAGACGTTCAAAGTCTGATAGGATGGGTGGCAGCCCTTAATTGGTTTATTTCTAAATCTACCGACAAGTGTTTGCCATTCTACAACCTACTCTGGGGAAATAAAAATTTCGAGTGGACCGAGGAATGCGAACGTTCCTTCCTTGACCTGAAAGCACATTTAGCCGAGCCGCCCGTATTGTCCAAACCAAAAGCAGGAGAATGCATTTTTAGCCAACTTGAGATACTGTACGTGCCACGAACTGCTATAAAAAGTCAAGCCCTAGCAGATTTTGTGGCAGAATGCACAGGATTCTGAGAAGTCTTTGTAGATGGCTCGTCTAACAAGAATGGCTCCGGGGCTAGAATCATATAGATATCCCCAAAGGGACATCGATTCCACTCGGTGTTACGATTCAGATTCAAAGCGTCCAACAACGAGGCCGAATACGAAGCTTTATTGGCTGAGCTAAGGGTTGCCCAGGAGCTTAGGACCAGCTCCGTCCAGTGTTACAGCAATTCCCAGCTCGTGGTAAACCAAGTGTTAGGAGAATACCAAGCACGAAGAACCAAGATGGCTGCTTACCTGTTCAAGGTAAGAAAGAGCTATCTGCATTTGAGCACAGCTTAATCGAGCAGAGACCTCGGGAGCAGAATGCCAATGCTGACGCCCTGGAAAATCTCGCCACCTCTGGGGAGGCAGAGTCTTTGGGGCTGGTGCCGGTAGAGTTCTTGGAAAGACCAAGCATAGAGGAAATAGGGGCAGAGGTCAAGATGATTGACACCAGACCGACCTGGATGACTCCCATACTCGAGTATCTCACAACAGAGAAGTTAATCGAGGAGCGAAACGACGCAAGGAGGGTACTTTACCAAGCTCCGAGGTAGATAGTGATAGACGGGATATTGTACCGGCTTAGCCTCTCTTTACCCCTTCTACGGTGTGTTCTGCCAAGCGAGGAGAAGACCATTTTGCAGAAGATCACGCTGGGGGAGATCACGCTGGGGGGCAAAACCTGGCCTTGAAGATATTGAGGCAAGGGTATTATTGGCCCACTCTGTCAAAGGACTCGATTTCCTACGTCCAAAAATGTAAAAAGTGCCAGCGATTCGCCACAATTGCCCGGGCTCCTCCAGTCGAGCTGAAGATGAGCTCGTCCCCATGGCCGTTTGCGGTCTGGGGGATTGACCTAGTTGGTGCCCTCCCCACTGGAAAAGTAGGAGTTCACTACGCAATGGTGGCTATCGACTACTTCACAAAGTTGGCAGAAGCAGAGCCCCTGGAGACGATCACTTCAAAGAGGATCCTTGACTTTGTGGTCAAGAATATTGTCTGCCGATTCGGGCTGCCAAAGAAGATCGTGTCAGACAATGGAACACAGTTCGATAGCGATCTCTTCACCGAATTCTATGAGAGGCACGACATTGTTAAAAGCTTCTCCTCCATGGCTTATCCCCAGGCCAATGGGCAGGTCGAGGCTGTAACCAAGATGCTAAAAGCAAGCCTTAAGAAGAGGCTGGATGAGGCCAAGGGAGTTTGGGCATACCGAACCTCGCACCAAACTTTGACGGGTCACACTCCTTTCTCCCTGGCTTTCGGGATGAGGTCGTCCTTCATGTTGAAGTAAAGGTAGCCTCGCACAGAGTCCAGACATTTGACCAAGACCAGAATGACCAATTGCTCTGTGCGTCCCTCAACCTAATTGACGAAAAATGAGAAGCTTCACAGCTGTAGCTCGCACATTATCAACAGAAGATCGCTCATTATTTCAACTCAAAGGTCAAGAAGTGCATCTTTAGCGTAGGCGACCTGGTACTCAGAAGAGTCTTCTTAGCCGGTAAGGATCCCAAGGACGGAGTGTTGGGACCAAACTGGGAAGGGCCCTATCAAATAACAGAGGTTGTGAAAGAAGGAACCTTTAAGCTAGCTCGGCTTAATGGAGAAGCGGTCCCACGGACTTGGAATGCAATACACCTGAAGAAATATTATCAGTAATACTTTTGTAAGGCTTAATTAGAAAAGCTACCTTTGTTTATTAAATAATGAGAGAGAGTCTTTTGGCGTTGTCATATATGTTTGTGGATGTAATGTTAAAGAAAAAAAAGGGGGCACGTTTCAAGTAACCACGGAAGGTCCTTCCCTGATTACTTAGGGGGCATATATCCTGGATATAACCATGTCCTAAACTTAGAAGTTCATTCAAATTGATTAATCGATGTTTTTCTTAAAAAGCACGAGATATCTATAAAGAATTAACGCGAACTAAGTTTTTAAAGTTAATGTCCTGGATACAACCAGGTCCTAAAACTTAGAAGTTCATTCAAATTGATTAATCGATGTTTTTCTTAAAAAGCATTAGATATCAATAAAGAATTAACGCGAACTAAGTTTTTAAAGTTAATGTCCTGGATACAACCAGGTCTTAAAACGTAGAAGTTGATTCAAATTGATTAATCGATGTTTTTCTTAAAAAGCACGAGATATCAATAAATAATTAACGCAAACTAAGTTTTTAAAGTTAATGTCCTGAATACAACCAGGTCCTAAAACTTAGAAGTTGATTCAAATTGATTAATCGATGTTTTTCTTAAAAAGCACGAGATATCAATGAAGAATTAACGCGAACTAAGTTTTTAAAGTTAATGTCCTGGATACAACCAGGTCCTAAAACTTAGAAATTCATTCAAATTGATTAATCGGTGTTTTTCTTAAAAATCACGAGATATCAATAAAGAATTAACGCGAACTAAGTTTTTAAAGTTAATGTCCTGGATACAACCGGGTCCTAAAACTTAGAAGTTGATTCAAATTGATTAATCGATGTTTTTCTTGAAAAGCATGAGATATCAAAAAAGAATTAACGCGAACTAAGTTTTTTAAAGTTAATGTCTTGGATACGACCGGGCCCTAGAACTTAGAAGTTAGTTTAAATTGATTGACCGATATTTTTCTAAAAAAGCACGAGATATCAATAAAAACACTAACAGTAACTAAGTTCTTACCAAATGCGTTGAAAATGAGTAACAATAAAGGTAAAAAATAGATTAAAGTGAAATCTGGTGAAACCAATTGTCTCGAGGAGAAAAAACCTCATGGTAGAAGATTACAAATAAAAAATAAAAAAGAGAAGGATCAAAAGTCCTAGGCTCTTTCAGGCCGCTCCGACGATGTCACCCCTTCGGCATCCTGCTCGGCTGCAGCGGAAGTCTCCCCAGTCTCAGAGGGCGCCTCCTGTTGAAGTCGAGCCTTAAACTTCTCGAGGAAGGGCCCCCACACCTCCAGTGCTAGGAAGGAAAAATAACCATCCTGGTTGAAGGCCCAGCAAAGATAAAGCATGGCCTCCATGGAGGAGCTGGAAGATGCCCTCTCTGCCACAAGGGCGGTCTTGGCCTCCTCAAGCTCGACCTTCGCAGCATCCAAGGCGACCTGTGTAGCCTCGGTCTCTAGTAGCATAGCCCAGTTTGCCTCCAAATCAGCCTGCACCGCGACCAAGGTGGCCTGCGTGACCTTCTCGCTTTTCCTGGCAGCCGTCAGGGCAACCTTGGCATCTCGCTCTTATTGTTGAGCAGATGCGAGAGCGGCCTGAGCAGTCTGGAACTCGCGCCTGACCTCGTCAAACCTAGCCCTGGACTGAGCTATGCTTCGGTGTACAACCAAAGCCGCCTACAAGGTCAAAATATGATAAGGCATGTGCTTTAGAAAAAGCAAAGAGAACCATTGATTAAGCAAACTTACCGTGAGGGTCATCCCCAGGAAAGACTCCATAACGTTCTCGGGGCTCCTCGTCTCAATCTCCCGCAAGTCCCTTGGGGTGGCATTGTAGCAATGATCCACCATATAGGTCGTGGTTTCGTAAACCGTCCCTTGAAAGGCCTCGGGGATTTTCTTCAGGGCCTGAGTGTTGACTGCGATGCACACAGTGGGAGTCAGAGATGGCAAGGTCCCAGTTGGTACCTCCAGTTCTTGGTTAGAGACCAGAGGTCACGGGGGAGGTGGGGGCATCTTCTCTGCGGAGGGAGGAGCATGGCCCTTCCCCTTGGCGGGAGACTTGGAGGTGGTCCCGGGAGGGGGAGTTTTCTTGGTCAGTCGGGGCCTCTTTACCAATGGTCCAGACGACCCGGAGGGAGGATTCCCTCCTGGAAAATGGATCGCAGGACGTTGTCCCTGGGCTGTGACATCTCCTCGCCTGAAACAAAGACAAGGAAGTGTTAGTATGCATGTAAAAATACTTGATCGCAAAAAAATCTAAAGAATGTATTGAAAAGGTCCTACCCTCCGAGCTAGAGGAGGAATCTATTCCCATGACCTCCGGCCGCGGAGCTTCTACGGGGGAGTCTAAGATTATAACTTTACGAATGAGAGGGGGCTCTAGGTATGGATCTACCTCAGTACTGGACTCCTCTACATACTGCCTAAGCCCCGGAGCTACTACACCCTCCAGAATGGAGGGCCACGACCTAAGGTTGGTCCTATACTCCTAAAAAAAGTCTGACCTAAAAGCCAGGGTATTGTCTACTACTACAGTGCCCCTAGGGCAGCCCATGTCATGGCGCAACACTAGTTGATCAACGCACTAAAGTAGAGTTATGTTACGGTCTGGGTCATTTTGATGACGATGTACGAGTTGGCTGGGGTTAAACCTAGCAAGTCGTAGGTCTACGGCAGCCCTGTCTAAGTCCTTAAACAAGTATGGGTTACCTTGGCCGGAGGGGCCGGCTGCTGCCCCGGACTGGATCCACTCTATGTCGACCCCCTGGGGGATCTTAATAGCCCGCTTCTGACGCACGAGAGGCACCTCGTCTTCCTCGTCCTGCTCGTCGTCATCCGCAGCACCCCCCTTGGGGATGGGCGCCATTTCGCGAGCTACTGGGACGGTCCGCGGCCTCCTCAAGGCCAAGGTCTGGCCTAGAGAAATTAACTTACACGCCAGCATCGTCTCATCAGACAAGAGCTGGCGATAGTCTTTTTCGCTTGGAGGGAGCCCCGCCAAAGTTTCATATTGACCCTCGAGGGTCACCGATTTAGCCGTCCTCGCAAAAATAGTTGCACGACGGTATTCAAGTTAATACGCATGGAAAGAAATAAGTCAGTGATGATTTTGCGAGCTAAGGATAGAAATAACTTACGAGGACGGTTGAAGTAGTGGTGTTCACAGTTGCGAAACACCGTCGACATAAAGAACTAGTTCTTGAAGTCGTTGGGCTGGCTTTGAGGCAGAAGAAATAGAGAATGTCCACCGGTGTAGGGACCTCCCATTCCTGCTTCAGGAACAGATACCTCAGCCCCGCTAACAGGCGGTTGGAGTTAGGAGGGAGTTGAAAGGGGGCCAGCTTCATGAAGTTCAGAAAGTCCACGAAGTACTGGTCCAGAGGAAGAAAGGCCCCGGCCTTGAGGTGTTCGTCGCTCCAGGCCGGGAACTCCTCGTTGAGCGGTGTGCAGCTCCGCTCGCCCGTGAGGGGAGGTCGGGCAACAAGAGCGCCTGTCCCTATTTCGATGCTATGGGATAGTAGGATCTTGTTGACCTTCCCCTGAGTTGTAACCTTTGAGACAATCCTCTTGGCCTCGAGGAAGGCGTCAGTCCCACCTTGACCACTTTCTCCACGGTGGGAACGAAGTAGGGGATCGGGGAGTCAGCTACCACCTCATTCCCCTTGCTGGCCTGCTGGGATGACAAGCTGGCGACGCTCTTTTTGGGTATATTCTTCCTGGGTCCCATCTAGTCGCCTAACGAACAAAGATGAAGAAAGTTTAGAAAGGCGACCTAAAATTGGGAAAGGGAATCTAGCGCGATAAATGATTTTCCTTACACAGGCTGAGGTAATCTCAGCCCGCGGTGCATGAGGCCACGCGGTTCTATGAACACGCGCATGTATTCCCAACGGGTCCCTGATCGCTCGAGATCCGTGTGTCAGGATGGTCAGGATAATGCTTGCCTTGGAGGGAAAGTTTCAAAAAGCAAAACCGCCTGGGAAGCGTGACCCTTAAGCTACCCGGTTTTGCACCCTAGAAACCTATCGCCTTCCCCTCTCCAAACAGGCATTCCAAAAAGTTACCTAGAAAAGTCACCCCAGAATTATCCTGTCCTATACGTCACATTCCTAAGCATATTTTCATATGATCGATACCCCTAGGATAAAAACCTACGCACAAAACACCAGCCAAAAAGAAAAAAAACAACCTACAGTGTGCGACTAAGAAAGAAGTTTACCTAACAAGAGAAACGGAAACATCTAAACATACAACAGGCAGAGGACTTACAGAGTTTTTGCTGTGTGAAAATTGCAAAAGGCATAGGAGTCGGAATCCTGGTCGAGCCTTTAGAACTTGAGTCATGGAGAAACCCTTGTGTCTGGAACGTAGAGACCTCTGGAACGATAGCCGAGAGGAAAAAGGCTTCTGAGGCTAAAGAAGAGAGAAGATGAGGAAAAAAATTTCAAATAAAGGGTGGCTCAAGCGAAAGGTGGCCAACCTTATATATACGTAAAAGGAAAAGGAGCGAGGACCAGTCAATCGCCTTAATGCGAGATACGAGGGTCACAACTCGAAAGACAAAACGACGGTCGAAGATAGGCTAGGCCATTTAATGCGATTCTACAGACCGTCGCCAACCACGATGCTCCACGTGTCCGATACCAGCGCAATCGGCGGGACATGAAGAGTCGAAAAAGAAGCCTAAAAGCCCCCACTGTTGCCAAAGATGACATCACGTGTCACGAGCAAGAGCTTGGGGGCCAAATGTATGCCCTAAATATCCACGAGTTATTAGCGAGCTGAAAAAGGGCATAATTCAATCCGCCACTTGGAAACCGTCTACCTGGAGCTGCTGTTATGAGTCTCCACCTCTTTAGCCCGAGCTAATCAAAGAGCTAGCAAGTATACTCGAAGGTAACAGGTCAGCAGTATGGATAGCACGAGCTGGCGCTACATCAAGCTCGAGCTGCGACATAGATCTGGCATCCCCGACCATTTGTGAAGTCAACTACGCAATGGAAACGTGCGCATATCAGACAGCACGTGTCTACTCCATTCCTGAATTCTTGGACACGCAGCATAAACGTGCGTGTTCAGGCACCCCACGACTGGTTTGGGCCATGCGGCCCATTATCCCCCTTATCTATTGATTAGACAACACATCATTGTTAGGTTTTAGGAATTAATCATAAGTGTCACAGAGATGACATGATGGGTAAGAAGGTCACGGGATGACCCCCTTTACCAACACCCAGATGTCCTCTCCCTATAAATATTGAGACCCTGGGCGTTGTAAGGGGTTGGCGTTTTGATTGTAAAGTAACACTCTGTAAGGAATACTCGAGAGATATCAATAATATAGACTGGTGGACTAGAGGGATTTTAACCTTCGAACCACCTAAAAGGAAAGGAGTGATAACCTTCCCACCATACTAACTTCGCCAGTTTGGAATATAAATATTTACATATTACGGTTCACTATTGAGCACTAATCCATCCCATTTATTCGTATAATTAAAAGGGAAATTTATGTAATTTGGCCTGTTATTGGTATATTTGGCATATATGTGATATATGTGTGGGACCATATCATTATGTGGATATATTTGGATTATTCGGCATGAGACGATCCTAGTGAGAAAAGTAGCGATTTGGTCATCCTCTGTATAACTTGTGCTCAGACCAAAGGTAAGAAAACTGCACCCGGTGTGTGATACATGTGATTATGAATTGGCCTGAATTATTGAATAGGACCATGAATAGGTCATGAGCGCCTGTGAATGTGCATGATTACGATTATGCTTGTGATTTTTGATTGAGCATGCTGAATGCTTTGTAATTGGAAATCTGATATATGACATATGCCTGTCTGTATTTTCTTATTGAGAAAGGCTTGACTTATGAGTCAAGGACGACAATGGCGTGTTGAGTTTTGGTCATTTTGGTTAGGCTAACTAGGAGCACATCATACGCTTGTTCGACCCAATGGTCGTGGAAAACTCAACACCAGGTACGCTGGGCTAGCTCCAAGGTTGGTTATACAAAGGATAAGGTAATGGGCCCCAGGGTCACTTATTAGTCCCATATCCTAGGGTTGGGTCCCAGCATTGACTTATTAGACAAGCACGACCTTAGCCGCTGAGTGCTGGTCGTAAAGCATTGACTTATTAGTGAAGGACAGCCTTAATACGCTGAGGCTGGTCATAAAGAATTGACTTATTAGTCGAGGATGACCTTAGCATGCTGAGTGCTAGTCATAAAGCATTGAATTACTAGTCAAGGATGACCTTAGCACGCTGAGTGTTGGTCGTAAGGCAATGACTTATTAGTCAAGGACGACTTCAGCGTGCTGAGTGCTGGTTGTAAATCATTGTTATTAGTTAAGGATGGAAATAGCGCGCTGAGCGCTGGTCGATATAGTTAATTTTAACCAGGAGTGCATCATACACTTGACCAACCTATTGGTCGTGAGAAAACTAGAGCGTTATGTACGGTAGGCCAGCTCCAAGGCTGGTTATAGACTAGACAGGGCAAAGGGCCCTAGGTGACTCATTAGCCCCTATCCTAGGGTGCTGAGCCGGTATGATTTATTAATCATGTATTAGGGCGCAGAGCCCCAGTATGATTCCATAATCATGTATTTTGTGCATTGGACCCCGATATGATTCATTGATTGTTTATCTTAGGCTATTGGCCCTTCTGGCACTGTAGTCATTTATATGAATGATATGCATCCAGGAGTAGGGTTATTATTGCTAGGCATGCTTATTTGATTTGGTAATATGTTATTAACTTCTTATGAGCATGTTTAAGTTTTCTTGTTGAGCGTTGGATGACGAGTGCTTTGTGGTGCAGGTAAGGGGAAAAGAAACCTGGACTATTCCTGAGTTGGACTGCTTAAGTGATGATGTGCACATATGCAGCTACTCGACCACCACAGCCGAGATGTTTAAAGAGGAACTATGGTCAAACCCTATTTTGCTGCTTAGGTCGGCAGGTTGTAACTTTTTCATTGTAATTAACCTTTTAAATGTGATTTCAGATCCCATGTATGAAATAAACATTTTAGTGAAACGATGGTACCTTTGACCAAAATTTTTAACCCTAAACCGTTAATCACATTTAGTTACACGATTATGGCCAAATGACTCGTTTAGCAAGTTTAACACTATTTAAAATACACAATGTAACAGTCCTTGAGTAGTAGGGCATTAGAAGTCCCATCTAAGACCATAAGAAAAATGCTACTGGAACTGTGGAATGGAAACAAATCTAGTTTCTACCATTTCTGGAATTGGGTCTGTTCTGCTCATGTTCTTTCACCAAAATCAGGGAAACATGATTCTAGGTCTAAAGTATACATTTTAGATGGCTACACTCCTGAAACAAGAGGCGTTTAGTTCTATAGTCTCAAGGACCAAAAGGTATTTGTTTCAACAAATGCAGCCTTCATTGACCACGACTATATGAATAACTATAAACCTCAGAGCAAAGTATTATTGGTGGAACTCACAGCTGATAAGAGTCCATCACTTTCATCATCATCATTAAATGATAAACGACAAACAAAGGAAATCACGATTCCCAAAAAGAAAACCCTAGTGCAATGTCGTAGATGGAGGATTGTGAGATAACCTGTTCGCTAAAAACATGAGGTACATGTCCTTGTTTCTGATACAAACAAGGATGATCCATTGACCTTCAAAGAGGCTATGGCTGATCTTGAAAAGGAGAAACGACAAGTAGCCATGAACCAAGAAATGGAATCCATGTATTCCAATTTTGTCTGGGAACTTATAGTTCCACCTGAAGATGTTATGCTCATTCGGTGTAAATGGATATACAAGAAGAAAAGAGGTGTAGATGGGAAAGTGGAGACTTTCAAAGCAAGGCAGGTAGCCAAAGGTTACACTCAGAGAGAAGGTGTTGATTATGAAGAAACATTTTGTAACACCCCAAGTTGCTAATAAGGTTTAGGACCTTGATTAGCGTGCCTGGAGAGAAATAAATGAATTAATATGATAATTTATGAATTTAAATGAATATTCGATTAGAATGCATGTGTTAGGTGGTATAAATATGCACGGGGGCCCCATTTGCATGATAGGGGTAAATTGGTAATTTTAGACCATTGAGGGCATAAATGTGATAAATTATATTATGCGGTTTATACCACGTGGGTGTGGTGATATTAATGTGATGCACGTGCCGAGACGGTCCTAGAGAGCTAGATAACTCAAAAGTCACAACGGTGTTTTATACCCGGCTCGGGAGGAGCCTAGGGGTACTTTGGGGAATTTTGTGAGTTGAGTTGAGAATTTGTGGTTAGTGGTTAGTGGTTATTGGTTATTGGTTATTGAGTAACCTGGGTAACCATTAGTAACTGCTGAGAGTAACAAGTTGTAATGAAAAGTGGTAGAATAGTAATAGAAATGAAATGACAAAAAAGGGCCTTGAGGTTTAGTTATGAAGGGATATTTGAGGAAGGGTGGAATGGTCATTTGACAAGATAGATAACCTTCAGCAGAAGGAAAAGGGAATTTACATATTATACTTGGCGATAGTTGGTTTATGCTAAACTTTGAGACCTAGAGATAGAACAAAAGAGGAGCTAAAGAAGGGAGCTGAATTTGAGTCCTAGGAGGAGAATTAAGAGGTTTGAAGTAACCAAGATCAAGCTTAGGCCAAAATTGTTCAGAGGTAAGAATTTGTGTTTTGTCTTTATTGAGATTAAACTTGAATTTACAGAGATTAAGTGTGGTAACCTAAAAGAGATGTGGCTGGTTTTACTTGAAATTCAGTAGGATAATCAAAAGAAAAGGGGGCTTGAAGCTAGAATTGAGAAGAGTTCAAGCTGAGTTTTGATTGAGGTAAGAGTTCTAACATGTTTACATTCTATTTCTGATGTGGTTTAAGATTTTAGAGGCAAGGTGCATGTTTTTCAAGCAATGGTTTAAGACTTAGAAGCTATAGTTTAGGTTTCTGAAATTTGAGACCCAAGAGTGGATTTTTGGGTGTGATTGAGTTTGTTTATGATGGCTATAGGTTGTTAAGGGATCATTTGGGGTTTTGAATTTGTTTTGGGGCTTGGGTACTTGTTTGGGATGATTTGGAGTGGTTTTAGCTCGGGAAAAACGCAGGGGAAAACCCAGATTTCTGGGTTAGCGAAGGAGCGTCGTGGCCCTATTCTTGGGTGCCACAGCGCGAGGCTGTTTCTAGGAAGGGGAAGTGTTCTCTGACTTGCTGGGCACCGCGGCCCTCTAGGGCAATGCCGCGACGCTAGGCTATTTTCAGAACATGGGATTTTGCAATTTTGAACTTTTGCTCTGGGGGTTTGGGGGATGTTTCCGACGTATTGTTTTAGGAATTTGGATATTCCGAGAGTGTGTGATTGGTCTCGGGAAGTGGTTTTGGATTGATTAGCATTAAAGGATGTTTTGTATGTGTTGTGACTAGGTCTTTGGAGAGGCTCGGGTTAGAGGACCGTGCTCGCGGCCTTAGTGCATCAGAAAGCTCGGGACACAGGTAAGAAAAACGTAGCACCCGTAGAGCAAGGCTTGGGCCCATAGTTTTGTTGCAAGGCGCGACCCTAGATTGTATTATTGCTAGGATGCAGGATTACATGAATGATTATATATTTGATTGTTATTTGAGAATGCTAAATGTGGAAATAGCATAATGAACAGCGAAGGGCCGGGAACGGCGAAGGGCCGAGAACGGCAGTGGGACAGGGAATACCACTTAGCACATGGAGTGCTCGTGGTTAGGGTGAGACCCCAATGGATACATGGGATATCCTTACGGTGTAGACCGAGATCCCAGGATTTGGTAACGCTTCTGGGACGGCATGGTCGTATATGTGTTAGATTTTATGAACTGCCTGACTAGATAAAACTTATCAGCTGTAATGACTGTATACTATGCATATGTTATGTACCGTTTGGGTTTTCTTGCTGGGCTTCGGCTCACAGGTGCTCTGTGTTGCAGGTAAGGGCAAAGAGAAAGTCAACCAGCCATGAGTACGGAGAGCGTGGGGGCGGCGCGTACATGTTTGGCCTGCCCGACTACTTTAGTAAGGGATATTTTTGAGAAATAGCTGTACAAACCCTAGTTTTGATGGTTAACAACTTATAAACTTGTTTTGAATTGTAAATGTTTTATAAACCGAGTTCTGGGATCCTGAATGTTAAACTCTTGAACTTTTAATGAAATAGAGTACTTTTTAAAGATTACAGCCTAGACTTCTGTTTAATCACACTTTTGTTTTAGAAACCTCGTTTAATGAGTTGGTTGCACATTTTAAACTCACTTAGTAACGGCTCTAAGTTAGTAGGGCGTTACAACTTGGTATCAGAGCGAGCCAAGGTTTATTGGTTCTAGAGATTGACCGAACATGTACGCACGCTGCCATTGAAAAGCTCAACTCAGGGTTGATTGGTATGGTTGATTATTATGCTTGAATATGTGCTTGGTTTTCCTGTCTGCCTGCTTATTTTGTAAATAGCTTGATAAGTGAAATAACATATGCATGATGCCAGGGCAAGGTCCATTGTGTGTTATATGCTATTTGTATTATATTGGGATTGTTGATTTTGGTTGATTGTTGAGTATGGGAGGTGGAATTGGATTTTTTTATCCTGCGTAATGAGTGGTGTCACTGATTGCAGGCATATAGTTGTAATGCCTCGGCAATTATCTCGACTCCGCGGCAGTAGAGCCGAGGATGACAATGAGGGTCAGGACCCTCCACCTGCCCCACAGAACTGGCAGCAGATATTGCCCAAAATGGAGGCTAGACTACAGAGAACGGAGGAAGAACTCCGTCAGATGAGGCAACAGGCCCCGCCACAGGCTACAGGGTTGCCAATACAATAGAATGTGCCGCCAGTGCCGGTTCAGCCTGTGACTGAGAACAGGTGGGAACCCTTGTACGAAAGATTCAGGAAGCAACAACCTGCTACCTTTGAGGGTGGATTGGACCCACTGTGGGCAGAGCAGTGGATGAACATGATTTCTTTGATCTTGGACTTTATGAGGGTCGAAGGAAGTGAAAGGGTAGCTTGTGCTAGCTACATGCTTAGGGACGATGCCCGCATCTGGTGGGATGTGGTGAGACAGCGGAGGAATGTTGCAATCATGACATGGGAAGAATTTAAGAGTGTCTTCAATGAGAAATGCTATTGCATAGCAGTTCGAGCTGTGAAGGTTGATGAGTTTATCAACCTGACTCAGAACAGGTTATCAGTTACTGAGTATGCTTTGAGATTCAAAGTTTGCGCCAGACCTAGTGCCGACAGATGCGGCCAGGAAAGATAGATTCATAAGGGGGTTGAATGTGATGATCGCCCGTTGTAACGACCCAAAATCGCTAATAAGGTTTAAGGGCCTTGATTAGTGTGCCTGGAGGGCATAATGGGATTTTGTGTGTGACTTTAATGAGTTAAATGCATGATTATGATTTAATGCATGTTATATGACTATTTGACTATTTGAGATGCATGACTATGTGTATTAGTATGCATGTAGACCTGATTATCTTAGAAAGAACATAATTGTAATTTGGCCATTTTGGGCATGACTGTGTTGATATCTGTGATCTGTGACTAGAGACGATCCTAGAATGAGCGGGTTAGCGGAAAAGTCAAAGCGGGAATTTATACCCGGCTTGGGTTAAGCCTTGGGAGTTTAAATGGAAATTTGGAAGATATATTGAGGTTAATCTTGATGATGAGGATTGTATATTTGGTGATTAATCAGGTATTGGGTAGCAAGGGGAAATTATTAGAGACACTCGAGGAATTAGTGGGAATTGGGTAAAATGACTAAAATGGCCCTACATGGACAAAAAGGTTTAGAATTAATAGGGAGGGCATTTTGGTCTTTAGGCTTTTTAGAGATAAGTTAAAGGGAGCTTTATACTTAGTGGAATTGGTAGAAAAGAGTGGTAAGGCTGTAGAAAAGAAAGAAGAAGGAAGAAAAAGAAAAGAGAGAAAAACAGTGTGGGTTTTCTTCAAAGGATCAGTTTGTGGCTCTCCCACCATTTCTCTTCATTTTTCTTGGAGCTAAGCTCACTGGTGAGCTAGGGTAGGCTGAGCATCAAGGATCCTAAGCTAGACTTGAGGATTGGCAAGGGATTAGCAAGAACACATCAGAAATTTGAGGTAAGTTCTTGGAAATTTCAGTTTTAGGGTTTGTCTGGTTTGAGCTGTGTATTTGAGCTAAAAAGATGGGGATTTTTGGGAAATCAGGCCAAGATTGAGAAGGAGCAAGCTAAGGAGGTCTAGGGTTCAACTCAAGGTCGAATTTCCATCCACGGTATGATTTCTAAGTCCTTGTCTTTGATGTTTGATTTAATTTATGGGTTTAGGGTTCATTATGGTAGATCTTCAGTTTTGGATTGCTTGAGCTTGGGGTATGAGTTCTTGGGATGAGTGTGAGGTGTTGATAAGTTTGTTTTTGGGTTTGGGAAAGATTTGGACAAGTTTGGGGTTGGAATGGTTGAAGGAAATCGCAGGAAACGATTTCTGGGTGTGGCCTGTCTGCAACTAGCGCTACAGCGCTAGTCATTGGGCGCGGTAGGGCTAGGCCCTATTTCTGGGGATGTGTTGTTCTGCTTGTAGCACTACAACGCCCTCTTAAGAGCGCTGTAGCGCTGCACTGTTCACAGAAAGGGGTTTTTGGGCTTTTGTTGAGGGATTTTGACCTAGGGTTCGGGGCTCAATTCCACCACTTTGTTTTGGGGATCTAGGACTTCCCGGGGGCTCGGGATTGGTCCTGAGGCTAGGTTTTGGACTTGAGGTTTGGTAATGAGTTTGACTTATGGATTTTGCTTAGGTGAGCGCTAGGGCTCGAGTAGGATCGTGCTTGAGGAGTCAAGTGATCAAAGCTATCGAATTGAAAGGTAAGAAAACCGTAACACCCGAGAACAGGGCATGGGCCCACAGTGTTATTGCAGGGCATGGCCCTAGATTGTATTGTGTACGAATGTATAACCTTAAATGAATTATTATATGTTTGAATGATTATTTCGAAATGTACTATATGTGTGATTATAATGAAATGAACGGCTAAGGCTGAGAGCGGCGAAGGCCGAGAACGGCCTTGGGGCCGGAAGTAACACTTAGCACATGGAGTGCTTATAGCCAGGGTGGCACCCAATGGATACATGAGTTATCCTTACGGTAAGGACCGAGACCCCAGGCTTTGGTAAGGCCTTTGGGGCGGCATGGCCGTGCTTGTTCAGTCTGATGGTTTTCCTATTTATCAGTGGATTATATGTCAGCTATATTCTATGCATATGTTATATACTGTATGAGTTTTCTTGCTGGGCTTCGGCTTACGGGTGCTTTGTGTGGCAGGTAAAAGCAAAGAGTCAGTCAATCGGCCATGAGTATGGAGAGCGTGGGGGCGGCGCGTACATGTTCGGCCTGCCCGACTGCTTTGGTTGGGGGCATTTTGTATATGGCTGTATTAACCTATTCTTTTGATAGTTAATCAAGTGTAAAGCTATTTTTGAGTTGTAAATATTTTGTAAACCTTATTTTGGGATCCCGGATGTTTGATACTTAATGTTTTCAATGAAACTAAGTATTTTCAAAGATTACAGCCTTAACTTCTAATCAAGCCACACTTTTGGTTTTAGAAACCTCGTAGAGTCAGTTGGTTACACAATTTCCGTTTTAAATTCACTTAGTAACGACTCTAAGGTAGTAGGGCATTACACCCGTGATGTGAATATTACATTGATTCCAGAGACGACTACTTATGCACATGCGGTGGATAAGGCCCTTACCGCAGAGAGAGCTGAGGATCAGATATGGAAGGACAGCGCTGTTAGGTGCGATGCTAGGAGGATGGTGCCTCCTTTTGTTGGGTCTAGTCGGGGCAGTGGCCCAGTGAGCAGAAAAGAAGGGTTCCAGATTCATTTACTCCTCCTAGTTCAGATAGGAGAGTGCGAGGTTCTGTTGGTGGCCGTCAGGGCAGTGGTGACAACTGGAGGAGTTTTCCAGTGTGTCCTCGGTGCAGGCGACTAGATCAGGGTGAGTGCCGGATTAGGGCATGTTTTATCTGTGGGAGTGCCAACCATCTAAAGAAGGACTGCCGACAAGCTAAGAAGGAAGAGCCAAAGCAGGGAGACAGTCTCGCTCCTGCCAGGGTATTCGCTTTGGCTCAGACTGAGGCGGAGGCTAGTCCCTCAGTTGTGACAGGTCAGATCTCTACCGCTGGTTCTTTGTATATTGCATTGATTAATTCAGGGGTTACCCACTCATTTGTATCTGCTAGGGTGATAGACCAGCTTTGTAGACCTAGTATTGTGTATGCTAGGAATTTTCAGACTTTGTTGCCAACAGGAGAGCTGGTAGTCCCTAGGAGATGGGTTAGAGCGTTACCGATAGAGGTAGATGGTAGGGAATTGTTTGTTGATTTGGTTGAACTAGATATGGATGATTTTGATATGATATTAGGGATGGATTGGTTAATGAGGTATGGAGCAACGATTGACTGCAAGCGGCATATGGTGAATTTTGAACCAGAAGGTGAGGTGCCTTTTGTATTTGTGGGGACGGTGGATGGACCGCGAGTGCTTATGATTTCAGCACTGAAGGCTAGAGACCTAATGCAGGAAGGCTGCATAGGATTCCTAGCGAGTGTTGTAGATACTTCTAAGGTGGTGGCAGTGGGACCAAATGAAACCAGATTGGTATGTGAGTTTCTAGACTTATTTCCAGCGGACTTGCCGGGGTTGCCGCCACAGCGGGAAATTGAGTTCGTCATAGAGTTGGCACCGGGGGTGGAGCCAGTTTCCAGGGAACCTTATAGAATGGCTCCAGCGGAGTTAAATGAATTAAAGAACCAGCTACAGGAATTGTTGGATTTGGGGTTCATCAAACCGAGTTTCTCGCCATGGGGTGCTCCAGTGTTATTTATTAAGAAGAAAAATGGGACGCTTAGGATGTGCATTGATTACAGGGAGTTGAACAAGCTGACCATTAAGAACAAGTATCCACTGCCTAGGATTGATGATTTATTTGATCGGCTACAGTGGAGTATGGTGTTTTCAAAGATCGATCTTCGGTCAGGCTATCATCAGTTGAGAATTAAAGAGGAGGCATACCGAAGACAGCTTTTCGGACAAGGTACGGGCATTATGCATTCCTGGTTATGTCTTTTGGATTAACCAATGCCCAAGCAACTTTCATGGATATGATGAATAGAATTTTCAAGGACTACTTGGATAAGTATGTAATTGTGTTCATCGATGATATACTGGTGTACTCCCAGTCAGAGACAGAGCATGAGCATCACTTATGCCTGGTGTTACAGCGATTGAGCGAGCACAAGTTATACGCTAAGTTTAGCAAGTGTGAGTTTTGGTTACCACAAGTTACATTTCTGGGCCATATCGTTAGTAAGGAGGGGATATTGGTTGACCCAAGTAAGATAGCGGCAGTGAGAGATTGGCCTAGACCGAGCAGTGTTCCTGAAGTCAGAAGTTTCTCGGATTAGCAGGGTACTACAGACGATTTGTAGAGGGATTCTCCAGAATTGCTACTCCATTGACAGAGTTGACTAGAAAGAAGACTAAGTATGTGTGGACAGATCAGTGTGAGAATAGATTTAAAGAGTTGAAGTAGCGATTGATTACTGCACCAGTGCTGAGCCTGTTGACAGATAATGAGAAGTTCGTGGTCTACTATGACGCTTCTAGACAGGGTTTGGGATGTTTGTTGATGCATGCTGGGAAAGTAATAGCCTATGCATCAAGGCAGTTAAAGGGGTACGAGCAGAGATATCCTTCGCATGACCTGGAGTTGGCTGCAGTGGTATTAGTGCTTAAGGTGTGGAGGCATTATCTGTATGGTGAAAAGTGCGAGATATTGTAACGCCCTACTTCCTTAGAGCCGTTACTAAGTGAGTTTTTAAGACAAAACAGTGTGCAATGAACTCGCTAACCGAGGTTTTTGAAACAAAAGTGTGACTAATTAAAAGTTAAGGTTGTAATCTTTGAAAATGCATCGTTTCATCAAAACTTCTATTATTAAACAGTTGGGATCCCAAAACAAGGTTTGAAAACTAATTACATCTTGAAATAAGGTTACAGTTGAGAAATCATAAAATCATAGATTATTACAGCCATTTTCGAATAAACCCCCAACCAAAGCAGTCGGGCAGACCAAACATGTACACGTCGCTTCACGCTCTCCGTACTCATGGTTGGTTGACTCAGTCATTGCCCTTACCTGCAACACAGAGCACCCGTGAGCCGAAGCCCAGCAAGAAAACTCATGCAGAACATAACATATGCAATGTATACAGTTTTATCATAACAGATAATCCACAAATAGATAAGTCAACCATTTAGACTAAGAAAACACATGTATCCACCGGGCCCCGCCCTGATTATAGCATAACACATGAATCCACCGGGCCCTGCCCTGATTATAGCATCCCATGTGCTAGGTGTTACTTTCGGCCCACGGCCGCCCCGGCTTACGCCGTACTCGGCCCACGGCCGCCCCGGCTTACGCCGTACTCGGCCCTTGCCGCTCATTTCATCATAATCACACATATAGTACATTCGAAATAATCATTCACACACATCATGATTCATTTAAGGTTTAAACATTTGCACATTAATACAATCTGGGGCCAAGCCCTAACCTCGGGTGTTATAGTTTTCTTACCTGCATTCCGAGCCTCCTGAAGCACTAAAGCCACGAGCACGGTCCTCAAGCACGAGCCTCACCAACAACCTAGTCACAACACACAAGAAACATCCCTCATTACTAATCAACCCAAAACCACTTCCCGGGACCAATCCCGCACTCTCGGGACTCCCAAATCCCTAAAACAATTCATCGGAAACATCCCCCGAACCCCCGGAGCAAAAGCTAAAAAAATGCAAATTTCCAACCCCTGAAAATGGCCTAGCGCCGCGGCACTCCCCTCAAGGGCCGCGACGCCCAGCGCGATGCCCCTCTCCTGATGCAACCTCGAGCCGCGGCGCCCAAGAACAGGGCCGCGGCGCTCATACGCGAACCCAGAAAATCTGGGTTTTCTCTTGCGTTTTTCCCGAACTTAAACCTTCCAAATCACACCAAACCAATACCCAAACCCCAAAATCAATTTAAAACCTCAAATGAACAACTTAACAACCTATAGGCACTATATACAAGATCAAAACATCAACACACCCAAGAATCCACCCCTTGATTCCTATTTTCAGCCACCCAAACCAAAACTCAAACAACTAACTCAAAACTTCAACAAAACAATTCAAGCTCTAGATTTTACCAATCAAAACAGAAATCAAAACTTAGATGTGTCTAAAAACCTTACCTCAAATGGAGAACCCACACAAAGTGCTTGATCTCCTCCTAGACTCCCACTTCTCCTTCTCTTCTTCTTCTTGCCCTAACCTTCTTTCTCCTTCTCTTCTTCTTCTTCTATTTCTATCAAGCCTCAAGTGGCATAAATGCCCCAAACCGTATACCCCTAAATCCCAGCTGCCATTTATCTATTTCCCAACCAAATGACCATTTTGCCCCTCCTTGCCTACCCTTTCCTACTTAAACCTCAAGGGTACTTAAGTCTTTTCATTTCTATTTCATTTCTACCATTTTCTTTCTAAAACTTGTTACTCTCAGCAGTAACTAATGGTTACCCAGGTTACTAAATCTCCAATAACCATTACCCTCTAAATCTCAACTTAACCATAAAATTCCCGAGGTACCCCTAGGCTCCTCCCGAGCCGGGTATAGAAATCCCGTTGTGACTCTTAAGTTAAATTGCTCACTAGGACCGTCTCGGCACGTGCATCACCATAACAACACCACCCTCACGTGGTACAAATCACGGAATACAATTATCACATATATGCCCTCAGCGGGCTAAAATTACCAGTTTACCCCTATCATGCAAACGGGGTCCACATGCGTAATTATTCACCTAACATGCATACTAACCACGTAGTCATGCATCTCAATGTTCAATTAGTCATATAACATGCTTTAAATCATAAACATGCATTTAACTCATAAAATCACACATAAATCCCATCGTGCCCTCCTGGCACGCTAATCAAGGCCCTTAAGCCTTATTAGCGAATTTGGGTCGTTACAGATATACACTGACCACAAGAGTTTAAAGTATTTGTTTACCCAGAAAGATCTGAATATGCGCCAAAGGAGGTGGCTAGAGTTGGTAAAGGATTACGATTGTGACATTTTATATCATCCTGGAAAGGCTAATGTAGTGGCTAATGCATTGAGCCGGAAGGGCCGAGGTCAGTTGTATAGTTCGAGGCAGATATCAGACAGGCTGGCTAAGGAGATGGCCAGAGCAGGTATTGAGTTAATGGTTGGTAGGTTAGCCAACATAACTCTCCAGTCTACGCTCCTTGAGAGGATTAAGGAAGCACAGGGAAAGGATCCCCAGTTAGTTTAGCGTAGGGAGATTGCCTTAGCTGGAATGATTAAGGACTTCTCTATCTTAGAGATGGGCCTGTTGAGGTACAAAGGACATATTTGTGTTCTAATTGATCCAGATATTCGATGAGAGATTCTAGATGAGGCTCACACCACTCCCTATTCTTTACACCCAGGTACTACGAAGATGTACCAAGACTTGAAAGTTTTGTACTGGTGGTCAAGCATGAAGAGGGATGTGGTAGACTATGTGGCAAGGTGCCTAACTTGTCAGCAGATTAAGGCTGAACATCAGAGGCCAGCAGGGTTGTTGTAGCCTCTAGGGATTCCTAAGTGGAAATGGGAGGATATTGCGATGGACTTTGTGGTTGGATTACCGAAGACCATGGGACAGCATGATTCGGTGTGGGTGATTGTAGACAGGTATACTAAGTCCGCCCACTTTTTACCTGTGAGAACAACTTATACTGTGGAACAGTATGCTAAGCTTTATGTAAAGGAAATTGTCCGACTTCATGGGGCTCCGAGGTCGATAGTATCCGACAGAGACCCCACCTTCACTTCCAAGTTTTGGGAGAGCCTGCAAAAGGCAATGGGCATACAGCTACGGTTCAGTACCGCTTACCATCCTCAGACAGATGGGCAGTCTGAGAGGACAATTCAGATACTGGAAGACATATTACGAGCCTGTGTACTAGATTTTGGGGGATCCTGGAGCAGGTACCTCCCATTGATTGAGTTTTCTTACAATAATAGCTATCAAGTGACTATCGGAGTGGCTCCGTATGAGATGTTGTATGGAAGGAAGTGCAGGTCACCGATACACTAGGATGAGACAGGTGAGAGAAGATATCTAGGTCCTGAGATGGTTTAGAGGACCAATGAGGCAATTGAAAAGATTAGAGCTCGTATGCTCGCCTCCCAGAATCGTCAGAAGAGTTACTGGGATCTGAGACGTAGGAATGTGAAGTTTCAGGTCGGCGATCATATGTTCCTCAGGGTTTCACCCCTGAGAGGAGTGAAACGATTCGGTGTTCGGGGCAAGCTGAGTCCTTGGATTATTGGCCCCTTTGAGGTTCTGGAACGAGTTGGTGAGGTAGCTTATAGGTTAGCGATGCATCCAGCTCTAGCAGGGGTTCATGATGTGTTTCATGTGTCCATGCTTCAGAGATATGTATCAGATACTACTCATGTGTTGAGCTATGAGAACTTGGAATTGGATCAGGATTTATCAAACGAGGAGAAGCCTGTACAGATCCTAGATAGAAAGGACAAAGTCTTGCGGAGCAAGACCATCGCCTTAGTTAAAGTGTTGTGTAGAAACAGCATGGTTGAAGAAGCGACGTGGGAGCTTGAGTGTGATATGCGGGAGTGGCATCCCGAGTTGTTCAGGTTATTTCGAGGACGAAATTCTCGTAAGGACGGGATAATTGTAACACCCCAAGTTGCTAATAAGGTTTAGGACCTTGATTAGCGTGCCTGGAGGGCAATAAGTGAATTCATATGATAATATATGAATTTAAATGAATATGCAATTAGAATGCATGTTTAGGTGGTATAAATATGCATGGGGGCCTCGTTTGCATGATAGGGGTAAATTGGTAATTTTAGCCCGTTGAGGGCGTAAATGTGATAATTATATTATGCGGTTTATACCACGTGGGTGTGGTGATATTAATGTGATGCACATGCCGAGACGGTCCTAGAGAGCTAGATAATTCAAAAGACACAACGTGGTTTTATACCCGGCTTGGGAGGAGCCTAGGGGTACTTTGGGGAATTTTGAGAGTTGAGTTGAGAATTTGTGGTTAGTGGTTATTGGTGATTGAGTAACCTGGGTAACCATTAGTAACTGCTGAGAGTAAAAAGTTGTAATGAAAAGTGGTTGAATAGTAATAGAAATGAAATGAAAAAATAGGGCCTTGAGGTTTAGTTATGAAGAGATATTTGAGGAAGGGTGGAATGGTCATTTGACAAGATAGATATCCTTCAGCAGAAGGAAAAGGGAATTTACGTATTATACTTGGTGATAGTTGGTTTATGCTAAACTTTGAGACCTAGAGATATAACAAAAGAGGAGCTGAAGAAGGGAGCTGAATTTGAGTCCTAGGAGGAGAATTAAGAGGTTTGAAGTAACCAAGATCAAGCTTAGGCCAAAATTGTTCAGAGGTAAGAATTTGTGTTCTGTCTTTATTGAGATTAAGCTTGAATTTACAGAGATTAAGCGTGGGAACCTAAAAGAGATGTGCTAGTTTTACTTGAAATTCAGTAGGATAATCAAAAGAAAAGGGGGCTTGAAGCTGGAATTGAGAAGAGTTCAAGCTGAGTTTTGATTGAGATAAGAGTTCTAACATGTTTACATTATGTTTCTAATGTGGTTTAAGATTTTAGAGGCAAGGTGCATGTGTTTTCAAGCTATGGTTTAAGACTTAGAAGCTATAGTTTAGGTTTATGAAATTTGAGACCCAAGAGTGGATTTTTGGGTGTGATTGTGTGATTGAGTTTGTTTATGATGGTTATAGGTTGTTAAGGGTTCATTTGGGGTTTTGAATTGGTTTTGGGGCTTGGGTACTTGTTTGGGATGATTTGGAGTGGGTTTAGCTCGGGAAAAATGCAGGGGAAAACCCAGATTTCTGGGTTAGCGAAGGAGCGTTGCGGCCCTATTCTTGGGCGCCGCGGCGCGAGGCTGTTTCTGGGAAGGGGAAGTGTTCTCTGACTTGCTGGGCGCCGTGGCGCTAGGCTATTTTCAGAACACGGGATTTTGAAATTTTGAGCTTTTGCTCTGGGGGTTCGGGGGATGTTTCCAACATATTGTTTTAGGAATTTGGAGATTTCGAGAGTGTGGGATTGGTCCCGGGAAGTGGTTTTGGATTGATTAGCATTAAAGGATTTTTTTTATGTGTTGTGACTAGGTCTTTGGAGAGGCTCGGGTTAGAGGACCGTGCTCGCGGCCTTAGTGCATCAAAAAGCTCGGGACACAGGTAAGAAAACCGTAGCACCCGTAGAGCAGGGCTTGGGCCCATAGTTTTGTTGCAGGGCGCGGCCCTAGATTGTATTATTGCTAGGATGTAGCATTAAATGAATGATTATATATTTGATTGTTATTTGAGAATGCTAAATGTGGAAATAGCAGAATGAACGGCGAAGGGCCGGGAACGATGAAGGGCCGAGAATTGCAGTTGGACCGAGAATAAAACTTAGCACATGGAGTGCTCGTGGTTAGGGTGAGACCCCAATGGATACATGGGATATCCTTACGGTGTAGACCGAGATCCCAGGCTTTGGGAACCCTTCTAGGACGGCATGGCCGTATATGTGTTAGATTTTATGAACTGCCTGACTAGATATAAGTATGCTGTAATGACTGTATACTATCCATATGTTATGTACCATTTGGGTTTTCTTGCTGGGATTCGGCTCACGGGTGCTCTGTGTTGCAGGTAAGGGAAAAGAGAAAGTCAACCAGCCATGAGTACGGAGAGCGTGGGGGCGGCGCGTACATATTTGGCCTGCCCGACTGCTTTGGTTGGGGATATTTTTGAGAAATTGCTGTACAAACCCTAGTTTTGATGGTTAACTACTTATAAACTTGTTTTGAATTGTAAATATTTTATAAACCGAGTTCTGGGATCCCGAATGTTAAACTCTTGAACTTTTAATGAAATAGAGTACTTTTTAAAGATTACAACCTAGACTTTTGTTTAATCACACTTTTGTTTTAGAAACCTCGTTTAACGAGTTGGTTGCACATTTTAACCTCACTTAGTAACAGCTCTAAGGTAGTAGGGCGTTACACATTTTCTCCTATGGCCATGCTGAAACCCATTAGCATCCTCTTATCCATAGCTGCCACATATGATTATGAGATATAGTAGATGGACATCAAGACAACCTTTCTTAATGGCTATCTTAATGAAAGTATCTATATGGTACAACCAGAAGGGTTCATCAAGAATGGGGAAGATCAAAAGGTGTGTAAGTTGCTGAAATCTATTTATCTAATAAAGCAAGCATCTAGATCTTGGAATATAACCTTTGATGAAACAATTAAAACATATGGCCTCCAATAGAATGTCGACGAAGCATGTGTATACAAATATATCAAAGGAAAAGTGGTGGTTTTCCTAGTTCTTTATGTGGATGACATTCTCGTCATTGGAAAAAATGTAGAGAAATTCTCAAACGTAAAGAAGTGGTTTGCCAAAAAGTTCCAAATGTAAGATTTGTGCGAGGCAAGCTATGTTAGGGGAATCTGAATCCTAAGGGATAGGATGAACAAACTCTTGGCTCTTTCTCAAGCTAATTATATAGACAAGGTGCTTGAAAGGATCTCTATGGAGAATTCCAAGAAAGGTTAGTTACTGACCAGACATGGAATTACTCTTTTTAAAGAGCAATGTTCAAAGACACCTCAGGAGGAAGAGGACATGAGAACGTATCCCTATGCTTCAACAGTTGGGAGTCTTATGTATGCTATGTTGTGTACTAGGTCAAACATACGCTATGCAATAGGGATTGTAAGTCGTTATCAATCAAATCCAGGTTTGGAACATTGGAATGCAGTAAAGCACATTATCAAGTATCTTAGGAGAGCGAGAGATTCTATGCTTGTATATTAAGGGGGAGAATTAAACCCTACTAGATACACTAATTCTGATTTTCAATCAGACAAAGACAGTCGTCAGTCGACGTCTGGATCAATATTCACTCTTGGTGGAGGAGCTCTCAAGAAGTATTAAACAATCTATTATTGCAGATTCAACCATGGATACTAACTATATAGCATCTTGTGAAGCAGATAAGGGAGAAGTTTGGTTGAGGAAGTTCAACATTGATCTCGAAGTAGTTACAGATATGGATAACCCACTAATCAGGTATCGTGACAATAGGGGAGTAGTAGCTAATTCCAAGGAACATAGAAGCCACAAGAGAGAAAAGCATATAGAAAGGAAATATCATCTAGTTAGAGAGATTGTGCACCAAGGTGATGTGACTATTATGAAGATAGTGTCAGAACAAAACCTGGCAGGCCGGTTTATGTAACACCCCAAGTTGCTAATAAGGTTTAGGACCTTGATTAGTGTGTCTGGAGGGCAATAAGTGAATTAACATGATAATATATGAATTTAAATGAGTATGTGATTAGAATTTATGTTTAGGTGGTATAAATATGCATGTGGACCCCGTTTGCATGATAGGGATAAATTGGTAATTTTAGCCCGCTGAGGGCATAAATGTGATAATTGTATCATATGATTTGTACCACGTGAGTGTGGGGATATTAATGTGATTCACGTGCCGAGACGGTCCAAGGGAGCTAGTTAACTTAAAAGTCACAAAGGGGTTTTATACCCGGCTCGGGAGGAGACTAGGGGTACTTTGGGAATTTTGTAAGTCGAGTCGAGAATTAGTGGTTATTGCTTATTAAGTAACTTGTGTAACCATTAGTAACTGCTGAGAGTAACAAGTTTAGATGGAAAAATGGTAGAATTGTAAAATAGGTGAAAGGACAAGAGTGTCCTTGAGTTTAGTTAGGAAGGAATTCTTATGGAAGGGTAAAGTGGTCATTAGGCAAGGGTTAGATAAGGTTCAGCTGAGGGAAAAAGGATTCACGTTCTACACTTTATCATTTTGGTTTATGCTGAATTTGAAGAAAAGGCTAGAAAGGAAGGGAAGCAAGGAGGAGGGCTGGAACTTGAAACCTAGGAGGAAATTCAAATGAGTTTGAGGCAACCAAAACCAGATTTAAGCTAGGGATTGTTCAAAGGTAAGAAATTGTGCTCTGTTTCTGTTGGATTTAAGTCTAAATTTTCAAAAATTGAGTGTGGGAATTTAAAGGAGATATGGCTGATTTTACTTGGAAATTCAGTTAGGATAATCAAGAGGAAAAAGGTTGGAGGCTAGAATTGAGAAGAGTTCAAGCTAGATTCTTGATTGAGGTAAGAGTTCTAACATGTTTAAATTTTCATATTTGATGTGGTTTAAGATTTTAGAGGCATGATTTATAGTTTTCAAGCTCTGGTTTAGGTCTTGGAAGCCATGGTTTAAGTTTCAGGAATTTGAAACTCAAGATTGGATTTTGAGTGTGATTGTGTAATTGAGTTTGTTTTTTTATGTTTATAGGTTGTTAAAGGGTTCACTTGGGGTTTTAAATTGATTTTGGGGCTTAAGTACTTGTTTGGGTTGAATTGGAGTTGTTTTTTGCTCCGGAAAATTTCAGGAGAAAACCCAGAAATCTGGGTTCGCGTAGGGGTGGTGCGGCCCTGTTCTTTGGTACCGCGGCGCAGGCTTGCATCAGGATCAGGGGAGGCTTCTGGGCACCGCGGCCTTAGGCCATTTTTGACAACCAAATATTGTATTTTTAGGGCTTTTTCCCGGGGACTCAGGGGATGGTTCCAATGCATTGTTTTAGGGAATTAGAGGTCCCGAGAGTACGGGATTGGTCTCGGGAAGTGGTTTTGGGATTGGTTAGTATTAAAAGTGTTTTACATGTGTTGTGACTAGGATTTTGGAGAGGCTCGTGATAAAGGACCGTGCTTGTGACCTTGGTGCATCGGAAAGCTCGGGATACAAGTAAGAAAACTGTAGCACCCATAAAGCAGGGCTTGGGCCCTTAGTATTGTTGCAGGGCGCGGCCCTAGATTGTATCATTGCTAGGATGTAGCTTTAAATTAATTATTATATAATTTATTGTTGTTTGAGAGTGCTAAATGTGGTTGTAGCAAGAAGAACGTCAAAGGAGCCGGGAACGGCGAAGGGCCGAGAACGGCAGTGGGGCCGGGAATATCACTTAACACATGGGGTGCTTTTGGTTAGGGTGAGACCTGAGTGGATACATGGGATATCCTTACGGTATGGACTGAGAACCCAGGCTTTGGTAACGCTTCTAGGACGGCATGGTCGTATATGTGTTTAAAACTTATGGATTGTCTGATTAACCGTGAGTTATCTGCTATAGTGATTGTGTGATATGCATATGTTATGTGCTGTATGAGTTTTCTTGCTGGGCTTCGGCTCACGGGTGCTCTGTGCTGCATGTAAGGGCATAGAGAAATTCAACCAGCCATGAGTACAGAGAGCATGGGGGCGGCGCGTACATGTTTGGCATGCCCGACTGCCTTGGTTGAGGGCATTTTGAGAAATGGCTGTACTAAACTCTGTTTTTGATAGTTAGTCATTTGTAAATCTATTTTGATTGTAAATATTTTACAAACCTCGTTTTGGAATCCCAAATGTTAAACTCTTGGAACTTTTAGTGAAATGGTGTACTTTTAAAGATTACAGCCTTGATTTTTTGTTAAATCACACTCTTATTCTGAAAACCTCGTTTAACGAGCTAAATGCACGTTTTAAACTCACTTAGTAACGGCTCTAAGGTAGTAGGGCGTTACAGTTTATTAAGACACTTCCTGCAAAGTCGTTGAAAGGTCATGTATGCAACATGGGAATAAGGGAGATGCCTCACTTGCTTTAAGAGCAAGTGGGAGATTGTTAGAATTAATGCCCTAAAAGCATGTAAAGACATTTTATTGATTTAAATAAAAGTACAATTTTATTATGTTTGAATTAATTATAAATTATATCAAAACAATTCCTTATTAATTCATGGGAATATGATCTTGTATTAGTATGAGATAATTAAGATCATATATAATGAATAAAATAGTGAGTAAAATATTAAAGTAAGGAATCATTAATGAATGGTTACTAGTGTTTGTTGACGCGATTCTTCGCCAACAGGTAATTAAGAAATGAAGAGAAAGGGATTAGTGCTAAATGTGAACCGAAACAGATATAAGATCTTAGAAAAGGAAAGAGGTGACACAAGACACGTTTTTTGAGTGGTTCAAAGGTTAAAATCCTTCTACTCTACTAGTCAGTATTATTGCTCTATACTGGACATTTGATTACAGGGCCTTCTTTACAATAGAGAATCCAACCCTTATTAAGTCCCAAGGTCTCCATATTTATAGGAGAAGGCACCTGGGAGTTGGTAAGAAGGTCATCCTGTGACCCTCTTACCTATCACATCAACTCTGTGACATTCATGATTAATTCCTAAACCTGACACATAAGTATGGTCAAATCGATAGGTAAGGAGATAATGGGTCGCACGGCCCAACCCAGTCGTGGGTGTCTGAATACGCACGTTCCTGGTGCATGTCCGAGAAGTCAGGGGCATATCAGACACGTGATGTCTGATATATGCACATTTACCTTGCGTGTGTTGACTTTACAAAGGGTCATAGCCTTCAGACTCAGTTCGTACCGCGAGCTGGATACTTAACTCGACCATAGGCCTTCAGAATCCGAGGTCAAGTCTTGTGCAATCTTGGCGAACCCTTGAGTTTCCTCGAGCTAAGGAGGTACGACCTAATGACAGAAGCTCCGGTCTGTGGGACGTCCACGAGATAATTATGATTAGGCTGCAGCTCGGCTCGCTAATCAGCCCATGGGAAAAACAGGGCGTACATCTGCCCCCCAAGCCCCTGCTCATGGTATGCCACGTCGGGTAAGACCACAGTAGGGGCTTTTAGGCTTCCCCATGAACTCTTCATATTCCACCTCTTACGCAGGCGCCTGATACGTGGAACATCGTGGTTGGTGACGGTACGTCTTACGAGAACCGCATTTAATGGCCTAGCCTATGCTCAGCTGTCGTTCCGTATTACGAGTGGAGGGCCTCGGATCCCTCATCAGGGCCATCCAACGGTCCTCTACACATGACCTTTCACGTATATAAAAAGGGGTGGCCACCCTACGCACGGGCCACCCTTTCATTTGAAATTTTTCCGAATTTCTCTTCTTCTTCTCTCTTCATCTCAGACGAAAAAACCCTCTTCTCTGTGACTGCTATGCTCAGCGTTCAAGAGGCTCAGACGCCAGGATTTCTTCAAAGCTTTGGAAGCCGATACTCCAACGAAGCTTTCATCCAGGCAATACCTTCATCCACCTCCCAGTTAAACATTGTATGTTTCCTGACCATGTGCGTTTTGAAAAATATATTTCACTGTAGCTTAGGTAAATATTTTACTGTAGCCACATGCATGGTTTTACTGGGTTTTTCCGACACGGAGGGTGAAAGCTTCTTTTTAGGCTAGGGTATCTTTGCTGTAGGAAATCATTTAAGAGTATGGTTTATGTAACGACCCAAATTCGCTAATAAGGCTTAAGGGCCTTGATTAGCGTGCCAGGAGGACATAATGGAAATTATGTGTGATTTTATGAGTTTAATGCATGGTTATGATTTAAAGCATGTTATATGACTAATTGAACATTGAGGTGCATGACTACGTGGTTAGTATGCATGTTAGGTGAAATAATTGTGCATGTGGACCCCGTTTGCATGATAGGGGTAAATTGGTAATTTTAGCCCGCTGAGGGCATATATGTGATAATTGTATTCTGTGATTTGTACCACGTGAGTGTGGTGTTATTGTTATGATGCATGTGCCGAGACGGTCCTAGAGAGCAAATTAACTTAAAAGTCACAACGGGATTTTATACCCGGCTCGGGAGGAGCCTAGGGGTACCTTGGGAATTTTATGGTTAAGTTGAGATTTAGCGGGTAATGGTTATTGGAGATTTAGTAACCAGGGTAACCATTAGTTACTGCTGAGAGTAACAAGTTTTAGAAAGAAAATGGTAGAAATGAAATAGAAATGAAAGGACTTAAGTGCCCTTGAGGTTTAAGTAGGAAAGGATAGGCAAGGAGGGGCAAATTGGTCATTTGGTTGGGAAATAGATAAATGGCAGCTGGGATTTGGGGGTATAAGGTTTGGGGCATTTATGCCACTTGAGGCTTGATAGAAATTGAAGAGAAGAAAGAGAAGGAGAAAGAAGGTTAGGGCAAGAAGAAGAAGAGAAGGAGAAGTGGGAGTCTAGGAGGAGATCAAGGACTTTGTGTGGGTTCTCCATTTGAGGTAAGGTTTTTAGACACATCTAAGTTTTGATTTCTATTTTGATTGGTAAAATCTAGAGCTTGAGTTGTTTTTGTTGAATTTTTGAGTTAGTTGTTTGAGTTTTGGTTTGGGTGGCGTAAAATAGGAATCAAGGGGTGGATTCTTGGGTGTGTTGATGTTTCGATCTTGTATATAGTGCCTATAGGTTGTTAAGTTGTTCATATGAGGTTTGGGATTGAGTTTGTAGATTGAGATATGTGTTTGGGATGGTTTAAGGTGAGGTTTAGAGATTAAAATGGTGGGTTTTTCTGGGTTCGAAGGGTCGGGCCGCGGCATGGTTCTTGGAGGGCCGCGACCCTTGAAGGCTACGTTGTGCTGAGGATGGAGGGCGGGCCGCAGCATGGTCCTTGTAGGGCCGCGGCCCTTACCTGTTTCTGGGCATTTTGTGGCCCTGTTTGGGGGCCATGCCGCGGCGCTTAAGGAATTTTGGGATTTTGAGAATTTAGGCTTGGGAATTTAACCTAGGGTGCTCGGGGTTGAGTCTTTTACCATGTTTGGTGAATTTCAACGTTCCGAGTACTAGAACTTGGCCTGGAAGCTCATTTAAGGTTGTTAAAAGTGTCATTTGTGTGTTGTGACTAGGATTTCGGGGAGGCTCGTGCTAGTGGACCGTGCTCGTGACCGTAGTGCATCGGAAAGCAAGGGATACGGGTAAGAAAACTATAACACCCGTAGGATAGGGCGTGGGCCCATAGTGTGATTGCCGGGCATGGCCCTATATTGCATGTTGCATGATGAGATGATTGCAGGGCATGGCCCCAGATTGTGTTGTGTGCAAATGTTTAACCTTAAATGAATCATGCTGTGTGTGAATGATTATTTTGAATGTACTATATGTGTGATTATGATGAAATGAACGGCAAGGGCCGAGTACGGCGTAGGCCGGGGCGGCCGTGGGCCGAAAGTAACACCTAGCACATGGGATGCTATATTCAGGGTGGGACCCAAGGGATACATGAGTTATCCTCGCGGTGAGAACCGATACCCCCGGCTTTGGTAAGGCTCTGGGGCGGCATGGCCGTGTTTGCTTAGTCTAATGGTTGACTTGATTATTTTTGGATTATCTGATATGATTAACCATATATATTTGTATATGTTATGTTCTGCATGAGTTTTCTTGCTGGGCTTCGGCTCACGGGTGCTCCGTGTTGCAGGTAGGGCAAAGACTGAGTCAACCAACCATGAGTACGGAGAGCGTGAAGCGACGCGTACATGTTTGGCCTGCCCGACTGCTTTGGTTGGGGGTTTATTTGAAAATGGCTGTAATAATCTATGATTTTGTAACTGATCAACTGTAAACTTATTTCAAGATGTAAATAGTTTTCAAACCCTATTTTGGGATCCCAATTGTCTAATACTAGAAGTTTTTATTGAGTCAACGCATTTTCAAAGATTACAGCCTTAACTTTCAATCAGTCACACTTTTGTTCAAAACCTCGGTTAGTGAGTTCATTGCACACTGTTTCGTCTTAAAAACTCACTTAGTAACGGCTCTAAGGATGTAGGGCGTTACAACTTGGTATCAGAGCGAGCCAAGGTTTATTGGTTTTGGAGATCGACCGAACATGTACGCTCGCTGTCAGTGACAAGCTCGACTCAGGGTTGGTTGGTATGAATGATTAATATGCTTGAATATATGTTTGATTGCCCTGTTTGCCTGCTTATCTATATGGAGCATGAGAAATGAGATGACATATGCATGAGATACTGATAGGGCCTAGCCCTTGACTATTGCATGTTGAGATTGATGCATGCTGAATAATATTATTATGCATATGGATGAATATTGGCATAATGGTTCGCATATTGAATGTATGTGGTTAATGTTCTGAATTAATTCATTAGTTATATCTGTTTATTTGCTTGTGTGAAGCATGTTGAGATCTGGGTATATTTGGTGATGATGAATTTGGTAGCTAAATGTATATCATTGTGGATTTGACCTAGTATATGCTTGTGTGTGCATTATACCTGTGGATGTTTGGACCTAGTGGTGGTTTGGTTCAGAGTAGGGACCATAGAGTTCAGGAGTTGGGTCATTTTTGACAGGTGAACTCGTGTTGTTGGTTCCTAGAAGGGTTTGTGGACCTGATATTGTGCTGAGAGAGGGATTCTAGGTATAAGTTGGAGTTGGGATCTCCAGTTATCCCAAAAAACAGCAGCAAAGGGTCACTAGGGTGTGAGTAAGCTGTGGAGTTTGTCAGTTGTGACGGGATAGAAGGATAGCGGATTTCTCTGGGGAAATAGCTGATTTCGAGGTTTTGACAGTAAGGTTACTAGTGTTGGTTTACTGTGAAGTATGGACAGATAAGGGTACTATATGAAAGGCGTATAGGGTGTTATCCTCTAGTGTTGAGGAAGGTACGAGTTGACAAGGAATTTATCAATAGTTGAGCAGAGTTAATTCCACCCTTGGTTAAGAGGACGAGAGATCCTGATTAGAGGGTTATGTTAAATGTTGAGGCAGAGGGATGCCTGGAATTGGTACTCGGGCTGAGGTACTGGCTTAATGGGTTGGAAAGAACCTAGATGATGAATGGTTAGAAGAGATTTTAAAGACATGATTAGAACCGTGGAGACGGGCAAATGTTTAAGTCTGGTTTGGACTGTTAGGGGTAACGACAGCGTAGATCAATGGGTTTGGTGAGTTAGATAGTTCATTTCAGAAATTTATACAGATGGATGTATCCGGAATTGATGGCGACCCATTTAAGGATTTGAGATCGGGAATAGTCTAAGGTATTTGGGCTGCGCTGAGGTATGAGGTTATCGTCTGTATGTGGATGGCAGAGAGAGCCATGTTGTTAGAGGAACTGATGGTTGATGATTAGAGCATGAGTGCTAGAGCCGCAGGGGCAGTGTTTGCTTTGATGGAATTAGTGAAGAGAATTGTGATAATCGAGTTGAAGGGACCCCGGGCAGTGTTGTGGCCTCTGGATTCGCCAAGCAGGGCAGAAAGGTCTGATTGATAAGATGGTACTTTTATTGCTAGAGCGCAGCAAGGTTGGATTCTCAATTGTTGAGGTAGAAAGGACTCCAAACAGTGCTTGGGCACCTAGATTGAGATTGGAAAGAAGCCTGATCGAAAAGGTAGTTATCGAGATGTTAGGATGGATTTCCCATGGTGCGGGAAACGGAGAACTGGAATGCATCGATACATTCGAGGTTCGAGGCTGAGTCCTCAAGGATGAGTATTTAACTGACGAGCTTATGCTTTGGGCATGTAACGAACTGGAAGGGCTCGGTGTTGAGAATGTTCCGAGAGGGAGATGGTCATAGGGAGGTTGCCTCAAAGGTGCCATTTGAGAGGCCGAGGACAGTAATACTTATTGAGAAGGAATTAGAAACTCTGGCAGATAGAGTGTTGAGGATATCATCTGGAGTACGTAAAGGAGACAGAGCTAACCAGTGGGAAAGTTATGTGGGTATGCAAAGAAAGATTTAGGGAATACTTCAAGGTCAGACTACAGATAGGATTGGTATAAGGGATGTTGTAGAAGACGGTTTTGGCCGACAGAAAGTCTATTGGAGCAATTGAAGGAATCTGAGCCTGGTGTAGCTAGTGTGTTATACTGCGAGGATTGCTAGTATCATCGGGTTAGGACGAAAAGTACAATGTCGGATACAAGATGGGACGATGTCCCCAAGAGTTGATCTACGACCTGGTTATTGCCAGTTGGAAACCAGGGATAGAGACATTTCGTGGATTGTCTAGTTTGCGCCGGCTAGAGTGTGAGGAGTTGGTAACAAAGATTCTGGAATGGTTCAAGCTACAGCGGCACAGGTAAGTTCTTTAGACAGAGAATGCATGAACGGTGTGGGCAAGTCCCCTTCAAGCTCACGAGCAGTGCATGTGGATTACTCCCAGACGGAAATGGTGAGCAACTGATTATTATGCTGAAGACGTTAGTACCCAGAAGGCAGAGTCTCAGGTAAGGTTCTACGGGGTGTTAGTCGGGTGTCGTCAGGAGTTCTCAGATTACAGCTGCAAGAAGAAAGGACAGGTATGAGAAGATTTGATCTAAAGTCACAAGGAAGCTAATGAAGAACGTCTGAAGAATAGAAAGCACAACAAGACTGGTAAGCGCGTCATCTACTGCATAAGCACCTTCAGTGATTTCTACATCAAAGATGAGGAGAACAGTAAAACTTGAGGTTAGACGGATTGAGTGGTGTCAAATCAGAAAGAAATTCAGAAGACAAGGTAAGATTTGATTGGTTACGGACGATGATGGAATTTGCGTGTGTTTTGATTAAGTAAAGAGTGATGGCATAAAGGACTTGATCTATGATGAGGACATGGACTTGTAGGGGTGCATCACGGATTAGGCACGCCCAGGCGCATCTGGCGCGAGGATGGATCGAACCTTGCGGGAGGTGAAAGAATGAACGTGGTTGATATACTTGGAGCGTTAAGTTAACAGTTACGCGTATTATAAGGTGCTTGAGTCTTGGGTATTAGTAAGAAAGATAGCGTCGAGACACAGAGGTGGTGAAAAGTAACAGACGGATGATCAGTGTTTGAAATCCTTGATTGGGCGAGGGGAGATATGTTTGGAGACGGAACTCCTAGTGGTGAGGCGTGTGTCAGTCAGGGGATGGCGCCATAGACTGTAATAGAGTGGACAAGGCGACGACTGAGTTTGGCGTAACGCTAGTAGGTATGTTTAGCTGGTGAGTGTCAATGATCTATGGAATTCAAAGTGTTGGCTTAAGTTGAAGCAGGGAAGGACCCTGCTAAGGTAGTACAAGTTGGGATACCAGGAATGGATGAAGGATCCAATTAGATTTGGTTTATGAACGAGAATTCTGAATGGATATCATTCCACCTCCTAGGGTACGTTGTACCGGGAGGGTCGAGCGGGTGACGGAATCTAGTGTGTTCCTTTGGACCCTGAGGGGTTAAGTGATGTGGTAGTGTATGATGGGAATAGACCACTTTAGACCTTGAGTAAGGTGTTTGGACATGAAAAGTTTTAACTCAGTTGATGGAGTTAATGTGGTTGGGTCAAGTGAACTGGTTTCAGGATGGAGCATCGATGATATCGAATTGAGACCCTATAGTATTTTAAATTTTGGAATGGATTTAGAGAACGAAAAGAACAGAGTGGGAATTTGGGATTATCAGTTGATTGCAAGTGAAGTGGCAGTCTGAAAGCTTATCGGATATCTTAAGGAATTAAGCGCTGAGTAGGCGAATACTTGAGGTATTAAGGGAAGTGTAATCCCTGTTGGGTTGGCTGTGGTGGCAAAGGCTGGCGTCTTGTTAAAGTAACACGACATAGGACATGGTAAGAGGCGAAGGATAGTGAATACTACGATTTGACATTGGTTCAGAGAGAACGTCGAAAAGGTTGTTGGAACTCTTAAGGTAGGAGTGTCTGCCTATTTGAAAGCATAAGAGCTGGTAAATTGCTAAATTACGAGGAAACAAAGTTCCGGGAAGAAAGAGTTGCATCTCTGCGTGGTAACAGACGAGGATCTGTAAGGTGTTCAGAGAAAGGAGGGAGAGTTCTGACTCTTAATTCAGCATGAACTGAAGTTGTACTAAGGGTTAGGCCAGCGGGGCCTACAAGTTGATCCCACCTAGTAGAGGTGATGACTTTTGAGTATCTCTGGAATCAGGAATAAGACAATGAATTGGTCATTGTACTCTAGGCAGACCCTGGGCTTCGGCAGGGTTGCAGGGTTAACAAGGGGCTATCGAGAGCACGGCTATTAGAAAAGATCTTGTGGGGCAAGATTGTTGCTCTTGAAAGAGTGTTGTTAAAAAGTAAAGTTAAGGCGGTGGACCTTGGGATTCAGGGTCAGAGTTGCGAGTTTACTGATTGATGTGTTTGGATAAATTTCGAGGACGAAATTCTTATGAGGAGGGGATAGTTGTAACGACCCAATTTCGCTAATAAGGCTTAAGGGCCTTGATTAGCGTGCCAGGAGGGCATAATGGAAATTATGTGTGATTTTATGAGTTTAATGCATGGTTATGATTTAAAGCATGTTATATGACTAATTGAACATTGAGGTGCATGACTACGTGGTTAGTATGCATGTTAGGTGAAATAATTGTGCATGTGGACCCCGTTTGCATGATAGGGGTAAATTGGTAATTTTAGCCCGCTGAGGGCATATATGTGATAATTGTATTCTGTGATTTGTACCACATGAGTGTGGTGTTATTGTTATGATGCATGTGCCGAGACGGTCCTAGAGAGCAAATTAACTTAAAAGTCACAACGTGATTTTATACCCGGCTCGGGAGGAGCCTAGGGGTACCTTGGGAATTTTATGGTTAAGTTGAGATTTAGCGGGTAATGGTTATTGGAGATTTAGTAACTAGGGTAACCATTAGTTACTGCTGAGAGTAACAAGTTTTAGAAAGAAAATGGTAGAAATGAAATAGAAATGAAAGGACTTAAGTGCCCTTGAGGTTTAAGTAGGAAAGGATAGGCAAGGAGGGGAAAATTGGTCATTTGGTTGGGAAATAGATAAATGGCAGCTGGGATTTGGGGGTATAAGGTTTGGGGCATTTATGCCACTTGAGGCTTGATAGAAATTGAAGAGAAGAAAGAGAAGGAGAAAGAAGGTTAGGGCAAGAAGAAGAAGAGAAGGAGAAGTGGGAGTCTAGGAGGAGATCAAGGACTTTGTGTGGGTTCTCCATTTGAGGTAAGGTTTTTAGACACATCTAAGTTTTGATTTCTATTTTGATTGGTAAAATCTAGAGCTTGAGTTGTTTTTGTTGAAGTTTTGAGTTAGTTGTTTGAGTTTTGGTTTGGGTGGCTGAAAATAGGAATCAAGGGGTGGATTCTTGGGTGTGTTGATGTTTTGATCTTGTATATAGTGCCTATAGGTTGTTAAGTCGTTCATATGAGGTTTGGGATTGAGTTTTGAGATTGAGATATGTGTTTGGGATGGTTTAAGGTGAGGTTTAGAGATTAAAATGGTGGGTTTTTCTGGGTTCGAAGGGTCGGGCCGCGGCATGGTTCTTGGAGGGCCGCGGCCCTTGAAGGCTAAGTTGTGCTGAGGATGGAGGGCGGGCCGCGGCATGGTCCTTGTAGGGCCGCGGCCCTTACCTGTTTCTGGGCATTTTGTGGCCCTGTTTGGGGGCCATGCCGCGGCGCTTAAGGAATTTTGGGATTTTGAGAATTTAGGCTTGGGAATTTAACCTAGGGTGCTCGGGGTTGAGTCTTTTACCATGTTTGGTGAATTTCAACGTTCCGAGTACTAGAACTTGGCCTGGAAGCTCATTTAAGGTTGTTAAAAGTGTCTTTTGTGTGTTGTGACTAGGATTTCGGGGAGGCTCGTGCTAGTGGACCGTGCTCGTGACCGTAGTGCATCGGAAAGCAAGGGATACGGGTAAGAAAACTATAACACCCGTAGGATAGGGCGTGGGCCCATAGTGTGATTGCTGGGCATGGCCCTATATTGCATGTTGCATGATGAGATGATTGCAGGGCATGGCCCCAGATTGTGTTGTGTGCAAATGTTAAACCTTAAATGAATCATGATGTGTGTGAATGATTATTTTGAATGTACTATATGTGTGATTATGATGAAATGAACGGCAAGGGCCGAGTACGGCGTAGGCCGGGGCGGCCGTGGGCCGAAAGTAACACCTAGCACATGGGATGCTATATTCAAGGTGGGACCCAAGGGATACATGAGTTATCCTCGCGGTGAGAACCGATACCCCAGGCTTCGGTAAGGCTCTGGGGCGGCATGGCCGTGTTTGCTTAGTCTAATGGTTGACTTGATTATTTATGGATTATCTGATATGATTAACCATATATATTTGCATATGTTATGTTCTGCATGAGTTTTCTTGCTGGGCTTCGGCTCACGGGTGCTCCGTGTTGCAGGTAGGGCAAAGACTGAGTCAACCAACCATGAGTACGGAGAGCGTGAAGCGACGCGTACATGTTTGGCATGTCCGACTGCTTTGGTTGGGGGTTTATTTGAAATTGGCTGTAATAATCTATGATTTTATAACTGATCAACTGTAAACTTACTTCAAGATGAAAATGGTTTTCAAACCTTATTTTTGGGATCCCAATTGTTTAAAACTAGAAGTTTTTATTGAGTCAACGCATTTTCAAGGATTACAGCCTTAACTTTTATTAGTCACACTTTTGCCTCAAAACCTCGGTTAGCGAGTTCATTGCACTGTTTTGTCTTAAAAATTCACTTAGTAACGGCTCTAAGGGAGTAGGGCGTTACAAGATATCTTAAAGAATTGAGCGCTGAGTAGGCGAATACTTGAGGTATTAAGGGAAGTGTAATCCCTGATGAGTTAGCCATGGTGGCAGTTGCTAATGTCTTGTTAATGTAACGCGACATAGGGCTTGGTAAGAGGTGAAGGATAGTGAATACTACAGTTTGGCTTTAGTTTAGAGAGAAATACCAATCCTATTTGAAACTTCTTAAGGCAGGAGTGTCTGCCTATTTGAAAGAATAAAGAGCTGGTAAATTGTTAAATTATGAGGAAATAAAGTTCCGGAAGGAAAGAGTTGCATCTTTGCGTAATAACAGATGAGGATCTGTAAGGTGTTCAGAGAAAGAAGGGAGAGTTCTGACTCTTAATTCAACATAAGATTCTGAAGTTGTACTAAGGGCTAGGCCAGCGGGGCCTACAAGCTGATCCCACCTAGTAGAGGTGATGATTTTGAGTATCTCTGGAATTAGGAATAAGACAATGAATTGGTCATTGTAATCTAGGCAGACCCTGAGGTTTCAGCAGGGTTGCGGTGTAAACAAGAATCTATCGAGAATATGGCTATCAGACAAGATCTTGTGGGGCAAGATTGTTACGCCTGAAAGAGTGTTGTTGGGAACTAAAGTAAGGCGGTGGACCTTGGATTTATGGTCAGCATTGCGGGTTGCTAACTGAAGAAATATTTATGAGGAGGGGGAAGTTGTAACGACCCAAAATCGCTAATAAGGCTTGAGGGCCTTGATTAGTGTGCCAGGAGGGCATGTTGGGATTTATGTGTGATTTTATGAGTTAAATGCATGGTTATGATTTAAAGCATGTTATATGACTAATTGAACATTCGAGATGCATGGCTACGTGGTTAGTATGCATGTTAGGTGAAATAAATATGCATGTGGACCCTGTTTGCATGATAGGGGTAAATTGGTAATTTTAGCCCGCTGAGGGCATATATGTGATAATTGTATTCTGTGAATTGTACCACGTAGGTGTGGTGTTATTGTTGTGATGCACGTGCTGAGACGGTCCTAGCGAGCAAGTTAACTTAAGAGTCACAACGAGATTTCTATACCCGGCTCGGGAGGAGCCTAGTGGTACTTTGGGAATTTTATGGTTAAGTAGAGAATTGGCGGTTAATGGTTATTGGAGATTTAGTAACCTGGGTAACCATTAATTACTGCTGAGAGTAACAAGTTTAAGTGAAAGAATTGGTAGAATTGCAATATAGGAGAAAGGACTAGAGTGCCCTTGTGGTGTAGTTAGTAAAGGGTTTTGATGAAGGGGTAAAATGGTCATTTGGCTGGGATATTGATATATTGCAGCTGGGTATTAAGGGGTACACGGTTTGGGGGGCTTGGTCACTTGATGCTTTGATAGAAATTGAAGAGAAGAAAGAGAAGGAGAAAGAAGAGCTAGGGCAAGTAAAAAGAAAAGAAGAAGAAGGGTAGAAGGGCTGAATTGGGAGCTTAGGAGGAGATCAAGGAAGCTTGTTGGGTGGATTCTTCACTTGAGGTATGGATTTTATACACACTTAAGTTTGGTTTCTGTGTTGATTTGAGGAATTTAATGCTTGAGTTAAGCTTTTCAAGGTTTTGGTTTGAGTTGCTGAAATTAGAGATCAAAGGTGTGGATCTTGGGTGTGTTGATGTTTTGATCTTGATTCTAGTGTCTATAGGATGTTAGATTGTTCATATGAAGTTTGGAATTGAGTTTTGGGGTTGAGATATGCGTTTGGGTTGGTTTGGAAGTATTATGGATGAAGGAATTGAAGGAGAAAAACCCAGTTTTTCTGGGTTCGCGAAGGAGCGCCGCGGCCCTGTTCTTGGGCGCCGCGGCGCGAGGCTGTTTGCAGTCAGGCAACTCTCTGACTTCTCTGGGCGCCGCGGCCCTTGCGGGTAGCGCTGCGGCGCTACGCCTTTTTCAGGATGGGAAATTTTGCAAATTTGAGCTTTTGCTCCGGGGGTTCGGGAGATGTTTCCGATGAATTGTTTTAGGAATTTGGGAGTCCCGAGAGTGTGGGATTGGTCCCGGGAAGTGGTTTTGAATTGATTAGTATTTAAGGATGTTTCATGTGTGTTGTGACTAGGATATTGGAGAGGCTCGCGCTAGAGGACCGTGCTCGCGGCTTTAGTGCATCAGGAAGTTCAGAGTACAGGTAAGAAAACTATAACACCCGTAGGATGGGGCATGGGCCCATAGTATGGTTGCGGGGCACGGCCCTATATTGCATGTTGCATGATAAGATGATTGCCGGGCACGGCCCTATATTGCATTACATGTTAGGGTGCAGGTTTAAATGAATTGATATTTGTTTGAATGTTGTTTGATTTATGCTATATATGATTATAGTGAAATGAACGGCAAGGGCCGAGTGCGGCGTAGGCCAGGTACGGCCGTGGGGCCGAAAGTAACACCCAGCACATGGGATGCTTATAGTCAGGGTGGGACCCAAGGGATACATGAGTTATCCTCGCGATGAGAACCGAAACCCCAGGCTTTGGTAAGGCTTCTGGGGCGGCATGGCCGTGTTTGCTTAGTCTAATGGTCGACTTGTTTATTTGTGGATTATCTGTTATGATAAACTGTATATTTTGCATATGTTATGAACTGCATGAGTTTTCTTGCTGGGCTTGGGCTCACGGGTGCTCCGTGTTGCAGGTAGGGCAAAGACTGGGTCAACCAACCATGAGTACGGAGAGCGTGAAGCGACGCGTACATGTTTGGCCTGCCCGACTGCTTTGGTTGGGGGTTTATTCGAAAATGGCTGTAATAATCTATGATTTTTTTTGTAACTGATCAATTGTAAACTTATTTTAAGAAGTAAATAGTTTTCAAACCTTATTTTGGGATCCCAAATGTTTAATACTAGAAGTTTTATTAAAACAACGCGATTTTCTAAGATTATAGCCTTAACTTTTAATTAGTCACACTTTTGTTTCAAAACCTCAGTTAGCGGGTTCATTGTACATTGTTTTGTCTTAGAAACTCACTTAGTAACGGCTCTAAGGATGTAGGGCGTTACATCCAAGAACGTCGTCGGGGCCTCCACCAAGTCTCCTGCGAAGGAGAAGGATCAAGCCCCATCTGCACAGGTCGCGGGAGCGGTCCTTCCTGCTGCAGGGGGAAGCAATATGCTTCCCCCAGCTCCATGAGCTCCACTCGCTACCCGGGACGCAGGAACGGAGGTCGGGACATCGGCCATCGTACCTTCCGATGTACGCATCCCAGTCAATCCCCAGGACCTGAAGAAGATCCCCGAGGCCTTTCGGGGAACGGTGAATGAGTCGATGAACTACGTCGTCAGCCACATATACAAGTTCACAGAGAAGGAGCTCCGGGCCATCGAGACAATGAGCCCGGTGGGTGTGCTGGAGTCTTCACTAGGCATGGCCATGAAGGTATGCTAACCTTAACCTTTTTGTGGTTTTTTACATTGTTATACTTTGCCCTGTTTTTTATTTTTTAAGGCAATTGTCTTTCCGTCTTCGCAAAGCGTTGTCGCCCTTCATCGGAGCATCATCAGGACCAAAACTCAGCTCGGGGACATGAGGGACGAGCATCAGACTACCCTGCAAGCGGCCAAGGATGCCCTAGAGGCCTCGCAGGTCGAGCTGGAGAAAAATCGTTCGAAGGTCCAAGAGCTCGAGACCTCCCTTGCCACCTCGAGGATGAACCTGGACGCCGCGAAGACTGAGGTCCAGGTCGCCCAGGCTGCCCTAGAGGCCGAGCGGACAACTTCGGAAAAGTCCATGGAAGATCTGTTCTACCACTGCTGGGCCTACAATCGAGATGCGGACTTCTCCTTCATGTCAGCGAGCCTCTGGGAGCGCTTGCTGGTGAAGTTCCAAGCTCGCCTTGATAAAGAGGCGCCCTCGGAGACCGGGGATGGTTCTGGCGCAGCTGAGCAAGGCGAGACGGCGACCTCCAAGGGCCCACCTGGCAGAGCTTAGGGCGTTTCTTTTCTTGTGCCCCCCAATATATTTTAAATAATTTTTATGTAACCTTTGCATGAGGTCCTTTCACCTTGAGACAATTTGCTTTAACGCTATTAATTGATCTTCTCTTTTTTGCCTTTACGCATTTCGGTTACAATTTCTTGAAAAAATTAGTTTACGATGATCTTTGTCCATATCTCGACCTCTTTAAGAAGAACAATGATCAATAGATTTAAATCAACTTCTAAGTTTTATGACCCGGTTAGGACCAGGAACATAATTTGAAAACTTAGTTCGTGTTAACTTTTTTCCATATCTCAAGCTCTTTAAGAAGAACAACGATCAATAGATTTAAATCAACTTCTAAGTTTTATGACCCGGTTAGGACCAGGAACTTCATTTGAAAACTTAGTTCGTGTTAACTTTTATCCATATCTCGAGCTCTTTAAGAAGAACAACGATCAATAGATTTAAATCAACTTCTAAGTTTTATGACCCGGTTAGGACCAGGAACTTAATTTGAAAACTTAGTTCGTGTTAACTTTTATCCATATCTCGAGCTCTTTAAGAAGAACAACGATCAATAGATTTAAATCAACTTCTAAGTTTTATGACCCGGTTAGGACCAGGAACTTAATTTGAAAACTTAGTTCGTGTTAACTTTTATCCATATCTCGAGCTCTTTAAGAAGAACAACGATCAATAGATTTAAATCAACTTCTAAGTTTTATGACCCAGTTATGACCAGAATAGGACTTAGTTGGCGTTAACCCTTATCAATATCTCGCGTTTTTTAAGAAAACAATGGTCAATCGATATGAATCAACTTCTAAGTCATTAAGGAGACCTGGTTATATCCAGATACCATATGCCCCCCAAGTAAATGGGAAAGGGTCTTTCGTGGTTACTTTAGATTACACTTGCAAACATACATAAAAGCTAATTCTCATTAATACATAAAAAGTGGCCTTCCAAGCCTTACAGGTGAATCATTGATAATATTTCTTTAAGTGGATGGCGTTCCAAGTTCGCGGGACCGCCCCTCCATCCAGTTGAGCTAACTTATAGGTTCCCTCCTTAATGATTTCGATGACCAGGTATGGTCCTTCCCAGTTTGGTCCTAAAAGTCCATCTTTGGGATCTTTCCCGGCCAGGAAAACTCTCCTCAGGACCAAGTCGCCAACGCTAAAGGCGCATTTTTTAACTTTGGTGTTGAAGTAGCAAGTGATTTTCTGCTAATAATGGGCGAGTTGGAGTTGCGAATCCTCTCATCTTTCATCAACTAGATCGAGGGAATTGCACAGGAGCTCATGGTTTTGATCTTGGTTGTAAGACTGGACTCTATGCGAAAGCACCTTAATGTCCACGGGCAGGAATGCGTCACTCCCAAAGGTTAGGGAAAAGGGAGTATGACCCGTAGGAGTCCGATGAGAGGTCTGGTATGCCCATAGGACCTGTGGGAGCTGCTCTGGCCAGACCCCCTTTGCTTCATCCAATCTCTTCTTGAGGCTCGTCTTTAGAGTCTTGTTGACAGCTTCGACCTGGCCATTAGCCTGAGGATAGGCCACGGAGGAGAAACTTTTTATGATTTCGTATCTTTCACAAAACTTGGTGAACAGGTCGCTGTCGAACTGGCTACCGTTGTCGGAAACGATCTTCTTTGGCAGGCTGAACCGACAGATGATGCTTTTAACCACGAAGTCCTGCACCTCTTTGGACGTTATCGTTGCCAAAGGTTCTACCTCAGCCCACTTGGTGAAGTAGTCGATGGCTACCACAGCGTAACGGACCCCGCCTTTTCCAGTGGGGAGGGCGCCCACCAAGTCTATCCCCCAAATGGCAAACGGCCATGGGGACGAGATCATCTTTAGCACTACTAGAGGAGCTCAGGAAACTGTGGCGAACCGCTGGCACTTGTCGCACTTCTTTACATATGAGATCGAGTCTTTGGACAGAGTTGGCCAGCAATACCCCTGCCTCAGGACCTTTAAGGCCAAGCTCTGCCCCCCAGTGTGGTCTCCGCAAAATCCTTCGTGCACTTCCTGCAGGATGGCCTTTGCTTCACTTGGAAGAACACACCGGAGGAGAGGTAGGGAGTGCCCACGTCGGTACAACACCCCATCGACTATCGTATACCTAGGAGCTTGATACAGGACTCGCCGTGCATCGTTAGGTCCTTCAGGCAGCTTGCCTTTGATGAGATATTCAAGGATGGGGGTCATCCAGGTCGGCCTGGTATCGATCATCTCGACCTCCGTCCTGACTTCCTCTAATCTTGGTTTCTCCAAGAATTCGACTGGTACTAGACCCAGTGTCTCCGTTTCCCCAGAGGTGGCGAGCTTGGCAAGAGCATCTACATTAACATTCTGCTCCCGAGGTATCTGCTCGACCGAGTCTTGTTCAAACGCGGACAGCTCAGATTTCATCTTTGCCAGATAGGCGGCCATCTTAGGTCCCCGTGCTTGATATTCGCCCAAAACCTGGTTCACCACGAGCTGGGAGTCACTGAAGCACTGGACGAAGCTCGTCTTCAACTCCTGGGCTATCCTCAGTCCCGCCAGCAAAGCTTCCTATTCAGCCTCGTTGTTGGAGGCTTTGAATCCGAATCTCAGTGCCGAGTGGAATCTATGTCCCTCGGGGGATATCAAAATGATTCCAGCTCCGGAGCCGTTTTCGTTGGACGAACCATCTACAAAGACCCTCCACGAGCTGATTTGGGGTGAGTTTTCTGCAGGATCTTTCTGGAATCCCGTGCACTCTGCCATGAAATCGGCCAGGGCCTGACTTTTTATAGCAGTCCGCGGAGTGTATAGTATTTCGAACTGACTAAGTTCGATGGTCCACTTTAACAAACGCCCCGATGCTTCAGGTTTTTGTAAAACCTGCCTTAAAGGTTGATCGATCATGACGCGAATCGAGCGGGACTGGAAGTACGGCTTGAGCTTTTGCGGGGCTATGATAAGGCAGAACGCCAATTTCTCCATCAGCGGGTATTAGGATTCAGCTCCGAGAAGTCTCTTGCTGATGTAGTAGACTGGTTTTTGAACTTGGTCCTCTTCTCGTACCAGTACGGCACTAGCTGCGTCCTCAGTGACAGCCAGGTAGAGAAAAAGAGGCTCTCCTGCCTTGGGTTTGGATATCACGGGCGGCTCAGCCAGATGTGCCTTCAGGTCGAGGAATGCGCTTTCGTATTCTATTGTCCATTCAAACTTTTTGTTTCCTCGGAGGAGGTTGTACAAGGGCAAACACTTATCGCTGGACTTGGAAATAAACCGGTTGAGGGCTGCCACTCTTCCTGTCAGGCCTTGGACATCTTTTCGCGACCTGGGCGAAGGAAGCTCGAGCAATGATCTGATCTTGTCGGGGTTCGCCTCGATTCCTCAGGTATTGACTATGAACCCCAGGAATTTCCCTGACTCGACTCCAAAAGTGCATTTCTGTGGATTGAGCCTCATGCCATACTCCCATAGTATCTTAAAACATTCTTCCAGGTCGGAGACATGGTTATCGGCAGTCTTCGACTTGACTAGCATGTCATCAACGTACACTTCCATGTTCTTCCCGATCTGGTCCGCGAACATTCTATTGACTAGCCTTTGGTAGGTAGCTCCGGCGTTCTTCAGACCGAACGGCATGACCTTGTAACAATAGACGTTAGTTGGGGTCATGGAGTTGGTGTGTTCCTGGTCCGCCGGATTCATTGCGATCTGGTTGTAGCCCGAGTATGCGTCCATAAAGGACACAAGCTCATGCCCCGCCGTGGCATCCACCAACTGGTCGATCCTGGGCAATGGAAAGCAATCCTTGGGGCAGCCTTTATTCAGGTCGGAGAAATCGATGCAGGTCCGCCATTTCCTGTTAGGCTTCGGGACCAGCACGGGGTTGGCAACCCATATTGGAAACTTGGCTTCATGGATAAAGCCACATTTCTTGAGCCGGGATACCTCTTCTTCTAGGGCTTCAGCTCGAGTTGTTCCTAAACACCTTTGCTTCTGGGACTTGGCAGGAACGCTTTTATCCAGATGAAGTGTGTGCATGATGACACTCGAGCTAATTCCCACCATGTCCTCGGGCGACCATGCGAATACGTCCAAGTTATCCTGCAGAAATGTAGTCAGCCCCGCCTTCCTCTTGCTACAGAGGTTTTTCCCGAGCTTGACGTTCCGACAAGGGTTCTACGGATCGATACTCACCTCCTCAAGCTCCTCAATAGCCTGGAGCTTAGATCTGTCCTCGCCTATTCGGGGGTCAATGTCCTCACTTAAGACGACATTTTCCCCCTCGGCGCTATGAGGTTTTTCAATCTCAGGATCAGCTAAGGGTTCCTGAGATTCCTCTTCACCTTGAATGGCCATCGCCAGCTGCCCGGGTTTAGATTTTCCCTTCATGGAAATGCTGTAGCATTCCCTGGAAGCGAGCTGATCGCCCTGGATAGTGCAGATTCCCGTTGAAGTAGGGAACTTCATTGCGAGGTGGCGAATGGACGTGATGGCCTCGAAGGCTATGAGCGTAGGTCGGCCCGAAATGGCGTTGTAGGCAGCGGAGCAGACAATGACCACGAACTCGAGGAGTTTGGAGACTATCCGAGACCCTTCACCTAGGGTGATCACTAACTCGATCGTCCCAATCCCTGCTGATCCTTCTCCCAAAAAACCAGACAACATCATGGAGGTTGCCTTCAGCTCGGTGACAGTCAAACCCATCTTCTCTAAGGTGGATCGGAATAGGAGGTTCACCGAACTCCCGTTGTCTATCAGTACCCTCCTCACTCTCCGGTTGGCGAGCTGGACTGCTACGACCATAGGATCATTGTGAGGGAACTGAACATGGCCCGCATTTTCCTCCGTAAAAATGATTGGTTGGCTTTCCAATCGTCGTTGCTTTGACTGACGCTGTTCCGGAACGAACTCCACTCCGTTATGAGCATTTAGTTCGTTCATGTATCTCTTCTGGGCGCCTCTGCTCGTGTCGGCCATGTGCGGACCACCAAAGATAGTGGATATCTCCCCCCTACCACAGGGGGAGGGGCATCCTGATCTAACCGAGACCCGGGCTGACTGGTCGGGACTTCCGGAACAGGTCGATTTGCTGGAACCCTGTTTCGCGCATATTGAGCCAAGGGGCCGGCTCTGATGAGAGTCTCGATCTCGTCTTTTAGATGTCTGCAATCTTCGGTATTGTGACCGACGTCGTTATGAAAACGGCAAAACTTAGAAGTGTCTCTCTTCCCCTTGTGGTGCTTTAATGGCTCCGGCCTCTTCCAAGGGACTTGAGTAGAGTTGGCTAGGAAGATATTCTCCCTAGACTGGGTTAGCTCGGTATAAGTCCCGAAGACGGGCTTAAACTTGTCTATGGATTTGTTCTTCTTTTGGCCGTGCGGACTGTTTTCGCCATTTCCCTTTCTTTTGCCTCCACCGGGCTGGTTGTTCTGTGTGACGTTTTGGGTCGCTGCCACGACCTCCGTCCCCACTCTAGCGGGTTGCTCGGGGACCTGGCTGGTTCCCGCAGCTGAAGCTTCGGCTTCCTCCAAGTTTATCCATTCTTGGGCCCTGTTAAGGAATTCGTTAACCGAGCCGACTCCCTTCCTTTGTATATCCTTCCAGAGGTCTCCTCCCACGAGGATTCCAGTTCTCATGGCCATGAGCTTGGAGCTATCATCCGCATCTTTGGCTCGAGCAGCAACGTTCGCGAATCTGCTCAGATAGGCCTTCAGAGTCTCACCGGGCTACTGTCTCACGTTAGGCAGGGAGTCAGCCTGAACACGGGCGGCCTGAGAGGCTCGGAATGCCCTTTTGAAGTTAGCTGAGAAGGTCTTCCAGGAACTGATTGACTGTCTTTTACTTTGCTTGAACCACTGCCTGGCAGGTCCAGTCAGTGTGGAAGGGAAGATTAAACATCTCAGCTCGGGGCCAATGTTGTGGGCCATCATCAGGGTGTTGAACATCCCTAGATGGTCCGATGGGTCTCCGTCCCCATTGAACTTTGACAAGTGAGGCATACGGAAACCAGATGGGTACGCCGTTGCTGCTATACTGGGGGCGAAGAGTTCCATCTCGTCCCCTGAATCATATTTGTCCTTTTCTTTTTATGATAGGAGCTTCCTCATCAGCTCCTCCATCTGAGTCAAGCGCTCGAGGGTTTGGTCCTGATGTCCTTGGTTCTTCCGGGGCTGTTCAACAGCTCCGGACCCATTGTACATATTTGGTGGGTTATTGCCCCTCCTATCTTCAGATAGGTTATTTGGGACATTCCCTCCGTTACGTACTTCGGACAGAGCTCCCCTTGAGCGAGCAAGGTCATCTCCTCCTGCTTGTTCCCCTCTATGAGAGTTGAGGCGATCTCGCAAGTCACCTCCCTGGGTGGTTTGAAGACTTTGCACCGAATTCAGACGCTGGCGCAGGTCTCCCCCAGAGAGATCACTCCGGCGACTGCCGGTCCAATGGCTCCTGCTAGATAGGCTTGTAGTCCGCCTCTGGTGCTGAGGATCTGGGCTTTCCCTCGGCGCCCTGCTACGCCGGGAAGGTCCTGCCGATGGCGGATTTCTCCTACTACTCCAATAGGCTGGGATGTCTCGGACGGGCCGAGGAGGAGACGGATATCTGATTGGAGAAGGAGGATGCCTGACTAGAGAGGCTATCCTAGTTCCGTCAGGACGGATCAAGTTTGATGGGGGCCTTTCGGCCCTGCCAACCTGCTGGTCCCGCGCCTGGCGATCTGGACGAAGCGCAGGATGGTTATTGGGAACGGGCTGATGTCGTGATCCCGCTCCGAATCTCCTTCGAGAATTTCCTTGAGCTCCTCTGGGCATCCTTGAGGATGGTTGGGAGCTAGGAGTCGACGTCCTGACCGGACGGCTGTATTGCTTTTGTTCAGCTCTAGGCATTCCTCCGAAGTCTGCCTCTCGATGGTGTGATGAAGGGGTGGAGTTGGCTGTTGGAAGTCTGTCCGAATGGCTATGCTTGGACCGATTACCCCGGCGAGACTTAGGAGCCTCACCTTGCCTCTCTCCGACGTTAGAGTCGGTTGTGAGAGGGGGTAGTCGGCCCAGCATATCCTTAATTTGTTGGCTAGCTGTTGCTAACTGCCTCCTCGGCTGGGCGTTCTCCATCTCCACCGCAGTATAATAACATGGGTTCGGATTAGGCGGTCGAGGCGCCGAACTACCAGTATCATCTTGGCCCGCCGGCTGCTTTCCTGGCCGCTGCTGGACTTCAGGAACTTGTTCACCAGGGATGGCAGTATGATGAGCCTCCTACCCATCATGTTGTTCTGTCTCGTTACCGTGCCTGGATCGAGTTGTCACCATAGTTGGATGTATGCAACAGCACTAATTGAACTTGCTCTCAATGAAAGCACCAAACTGTTGACGCGGTTCTTCGCCAACAGGTAATTAAGAAATGAAGAGAAAGGGATTAGTGCTAAATGTGAACCGAAACAGATATAAGATTTTAGAAAAGGAAAGAGGTGACACAAGACACATTTTTTGAGTGGTTCAAAGGTTAAAATCCTTCTACTCCACTAGTCAGTATTATTGCTCTATACTGGACATTTGATTACAGGGCCTTCTTTACAATAGAGAATCCAACCCTTATTAAGTCCCAGGGTCTCCATATTTATAGGAGAAGGCACCTGGGAGTTGGTAAGAAGCTCATCCCGTGACCCTCTTACCTATCACATCAACTCTGTGACATTCATGATTAATTCCTAAACCTGACACATAAGTATGGTCAAATCGATAGGTAAGGAGATAATGGGCCGCACGGCCCAACCCAGTCGTGGGTGTCTGAATACGCACGTTCCTGGTGCATGTCTGAGAAGTCAGGGGCATATCAGACACGTGATGTCTGATATATGCACATTTACCTTGCGTGTGTTGACTTTACAAAGGGTCATAGCCTTCATACTCAGTTCGTACCGCAAGCTGGATACTTAACTCGACCATAGGCCTTCAGAATCCGGGGTCAAGTCTTGTGCAATCTTGGCGAACCCTTGAGTTTCCTTGAGCTAAGGAGGTATGACCTAATGACAGAAGCTCCGGTCTGTGGGACTTCCACGAGATAATTATGATTAGGCCGCAGCTCGGCTCGCTAATCAGCCCGTGGGAAAAACAGGGCGTACAGTGTTGTTTACTAAGCATATGGGATGTGAGTGATCAAGATTTAGATTACTGATGTGGATAGATATCTTAGTAAAGTTGTTGAATAAAATTGAGATTATATCTGACAGGAGCGATGATAATTAATTATCTTTATAAACTTGTTTTTCGACATAAAGATTTAATTCTTATCATAATAGATGATCATGTGTAGATCAGTCTAAATCATGAGTATTCATGAACTCCTGTTTGTGTTTATTGGATCTTTTGATTCACTCGTTAAGGTTTCTTATTATAATGAGGCTAATTACTTTTGTTTTGGAGATTCAATATCATGAATGGCTGGGAACATGATTTACGATAATGGAATCCATACCTTTCTAATGGAACGAATATTGGTTCCCTTAAGAGTTAATTCTGGAAGTAAATAGTTATTGAGTTTGTTGACGCGGTTCTTCGCCAACAGGTAATTAAGAGAAGGAGAGAAAGGGATTAGTGCTGAAAGTAGAACCGTCACAGATAAGAAATCTTAGGGGATGAACTAGGTGACTCAAGACACGTTTTTAAGTGGTTCAAAGGTTAAAATCCTTCTACTCCACTAGTCAATATTATTGATATATTCTGGGTATTTGGTTACAAAGTGTATATCTCTTCAGAGACTATTTTTTCCAGCCTTTATCAACTCCCAGGGTCTCCATATTTATAGGAGAAGGCACCTGGAAGTTGGTAAGGAGGTCATCCCGTGACCTTCTTATTTGTCATATCAACTCAGTGACATTCATGATTAATTCCTAAACCTGACACATAAGTATGGTCAAATCGATAGATAAGGAGATAATGGGTCGCACGGCCCAACCCAGCCGTGGGTGTCTGAATACGCACGTTCCTGCTGCGTGTCCGAGAAGTCAGGGAGATATCGGACACGTGATGTCAGATATAGGCATGTTTATCTTCCGTGTGTTGACTTTACAAAGGGTCAGAGATCCATGAGCAGCTCGTACCACGAGCTGCTTCCCTGACCCGACCTTCGGCCTTCAGACTCCTTCCCCCAGTCTTGGGCAGCCTCGGCGAGTCCTTGAGGATACCTCGAGCTAAGGGGGTACGACCTCTAAAACAAGATCTTCGACCTGGGGAAATTTACGGACTAACCTTGATTAGTCCGAGGCTCGACCTGCTAATCAGCCCGTGGGAAAACCAGGGCGTACAGAGTTCAAATATATAATTTGATTAAAAATTAATTATTCACCAGTGAATTAATGGTACTTAAGGATCAAGAGGTAATTAGAAAGGTAAAACAGTAAGCTTGACTATCTCTAATTAACGAACCAATAAATGGATGACAAAACTACATTTATTGATTATATATATGGACTACAAGAGAAATCTCTATAAATATATTTCTATAAATACTTAGAGTGCAATTCCATATATATATAGTGGAATAATCATGGAATTAATAAATAAGATTATTAGATGAAAGAGTTTAATTAATAATCTAGTTTATTGGAGCTTCGTATTATAGGTCCATTGTCCCCAGATCACCTCTGTCCTACACTGTCCAGGGTAAGGATGTCAAAAGAAATATTTGTACAGAGAATGACTTAATTAATTACGCGATAATTATAGGCAATTGATTAATTATGAATTAATTAGTTATTTAACGATATAGTTTTTATTTTGAAATACTATATGTTAAAATAATTATTAATCATGTTTGGATTAATATAAAGAGAGATTAATAATTATCATATTTTTAAAAAGATATTTATTTAAAACAAATATTTTAAGATAAAGTTAATTTTGAATTAACTGATATTTATTTTGGAATAAATACATTGTCTTAAATATTTAGTAAATAAACAAATGAGAAAATTAGGCAAAACCCTAATGCGGCTCACGCCACTCACTATATTGCACAGTGAGTGGCGCCAGACACAGGGATTTCCTATCCTTGGTATTTGAATTTTTAATAATTGGTTTATTTAATTATATATAGTTATATATTCTTTTTAAATAAGATTTAAAGTAATTAATTAAACAAGGTTATAACTAATCAATTTTATTTTAAATAAAATAAAGATTAATTAATTTAGTTAATTATCTTTATAAGCCTGAAAAGAAGCAATACTTTTCAAGAGGTGGTTTTCATAGACTGCCACATTCTCTTTCTCTGAAAAAAAAAAAAGAAAAAGAATAGATAGTTTTTCCAAACTTGAGAAACTATTCAACACATCTTCTCTCAGTCATACTTCTCTAAATCTCATGTGTTGAGAACATTTAGAGAGTCCTAAATCATGGTGTGAGCTTTCATAATTTGGATTAGAAGACCATTGATTTATACAAAAGATTAGTGGATACTTGATAGGCTTCAAAAGGTAATCTCTAATCAATTTATATGTGATTTAATATATTTATATATGTATGATCTTGCCTTGTATTAATAAATTTTTAGGAACCCAATTTTCGTTGCGCATCTCTGATTTAGACTTTTAATACCAACATTGTCCTCAATGCAACTAATAGTTTGATGCTATTGCTTTTGTGAGTAGTTTCGAGGTTGATTATTAACGTGTACCCTAAACCCTATAGCTCTGGATTTAGATACGTGGCTTCCCAACTGCTGGGGTTTCCTCGCCTGTCTTGGTCCCTTATTTTCTCCTAAAGGGACCTCACGATTTTCTTTTTGTTTGTGTCCGGGCGTGGGATTTCTTTCTCCACAAATGCTACTCGCACTTCAAGCTGGCCTCTGAGGTACCCTTTCACCAGTTCGACTTCCTCATGGGACATGCTGTGGATTGTCACGAACTTGTGATGGGTGCTTGATCGGTGAGGGAGGATATCGAATTGGCGATTGTGGAAGCCTCTTACTATTTCGGGTCAGCCTTGCTGTAACGCCCTGGTTACCCCAGAATCTTTACGGTGAACGATGAACTGGAAATTTGACTCGCTACCCGAGTCCTTTGGTTAAAAACGTGTTCTAAGTGTCATTAACAAGTTAAGGTGAAAACCAACAAAAAGGAAAGGATATGTTTTATTTAATACATAAAACTGTTCATGGGCCCACAAGAACATTTACAAGTTATTTACAACTCAAAAAGGTCATTACTGTTCCAAAATTACAAACCCGTCGACCTAAGCGGCAAAAATAGGGTAAACCCCCTAGTTCCTCTGAGAACTCCTTGGTCGTGGTGGTCAAGCGGCCGCATATGTACACATCACCACCTAAGCTCTCCACTCAAGGCTGGGTGAGCTTTTCTTTCCCTTTACCTGCACCACATAGCACCCATGAGCCAAAGCCCAGGAAGAAAACATGGTATTGTATATAAACATTATCAAATGATTATCATTATAATCACACAGAGTTTATAGCTCTTAAACAGATGAGTGAGTATCACTTGAGGTTCTAGAAAAACCATACTGAGTGACTGGCAAGAAAGTCACTAATTTAATCAAAAGAGTGGCTGCTAGGTAAGCCACTAGCCTTAAACAGATGAGAGACTGTTTGGTAAGTCTCTAACTTAACAGATGAGTGACTGATGGGTAAACCACAAAAGCGCTTATTATATTCATTGAACTTGAGATCGGTCCAGCATTAATGCTCTTTGAGTCATTCAATGCAGAAAGTCGATTAGATCTAATCTTTGTTGGCTTGCATGGAACACGCTAAGGCCGCCCTGACTAATGAGTTAGCACTATGTGACCAGTGCCCAGTACCACTGTCGAACCTGACTAATAAGTCACAGCTTCACAGTTGATACTAGCATCTTTGCCAAATCTGACTAATGAGTCAGTACCATACACAAGTGAGCAAGGTTTGCTAAGCATTCGATAATCAATCCATGTCCACATTTACACAATCAACATGCCTCAAGAATCATCATGCATGTTACATATGGGATGCAGTTCTCTTACCTCTGGTTCGAGCAAGAAATAATAATAAGAACGACTCCTGAGAATGATCGACCTTTGCTTCCTTAGCAGTCACCTAATCACAACCAATATAACCTCAATTAATGAGAATCAAAATAGGTAGGGTTTTAACCTAAGCACCACTCTCGGGACCTCCAAACATGCCCACACGGTGAGTAGATTCGATCCCGGGCCTTACGGATTGAAACCCCAAGTAAAAAACCCTTAAAATCACTCAAAACGGGACTTTGAAGGAACAGAGTAGTGCTACAGTGCTCAACCCCTAGCGCCCCAGCGCTATACTCAGAACCCCCAACATGCCCATCTGCCTCCTGAGTAGCGCTGTAGCACCCTAAGGTGGGCGCTACAACGCTACCTCCAGCACTGAAATTCCCTGAAACACCCTTCTTCATCTCCTTCGATTCCCACCTGATTCCAAAGCTTCCAAAACCCATTTTTGATGCCAAATGAACCCAAAAACCATTCTAACATACCCCAAACATCCCAACCATAGGAACCCTAGCCAAAACTCCCATCAAAACCAAAGTCTCAACCTAGAAATCACAGCTGCAAAACAAAGCTAAAACAGAGCAAACCAGGGAATTCAATGGTTAAAAACTTACCTAAAGCTCAACTTATGAAGCCCTTCAATGGAGGAACACACTCCCAAACTCCCAAGGCTTGCTTCCCACGCTTGAATCCCCAAGATTGATTCAAAAATCACAAAGAAAACTGAGAGGAAGATGATACGGGAAAGCTGTCAAACGTGCTCTGTTTTTCTACCTCAACCTCAACCAAAAATGGTTTATATCTATCCTAGGGGTGAAATGACCATTTTACCCCTAGGTCAATTAAAATTTTCTAAAGGCTCCCAAGGGCATATCTGGTATTTTCCACCTATCTCGTTAATCATAATTAACGCTCTCCAATTCTCGCTATTCTCGATAATCTCAAACACCAATAATTCACATCCTGTTAGCCTTTAATATCCGGTAACGCTCTAATCATTAAAATCACCCCGAGACTCAACCCGAGCCCCGATCTTAAACCTGTTGTGACTAGACCGCTAATCAACATTCCAAGATCATCTCATGCCAAATGGCTCGAACAAACCCACATTATAATGTGGTCTCAACATATATCACCAACATGCATACAAATATACAATTATGCCCTCAATGGGCCAAGTTACCATCACACCCCTGTAATTAAAATATGGACTCACATGCATGCATTTAACATCATGTTATAATATAATTCACGTATGCATGCATAATCTCATTCAATGGCTTAATTAAACAAGTGTGGCCCTCCTGGCCTACTAATCCCGCCATTAAACCACATCGAAGAATTCGGCGCATTACACTTGCAGGCTCTGGGTTGTTAGTCTGATCTTCCTATGGAGCAGCTCAGTTATTTTGAGTGTCTGCAGATCTCTTACCTGGTTAGTGTTGGCCAACGAGGGATTTTGTGATGAAACCATCAGTTGGCCAACTCCAGGGTTTGTTGTAGCGCCTCCTGTCTAGGCCTGTCGAGCCCTTCTTGCCATATCTTCATTAATTGAGTGGCCTCAACCAGCCTCTCTCGCAATCATTGATTCTCAAGTTCTACCATCGGTACATATCTCTCAAGATTATAATAATCCTAACGAGGTGGTCTTGAACTTTCGCCAGGATCACGTGGTGTTGTGGATGCACTTCCTTCATCTAGAGTATGATCATCGTTCACAGACTGCACATCGGACACTTGAGCCTCAACAACGTGGTGTTGTGGTGTTTTTCTTCAATGAATGAATTAATTTCCTAAGTTTCTCTTAGTTCATTAAATCTCTTTCAACGAATGACTTGTCCTTTAGACCTGTCAAGCTCATCAGATCATGTTTGATTCTGGTCCTTGAGGGGCCTATCGACCCATAAGATCCAAATAAGAGAATAGTTCGGGGGCCTTGTCGCCAAACTATTTGATCATGTTCGATCCTGGTTCTTGAAGAACCTATCGACCCACACGATCAACAAGAGAGACAGGTCCTAGGACCTTGTCATCAAATTAATGGATCATGTTCGATCTTGGCTCTTGAGGAGCCTATCGACAATAAGATCAAAATGAGAGACTGGTCCGAGGACCTTGTTGCCAAACTATTTGATCATGTTCGATCCTGGTTCTTGAGGAACCTATCGACCCTCACGATCAACAAGAGAGACAGGTCCTAGGACATTGTCGCTAAATTAATGGATCATGCTCGATCTTGGTTCTTAAGGATCCTATCGACCCATAAGATCCAAATGAGAGACTGGTCCAAGGACCTTGTCGCCAAAACTATTTGATCATGTTCGATCCTAGTTCTTGAGGAACTTATCGCCCATACGATCAAAAAACAAGGGACTGGTCCGAAGACCAGTTGCCATCATCGAATCATAATCGAATCTGGTATTTGAGGGACAAATCGATAATTTTATCTAAGACTCGTTACAGGCTCGATTAGCCCATCTAGACCCAGTTGGTCAAACTTAGACACTTATGTCTACAATCATTATAACGAGTACACGAGAGATTACGTAGATCGTGATCGACACTTCCTACACAATATGCATCTGTGTATAGGTATCATTACTACTAACTATGAAACCTTCACCCGACTACCAATGAGGGACAAGCATTTGCTGCTTGCATCATTTGGTGAAAAAGGATATTATTGTGTGTCTAAATGCTCAAAGCAAGGCATGGTAAAGTAGCAAGTGACCAAGGATTTGAAACCCATGATCACTTGGGGGGCATATAGTACATACCGATCGGGGTATACACGAGCAATGAGGGCGTGACCTTAAGTACTAAGCAAGCTCAAGGTTTCCTAGGACATTTGTTCAACATATGTTCTGAACGTGCAAAAAAAAACAAAAACAAATAAAAATGCATTGGTAGGGAGATTCCTAACCATGTCCCTTAGGGGGTGGTCGGCCAATCCATCAACCTTATAGGGTGGTTGGCCTATCACCCATGCGGTGGTCAACCTGACCGTTTTGTTCATGGTACTTGGTGAGGTATCGTACTACTCACATTACACTGGCTATTAGCATGAAAAATATAAAAGAGTAAGGTTAGTATGGCACGCAAAATACATGTGTTCAGAGTATGCTAATACCTGAACCAATGAGGGTTGTGAGTTGGTATACATAGTAAGCATTGGAAATAAAAAATTTCAATCAATACACTGAGTACTCATAACAAAAAAGCATAAAGGCATAAAATGTCATATGTAAAAACTGTCAAGTACAAGGTCCCCCACCAATGACATGGACGGAAAGACAGAGCAAAAAACCAAAAGAAGACTAAGTAGGGCGAGGAGTACCATCTGAAAGACCACCCTGAGCCTCAGCAGTCTCACGAGCCAAACACTTCCTAAGCTCCTTCGCTCGCGTCTTCTTGCGAAGGAAATCCAAGTTAAGATTTTTGTTGGACTTCCAGATCATGTAAAAGCAAGAGAAAGCTTTCTCTGAATACTCCTCTCGAGCCTTGTCCCGGGTAGCTTTGACCTCTTGCTCCTTCTCAATAACAGCGTCCTTCCGCAATTGGTTCATGTCAGTAATCAGCTTCTCTTTCTTGGCTTCAGACTGTTGGAGCTGATTGGCGAGTTTCATCTCCATCTAGGTTATCCTAAGAGTCAACTCGATTACTTCCTGTTGTTTGATCTCCACGGCACTACGGAGGGAGTTGATCTCTTCATCCTTTGAAGAAATGTCAGCATCCCTAGAGCCAAGAACACGCTTAAGGTCCAGCACCTCTTGGCGGACAGCTTCAAGCTCGGAACAAAGGTTGGAGAGCGTAGAGGTATACTCCACAGACCTATCACGGACATGAGAGACTAGCATCAGTGCCTGCAAAAAACATACAAGTGTTAGATAAACGTCAGAGCACAAGCTAACAAGGCAAGGAGAGAACTGTAACGGACTTACACTCTGATTGTCTCAGACTGACTTCGTTAGAATGGCGTTCAAGTCCTCATTCTTAATTCCATCAAAAGTTGTTGTCGTCTGCTGCAGATGAGATGCTTGGTCCATGAGTGCCCTTAAGTTCCGTATAGTAGATTAATGTGGCTTAGATAAGGGAGCAGGCGTAGAACAGGAAGTACTCGCATTAGTGAAAATGGGAGGGAACTGGTTTAGAAAAGGATGGCTCTACCTTTGCGATAGAACTAGACGCCAAAAGAACTCGACTAGAGGCCAAAGGAGTTGGAGGGGACACCTCAGGAGGAACCTCCATGACAGACTCAACCTCAACCCTGGCTCTTTTTGCCACTCGAATAGGACTGGCCTCGGTGGGAGTCGACCTCTGCTTGGTATGAACAAAACCAAACATGTCTGAGCCTGCAAAAGAAGATCAAATGTTAGAAGGATATTAAGCACAGATGAATCATAATATAAAGGTGATAAAGTGTCGAACCTTCTGAACGAGATTCGAGTTCGAACGTAGTCTCATCAAAGTCGTTCAAAGCAAGCGATGAGCACTCAACAGACGCACCCACCTCATCACTCTCATGAGAGGGTACCTCCTCTACATGAATGGGTCCAGGGGAGTCTATGGCAGTCATAGGCTCAGGACTATCGTCATCCAGAACACTGGCTATGGTAGGAGGAAACAACCCCAGCTTCCTAAGGTTCTAGGGAGTAAAGAGGCTCTTGACATTCTTCTCCTCAGGGGTCATGGCAATCAGTGCCTTGTCCCTAACTGTCATAGCCTTGGTTGGGAGCGGTCTATAAAAAGGCCCAACGTGCTTAAACTTGGAGTAGTTGGCCTCTGCGTCATTAGTAAAGAAATAGTTGTCGGCGTATCTAAATGCCTTGCTATTTCCATAGCACTTCCAAGAAGTTGTTGGTTCCCTCGCTCATATAATGGTGGAAGTGGAAATACCCCGAGTTGCGCTAAGAATGGTTTGTTTTCAGGTCAAACAGGTAGTGGATCTCTTGAGGCGCTGGAGCAGCCCATTTTCTACGGTGATAGATAATGTACAATGCAGATAAGGCGAAGATCGCATTAGGAGCCAGTTGAGATGGACTAATACCAAAATAGTCAATAACACTATAGAAGTATGGATTAAGAGAAAGTAGGGCCCCAGACTTAATGGCAGAACGTGTCCAAGCGCACATACCTAGAGGGGGTCCTCAGCTCTGTCATCTGGACCAAGGATAGTAATAGACACACCGGAGAGGTCAACTGTCTTCCTTAAGTTCTTTCCCTTTTCTTCAGTAATGTCAGAGGCCATCCCCTTGAACCAAACAACCTCATAATCAGCAGGGCGAGGCTTCTCAACCGGTTTCCATATGATTTCACTAGCTACGGTGGCCCTAGAATCTGATGAATTGAACTCCTTTTGTCGTCTCTTCTTCTGCTGCACAGCTGGCAAGACCATCTTGCTCTTGGAAGGAGGACGAACCACCATAGGCTGGAACCTATGAATAGAACGCTCCTGAGAATGAGTAGCATAGCGATGATAACCCTTGGTATGTTCTTGTTGAGAAGAAGATTGATGGGGAACCCGACTAGTATCTCGATGCTAAGGGCGTTGCAATGCGTCTCGCAAACCTGGCCTATCTCGCTGAGAAGAATGACTCCGCTGAGATGTGCCTTGGGAGCCGTGGGGCGTACTGTGCTGAGAAGAAATCTAAGAAGAGCCAGGCAAGGAGCCCTGAGTGATGTGCCTGGAAATATGAGGATCATCTTCAGAGGGTTGACGAGTCATCTATTTTACTCTTGCCATTGGACAATACCTTTTTCCAGAAATCTTTCTCACTGAACATATATAAAGCGGAGCTAGGGAGAATCCTTTTCAGGGTTTCCATGAACTCCTGGGGAGTACGCTCACTTACTGACTTGTTTGATGAAGAAGAGTTGGACATCTGCAACAGAAGAAAAATGAAGATTAAAGTTAGTAAATGAGCATAATAGCTAGGGCATATCCATGAACTAAGGAGTAAAATACTATATAGGGGGTCGGCCCAGTGAGCCTAAGCCTGGGCCGACCACCCTGAATCCATTAAATTACGAAGCATAAAAAATGGGGCATAGGTGGTCGGCCAACCACCTTAGGCCGACCACCCCAGGGATGCAAGCCTCAGAAAAATGCCAGAGGACTGTACAAATCTCCAGAAAAAGTAATTTTTACAGTACAAGGAAGACACCCAAGGAAATCAGTTGAGAGGTGGAAAAAATTATTTTTACAATCCCAGGTGGTCGGCATATGCTTAGGCCGATAACCCTGGATCCCTGAAAATCCACCAAGGGGAGATACTCGACCCATGAGAGGTCGTCCCTAACCCTAATCCCTAGGCCTGGAAATCGCATAAGGGAAGGGAAGCCCTGGAGTACTCGGCCCATGATGAAGCCCTAGGGGTGGTCGGCCCTAACCCTAATCCCTAGACCTGGAAATCGCATAAGGCAAGGGAAGGGAAGCCCTGGAGTACTCGACCCATGATGGAAGCCCTAGAGGTGGTCGGCCTATGATGGAAACCCTATGGGTGGTAGGCCCATGATGGAATTTACATACTTGGAAATTGCCAATCATAGGGCACATAGGCCTGGAAATTGCCCAGGACAATGAATCCAAAGGGTGGGCAACCTACTGACCTCGAAACCCTAAAGCATCACACAAAAAGAGGCAAGGGTCAAGTCGATTGTTGATTAAAAGTAAGTAACTTCAGATAGATTCATCAATGACGTAAAAATTGGGAAATAATACTTACCAAAGAGAGATACGTAGAATTGATAAAGAATTGGAGAATTCCACAACTCAGAAATTCTTAAAGGAAGCGCACAGAGCAATGAAGAAAGAAGTGAGGCCCTACTTATAACCTCTCAGGCAGACAAGATGTTTTTAGGAATTCCAATTTCCTTGAAAAATATCTGGTATGGTTAAAATTTTAAATTCCTTGAAAAATATCTATATTTTTAAGAATTTCAAATTCCTTGAAAAATATCTATATTTTTAGGAAATCAAATTCCTTAAAAAATTATCTTATATTTTTAGGAATTAAAATTCCTTGAAAAATATTTTGTACTTTTAGGAATTAATATCCTTGAAAAATAAATTATATTTTTAGGACATCAAAACTCCATGAAAAATATGTTATACTTTTAGGATTCCAAATTTCCTTGAGAAATATATTATATTTTTAGGAAATTAATTTTCCTTGAAAAACCTAATTATTTTTAAGAATTAGTAATTATCCGTGAAAAATTCGTGCTGAGAAAATTATTGATAGTTAAAAAAGTACTATGTAATGTTCCAAGGGACTTGACTATTTAAGTACTACTACGGTATGTTTCTCAGGCCAGGATCAAGTTTACCGTAATGTTGAAAACATTACAATAAACTTGGGGGGAAAATTTTATCCCTAAAAAACATGAGGATGGCGTGGCGAAATAGAATGCGACATGTGACATCACAAATCAGGGGAAAATGACGAAGAATTGAGAAAAGACCGACTGGCAAAAAAGATAGGTCCAGGACCTATAGGGAAGTCGACCAAGCCTAAACCCCCTAGGGGTGGTCAGCCTAACCCCTATCCCTAGGGGTGGTCTGCCTAAGCACCCAAGAGCCCTAGGGTGATTGGCCTGACCCCTATCCCAGGGGTGGTCGGCCCTAGTGTGTCCAAGAGCCCCTAGGAGTGGTCGAACTAACCCCTTCCCCAAGGGTGGTCGACCCCAGTATGCCCAAGGACCCCTAGGGGTGGTCGAACTGACCCCAACCCCTAGGGTGGTCATCCTGGAATGCTCAAGAACCACCAGGGTGGTCGGCCTAAACCCCAAGTACACTTCATTGAGAAATACTCACTCTCGTTCAAACTGAGATCAACAGGCCTAGCACCCAGAAGGTCACAGGCCTAGCATCCATAGGATCAATAGGTACAGCACCCAGAAGGTCACAAGCCTAACTCCCAGAGGATCAACAAGTCCAGCACTCAGAAGGTCACAGGCCTAGCACCCAGAGGATCAACAGGTCCAGCACCCAGAAGGTCATAGACCTAGCACCCAACCTCGAGTCGTTGGGCCTAGCACCTAAGTCTCATATACCACCAGAGACTTAACATCTCCCCAGATGTTTCTTTCGTGCATTGTCCACCACAATCTAGAGAAACAATGAGAAGACCCACGATCTCATAATCATGGGGAGGTGGACATGTATCTCCACTACTTGATAGTTGTGTACCAAACCACGATCTCTAGTACTACTGATCATGTAACAGCTCCTGGGTACTATAAATAAAGGACCCAGGGCTTCATAAAGGGGACTTTTTCCCTTGGATGTCTTTTTCTGGAATTTTGAGAGAAAAATCTTTCTGAGGAGTGAACTCATCAATTCATACTTGTAATTTTCTAGTAATTCAATACTAAAGACTAAGTTGATTAGGTTATTACTGTTCATCAGAACAGGGCTGAACCACTATAAAATTCCTATGTGTTTATTTAAGATAATCGTACTATGTCGTTTATTTTATTTATTTTGTTCAAAAGGTGTCGTATACTGTACATACAACCGTTGGAAAATTTCACAGGTCAACAAGTATGGTTTTGAATAAAACCTTGATGAGCCTTGTGTCTATAAACAAATCAAAGATGAGATTATGGTATTCTTAGTTCTTTACGTTGATGATATTCTGCTGGTTGGAAATGACGTAGAAACATTCACAAAAGTAAAGAAATGGATAGTTGAGAAATTCCAAATGAAACATTTGGGAGATGTAAACTATGTTCTGGGCATTCAGATCCTTAGGGCTCGACAAAACAAATTTTTGGCTCTGTTTCAATCCACTTATATTGATATGCAACTGGAACATTTTGGTATGAAAAATTCCAAGAAGGATGATATGCCAACCAATCATGGAATTGTCCTTTCTAAGGTGTTGTAGCCTAAGACAGCTTAAGAGGAAGAGGATACGGGATAGTATCCCTACGCCTCTGCACTAGGCAGTCTAATGTACCCCTTGTTGTGTACAAGACCTGACATTTGTTATGTTGTAGGGATGGTCTCTCGTTATCAAACCAATCCTGGATTGAGTCATTGGGTTGCAGTAAAGAATATTCTTAGGTATCTTAGGAAACCTAGAGAATATATACTTGTATATTCAGATGGTGACCTAAACCCCACTAGTTACACTGATTCTAATTTTCTATCAGAAATAGATAGTTAGAAATCAACCTCTGTATCAAAGTTCACACTTGGTGGAGGAGTTGTAGTCTGGCGTAGTATTAAACAAACTAGTATTGCAGATTCTATTATGAAAGCCAAATACAGAGCGGCTTGTGAAGCAGCTAAAGAGCTTGTGTGGCTCAAAGATTTCTATTATGATCTGGAAGTTGTTCCATACATGAATAACACTAAAAGAAAAGCATTGTACAGCGACGACTTCTATTTCAACGACACATTAGTCGCTGCTGAATATAGGCGAATCCCACGAAAATAATTTTTTTTAATTTATAGAAAATATTGAGCTATAGCGACGATATTTCATTGCTGTAGTGATCAACGAATAGATTACCAGCCCCACCAATTTCCTGGCCCTACAGCGATAACATGTCATCGCAGTAGAGATGGAAAACCGCCTCCTTCTGCATGTTTATGCTTATTTCTCAAAAACTAGAGACGAAAAACCACCTCCTCTGCCGATCCATGGGTGTCTCAGGCCGATTTGTGCCCATTTCTTACAAGTTTTGGTAATCCACAAGGGATAGTTGCAATGCTCCAAGGACCCACAGGCTTGGTGTCCCATTGAAACAAGTTGTCTTGGAAACCCTATTTGTGTCAATTCCTTTTCTCCTCTTCTACCAATTAATTTATCCATTCAAATTCTTGCAATAAACCCATACATTATTTCATTACACGTTCTAAACAATAGAGTCAAATGATAGGATTTATTGATCCGAGAATGAAATAACTACATACTCCTTAATCAACAATGAAGATTTATTAGGCTTGGTTCTGCATTGATGTCTCTTAAGTAATGGTGAATTGGAAGAAAGGAATTCATCATATAAACACTAACAAACTCTTCTATCATTGAATAGGGAACACCATGATTGTTGGGTTTTTTGAAGCCCACGTAGTCACTCAAGACTACTCCTCCAACGTGCCTAAATGTACCTTTGAATTTCTTTGCCAACATTCTGTACTTGATCAACAACTCATTTTGATTAATTAGTTACTTATCGTCCATATATGTGCTTTCTTAATAGGAAAAATAACAATTTAGCTCTTGTGTTTCCGAATACGTGATAGGCTACTATTTTTTATTAAATGACAATTTAGACTCTGTTTTTTACAAGATGAATCAAAATAATATCTTAGACCCGATTTCTATGTAGTTATTAGTTATTTTACTCACTTTTTAGGTTTGCTAAACCTAATCCTCAGTATATTTTGTAACCCCTAGTTACTTGGTCTATATATAGACTTCCTGTAAAGATTCAACATCAACCAAAAATAATAATTCTTTTCAGACTTTCCTCTTCTATATCGTAAACACTAAGATGGTATCAAATGCATAACAATCTCAATCTTGCAGATCATGGTTCGACTACGTAATAGAAATGCTTTTCTGGTTCAACATTCTATGCACAATCCAACTCTGATCACTTCTTCTCTGCCGCAATCCGTCGATAATGGTGAGAATACGCAACAAAGTCCACTCGACACTGATCCACGACTTAGATCTTTTGGGACTACCAAAGAACCACAAATATGATCCAACGAAAATGGTGCAGCAATTTCTACATCAAATCAATTTGATAATCTGGCTTCATTTAACCGTCATGTCCAAGATGACACCAATCCTTACTTCTTGACCAGCTCTAATTTATGAACAAATTATTGGAAGACACAATTACATGTATTGATTATATCAATGGACTGCAATAGATTACTCTGGAAATATAATTATATATTTACTAAGAGTGCAATTTCATATTTTTAGTAGAGTAATAATATAATTAATTAATAAGATTATTTAATTAAAGAGTTTAATTAATATTTTGGTTTATTGAAGCTTAATATTATAAGTTTATGATCCCCGAGTCGCCTTTGTACTACACTGTCGAGGGTATAGGTGTCATAGGCAAGATTAATGGAGAAAATGACTAAATTGTAAATGAATTAATCTTCCAGGGCTAAGTAATAATTATGTACAATTAATTAATTATATTAGTTGAAATTAATATTAATTAGTTTTTGAATTAATATTATTGAAGTTTAATATTATCTTAGTATAAGATAATTATTCAAATTTGAAAATTTAAGATAAAGTTACTTTTGAATTAACTGATATTTACTATTGAAATAATATTTATATTATTTTAAATGTATAAATATATGTTCTTAATTTTTATTAAACAAACAAATGAGAAAAATTAGGGGCACTTAAGTGTTTCACACAATTGGCGCCACACAGGTGCTATCACGTGCCTGAGATTTAAATTTTAATTGTTTACATTAAATCTATCTAAATATGGTTATTTGTTTATTTATCATAAACTGACCAATTTTGAATCAGAGAAAGAAGTTTTTCTATAATCTGTACATTAAACACAAGTCGTAGAAGTCAAATGTATCATTCGATAGAATTTTCTATGCCTCAAAATTGAAAAAACTATCTAAGCCTTCTCTTCTCCAAACTATTTAGATCTCATTTGTTGAGAATATCTATGGAGCTAAAAAAATCAAACATTTCCATCTCACATGCCCTCACACATCCTTGCGTGTTTGAGGATCGCCTTGGAAGACGTTGGTGTGAGTCTCAATCAAATCTATAAGTGGATAGGAAGATCATTTCATGATACTAAAAGGTAAAATGATACTTGATAGACTTCGATAAATATTCTTATGTTCTTCTATGTTCATTGATTTAACATATATAAATATGTGTCTTGGTCCTGGCTCGGTATTAATAATTTTTAAAACCACATCCCTTTCGCTATGACCTTGTTTATATAATTTAATACCACCAAGAACAAGCTCCTGGCACTTTCTCAAGAAAATTATACAAATCAAGTGCTCTAAATGTTATAAATGGAGAATTTCAAGAAATGTCAGTTATCGACAAAACATGGAATTACTCTTTCCAAACAGCAATGTCCAAAGACACCTTAGGAAGAAGAGGACATGAGAAAGTATCACTATGCTCCAATTGTTGGGAGTCTAATGTATGCTATGTTCTACACAAGGCCCGACATATGCTATGCAGTGGGTATTGTCAATTGTCATCAATCAAATCCTTGTTTAGAACACTAGATTGCGGTAAAGCACATACTCAAGTATCTTCGGAAAACGAGAGATTATAAGCTTGTCTATTAATGTAGTGAATTAAGCCCTACTTAATATACTGATTTTGATTTTTAATCATACAAAGAAAGTCGTAAAGCGACGTATGAGTCAGTATTCACTCTAGGAGTTGTATTCTGGAGAACTATTAAACAATCTAGCATTGCAAATTCAACCATGGAAGTCGAGTATATAGCAACTAGTTAAGCAAGTAAGGAAGCATTTTGGCTCAAGAAGTTCTACACTGACATGGAAGTAGTTTCAAATATGGAGAAGCCACTAATCTCGTACATTGATAGCAGTGGACCTGTAGCTAATTCGAAGGAACCGATAAGCCACAAGAGATGAAAACATATAGAAAGGAAATATCATCTGGTAAGAGAGACTGTGGACAAAGGTGATGTAATAGTTATGAAGATACTATCGGAACAAAACCTTACAGACTCGTTTATTAAGACACTTCCTGCAAAGTCATTTATAGGTCATGTACGAAATATGAGATTGCGAGAGATGTCTCATGCTGGAGCAAAATCTAAATTCAGCACAAACAAACCAACTTAGAGCCAATTCACTTTTCATCTTTTTATTTGGATAGTTCGTGCATAAATTCATTATTTTTCTACTTTCAACTCTGAAAAATTCAAAAGACACAATAAACTCACAACAACACAAAAAGGACAAGAAATTAACTAAAAATAATAACAAAAAGGTACTCATCACTCTCCAAAATTTTACATTTATAAGTTTAAAAGCAACAAAATAACTCTTTATTCAAGATTTATCATCTCACTTGCTGTTTACCGAGTTTTTCGGAAACGAATACAAACAGAATAATAAAAAGATAAGAACTATAGAAGTGCAGGAATATAATTAGACAAACAGGTTTTTTACGTGGTTCAGGCGTTAACGAGCCCTAGTCCACGAGTCGATGTTATTATATTTGTAGAAAATTACAGTAAGATGGCTGGTGTACAAGAACTTCACACACTCACAGTGTTTCTCTCGGGTTCTCTTGAAGAAGATGAAGCTAGAGAGAATTTAGCAGAGTTCTTGCTATGTAATTTGTTGGCCGTCCCCTCTATCGTAAAATGAGGGGGTCTTTATAGCTAGGGTTTTGGATTAGGGTTTTTCTCTACTCACATGAGTCTTAATTACACCAGCCATAAATAGAGAATACAATTACCGTAGTCGCCTGGCTACCAGGCTCTATGTGGGTATATTTACGTGAAAGTATGGGGAATGCACAAAGGCAGCCGTCTTTTCCAAGTTGTCAGCGGAACAGTAAGCGAAATGGTACTTTTAGGCGTGCTGGGATGTGTGCGGCCTTGACCTGTCGGGCGTGTCAGGCGGATATCATTCCAACTATGCCTCCTCCATGACTCGACCGCTTGGTCTTGTTCCGTGCGAGGCACGGAACTGTTTCCGCAAAGGCAACCTGAAGAGCTTCTCCTGGAAGCAGCTTCCTCGAAGGATATCCCTTCAGGATTCCGGGAGAGTTGACGAGCTTCCGTGTCGCGTTTGCTTGAAAGAGTAAGCCGGACACTAAACGGGAGGGGTGAAGCCTTTCTGTCCATCCGCGAGCTCTGGTCACCTTCCGTGAAAGACTTTGATAATTCTGCTTCCCCGAGGATATCCATCTAAATGCTATCCGGAAATCTGGATAACATTTACCCCCCAAGGTCACGGAGCTTTGATAGATCCGGGAGCTTGTACAGTCCTCCGGGTATTCTGGTTTCTAGATTAGGCGAGGCCCTTATAGCGAGGCCCACATTCCCCTGCCTCACGAGTTACCTGCATTGGACACCTATGACCACGCTATGTGAGACGCCCATGCAACCGTGACCTCGCTGGGCGAGATGCTTGCCAGACTACGCACCAAGCGTGTTTCACTCGCTTGCGGCCTCACCATGCTAGACGTAGGCTAATTCATGTACCCAACTTGCCTACTCCTCGGGCACCTCAAGGTGCCTCGCGGAGCCCCTAACTTGCCCACGCCTCACGCGCCTCCAGGAGCCTCGCTGGGTCCCAGTTCCTCACCGTGTTGCTCCAATTGTGGTGACACCGCCTATGTATCGTAAACACTTCACTCGTATGTAAAACATGCAAGGGCCTCATTGCCATGATGCCAGGGCACGAAGGAAAGCAACACATACTGAGGGCTTCATTTCCTCATCACGTACTATATATCCCAAACCTCCCAAGTATAAAGGCGATGAGAGAAGACACATTTTGGAAGTGTGAGAAGGACCTTCAAGTACGAGGCACATGAAAAGGTACGAGGTGTACGACCCTAAGTGAGGCAAAGGCATGATTTTGACATCAGTGTCCCACAAGTAGTGGTGGTAAAAATTAGTACAAGAAGTGGTGGCATGATCTGCATACCCATGGCCACGTACTAGAGCCGACACCACGACCTTCTGTACCACTACGACTTGCACTACAACCCTGACAATCTACCTACGTACGTTCTTGTCCCATAGGACCACCTTGTATCAGGGGCCATTATAGCCCAACTATAAATAGGGTTCCACCCCTGAAACTAAGGGGTTGGAAAATTCTTTGTATGCTCAGACAATTAATAATATATGATATTTACTCCATTGTGTTTCTGCACCCTACTCCTTCAAATTCTTTTTATCTTCTTTATACATAGTTTTTGAAATAAACTTTGAGTTTTTTGATCCTGTTATCCAGATTTCCGGATAGCGTTTAGATGGATACCCTCAGGGAAGCAGAATTATCAATGTCTTTCACGGTAGGTGACCAGAGCTCGCGGATGGACAGAAAGGCTTTGCCTCTCCCGTTTAGTGTCCGGATTACTCTTTCAAGCAAACGCGACACGGAAGATCGTCAACTCTCCCGGACTCCCGAAGGAGTATCCTTCGGGGAAACTCCTTCCAGGAGAAGCTCTTCAAGAGGTCTTCGCGGAAACAGTTCCGTGCCTCGCACGGAACAAGACCAGGCGGTCGAGTCGTGGAGGAGGCATATTTGGAATGATATCCACCTGACACAGGATCCCGCCTGACACGCCCGACAGGTAAAAGCCGCACACATCCCAGCACGCCTAAGGGTACCTTTTCGCCTACTGTTCCGCTGACAACTTGGAAAAGACGGCTGACTTTGTGTATTCCCCATACTTTCACGTAAATATACCCACATAGAGTCTTGTAGCCATGCTACTACAGTAATTGTATCCCCTATTTATGGCTGGTGTAATTAAGACTCATGTACGTAGAGAAAAACCCTAATCCAAAACCCTAGCTATAAAGACCCCCTCATTTTACAATAGGAGGGAGGGCCAACAATTCACATAGCAAGAACTCTACTAAAATCTCTCTAGCTTCATCTTCTCCAAGAGAACCCGAGAGAAACACTGTGAGGTTGTGAGTTCCTTATACACCAGCTGTTTGACTGTTATTCTCTACAAGTATAATAACATCGACTCGTGGACTAGGGCTCGTTAACGCCTGAACCACGTAAAAACACTGTTTGTTTAGTTACATTTCTGCACTTCTACAGTTCTTATCTTTTTATTATTCTGTTTGTATTCGTTTCCGAAAAACTCGGTAAACATTTTGGTGCTTTCATTGAGAGCTGTAGGAAGTTGTTAGTCAGCTCTTTTTCTGTGTACGTTTTTTGTATTCACTCCGTGCTAAAAAGATGGTGACTACGAGAAAATCCACGGTTGACAAGAATGCTAGGGTCAACCCCGATACTATGATGGAAGATGCGGTGCAAAACGAACCCTTGGACTACCAAGGTGAAGACCCGACATCCCGCCAGGATCGGGTCAGTACTGAAGATACGACATACTGAGAAGACGAAGAAGAGTATGTCCAAGACGGTTACTACAAAGACGGCTGCTACTATGAGAAGGACCCAGAACTGGTCCAAGTAGCCGAAGAACTGGTGGTCACTAAGGCCAAGCTTGCTGAGCAGGAGTGCGTCTCCGAAAAAATGCAACGCATGATGGAGCGCCTCCAAAGCAAGTTCGGAGATCTAGGCGACTCGGACGAGGATGCCTCTGTTCTAGGTGGAGCTGATGCCCCCGTGCCGGATCCAGCCGCTGCTGAACCATCCAAAGCCGCCCCTAACAAGGGCAAAGAAAAAGTTGGGGAGCCTGTGCGCACTGACGCCCCTGCACCTCCTAAAGGCGTGAATCACCAGGCCGACTGCCCCCCCCCCCCCCCGCGCGCAGAAGGTCTCTGGCGCTCCTAAGCCCAGACGTCCTTCAGCCCCAAGGGGGCACTCCGTGCCTAAAGGGCCCGGTGCTAAGGCACCCAGGCCTAGGGGAAGGAACAACCGCCCCAGTGATTCCGTCAACCAGGACGGTCGGGCTGCGAACTCGCACTCCGAAGATAGCTGGTCCACGGTGGACCTAAGAAGAAGGTTGGAGGCCAAGTATGAAAAGGCCAACGGAGAAAAGGCCCGGCCTCGCGGAGATGACCTCCGAAATCATATTAATGACAAGCTCCGGGGACGTGACCTCCCGGAGAGTGATACAAAGAGGCTCGAGGAACAGATTGCTGCCTTGACCAAGCTGGTCCGGAAGCAAAGTGGGGCCCTGTCAGACTCTGAGGAGGAAGACCCGAAACCATGTATTCGGAGGATCACGGAAACGTCCCTCCCGGATAACTTCAAAATTCCTCACATAGAATTATATGAGGGGAGGACAGACCCGCGTACCCACCTAGCTAAATACAACAAAATGATGCAAGTGGCGCGCGTCAGTGAGGACGCCAAATGCATGTGCTTCTCACTCACCCTTACCAAGTCCGCGGAGGATTGGTGGAAAAGATTAGCTCCCGGATCAATCCACAGTTGGAAGGAGCTACAGTCCGCATTCAGGAGGCAGTTCATTGCTGCCCGCGACCACGACATGGAGGTTGGTTCCTTAACCAACATCAAGTAGCAACCCAATGAGAACCTCAAAGCTTTCATTCAGAGAATGATGGAAGCTGCTGCAAAGACCAAGGTCAGCGATGACATGAAGCTGATCGCCCTTCAATCGGGCCTTACTGTCGGCTCCCTGCTATGGGGGGAAATGCAAAGGAGACGGGCAGAAACGCTGTCCGAATTCATGTCTAAAGCTCAGGGAATCATCAACCTTGAGGATGCCTACCAGCAGGCCTTTGGAGTTCCCCCAGCTCCAACGCCTTCCGTGACTGCGCCAAGCTTTGCTTCGCAAGCTCCCGCACCAGCCCTCACACTTCCAGGAGTCCAATTCACTCCAAGTGTGTATGGGCCTTCCGCGTCTGCTCAGACGCCAAGTCAAACCCATTTCTCTGGGTACGGAGCTGTACAAACCGGATGTAGTATCGCTCCTGGCCTGCCGCAGCCGCAAGCGGAAGGCCCAGAACGAAATTTGAGCCAATCGCGGAGCAAACGAAGCGGAAGAAACTCCAACCGGGGAGACCATTCAAAGAAACCCCGGAAGGACTATGAGCCCAAGTTCACGGAGTATACCAGTTTGATAGACTCGCGAGAAAATGTCTATCGGGCGACCCGTAATATGGTCAACTACAGGAAGCCCCCGAAAGTGTCTCATGGAGGAAGGCGTCCGCGAGACTCCAATAAGAGGTGTGAGTTCCACGGAGACGTGGGGCACACCACGAACGAGTGTCTTCAGCTGAAGGATGAGATCGAGTCCCTGGCAAGAGCGGGACACCTCGGTCAGTGGGTGAGGATACCCATTATCTATCCCGGACAGGGAGTAGTTCACGGAGCTGCATATTCCCCGGGACAGAGGGGGACCGCTAGCGCTCCTGGAGCCGGTCACCCCCAAGCTCCCGGGTCTCAGTTCCCAGCGCTTCCTGCTCCAACCGCTCCGGCACCCATTGCCTTGTTGGCTCCAGGACCTAGCAACCCATATCCGCCTGGCCTTGCTCCGCCACCCGTTGATGGACACGTAGCCACCATTTCCGGAGGACCGCACCTTGCCGGAAGCACCCGCAACTCCCAGAAGAGGAACTTGAGGGAGTTAGAACACACCGGGGAAATGTGCGCCTTGGTTCAATCACCTGCTCAACGTCCCCGAATGATGGACCTTCCCATCACCTTCACGGAGGATGATGCCCGACATGTGCACTTCCCCCACCACGATCCCCTCGTGGTGGAAGCCCAGATTGCCAATAAGAAGGTCTCACGTGTGGATGCCGAAAATCCACCAAATAAGAAAAACACACAAAAGAAGTTTCTAGTCCCTTAAAGAAGTAAATAGCTAAGGGGCACCAAGGGCGCCAAGTACGCAATGAAGGCAGAAGGTAATTGTAGGCCATCGAAGTGTTAGACACTCGCAGAGCTCTAGGCCTCATGAGGTCATTCCAGGCCTCCAAGCTGCATCACCTTGTTAGATGTGCTTGTCATGCACACATGGCCCTTATCCGTGCCCCTCGAAGTTAAGGCCCCAGCCTCGCGAACACCACTCCAGCAGCACCCCGCGCATGCCAACACCTCATGCGCCTAGCCTTGCCCCGAGGTGTCCCACACCAAGGACCTCACGCCAAGAAGACATTTCGCACCTAGGATGTATCCCATGTCTCATCAAGGCATGCGCCTCGCGCCCCGCGCGCACCAGGGGCCTCGCGCCCATGCGCCTCGCGCCTCGCGCGCACCAGGGGCCTCGCGCCCGCGCGCATCAGGGGCCTCGCGCCCGCGCGCCCATGCGCCTCGCGCCCCGCGCGCACCAGGGGCCTCGCGCCCGCGCGCATCAGGGGCCTCGCGCCCGCGCGCCCATGCGCCTCGCGCCCCGCGCGCACCAGGGGCCTCGCGCCCGCGCGCCCATGCGCCTCGCGCCCCGCGCGCACCAGGGGTCTCGCGCCCGCGCATGCGCCTCGCGCCCCGCGCGCACCAGGGGCCTCGCGCCCCGCGCGCACCAGGGGCCTCGCGCCCCGCGCGCCCATGCGCCTCGCGCCTCGCGCGCACTAGGGGTCTCGCGCCCGCGCATGCGCCTCGCGCCCCACGCGCACCAGGGGCCTCGCGCCCCGCGCGCACCAAGGGCCTCGCGCCCGCGCGCCCATGCGCCTCGCGCCCCGCGCGCACCAGGGGCCTCGCGCCCATGCACCTCGCGCCCATGCGCCTCGCGCCCCCACGCACACCAGGGGCCTCGCGCCCCGCGCGCCCATGCGCCTCGCGCCCCGCGCGCACCAGGGGCGTCGCGCCCCGCGCGCCCATGCGCCTCGCGCCCCGCGCGCAACAGGGGCCTCGCGCCCCGCGCGCACCAGGGGCTCGCAATGAGGTAAGGCCTTTCCCATGGCCTCGCCCATGGCCTCGCCCATGGCCTCGTCCATGGCCTCGTCCATGGCCTCGCCCATGGCCTCGTCCATGGCCTCGCCCATGGCCTCGTCCATGGCCTCGCCCATGGCCTCGCCCATGGCCTCTCCCATGGCCTCGCCCATGGCCTCTCCCATGGCCTCTCCCATGGCCTCGCCCATGGCCTCTCCCATGGCCTCGCCCATGGCCTTGGAGGTGAGAATACTCACAAAGGACAAGGTACATGCATGAATATGGAATGTGCCTACAAACCTAAAGTAGTCAGAGTACAGATATAGTACCCTTACCAGACAAGTAGTGGGAATGCCAGGAGTGGTTATGCAAGAATAGGAGTTATGGTCCGTACGTCTACGGCCATGGGTCAGAGCCGACACCACTACCTCCTGCGCCACTACGCCTGCCACCACGCATTAGACATTGGTACCGACAAGTAGTGGAGACATCCTCCTGACACCTGCTTCTGTACGGGGTGTACGACAACAACCTCTGAAGCCACTCCCCTGACATAGTACGTATGTACCACTTGGTCCCCTGGACCACTATGTATCTAAGGCCATTAGGGCCTACTATAAAAGGAACCCTAAGACCACCTGAAAGGGGGTTGGAAAATTCATTGTAAGGAGAGGCTATTGAGAAATATACCAGGATTTGCTCCATCATTTATCTGTGTCTACTTTTTCTTAAAGTTTATTCTTAGTTCTTACAAAAACCTCACTCGACTTACCTTTGAGTTTTCCGATCTAATTTCGTTGACGAGATTTCACCGTCAACAGTTTGGCGCCGTCTGTGGGAAGAACAAGCATCAAGCCAGTGTTCTTCCTTCATTTCCAACAAAGAAAGATGCTAAGACGTTCAAAACGCCTACGGCAAATACAAAAGGTGGAGGTTCACCGAGACGAAGTAGAGCGGAGGCCTTCCAAGAAAGACCCCCCTCTGCCCGAGCATGGAGATGGACCAGAAGAACCTCTTCCCCCGGAGGAGGAGAGGGAAGCATCATCCTCAGCTACCCAGCCCGACGGAGGTCATTCAGAGCCGCTAGTGTATCCACTTAACCGGCCCCGGTTGACCCCACGCTCAGGCCACCGGGACCCCAGTCCCTCGACGCACTGGCCAGGCAAGGGTCCCGGGGTACGCTCGGTAAGTTCCAGCTCAAGGACGCGCTTCTACAAGGATGAGATTCACGAGTTGCATAAAAAGACTAGGAGGCTGGAAACCGTGATGGAGAACATGCAGAAGGTTTTAAACAACCTACGGCAAGGGAAGTCAAGCATGCCCCTCCCAAAGCATAAAGGGAAGGAGCATGAAGAAGGGGAAAACACTGTCCCCATAGACGGTGGGGGAACCCAACTTTCCGCCAGTGAAACCCCCCAGGCAAAGTACCATGGGGGACATAGGCCAACGAAGTGTCCCCAGGAGCATAGGCAGAGAGAAGATGAGGGTCATAAGAAAGATGCCGAAGTCCCCCCAAAAGGGTCACCCCCTGGCATAAGAAAAGGGCTCCATGAGGAGAGGTCAGAAGTGAGAGACGCACCCCCCGCGGTTCCACCGAGGGACACAACCAAGGCGAGGGATCAGCCCGAGAACCCGCAAAATTCCTTATACGAAAAGAGGAGGGGACTAGACACCAAAATGCGATGCCCTCAAGGCAAGATCACCACTGTACTTGGGGGGCACATGGATGGCGGAGAATTCGACCGTGATTCACCCTTCACAGGGGAGATTCAGGCTGAACAAATGCCCACTGGCTTCAGAGAGCCTCGCATGACTCCGTATGAGGGTACTACAGACCCAAAATATCACTTAGACTCCTTCAATAACTTGATGAGGTTAAGGGGGGTCAACAACAGAGCAAAATGTCATTGCTTCGTCGTTACTCTTAAAGGAGTGGCGTACAAATGGTTCAGGAGGTTAAGGCCAGGAACAATCAAGTCATGGCAACAATTCTCTGATGAATTTCTTCAGCAACACCATGCAGCGTGTGACTACGTCATGCCAACTACCAGCCTCGCTAACATCAAACAAGGCGAGAATGAAAGTTTGAAGGACTACATCCATAGATTCGGTATAGAAGCAACAAAGGTGGGATGTTTAACCAAAGCAGAGCTCAAGATGGCTATTACAGCCGGAGTTTGTCCAGGAAGCAAGTTATGGAGTAACATGCTCAAAAGAGAAGTTTCGGATTTGGACGACTTCTTCGACAGAGCACAGAATTACATACGTGTGGAAGAGGGCCATAAGAACTTCCATGTCGAAGAGAGCGAACCTTCCTCCAGTGGCCATACTACCAGTATGTCTGGGGATTCCATATAGAAGGGGGGCATCGTGCTAGAGGGGTCCCTGACCAAATTAGAGATCAAACGAAGACCATCTAGCCATGAAAGTCTCCACCTGAGGGGAGATCACCTCAAAAGTAGACGCTTGCAAAAAGGGTCTCCAAAGTAGACGCTTGCAAAAAGGGTCTCCAAAGTAGACGCTTGCAAAAAGGGTCTCATAAGTAGACACCACCAAAAGGGGTCTACAAAGTAGACACCTCCCAAAAGGGGTCTCCAAAGTAGACACCTCCAAAAAAGGGTCTCCAAAGTAGACGCCTCCAAAAAGGGTCTCCAAAGTGGACGCTTGCAAAAAGGGTCTCCAAAGTAGGCGCTTTCAAAAGGGGTCTCATAAGTAGACACCACCCAAAGGGGGTCTACAAAGTAGACACCCACCAAAAGGGGTCTACAACGTAGACACCTCCCAAAAAGGGTCTCCAAAGTAGACGCCTCCAGAAAGGGTCTCCCAAGTAGACGCTATCCAAAAGGGTCTCAAAGTAGACGCTTCCGAAAAGGGTCTTAAAGAAGACGCTTGCAAAAAGGGTCTCAAAGAAGACGCTTGCAAAAATAGTACTATGCCTAATGACGAGAAGGACGCTTCTCGCAAGATATAATAAGTGCGCGCGAAGATATATAAAAGGATAACTAGAACCCAAGGGGTCAATATATCCTTACAGGTGCAACTAAGACGCATCGCAGAGAGGCCTACCGAACCCCCTTTTCGCGTGGGTTCCAAAGGACCTCGAACATGATAAATATATATAAAAAAAAAAAAAAAGAAGAAGAATAAGAGAATAAGAAAAAGGAGCGGAAGAGTCTACAAGAACGCCTAAAGGCCTCCCTATAGACTGGGGGGTAAGTGTGGATGCCGAAAATCCACCAAATAAGAAAAACACACAAAAGAAGTTTCTAGTCCCTTAAAGAAGTAAATAGCTAAGGGGCACCAAGGGCGCCAAGTACGCAATGAAGGCAGAAGGTAATTGTAGGCCATCGAAGTGTTAGACACTCGCAGAGCTCTAGGCCTCATGAGGTCATTCCAGGCCTCCAAGCTGCATCACCTTGTTAGATGTGCTTGTCATGCACACATGGCCCTTATCCGTGCCCCTCGAAGTTAAGGCCCCAGCCTCGCGAACACCACTCCAGCAGCACCCCGCGCATGCCAACACCTCATGCGCCTAGCCTTGCCCCGAGGTGTCCCACACCAAGGACCTCACGCCAAGAATACATTTCGCACCTAGGATGTATCCCATGTCTCATCAAGGCATGCGCCTCGCGCCCCGCGCGCACCAGGGGCCTCGCGCCCATGCGCCTCGCGCCTCGCGCGCACCAGGGGCCTCGCGCCCGCGCGCATCAGGGGCCTCGCGCCCGCGCGCCCATGCGCCTCGCGCCCCGCGCGCACCAGGGGCCTCGCGCCCGCGCGCATCAGGGGCCTCGCGCCCGCGCGCCCATGCGCCTCGCGCCCCGCGCGCACCAGGGGCCTCGCGCCCGCGCGCCCATGCGCCTCGCGCCCCGCGCGCACCAGGGGTCTCGCGCCCGCGCATGCGCCTCGCGCCCCGCGCGCACCAGGGGCCTCGCGCCCCGCGCGCACCAGGGGCCTCGCGCCCCGCGCGCCCATGCGCCTCGCGCCTCGCGCGCACTAGGGGTCTCGCGCCCGCGCATGCGCCTCGCGCCCCACGCGCACCAGGGGCCTCGCGCCCCGCGCGCACCAAGGGCCTCGCGCCCGCGCGCCCATGCGCCTCGCGCCCCGCGCGCACCAGGGGCCTCGCGCCCATGCACCTCGCGCCCATGCGCCTCGCGCCCCCACGCACACCAGGGGCCTCGCGCCCCGCGCGCCCATGCGCCTCGCGCCCCGCGCGCACCAGGGGCGTCGCGCCCCGCGCGCCCATGCGCCTCGCGCCCCGCGCGCAACAGGGGCCTCGCGCCCCGCGCGCACCAGGGGCTCGCAATGAGGTAAGGCCTTTCCCATGGCCTCGCCCATGGCCTCGCCCATGGCCTCGTCCATGGCCTCGTCCATGGCCTCGCCCATGGCCTCGTCCATGGCCTCGCCCATGGCCTCGTCCATGGCCTCGCCCATGGCCTCGCCCATGGCCTCTCCCATGGCCTCGCCCATGGCCTCTCCCATGGCCTCTCCCATGGCCTCGCCCATGGCCTCTCCCATGGCCTCGCCCATGGCCTTGGAGGTGAGAATACTCACAAAGGACAAGGTACATGCATGAATATGGAATGTGCCTACAAACCTAAAGTAGTCAGAGTACAGATATAGTACCCTTACCAGACAAGTAGTGGGAATGCCAGGAGTGGTTATGCAAGAATAGGAGTTATGGTCCGTACGTCTACGGCCATGGGTCAGAGCCGACACCACTACCTCCTGCGCCACTACGCCTGCCACCACGCATTAGACATTGGTACCGACAAGTAGTGGAGACATCCTCCTGACACCTGCTTCTGTACGGGGTGTACGACAACAACCTCTGAAGCCACTCCCCTGACATAGTACGTATGTACCACTTGGTCCCCTGGACCACTATGTATCTAAGGCCATTAGGGCCTACTATAAAAGGAACCCTAAGACCACCTGAAAGGGGGTTGGAAAATTCATTGTAAGGAGAGGCTATTGAGAAATATACCAGGATTTGCTCCATCATTTATCTGTGTCTACTTTTTCTTAAAGTTTATTCTTAGTTCTTACAAAAACCTCACTCGACTTACCTTTGAGTTTTCCGATCTAATTTCGTTGACGAGATTTCACCGTCAACAGTTTGGCGCCGTCTGTGGGAAGAACAAGCATCAAGCCAGTGTTCTTCCTTCATTTCCAACAAAGAAAGATGCTAAGACGTTCAAAACGCCTACGGCAAATACAAAAGGTGGAGGTTCACCGAGACGAAGTAGAGCGGAGGCCTTCCAAGAAAGACCCCCCTCTGCCCGAGCATGGAGATGGACCAGAAGAACCTCTTCCCCCGGAGGAGGAGAGGGAAGCATCATCCTCAGCTACCCAGCCCGACGGAGGTCATTCAGAGCCGCTAGTGTATCCACTTAACCGGCCCCGGTTGACCCCACGCTCAGGCCACCGGGACCCCAGTCCCTCGACGCACTGGCCAGGCAAGGGTCCCGGGGTACGCTCGGTAAGTTCCAGCTCAAGGACGCGCTTCTACAAGGATGAGATTCACGAGTTGCATAAAAAGACTAGGAGGCTGGAAACCGTGATGGAGAACATGCAGAAGGTTTTAAACAACCTACGGCAAGGGAAGTCAAGCATGCCCCTCCCAAAGCATAAAGGGAAGGAGCATGAAGAAGGGGAAAACACTGTCCCCATAGACGGTGGGGGAACCCAACTTTCCGCCAGTGAAACCCCCCAGGCAAAGTACCATGGGGGACATAGGCCAACGAAGTGTCCCCAGGAGCATAGGCAGAGAGAAGATGAGGGTCATAAGAAAGATGCCGAAGTCCCCCCAAAAGGGTCACCCCCTGGCATAAGAAAAGGGCTCCATGAGGAGAGGTCAGAAGTGAGAGACGCACCCCCCGCGGTTCCACCGAGGGACACAACCAAGGCGAGGGATCAGCCCGAGAACCCGCAAAATTCCTTATACGAAAAGAGGAGGGGACTAGACACCAAAATGCGATGCCCTCAAGGCAAGATCACCACTGTACTTGGGGGGCACATGGATGGCGGAGAATTCGACCGTGATTCACCCTTCACAGGGGAGATTCAGGCTGAACAAATGCCCACTGGCTTCAGAGAGCCTCGCATGACTCCGTATGAGGGTACTACAGACCCAAAATATCACTTAGACTCCTTCAATAACTTGATGAGGTTAAGGGGGGTCAACAACAGAGCAAAATGTCATTGCTTCGTCGTTACTCTTAAAGGAGTGGCGTACAAATGGTTCAGGAGGTTAAGGCCAGGAACAATCAAGTCATGGCAACAATTCTCTGATGAATTTCTTCAGCAACACCATGCAGCGTGTGACTACGTCATGCCAACTACCAGCCTCGCTAACATCAAACAAGGCGAGAATGAAAGTTTGAAGGACTACATCCATAGATTCGGTATAGAAGCAACAAAGGTGGGATGTTTAACCAAAGCAGAGCTCAAGATGGCTATTACAGCCGGAGTTTGTCCAGGAAGCAAGTTATGGAGTAACATGCTCAAAAGAGAAGTTTCGGATTTGGACGACTTCTTCGACAGAGCACAGAATTACATACGTGTGGAAGAGGGCCATAAGAACTTCCATGTCGAAGAGAGCGAACCTTCCTCCAGTGGCCATACTACCAGTATGTCTGGGGATTCCATATAGAAGGGGGGCATCGTGCTAGAGGGGTCCCTGACCAAATTAGAGATCAAACGAAGACCATCTAGCCATGAAAGTCTCCACCTGAGGGGAGATCACCTCAAAAGTAGACGCTTGCAAAAAGGGTCTCCAAAGTAGACGCTTGCAAAAAGGGTCTCCAAAGTAGACGCTTGCAAAAAGGGTCTCATAAGTAGACACCACCAAAAGGGGTCTACAAAGTAGACACCTCCCAAAAGGGGTCTCCAAAGTAGACACCTCCAAAAAAGGGTCTCCAAAGTAGACGCCTCCAAAAAGGGTCTCCAAAGTGGACGCTTGCAAAAAGGGTCTCCAAAGTAGGCGCTTTCAAAAGGGGTCTCATAAGTAGACACCACCCAAAGGGGGTCTACAAAGTAGACACCCACCAAAAGGGGTCTACAACGTAGACACCTCCCAAAAAGGGTCTCCAAAGTAGACGCCTCCAGAAAGGGTCTCCCAAGTAGACGCTATCCAAAAGGGTCTCAAAGTAGACGCTTCCGAAAAGGGTCTTAAAGAAGACGCTTGCAAAAAGGGTCTCAAAGAAGACGCTTGCAAAAATAGTACTATGCCTAATGACGAGAAGGACGCTTCTCGCAAGATATAATAAGTGCGCGCGAAGATATATAAAAGGATAACTAGAACCCAAGGGGTCAATATATCCTTACAGGTGCAACTAAGACGCATCGCAGAGAGGCCTACCGAACCCCCTTTTCGCGTGGGTTCCAAAGGACCTCGAACATGATAAATATATATAAAAAAAAAAAAAAAGAAGAAGAATAAGAGAATAAGAAAAAGGAGCGGAAGAGTCTACAAGAACGCCTAAAGGCCTCCCTATAGACTGGGGGGTAAGTGTGGATGCCGAAAATCCACCAAATAAGAAAAACACACAAAAGAAGTTTCTAGTCCCTTAAAGAAGTAAATAGCTAAGGGGCACCAAGGGCGCCAAGTACGCAATGAAGGCAGAAGGTAATTGTAGGCCATCGAAGTGTTAGACACTCGCAGAGCTCTAGGCCTCATGAGGTCATTCCAGGCCTCCAAGCTGCATCACCTTGTTAGATGTGCTTGTCATGCACACATGGCCCTTATCCGTGCCCCTCGAAGTTAAGGCCCCAGCCTCGCGAACACCACTCCAGCAGCACCCCGCGCATGCCAACACCTCATGCGCCTAGCCTTGCCCCGAGGTGTCCCACACCAAGGACCTCACGCCAAGAATACATTTCGCACCTAGGATGTATCCCATGTCTCATCAAGGCATGCGCCTCGCGCCCCGCGCGCACCAGGGGCCTCGCGCCCATGCGCCTCGCGCCTCGCGCGCACCAGGGGCCTCGCGCCCGCGCGCATCAGGGGCCTCGCGCCCGCGCGCCCATGCGCCTCGCGCCCCGCGCGCACCAGGGGCCTCGCGCCCGCGCGCATCAGGGGCCTCGCGCCCGCGCGCCCATGCGCCTCGCGCCCCGCGCGCACCAGGGGCCTCGCGCCCGCGCGCCCATGCGCCTCGCGCCCCGCGCGCACCAGGGGTCTCGCGCCCGCGCATGCGCCTCGCGCCCCGCGCGCACCAGGGGCCTCGCGCCCCGCGCGCACCAGGGGCCTCGCGCCCCGCGCGCCCATGCGCCTCGCGCCTCGCGCGCACTAGGGGTCTCGCGCCCGCGCATGCGCCTCGCGCCCCACGCGCACCAGGGGCCTCGCGCCCCGCGCGCACCAAGGGCCTCGCGCCCGCGCGCCCATGCGCCTCGCGCCCCGCGCGCACCAGGGGCCTCGCGCCCATGCACCTCGCGCCCATGCGCCTCGCGCCCCCACGCACACCAGGGGCCTCGCGCCCCGCGCGCCCATGCGCCTCGCGCCCCGCGCGCACCAGGGGCGTCGCGCCCCGCGCGCCCATGCGCCTCGCGCCCCGCGCGCAACAGGGGCCTCGCGCCCCGCGCGCACCAGGGGCTCGCAATGAGGTAAGGCCTTTCCCATGGCCTCGCCCATGGCCTCGCCCATGGCCTCGTCCATGGCCTCGTCCATGGCCTCGCCCATGGCCTCGTCCATGGCCTCGCCCATGGCCTCGTCCATGGCCTCGCCCATGGCCTCGCCCATGGCCTCTCCCATGGCCTCGCCCATGGCCTCTCCCATGGCCTCTCCCATGGCCTCGCCCATGGCCTCTCCCATGGCCTCGCCCATGGCCTTGGAGGTGAGAATACTCACAAAGGACAAGGTACATGCATGAATATGGAATGTGCCTACAAACCTAAAGTAGTCAGAGTACAGATATAGTACCCTTACCAGACAAGTAGTGGGAATGCCAGGAGTGGTTATGCAAGAATAGGAGTTATGGTCCGTACGTCTACGGCCATGGGTCAGAGCCGACACCACTACCTCCTGCGCCACTACGCCTGCCACCACGCATTAGACATTGGTACCGACAAGTAGTGGAGACATCCTCCTGACACCTGCTTCTGTACGGGGTGTACGACAACAACCTCTGAAGCCACTCCCCTGACATAGTACGTATGTACCACTTGGTCCCCTGGACCACTATGTATCTAAGGCCATTAGGGCCTACTATAAAAGGAACCCTAAGACCACCTGAAAGGGGGTTGGAAAATTCATTGTAAGGAGAGGCTATTGAGAAATATACCAGGATTTGCTCCATCATTTATCTGTGTCTACTTTTTCTTAAAGTTTATTCTTAGTTCTTACAAAAACCTCACTCGACTTACCTTTGAGTTTTCCGATCTAATTTCGTTGACGAGATTTCACCGTCAACAGTTTGGCGCCGTCTGTGGGAAGAACAAGCATCAAGCCAGTGTTCTTCCTTCATTTCCAACAAAGAAAGATGCTAAGACGTTCAAAACGCCTACGGCAAATACAAAAGGTGGAGGTTCACCGAGACGAAGTAGAGCGGAGGCCTTCCAAGAAAGACCCCCCTCTGCCCGAGCATGGAGATGGACCAGAAGAACCTCTTCCCCCGGAGGAGGAGAGGGAAGCATCATCCTCAGCTACCCAGCCCGACGGAGGTCATTCAGAGCCGCTAGTGTATCCACTTAACCGGCCCCGGTTGACCCCACGCTCAGGCCACCGGGACCCCAGTCCCTCGACGCACTGGCCAGGCAAGGGTCCCGGGGTACGCTCGGTAAGTTCCAGCTCAAGGACGCGCTTCTACAAGGATGAGATTCACGAGTTGCATAAAAAGACTAGGAGGCTGGAAACCGTGATGGAGAACATGCAGAAGGTTTTAAACAACCTACGGCAAGGGAAGTCAAGCATGCCCCTCCCAAAGCATAAAGGGAAGGAGCATGAAGAAGGGGAAAACACTGTCCCCATAGACGGTGGGGGAACCCAACTTTCCGCCAGTGAAACCCCCCAGGCAAAGTACCATGGGGGACATAGGCCAACGAAGTGTCCCCAGGAGCATAGGCAGAGAGAAGATGAGGGTCATAAGAAAGATGCCGAAGTCCCCCCAAAAGGGTCACCCCCTGGCATAAGAAAAGGGCTCCATGAGGAGAGGTCAGAAGTGAGAGACGCACCCCCCGCGGTTCCACCGAGGGACACAACCAAGGCGAGGGATCAGCCCGAGAACCCGCAAAATTCCTTATACGAAAAGAGGAGGGGACTAGACACCAAAATGCGATGCCCTCAAGGCAAGATCACCACTGTACTTGGGGGGCACATGGATGGCGGAGAATTCGACCGTGATTCACCCTTCACAGGGGAGATTCAGGCTGAACAAATGCCCACTGGCTTCAGAGAGCCTCGCATGACTCCGTATGAGGGTACTACAGACCCAAAATATCACTTAGACTCCTTCAATAACTTGATGAGGTTAAGGGGGGTCAACAACAGAGCAAAATGTCATTGCTTCGTCGTTACTCTTAAAGGAGTGGCGTACAAATGGTTCAGGAGGTTAAGGCCAGGAACAATCAAGTCATGGCAACAATTCTCTGATGAATTTCTTCAGCAACACCATGCAGCGTGTGACTACGTCATGCCAACTACCAGCCTCGCTAACATCAAACAAGGCGAGAATGAAAGTTTGAAGGACTACATCCATAGATTCGGTATAGAAGCAACAAAGGTGGGATGTTTAACCAAAGCAGAGCTCAAGATGGCTATTACAGCCGGAGTTTGTCCAGGAAGCAAGTTATGGAGTAACATGCTCAAAAGAGAAGTTTCGGATTTGGACGACTTCTTCGACAGAGCACAGAATTACATACGTGTGGAAGAGGGCCATAAGAACTTCCATGTCGAAGAGAGCGAACCTTCCTCCAGTGGCCATACTACCAGTATGTCTGGGGATTCCATATAGAAGGGGGGCATCGTGCTAGAGGGGTCCCTGACCAAATTAGAGATCAAACGAAGACCATCTAGCCATGAAAGTCTCCACCTGAGGGGAGATCACCTCAAAAGTAGACGCTTGCAAAAAGGGTCTCCAAAGTAGACGCTTGCAAAAAGGGTCTCCAAAGTAGACGCTTGCAAAAAGGGTCTCATAAGTAGACACCACCAAAAGGGGTCTACAAAGTAGACACCTCCCAAAAGGGGTCTCCAAAGTAGACACCTCCAAAAAAGGGTCTCCAAAGTAGACGCCTCCAAAAAGGGTCTCCAAAGTGGACGCTTGCAAAAAGGGTCTCCAAAGTAGGCGCTTTCAAAAGGGGTCTCATAAGTAGACACCACCCAAAGGGGGTCTACAAAGTAGACACCCACCAAAAGGGGTCTACAACGTAGACACCTCCCAAAAAGGGTCTCCAAAGTAGACGCCTCCAGAAAGGGTCTCCCAAGTAGACGCTATCCAAAAGGGTCTCAAAGTAGACGCTTCCGAAAAGGGTCTTAAAGAAGACGCTTGCAAAAAGGGTCTCAAAGAAGACGCTTGCAAAAATAGTACTATGCCTAATGACGAGAAGGACGCTTCTCGCAAGATATAATAAGTGCGCGCGAAGATATATAAAAGGATAACTAGAACCCAAGGGGTCAATATATCCTTACAGGTGCAACTAAGACGCATCGCAGAGAGGCCTACCGAACCCCCTTTTCGCGTGGGTTCCAAAGGACCTCGAACATGATAAATATATATAAAAAAAAAAAAAAAGAAGAAGAATAAGAGAATAAGAAAAAGGAGCGGAAGAGTCTACAAGAACGCCTAAAGGCCTCCCTATAGACTGGGGGGTAAGTGTGGATGCCGAAAATCCACCAAATAAGAAAAACACACAAAAGAAGTTTCTAGTCCCTTAAAGAAGTAAATAGCTAAGGGGCACCAAGGGCGCCAAGTACGCAATGAAGGCAGAAGGTAATTGTAGGCCATCGAAGTGTTAGACACTCGCAGAGCTCTAGGCCTCATGAGGTCATTCCAGGCCTCCAAGCTGCATCACCTTGTTAGATGTGCTTGTCATGCACACATGGCCCTTATCCGTGCCCCTCGAAGTTAAGGCCCCAGCCTCGCGAACACCACTCCAGCAGCACCCCGCGCATGCCAACACCTCATGCGCCTAGCCTTGCCCCGAGGTGTCCCACACCAAGGACCTCACGCCAAGAATACATTTCGCACCTAGGATGTATCCCATGTCTCATCAAGGCATGCGCCTCGCGCCCCGCGCGCACCAGGGGCCTCGCGCCCATGCGCCTCGCGCCTCGCGCGCACCAGGGGCCTCGCGCCCGCGCGCATCAGGGGCCTCGCGCCCGCGCGCCCATGCGCCTCGCGCCCCGCGCGCACCAGGGGCCTCGAGCCCGCGCGCATCAGGGGCCTCGCGCCCGCGCGCCCATGCGCCTCGCGCCCCGCGCGCACCAGGGGCCTCGCGCCCGCGCGCCCATGCGCCTCGCGCCCCGCGCGCACCAGGGGTCTCGCGCCCGCGCATGCGCCTCGCGCCCCGCGCGCACCAGGGGCCTCGCGCCCCGCGCGCACCAGGGGCCTCGCGCCCCGCGCGCCCATGCGCCTCGCGCCTCGCGCGCACTAGGGGTCTCGCGCCCGCGCATGCGCCTCGCGCCCCACGCGCACCAGGGGCCTCGCGCCCCGCGCGCACCAAGGGCCTCGCGCCCGCGCGCCCATGCGCCTCGCGCCCCGCGCGCACCAGGGGCCTCGCGCCCATGCACCTCGCGCCCATGCGCCTCGCGCCCCCACGCACACCAGGGGCCTCGCGCCCCGCGCGCCCATGCGCCTCGCGCCCCGCGCGCACCAGGGGCGTCGCGCCCCGCGCGCCCATGCGCCTCGCGCCCCGCGCGCAACAGGGGCCTCGCGCCCCGCGCGCACCAGGGGCTCGCAATGAGGTAAGGCCTTTCCCATGGCCTCGCCCATGGCCTCGCCCATGGCCTCGTCCATGGCCTCGTCCATGGCCTCGCCCATGGCCTCGTCCATGGCCTCGCCCATGGCCTCGTCCATGGCCTCGCCCATGGCCTCGCCCATGGCCTCTCCCATGGCCTCGCCCATGGCCTCTCCCATGGCCTCTCCCATGGCCTCGCCCATGGCCTCTCCCATGGCCTCGCCCATGGCCTTGGAGGTGAGAATACTCACAAAGGACAAGGTACATGCATGAATATGGAATGTGCCTACAAACCTAAAGTAGTCAGAGTACAGATATAGTACCCTTACCAGACAAGTAGTGGGAATGCCAGGAGTGGTTATGCAAGAATAGGAGTTATGGTCCGTACGTCTACGGCCATGGGTCAGAGCCGACACCACTACCTCCTGCGCCACTACGCCTGCCACCACGCATTAGACATTGGTACCGACAAGTAGTGGAGACATCCTCCTGACACCTGCTTCTGTACGGGGTGTACGACAACAACCTCTGAAGCCACTCCCCTGACATAGTACGTATGTACCACTTGGTCCCCTGGACCACTATGTATCTAAGGCCATTAGGGCCTACTATAAAAGGAACCCTAAGACCACCTGAAAGGGGGTTGGAAAATTCATTGTAAGGAGAGGCTATTGAGAAATATACCAGGATTTGCTCCATCATTTATCTGTGTCTACTTTTTCTTAAAGTTTATTCTTAGTTCTTACAAAAACCTCACTCGACTTACCTTTGAGTTTTCCGATCTAATTTCGTTGACGAGATTTCACCGTCAACATCACGGATCTTGGTCGATAACGGAAGCTCCGTAAACATCCTCTTCAAAGCAGCCTTCCACGCGATCGGATTAACCGAGACAGACCTGACCCCATGCCCCATCCAGCTTCAAGGGTTCAACGGGGATGCGCTCATGCCACTAGGAAAAATTCAACTTCCAGTCACCCTCAGAGGAGAAAGCGACGCTTGTGTCTTCAAGCACAGCACATTCGTGGTGGTCGACTGCCCCACGGCGTATAATGCCATCCTAGGCCGACCGGTCCTAATCGATTGTGGGGCCATAACCTCAATACGCCACTTATGCTTGAAGTTTCCATGCGACGATGGGCGTATCGGCACCCTTCGAGGAGACCAACGAAGCGCACGAAGCTGTTATAATGTCTCCGTCCGATCCGTCTACACGGTCCAGGAGACGGTTGCTGCCGTTCCTTTGGCGGAAGATGTAACGCCCTACTTCCTTAGAGCCGTTACTAAGTGAGTTTTTAAGACAAAACAGTGTGCAATGAACTCGCTAACCGAGGTTTTTGAAACAAAAGTGTGACTAATTAAGAGTTAAGGCTGTAATCTTTGAAAATGCATCGTTTCATCAAAACTTCTATTATTAAACAGTTGGGATCCCAAAATAAGGTTTGAAAACTAATTACATCTTGAAATAAGGTTACAGTTTGAGATATTATAAAATTATAGATTTTTACAGCCATTTTCGAATAAACCCCCAACCAAAGCAGTCGGGCAGGCCAATCATGTACACGTCGCTTCACGCTCTCCGTACTCATGGTTGGTTGACTCATTCATTTCCCTTACCTGCAACACAGAGCACCCGTGAGCCGAAGCCCAGCAAGAAAACTCATGCAGGACATAACATATGCAATGTATACAGTTTATCATAACAGATAATCCACAATAAACAAGTCAATCATTAGACTAAGCAAACACGGCCAAGCCGCCCCAGAGCCTTACCGAAGCCTGGGGTATCGGTTCTCACCGCGAGGATAACTCATGTATCCCTTGGGTCCCACCCTGAATATAGCATCCCATGTGCTAGGTGTTACTTTCGGCCCACGGCCGCCCCGGCTTACGCCGTACTCGGCCCACGGCCGCTCATTTCATCATAATCACACATATAGTACATTCGAAATAATCATTCACACACATCATGATTCATTTAAGTTTAAACATTTGCACATAATACAATCTGGGGCCATGCCCTAACCTCGGGTTTTATAGTTTTCTTACCTGCATTCCGAGCCTCCTGATGCACTAGAGCCACGAGCACGGTCCTCAAGCACGAGCCTCACCAACAACCTAGTCACAACACACAAGAAACATCCCTCAATACTAATCAACCCAAAACCACTTCCCGGGACCAATCCCGCACTCTCGGGACCTCTAAAACCTTAAAACAACATCCCGGAGACATCCCCCGAAGCCCCGGAGCAAAGGCCTAAAATTGCCTAAAAATGCCATCCTGAAATTTGCCTTGTGCCGCGGCACCCAGAAACCAGAGGTTCCCCGCCGCGGCAAGCAAAACCCGTGCCGCGGCACGCCCTCGCAGACCCAGAATTCTGGGTTTTTCCTTCGCGTTTTCCCGAGCTTCAACCTCTCCAAATCATCCTAAACCAATACCTAAACCCCAAAACTCAAATCCAAACTTCATATGAACATTCTATCAACCTACAAACACTAGAATCAAGATCCAAAACACACTCATACCCAAAATTCAACCCTTGATTTCTAACTTCAGAAAAACTCAAACCAAGGCATGAAACTAACTCAAGCTTTAGATCCACAACTCAAAAAAGAAATCAAACTTAAATATGCACAAGATCCTTACCTCAAATGGAGAATCCACTCAAAAGCTCCCTAGATCCTCCTCCCAAGTTCCCACTTCAGCCCTTCACCCTTCTTCTTCTTTTCTCTTCACTTGCCCTAGCTCTTCTTTCTCCCCCTCTTTCTTCTCTTCAATTTCTATCAATGCCACAAGTGACCCCAAATGCCCAAATCGTACCCCCTTAGATCACAGCTGAAATTTTCATAATCCCCTTGCCAAAAGACCAAATTACCCCTTCCTATTAATCTTTCCAATCTAAACCTTCAAGGGCACTTAAGTCATTACTCTTCTATTTCATTTCTACCATTTTCTTTCTAAAACTTGTTACTCACAGCAGTAACTAATGGTTACCCAGGTTACTAAATCTCCAATAACCATTACCCGCTAAACCTCAACTTAACCATAAAATCCCCGAGGTACCCCTAGGCTCCTCCCGAGCCGGGTATAGAATTCCCGTTGTGACTCTTGAGTTAACTAGCTCTCTAGGACCGTCTCGGCACGTGCATCACAATAAAACAACCACACCCACGTGGTACAATTCACAGAATACAATTATCACATATCAATACAGTTATGCCCAACATGGCCAAAATTACAATTATGCCCTTCTAACACGATCCGGGCCTACATGCATACTAGTAAACCTAGCCATGCATCTCAGTTAAACAAATAGCCAAATAACATGCTTTAAATCATAATCATGCATTTAATTCATAAAATCACACATAAATCCCAACCTGCCCTCCTGGCACACTAATCAAGGCCCTTAAGCCTTATTAGCGAATTTGGGTCGTTACAGAAGAATTACCAGAAACTGGGGGTGCTTAAGGGGCATACTTTGACGAACTCGACCCAAGAGTGGGAATCGAGAAAGCGATAGAGCCGATGGAGGAAGTCGAAGAGGTGATCCTCAACCCGGGAGATCCCACCAAAGTCATTCAGGTGGGGAAAAACCTGCCGTCGGCCATTCGAGATAAGATCGTGGCCACTGTGAAGAATAATCAGGATATCCTGGCATGGTGCCACGCTGATATGGCGGGGATTAATCCTAATGTTTCGTGCCACGCACTCAACATAGACCCATCTGCAACTCCGGTTCGCCAAAAGAGGAGGCCGTTAGACCCAGTGAGGGCCGAAGCCGTCAAAGCTGAAGTGGACAAGCTGATGTCCATAGGCTTTCTCCAGGAGTCACACTATCCCGTGTGGTTGGCCAACCCAGTTCTGGTCCCGAAACCCGATGGGTCCTGGAGAATGTGCATTGACTTCACGGACCTAAACAAAGCCTGCCCGAAAGATTGTTTCCCTCTTCCGCGAATCGATCAGATGGTAGACGCTACTTCCGGGTACGAACTCTTATCCTTCATGGATGCGTACTCCGGATACAACCAGATCAAGATGCATGTCGCAGACCAGGAACACACCAGCTTCCTCACGGACAAGGGTGTCTACTGCTACGTGGTCATGCCTTTCGGTTTGAAGAATGCTGGGGCGACGTACCAGCGTCTAGTAAACAGGATGTTCAAGGACCAACTGGGGAGGAACATGGAGGTGTACGTGGACGACATGTTGGTAAAATCCAAGACCTCCGGGGACCACAGTGACGACCTTGAGGAAGCTTTCGCCATGATCCGAAAGTATGGAATGAAACTGAATCCAAAGAAATGTACTTTCGGGGTCTCGTCTGGGAAGTTCCTCGGTTTCATTGTCAGCTCCCGCGGAGTGGAAGCCAACCCTAAGAAAATTAAGGCGTTCATAGATATGCCTTCCCCCCGGAAGCATAAGGATGTCCAGAGCGTTACCGGAAGGATAGCTGCTCTCAGCCGCTTCGTATCCAAGGCCACTGACAAGTGTATCCCCTTCTTCAATGTGTTGCGGGGAAACAAGAAGTTTGAGTAGACCCCCGAATGCGAAGCAGCCTTCCAACACCTCAAGGAACATTTAACCCGAGCTCCCATTCTGTCCAAACCTGACGAAGGAGAGGCGTTGTTCTTATACTTAGCTGTGACATAGCACGCAGTGAGTGCCGCTCTCGTCCGGGAAGATGGCCGTATCCAGCTCCCTGTGTATTACGTAAGCAAGAGGTTACTGGACGCCGAGTCCAGATATTCAATGATCGAAAAACTCTCCCTCTGCTTGCTAATTGCTTCGCGGAAGCTAAGGCCATATTTCCAGGCGCACACCATCAAAGTACTCACCAACCACCCTCTCCGACAAGTCTTGCAGAAACCCGAGTCTTCTGGCAGATTGCTTAAGTGGGCCATGGAACTGAGCCAGTTCGACATCCACTACCAACCACGTGTTTCCATAAAAGGACAAGCTCTCGCGGACTTTATTGTGGAATGCTCGGGGATGAATGACCTCCCGGAAGATCCTGTCCCAGAAATTCCCACATGGAAGGTCTATGTAGACGGAGCCTCAAATGAAAAAGGAGCTGGAGCAGGGGTCATCCTAATATCTCCCCAAGGACATCAGCTCCAGAGCGCCATCCGTTTCGCGTTCCCAGCATCCAACAACGAGGCAGAACACGAAGCCATGTTAACTGGATTACGACTGGCCAGAGAAGTCGGAGCCCAAAAAATCGAAGTATACAGCGACTCCCTACTTGTGGTAGACCAAATATCCGGGGAATACCAGACGAAAGGCGAAAAAATGGCTGCCTACGTGTCTCTCTCCCGCGGCCTACTGCAGCATTTCAAAGGCTACCAAATCCGCCAGGTCCCCCTGGACCAGAATTCACTCGCGGACATGCTGGCCAAGCTTGCAACAGACCCGGAGATCGAACAATATGGCCTGGTGCCTATCGGGCACATAGAAGCACCCATTACCGAGACACAGAGGGTAAATGCCATCATCGACCATTCCCATTCCTGGATAGGACCCATCCTCAGATTTCTCACCACCGGAGAGCTCCCCACTGATAAAGCTGACGCAAGAAAGCTCCAGTATCAAGCTCCCCGATACGTGGTTATGGATGGAAAGCTTTACCGCAGGGGGTTGTCCATACCCTTCCTTAGGTGTGTTGCCGGAACCGAAGTCAGCGCCATCATCCATGAGGTTCACGGAGGCTTCTGTGGCGACCATACCTCCGGGCTGAGCCTCTCCAAAAAGATCCTTCGACAAGGATACTTCTGGCCCACCATGAAGAAGGATTGTGTGGATTATGTCAGAAAATGTGAGCAGTGCCAGAGGTACGCCAAGGTTCCGCGAGCGCCGCCTACAGAAATTACCTTAATGACCAGCCCCTGGCCATTCGCCGTTTGGGGCATTGACCTAGTAGGTTCCCTTCCAATTGGAAGGGGTGGAGTGAAGTATGCCATAGTCGCGGTAGACTACTTCACCAAATGGGCTGAAGCTGAACCTATGAACACGGTCACATCTAAAAAAGCACTGGACTTTGTCATCAGGAATATAGTGTGTCGTTTTGGGCTTCCACGAAAAATTGTGTCCGACAACGGGAAGCAATTTGACAGTGAACACTTCACGAACTTCTGTGCTTTGCATGGAATTATCAAAAGCTTTTCCGCATTCGCCAGACCCCAGGCTAATGGGCAAGTGGAAGCTGTAAACAAAATATTAAAGACCACGTTGAAGAAAAAACTCCAAGCCTGCAAGGCTCACTGGCCGGAAGAACTTCCACGAGTACTTTGGGCCTATCGCACAACAGAGAGAACTTCGACGGGGCACACGCCTTATTCCATGACCTTCGGTTGCGAGGCCGTCATCCCAGTAGAAACTATGATCCCCTCTCACAGGCAGGATACCTACAACCCTACCCGGAACCACGCCCTTCTCCAGGAGTCCCTGGACATGATCGAAGAGCTCCGGGAGCAGTCGCAGGTCCAACTAAAAATGTACCAAGGCAAGATAGCCCGACACTTTAACACGAGAGTCAAGAGCCGTACATTCGAAGTTGGGGATCTTGTCCTACGGAGAGTATTTCCTGCTACGCAGGATCCGGGAGTGGGAGTCCTCGGACCCAACTGGGAAGGCCCCTATGAAGTCCAAGAAAAAGTGGGCCATGGGACGTATCACTTAAAGAGACTCGACGGATCTAAAGTCCCACGCGCCTGGAACGCGGATTACCTCCGCCGTTACTACCAGTAGGCCCCGGACGATCTAGTCGGAAGTCCTTGGTGAAATTAGCAAAAGTGAAGAATGTGGAAATAATCCTCCCTGTTGTAAAACACGTGCCTAACAGGCTAATTTAATGAAACACGGAGAGATTCACTCCACTTTTACTGCACTTTTTATCCCTCTGTTCAAAGCTGCGTTTTAACAAGTGACCATGCGGTCCGGAGACGTCCGGACCCCACGCTCACTTGGGGGGGTATATGTAACGACCCAAATTCGCTAATAAGGCTTAAGGGCCTTGATTAGTGTGCCAGGAGGGCAGGTTGGGATTTATGTGTGATTTTATGAGTTAAATGCATGGTTATGATTTAAAGCATGTTATTTGGCTATTTGTTTAACTGAGATGCATGACTATGTGTATTAGTATGCATGTAGGCCCTGATTGTGTTTGAAGGGCATAATTGTAATTTTAGCCCGCTGAGGGCATATATGTGATAATTGTATTCTGTGAATTGTACCACGTGAGTGTGGTGTTATTATTGTGATGCACGTGCCGAGACGGTCCTTGAGAGCTAGTTAACTTAAGAGTCACAACGGGAATTCCGTACTCGGCTCGGGAGGAGCCTAGGGGTACTTTGGGAATTTTATGGTGAAGTTGAGATTTAGCGGGTAATGGTTATTGGAGATTTAGTAACCTGGGTAACCATTAGTTACTGTTGAGAGTAACAAGTTTTAGAAAGAAAATGGTAGATATGAAATAGAAATGAAAGGACTTAAATGCCCTTGAGGTTTAGGTAGGAAAGGATAGGCAAGGAGGGGCAAAATGGTCATTTGGTTGGGAATTAGATAAATGGCATCTGGTTTTATGGGGTACACGGTTTGGGGCTTAACCATTTTGGTCTTGATAGAGTTTAAAGAGAAGAGAAAAGAGAGGGAAAAGCTAGGGCATGAGGAAGAAGAAGAAGAAGAGAAGGAGAAGTTGGAGACCTAGGAGATGAAAGAAGCTTAGGGATGGATTCTCCATATGAGGTAAGGAATTTTATACACATTTAAGGCTTGATTATGTTATGGGGTAAGAAATTTGAGCATGGGTTAAGTTTGATGTTTGAGTTTTTTTATTTTTCTGAAATTGAAATCAAAGATGTGGATTTTGAGGATTTGATTGGGTGTTTAGATGTCTTTGGTGATGTTTATGGGTTGTTGGATAGATATTTGGAGTCTTGAGTTGGTTTTGGGGCTTGGGTGTGAGTTTGGGTTGATTTGGTAAGGTTTTAGCTCGGGGAAAGCGCAGGGAAAAACCCAGAAATTTGGGTTTCACGTAGGAGCGCCGCGGCCCTGTTCTTGGGCGCAGCAGCGCAAGGCTATTTCTGGGCAGGGGGAGGCTTCTGTCTTGCTGGGCGCCGCGGCCCTATTGGGCAGGGCGCTGCGGCCCTCTTAGGTAGCGCCGCAGCGCTAGGCCATTTTCAGGACTTGAAAGTTTGCATTTTTGAGCTTTTGCTCCGAGGGTTCGGGGGATGTTTCCGATGATTGGTTTTAGGAATTTGGGAGTCCCGAGAGTGTGGGATTGGTCTCGATAAGCGGTTTTTTGATTTGATTAGTGTTGAGGGTGTTTCTTGTGTGTTGTGACTAGGTTTTTGGAGAGGCTCGTGCTAGAGGACCGTGCTCGCGGCTTTAGTGCATCAGGAGGCTCGGAATACAGGTAAGAAAACCGTAACACCCGAGATTAGGGCATGGCCCCACTGTGTGATTGTAGGGCATGGCCTCGGATTGTATTACGTGCAAATGCTTAACCTTAAATGAATCGTGATGTGTGTGAATGTTTATTTTGAATGTACTATATGTGTGATTATGATGAATTGAACGGCAAGGGCCGAGTACGGCGTAGGCCGGGGCGGCCGTGGGGCCGGGTACGGCGTAGGCCGGGGCGGCCGTGGGGCCGAAAGTAACACACAGCACATGGGATGCTTATATTCTGGGTGGGACCCAAGGGATACATGAGTTATCCTCGCGGTGAGAACCGAAACTCGAGGCTTTGGTAAGGCCTTGGTGGCGGCATGGCCGTACTTGTTTATTATGATGGTCTTTCCTATGTGTCAGTGAATTATGCCAGCTATTTGATTTGCATATGTTATGTGTTATTTGGGTTTTCTTGCTGGGCTTCGGCTCACGGGTGCTCCGTGTGGCAGGTAGTTGCAAGGACTGAGTCAACCAACCATGAGTACGGAGAGCGTGAAGAGACGCGTACATGTTTGGCCTGCCCGACTGCTTTGGTTGGGGGTTTATTAAAAAATGGCTGTAATAACCTATGATTTTATGATTTCTCAACTGTAACCTTATTTCAAGATGTAATTAGTTTTCAAACCTTATTTTGGGATCCCAAATGTTTAATAATAGAAGTTTTAATGAAACGACGCATTTTCAAAGATTACAGCCTTAAATTTTAATTAGTCACACTTTTGTCTCAAAACCTCGGTTAGCGAGTTCTTTGCACACTGTTTTGTCAAAAAAAAAAAATCACTTAGTAACGGCTCTAAGGAAGTAGGGCGTTACAACTTGGTATCAGAGCGAGCCAAGGTTTATTGGTTCTGGAGATCGACCGAACATGTACGCTCGCTGTCAGTGACAAGCTCGACTCAGGGTTGGTTGGTATGATTGATTGACATGTCTAAATATATGTTGGAATGCCCTGTTTGCCTGCTTATTTATATAGAGCATGAGGAATGAAATGACATATGCATGAGATACTGATAGGGCCTGGCCCTTGGCTATTGCATGTTGAGATTGATGCATGCTGAATAATACTATTATGCATATGGATGAATATTGGCATAAATGGTTCGCATATTGAGTGTATGTGGTTAATTTTCTGGATTAAATTCATATGTTATATCTGTATATTGGCTTGTATGAAGCATGATGAATATGAATATACTTAGCAATGATAGAATATGGTAGCTAAATGTATATCATTGTGGATTTGATCTAGTATATGCTTGTGTGTGCATTATACCTGTGGATATTTGGATTTAGTTGTGAGTTGGTTCAGGGTATGAACCTCTGAGTTCAGGATTTTGGTCGGTTTTGACGGATGAACTCGAGTTGTTGGTTCCTAGAAGGGTTTGAGGACCTGATATGATGTTGAAAAGGGGATCCTAGATATAAGTTGGAGTTGAGATCTCCAGTTATCCCTGGAAACAGCAGCTGTGAGTCACTAGTGTGTGAGTAGGCTGTGGAGTTTGTTAGTTGAGATGGGATAGAAGAACAGCGGATTTCTCTGGGGAAATAGCTGATTTCGACGTTTTAACAGTAAGGTTACCAGTGTTGGGTTACTGTGAGGGTATGGACAGATAAGGGTATTACATGAAAGGTTTAAAGGGTGTTATCCTCGGGTTTTGAGGAGAGTCTGAACTGACAAGGAATTTACCAATAGTTGAGCAGAGTTAATTCCACCCTTGGTTAAGAGGATGAGATATCCTGAGTAGAGGGTTGTGTTAAATGTTGAGGCAGGGGGATGCCTGGAATTGGTACTCGGGGTGAGGTACTGGCTCAGTGGGTTGGAAAGAACCTAGATGATGATTGTTAGAAGGGATTATAAGACATGATTTGAACCGTGGAGACGGGTGGACTTATAAGTTTGGTTTGGACTGTTAGGGGTAACAACAGCGTAGATCAATGGGTTTGGTGAATTGGGTAATTCATTTTGGGAATTTATACTGAAGGATGTATCTGGAATTGGATGGCAACCCATTTAAGGATATGAGATCTGGAATAGTCTAAGGAATTATCGTATGTATGTGGACGGCGGAGAGGGCCATGATGTCGAGGAACTGATGGTTGATGATTAGAGCATGAGTACTAGAGCCGTAAGGGCAGTGCTTCCTTTGATGGAATTAGTAAAGATAGACTCGTGATAATCAAGTTAAAGGAACCCCGGATAGGGTTGTGGCTTCTGGAATTGCCAAGAAAGGGGAAAGGTCTGGTTGATAAGATGGTAGTTTTGTTGATAGAACGCAGTGTGGTCGGATTCTCACTTTTGAGGGGAAAGGACCCCAGACAGTGCTTGGGCACCTAGATTGAGATTGGAAAGAAGCCTGATCGAAAAGGTAGTTATCGAGATGGCGACAGGAACCAGGAGGTTAATTGGTATGCACATGAGGAAGAGGATGCCACCTGAGAGAAGGCCAGGTGAGGGCATGACTTCTACGTAGAATGACTCGAGACGTTAAGATGGATTTCCCATGGTGAGGGAACGGGGAACTGGAATGCGTCGATACATTACAAGTTCGAGGCTGAGTCCTCAAGGAGGAGTATCTGACTGACGAGCTTATGCGTTGGGCAAGTAGCGAACTGGAAGGACTCGGTGTTGTGAATGCTTTGAGAGGCTGAGGACAGTAATACTTATTAAGAAGGAATTAGAAACTCTGGCACATGGATTGTTGAGAATATCATCTGGAGTATGTAAAGGAGACGGAATGGAAACTGAGCTGACCAGTGGGAAAGTGATGTGGGTGTGCAAAGAAAGATTTAGGGAATACTTCAAGGTCATACTACAGATAGGATTGGCATAAGGAATGTTGTAAAAGACGGTTTTGGCTGACAGAAAGTCTATTAAAGCAACGAAGGAATCTAAGCCTGGTGTAGCCAGTGTGAGATACTGCGAGGATGGTTAGCATCGTCGGGTTAGAACGAAAGGTACAATGTTGGATACAAGTTGGGACGATGTCTCCAAGAGTTGATCTACGACTCGGTTATTGCCAGTTGGAAACCAAGGATAGAGACATTTCGTGGATTGTCTAGTTTGCACCGGGTAGGGTGAGAGGGGTTGGTCACAAAGATTCTGCAACGGTTCAAGCTGCAGCAGCACAGGTAAGTTCTTTAGGCGGAGAATGCGGAAACGGTCTGGGCAAGTCCCCTTCAAGTTCACGAGCAGTACGTATGGATTACTCCCAGACGGAAATGGTGAGCAAGTGATTATGCTAAAGATGTTGTACCTTGAGGGCGAAGTCTCAGGTAAGGTTCTACGGAGTGTTAGTTGGGTGTCGTCAGGAGTTCTCAGATTAGAGCTACAAGAAGAAAGGACAGGTAAGAGAAGAATTGATCTGAAGCCGCAAAGAAGCTAATGAAGAGCGTCTGAAGAATCGAAAGCATATCAAGACTGGTAAGCGCGTCATCTATTGCACAAGCATCTTCGGGGACAACTACATCAGAGATGAAGAGAACAATAAAACTTGAGGTTAGACGGATTGAGTGGTGTCAAATCAGAAAGAAATTCAGAAGACAAGGTAAGATTTGATTGGTTACGGACGATGATGGAATTTGTGTGTGTTATGATTAAGTAAAGAGTGATGGCATAAAGGACTTGATCTACGATGAGGACATGGACTTGTAGGAGTGCCTCACGATTTGGGCACGCCCAGGAATAATTGACGCGAGGATGGATCGAACCTTGCGGGAGGTGAAAGAATGAACGTGGTTGACATACTTGGAGTGTTAAGTCGGCAGTTGTGCATGGCATAAGGTGCTTGAGTATTAGGTATTACTAAGAAAGATAGCGTTGAGACACCGATGCGGTGAAAGGTAACAGGCGGATGATCAGTGTTTGAAATCCTCGATTGAGAGAAGGGAAATTTTATTGGAGGCGGAACTCCTAACTGTGAGGCGTGTGTCAGTCTGGGAATAACGCTATAAATTGTATTAGAATGGACAAGGCAACGACTGAGATTGGCATAACGTTAGTAGGTAGTGATTAGCTGGTGAGTGTCACTGAGCTATGGAATCCGAAGTGTTGGCTTGAGTTGAAACAGGGAAGGACCCTATCATGGTGGTACAGTAGGATACCAGGGTCGAGTGAAGGATCCAGGTAGGATATGGTTTTGAATGAGGATTCTGAATGGACATCATTCCACCTCCTAGGGTACGTTGTACCGGGAGGGCTGAGCGGGTGACAGAGTTTAGGAGATGTGGTAGTGTATCATGGGAATAGACCACATTAGACCTTAAGTAAGGTATTTGGACATGAAAAGTTTTAACTCGGTTGTTTGAGTTAATGTTGATTGGGTCGAGTGAACTGGTTTCAGGATGGAGCGTCGATGATATCGAATTGAGACCCTTTAGTAGTTTAAATTTTGGAATGGACCTAGAGAACGAAAAGAACAGAGTGGGAATCTGGGATTATCAGCTGATTGCAAGTGGAACGGTAGTCTGGAAGTTTATCAGATATCTTAAAGAATTGAGCGCTGAGTGGGCGAGTACTTGAGGTATTAAGGGAGGTGTAATCCCTGATGAGTTAGTCGTGGTAGCAGTTGCTGATGCTTTGTTAATGTAACACGACATAGGACATGATAAGAGGTGAAGGGTAATGAATACTACGGTTTGGCTTTAGTTCAGAGAGGAAGCCAAGGAGGTCGTTGAAACTTCTTAAGGCAGGAGTGTCTGCCTATTTGACAGAATAAAGAGCTGGTAAATTGATAAGTTAGGAGGAAATAAAGTTCCGGAAGGAAAGAGTTGCATCTCTGCGTAATAACAGACGAGGATCTGTAAGGTGTTCAGAGAAAGAAGGGAGAGTTCTGACTCTCGATTCAACATAAAATTCCGAAGTTGTACTAAGGGTTAGGCCAGTAGGGCCTACAAGTTGATCCCACCTGGTAGAAGTGATGACTTTTGGAGTATCTCTGGAATCAGGAATAAGGCAATGAATTGGTCATTGTACTCTAGGCAGACCCTGGGCTTCGGCAGGGTTGCAGGGTTAACAAGGGCTATCGAGAGCATGGCTATTAGACAAGATCTTGTGGGGCAAGATTGTTACTTTTTGAAGGGTGTTGTTAAAAAGTAAGGTTAAGGCGGTGGGCCTTGGAAAGTATGGTCAGGGTTGCGGGTTTACAGACGGATGTGTTGGATAAATTTCGAGGACAAAATTTTTATGAGGAGGGGATAGTTGTAACGACCCAAATTCGCTAATAAGGCTTAAGGGCCTTGATTAGTGTGCCAGGAGGGCAGGTTGGGATTTATGTGTGATTTTATGAGTTAAATGCATGGTTATGATTTAAAGCATGTTATTTGGCTATTTGTTTAACTGAGATGCATGACTATGTGTATTAGTATGCATGTAGGCTCTGATTGTGTTTGAAGGGCATAATTGTAATTTTAGCCCGCTGAGGGCATATATGTGATAATTGTATTCTGTGAATTGTACCACGTGAGTGTGGTGTTATTATTGTGATGCACGTGCCGAGACGGTCCTTGAGAGCTAGTTAACTTAAGAGTCACAACGGGAATTCCGTACTCGGCTCGGGAGGAGCCTAGGGGTACTTTGGGAATTTTATGGTGAAGTTGAGATTTAGCGGGTAATGGTTATTGGAGATTTAGTAACCTGGGTAACCATTAGTTACTGTTGAGAGTAACAAGTTTTAGAAAGAAAATGGTAGATATGAAATAGAAATGAAAGGACTTAAATGCCCTTGAGGTTTAGGTAGGAAAGGATAGGCAAGGAGGGGAAAAATGGTCATATGGTTGGGAATTAGATAAATGGCAGCTGGTTTTATGGGGTACACGGTTTGGGGCTTAACCATTTTGGTCTTGATAGAGTTTAAAGAGAAGAGAAAAGAGAGGGAAAAGCTAGGGCATGAGGAAGAAGAAGAAGAAGAGAAGGAGAAATTGGAGACCTAGGAGATGAAAGAAGCTTAGGGATGGATTCTCCATATGAGGTAAGGAATTTTATACACATTTAAGGCTTGATTATGTTATGGGGTAAGAAATTTGAGCATGGGTTAAGTTTGATGTTTGAGTTTTTTTATTTTTCTGAAATTGAAATCAAAGATGTGGATTTTGAGGATTTGATTGGGTGTTTAGATGTCTTTGGTGATGTTTATGGGTTGTTGGATGGATATTTGGAGTCTTGAGTTGGTTTTGGGGCTTGGGTGTGAGTTTGGGTTGATTTGGTAAGGTTTTAGCTCGGGGAAAACGCAGGGAAAAACCCAGAAATCTGGGTTTCACGTAGGAGCGCCGCGGCGCAAGGCTATTTCTGGGCAGGGGGAGGCTTCTGTCTTGCTGGGCGCCGCGGCCCTATTGGGCAGGGCGCCGCGGCCCTCTTAGGTAGCGCCGCGACGCTAGGCCATTTTCAGGACTTGAAAGTTTGCATTTTTGAGCTTTTGCTCCGGGGGTTTGGGGGATGTTTCCGATGATTGGTTTTAGGAATTTGGGAGTCCCGAGAGTGTGGGATTGGTCCCGAGAAGCGGTTTTTTGATTTGATTAGTGTTAAGGGTGTTTCTTGTGTGTTGTGACTAGGTTTTTGGAGAGGCTCGTGCTAGAGGACCGTGCTCGCGGCTTTAGTGCATCAGGAGGCTCGGAATACAGGTAAGAAAACCGTAACACCCGAGTATAGGGCATGGCCCCACTGTGTGATTGTAGGGCATGGCCCCGAATTGTATTACGTGCAAATGCTTAACCTTAAATGAATCGTGATGTGTGTGAATGTTTATTTTGAATGTACTATATGTGTGATTATGATGAATTGAACGGCAAGGGCCGAGTACGGCGTAGGCCGGGGCGGCCGTGGGGCCGGGTACGGCGTAGGCCGGGGCGGCCGTGGGGCCGAAAGTAACACACAGCACATGGGATGCTTATATTCAGGGTGGGACTCAAGGGATACATGAGTTATCCTCGCGGTGAGAACCGAAACTCCAGGCCTTGGTAAGGCCTTGGGGGCGGCATGGCCGTACTTGTTTATTATGATGGTCTTTCCTATGTGTCAGTGAATTATGCCAGCTATTTGATTTGCATATGTTATGTGTTATTTGGGTTTTCTTGCTGGGCTTCGGCTCACGGGTGCTCCGTGTGGCAGGTAGTTGCAAGGACTGAGTCAACCAACCATGAGTACGGAGAGCGTGAAGCGACGCGTACATGTTTGGCCTGCCCGACTGCTTTGGTTGGGGTTTATTCAAAAATGGCTATAATAACCTATGATTTTATGATTTCTCAGCTGTAACCTTATTTCAAGATGTAATTAGTTTTCAAACCTTATTTTGGGATCCCAAATGTTTAATAATAGAAGTTTTAATGAAACGACGCATTTTCAAAGATTACAGCCTTAAATTTTAATTAGTCACACTTTTGTCTCAAAACCTCGGTTAACGAGTTCTTTGCACACTGTTTTGTCAAAAAAAAAAAAATCACTTAGTAACGGCTCTAAGGAAGTAGGGCGTTACAGTATACATGGCTAAGGCATAGCCATACGCCCCTTGAACAAAACATACACAGAACACCACTTATGTGCTAGCATTGTGTTTGAAATTTTTTGTTAAGCTTAGGTTAATTTGTTGCCATGAATATGTTTGCATTACTTGAATTATGTGTTTATGTGAAAATTGCCATTGAAATGCCTGCCATTATGCATCATGAAAATTATCTCCTGTGTAGCACAGCGATGAACAGGACTGGGGGGTGGGGCACATTCAGAGAGCTACGCTGAAACACCCCCAACTCCCTGACAAGTCCTTTGCAGACATATTCTGTGATCGCTGTAGAGCTTTGCTTCGCAAGCTCCAGCTCCGGGTCCCGAAAGGCGAAAGATGGCGAGATCCGCGACCGTTGTAAGCCGTGCTTCGCAGGCTTCAGCTCCGGATCTCACAAAATAATGCATGGCGAGCTCCTCGACCACTGCAAGTTTCAGCTCCAGGAGCAGACACGGTCGATCCCCCACTCACAGTAGGCCTTGCTTCGCAAAGCCCCTGCTCCGGGATCGCACCTGGTAGGTGTGGAAATTTCCCCGACAGCAACGAGCCTTGCTTCGCAGGGCTCCGTGCCAGGTCCCTGAAGCCAGCCACCATGAGGTTCGCAACGACAGTTAGTTTTGCTTCGCAATGATCTAACCTTAAGTCTAACGACGCTCACCAAAAGAACTCCCGTTCCGAGCCATGGAACGGCTCACCTTAGCAATCCCAGCGAACAGTATAACTACAAGTCTCGGGATTGGCTATTTGCCTTAGGAAAGCTAAAATACGGTGAAAGGAGTCTGGCCGTTGGAACCAGGAAACCTTCGTAACCTTGAAACTACGTGGGAAAAGACATCAGCCGTTAGAGCTTCAAGTGGGAAATGCATAGGTTCTGGCCGTTGGAACCAAAACCTCATGCGCCCCTACAACAGTTTCTACCGTATAAAAGTCTACCCTAAACGCAAAGTTAAATAAAGAACTCGGCAGAAAAGAAAGGAGAATGCTATAATTATGGCAAATATGTCTGCAATGAAAAACTCAAATGAAAAATAATTAAAGATAAAACCCCTTCAAGCATTGGGGGTGGCTTCAGCTTCCACGACCGCGGCCTCAGGGACATCAGCTTCAACTGAGGCTGGCGGAGTCGGCTCATTGGAAGGCGGAACTTTGTCACGGGAAGGTTCAGAGGTCCCCGCCTCTCCGGGATCTCCCGCCTCAGGGGCTCCAGCACATTCGTCAATGTTGTAAGTTTGGACGTACGCCTCTGGGCCTTGATCCCACACCTGTAGCTTCTCCCTCATGGCGTCGGCATCCTCTCCCAGATAGCCTAGTACCTCCGGGTTCACTTTCCAGAGTTGATGCATGAGGACCACATGCGATATATTAATCGTCCTGTTCAGTATCACCTCGGCATCCTCCTTCTCCTTCAAGCGCTCCGCCTCGGAGGTTGCCAGCTGTGCCTCCGTGACAGCTAATTGAGCCCTTAGTTTGTCCATCTCGGCCTTGGAGGCATCCCGCTCTCCCTTAAGAGAATCAATCTCCTTGCGCTGCTCCCTATTTTGGTTCAGCACGGATTGCTTCTCGGTCACATGCCCCCTGGCAGTGAATTGCAAGGCTCCGATCTCTTTATCCTTCTCGGCGAGCCCCAACTTCAGCATAGACACGAGATCCCTGCTCCTCTTATGAAGTTGCTCCTCCTCGTGCAGCTTACTCTGAAGAGTGGAATATTCCTCTTGCTGCTTAAGGAGGAGATCATTTTTTGATTGCAAGCGGGCTTCCAAGGTATCCTTCTCCACCCTGGCTTGGGACAGCTCTTCCCGGAGCTTGGAGTTTTCGGCCTTCATCTCGTCCGACCACTGTCTGAACTCATTCTCTGCGTTGGCCCGGTACTCTTGATATTTGGCAAGATATTTCTTGTCCGCCTCTTCCTCAGCCGTGCGCCGGGCCTGGTCAATCTTCTCCGAAGCCCCCAAGGCCTGTTGGGTCAGTTTCTGCTTCTCCGCCTCCAAGGCCTGGCGAGCCACCTGGCTCTCCTCCAGCTGAACCAGAACTGCACCCACCTCCCGGAACGAGCGTTCCGCGATCAGAGAGGCCTGCATGGAAAGACAACGCAATGAGTTAAGCAGAACCAAATGTGCTAAGACAGATGATCCCAAATCTTAACTGACGGCTTACCCCGGACAATTGTTGCTTCACGGCATGTGTCAGCAGCAGCGGATCCTTACTGCTACTGATGGCCCATTTCTCAGAATTGAGCTCGCACAAGCTCAAGGCCATGTCCTCCATCATCTCCGCTCCGAACGGCGCCAATGCACGTCCAAGCCTAGGCACCAGCCTCTTCTCCAAGGCTGGGCCATCCAAAACCGCTCCAGCCGGGTGAAGAGACCTCACCCCCTCGGCCAACTCAGCTCTCTTCACGGCAGACAAGTTGTCTGCCCTTCCCTGAGTAATGGCCTTCTCAACCTCCAACTGCCTCTTCAAAAAATTATCGGCCCGTCTTACACCCTCCAGGAGGGCAGCGGGGAAACGGGTTGGTTTCTGCGGGAAGTGGAACTTCAGGCCAAGCAGAGGAAGGATTGTTTACTGAGAAGAAGGAGACCCCGAAAGGGTGGACTCCCTTTGGGCTGGAGGAGGAGGCAGACGGGGTACTAAGGCCCCGATCTGTTGTTTTTGCTGCTGCGGTGGCGGAGGAGACTGCCTTTGTTGTTGTTGTTTCCTTTGCTGCTGCGGTAGTGGAAGTAATTGCCTTTGTTGTTGCTGCTGGTTTTGATGTTGTAGTTGCTGCCGCTGTGGCGTTGGTGATTGTCTCTGTTGTTCTTGTTGCTGCTGTTGTTGTAGTTGTGGTTGCTGTAGTTGCTGTTGTTGTTGCCTTCGACCGGGAGAAGAGTGTCTAAGGCGTTTCTTCTCGGCGCCCTCAGCATCCCCTCCGGGACGCTTGCTCACCCCAGTCGTCTTCACGGGGAACACAAGCCCTTCCCCGTCACTGCTGCTACTCGAGACCATCATAGTCTCGGAAGGCCCGTCGGCAGGAGACTTCTCTACCCCCGGAGACGCTTGCGCCTCGCCACTTGTCCTCTTGGGGGTGGCAGCTTTACCTCCCCTACCAGCCTGGGCCTTCCGTCCTTTCCCCTCGGACGGGTCTTGGCTGGTGGCAGCCTTCTTAATGAGCAAGGTAACTCTCCCCAACATCTTGGCTTCTGGGTACTCTGCAAGAAACATACAGAGCAAGGTTAACGAACCAACAAGCAGTGAAAAAGAAGATAAGCAGAAGACAAGACAATCAACAACATAAAAGCACAAGCAAGCCCGCTAGCAGGGAACAAGAAACAAGAAAAAGAAAAGTTTGAAAGGGACGACCATGCACGAGAAACGTGGATGGCCTTCCCCGAGCAAAACAAAACTCCGCTTCCTGCTCCAGGAAGCTCCCGTACTCCTTGAAGTCCGGGAATGACATGCTGAGGGAAGAAGGGTCAACCATGATGACACCTTCTGGCAGACTACCGTCACTCAGACACCCGAGGAGCTCATCTACCCTATCGCAATATCTGTCAAAGGGTATCCTACGCGGATCTAGCCTAAGGAAGTGGGGATCGAACCCCATCTGAGAGGTCCGGGAAACCTCAGACAGGCTGGGGGTGTGGATCAATCAAAAACTAGTCTTACCTCTCCCGGAGGTACCAGCCCCCGGAGTCCCTTCGTTAGGGTAAGCCGCGGCGTGGCGAGGCTCGATCTCCTCTTCCTCCGGCTAAGGGTCGGGGAACCTCTCCGCCCAACTAGGGGATAAAGTATTCTCGTCCCGGGCTGCTTGGTTGATCACCTTGGACAGCTCCAGGGCAATCTACTCCCGGATGTCACCTGACACCTGACTCTGCCCCCTGCCACTCACTGGCTCAATGTTTTGGAAAGAGGCGAGTAGCCCATACTCCCTCAAAGATTCAGAGGTCACAAGCCCCTCCACTTTCAACTCTTCCTCCGAGAGCCCTTCGTAGAACTTGGACCTCCTTATCATCTCCGCACAGCGAGGTGTCCGCGGAACGACTTCTGCAAAATTCAAATACAAGCATTAGAGATCCTCCCGAAAGGCAAAGCAAAAGCAAAGAAACAAAGTTGAAAAGGAGAGGAAGGAGCACTTACCAGGGATTTTGAAGTCCAAAGATAGGGCTGGCACCCTCTTCAGTGGGAAGCCAGTCGTCAGGAACCAGTACTCCCGGAGGTCTGGAACCCTCGCGGTATGACAGGTGGGACACATCACGTCCAGGTGCCTCTCCAGCCTGTAAAATCCCACCTTGTCTGAATGACCCCTCATGGGCTGAGACTTCAACCCGTAGAAGTACAGCACCTCCTCCGGGGTAGGAGCTTCCAGTTTCCGGGACTTGCAAAAGATGAACCACCCCGCTAGGAGCTTGTAGCTGGGGGGAATCAACTGGAAGGGGGCAATCCCCGCCTTCACACAGAAATTGGCAAAGTAACTTCTTAGGGGCAAGTGCGCCCCACACACTATGTGTGCCCAGCTCCAGGCACCAAAACCCTCGTGGCTCTGACTAGCCGACTCGCCCGGCACCGACAGACGGTGCCACATCAGGCTTGGGATGTTCATCAGGCCTGCCTCTGAGGAGTACAGCTCTAGCATGCCGTAGTTCCTGAACAGGTTCGGCTTCTGGTCCATCTCCCAGATTGAACTATTGGTAGTCGGCGGGCTAGCCGCGACCACTTTTGTCTTTCCTTTCCCCTTTGCGCCGGCGACAGGGGAACCCTTCTCCTGGGCAGAATCCGCCTCCGCCACAGCGAGGAGTTGTTCCTTTGAGATGTTCGTCACTGAACAAAAGAAACAAAGAAGAAAACACTCTAAGCAGTCAGCACCCTTGTCATACCCTAGTGGTTTCAAAGGCGTCGGGGAGACCCTCCCCGAAAACTGCTTGGAGAGGCTCCCACCGAGCTTGCCGAAAGTTTGGCACCATGCCACCCGAAGGACAGCAAGGAGCCAAACTCAGACTCCGAGCCTAAGCCCGCCGAGATAAGTGTTTCTCTAGAGAAAGACACCCTAAAGGCGTTCATGCTTATGCCCTAAAACAGCAAACCAGAACAACGCAAGCAAGACAAGGAACGACTTTCCAAACGCAAATCGTCAAAGCATGCAAAAGAGACTACTTATCGACTCACATCAATCGCATGCCTATCAAAGCCCTATTCGCGCATGCACATAGGCGATAATGGCAGAAAACTCAACTCTAACAACTACCAACAACCTAAGGTTTGGGAGGAAAGAGCAAAGTAGAAATACTTACTGGTATTCGGGTAGTTGAAGGTTGAAGGAGTAACCGGATCACTGCACAGCACGATCGCGAGAAGTAAAACCTGCAAAGACGAACGGCGATTCAAACCCTGAACTTCGGCGAATAAACCCACTGCCAAATCAAAAGAAAAGTTTCTAGATCCCTTACCAAAAGAAGTGGCAAGTTCGAAGGAATGGAAGCTTGGAAGCCTGAGAGTTCGAAGGTTTGGGAATCTGAAAATCCGAAAGATAGAGAATTTGAAAGCGTAAAGAGGAAGAAAGGTCCGTTCCCTCGTTTTTATAGCAGGGAAGAAGTCATTTCGAATTCCTCAAATGGACGGTCCCGATCTTCCCATTCCGTGTGCATCAGATCCAACGGCTGGAGATGAAGCGACGATGCTATTTATGACTCCTCGGATGGGAATAAAGTATTTATTTCCCATCATTATACCACCTCGGGCCCGGAGTACCATTAAAAACCGTCAAATCATTACTCAGATGCCTGACGCACGCATACTCAACCAGTCGCCTCACGCACACGTCTTAGTCGCAGAACCATTCCCGGCATGACGCGTGGCCCTTGCCGCACTTGAGTACTTGAGTTCAAACAGAAGAAATTCCCTTCCTTTTTCATACTAACACTCAGGCGGGAAAAAGGAACACTTCCGGGAACACAGAAGGTGACCCCTCGCCTAATCTCAGAAACCGAAATACCCGGAGGACTGTACAAGCTCCCGGATCTCTCAAAGCTCCGTGACCTTGGGGGGTAAATGTTATCCAGATTTTCGGATAGCGTTTAGATGGATACCCTCGGGGAAGCAGAATTATCAATGTCTTTCACGGTAGGTGACCAGAGCTCGCGGATGGACAGAAAGGCTTCGCCTCTCCCGTTTAGTGTCCGGATTACTCTTTCAAGCAAACGCGACATGGAAGCTCGTCAACTCTCCCGGACTCCCGAAGGAGTATCCTTCGGGGAAACTCCTTCCAGGAGAAGCTCTTCAAGAGGTCTTCGCGGAAACAGTTCCGTGCCTCGCACGGAACAAGACCAGGCGGTCGAGTCGTGGAGGAGGCATATTTGGAATGATATCCACCTGACACAGGATCCCGCCTGACACGCCCGACAGGTCAAAGCCGCACACATCCCAGCACGCCTAACGGTACCTTTTCGCCTACTGTTCCGCTGACAACTTGGAAAAGACGGCTGACTTTGTGTATTCCCCATACTTTCACGTAAATATACCCACATAGAGTCTTGTAGCCATGCTACTACAGTAATTGTATCCCCTATTTATGGCTGGTGTAATTAAGACTAATGTACGTAGAGAAAAACCCTAATCCAAAACCCTAGCTATAAAGACCCCCTCATTTTACAATAGGAGGGAGGGCCAAAAAATCACATAGTAAGAACTCTACTAAAATCTCTCTAGCTTCATCTTCTCCAAGAGAACCCGAGAGAAACACTGTGAGGTTGTGAGTTCCTTATACACCAGCTGTTTGACTGTTATTCTCTACAAGCATAATAACATCGACTCGTGGACTAGGGCTCGTTAACGCCTGAACCACGTAAAAACACTGTTTGTTTAGTTACATTTCTGCACTTCTACAGTTCTTATCTTTTTATTATTCTGTTTGTATTCGTTTCCGAAAAACTCGGTAAACAGATCCTATATCATTGACGCGTTCTTAGCATCAACAGTTTGGTGTCGTCTATGGGAAGAACAAGTATTAAGTCACTATTCTTCTATCAATTCTGATAAGAAGAAATGCCAAGGCGTTCTAGACGCCTACGAGAATCACAAGACATGGAGATCCACCTGGACGGAGACCAACAAAGGGCCTCCATGGAGAAACCCTCTACCACTTGAGGATGGAGGTGTGCCGAAGGAACATCCAGTCCTTAAGGAGGAAAAGGAGGTGTAACCCCCGGCTGTCCCAGCTAACGCAGACTCTCTAGAACCTTAAGCCACCCCCATGGGTGGCCCAGGTATGCACCCTCCTTCTCAACCATCAGCCGCTTAACACTCCAACAACCGGAAATCGGGTCCCTCTACGCACAGGCCGGGTAAGAATCCCCAAATACTCTCTATGAGTTCCAGCTCAAAGACTCACTTCTATGAGGACGAGATACGGGAGTTACACAAAAAGAATCAAAGGTTGGAAACCACACTACAGAACATGCAAGAGGTGTTGAACGACCTTCTGCAAGGGAAGTCGAGCAGGCCCCTTCCCATGCATAGGGGGGAAGGAAAATGAGAAAGGAGAAACCACCATCCCCATGGTTGACGGAAGGACTTGACTTTCTACTAGCAACACTCCCCAAACAAAGCACCATGAAGGTCCAAGGCCAGCGAAGTGCCCCAAGAGAAAAGGTAGAAGGATGACGCTAGTCATAGAAACGAAGCTGAAGTCACCTCTAAGGGGGCGCCCTCTGACCTAAGAGAGGAGCTCAACAAGAGAAGGACGGATGAGAGGACAACACCTCATGTGGGTCCCCCAGAATACCAAAGGAAAGGAAAGGCCATCCCATCACACTTGAGAGACTCCTTGAACAAAAGGAGACTAGACTTAGACACCGAGATGAGGAGCCAACGGAGAAAGACAATCACCGTGTCTGGGGGGCACGCTGTCAATGATGAGTTTGATTACAAATCACCCTTCACTAGAGAAATCCCAGCCATGCGCCTCCCAACCAACTTCAAGGAGCCCCTCATGACCCCTTACGACAAAAATATGGATCCAAAGTACCATCTTGATGCGTTCAATGACTTAATAAAGTTAAGGGGAATTAATAGCACAGCCAGACGTCAGGTTATTTGAATAAAGTTAAGGTGCTGCTTCTCTTTCATGTTGTAGGAACCTGGATACAAGTTGTTCAAGAGACTTAGGCCAGGGTCCATAAGGTTATGGCAATAATTTTCTGACACATTTCTCCAGCAGCACCATGCAGTGCGCGATTACGCCATGCCAGGTACTAGCCTTTCTAACATAAAGCAAGGAGAAGAGGAAAGCGAGAAGAGCTATATCCACAAGTTCAACATGGAGGTGGCTAATGTAGGAAGCTTAACCAGAGGAGAAATCAAGATGGCAATCACGGTTGGATTGCGCCCAGGCAGTAAGTTATGGGGTAATATGCTCAAAAGAGAGGTCTATGACTTAAACGACTTCTATGAAAGAGCACAAAAGTACATTCGTGTCGAGGGTGGCCATGAGAACCTAAAGGCAAGAAAAAGGAACCACTTTTCAAGCCCTCGGCCCATGAAGGCTCAAATGGTACAAATAAGAAAAGAGTGTATGAAGGGCCAAGGGACAACCACCAAAGAAAGCACGTACACTGAGGTGAACCTAGGCAAACACCATGCACGTACGCAGATGAAGGGAGATCGATCCAGAAGAGACCCCAGTAATTATTGTAATTACCACAAGGATATTGGTCATACCACAACGGAATGTACCTCCTTGAAAGTATAAATTGAGGAACTCATATGCAGGGGGCACTTAGGCAGGTATGTTATAGGAGAAAACACAGGACCATAAGTTCAGTCATCCTACCAACAGGCTTGAGAGCGAGCCCCAGAAGTGCAGGGAGAAGTAAAAACGGTGTTCGGATGTCCGCGATTCGGAGGAGAGTCGAGGAAGGGATGAGAGAGATATGTCAAGGAAGAAAGACGAAGTCCACCCCCGTGCACCATGAGCCTAGAGCAGCGACCCCCAAAGAACATTAAGGGGGAAAATGATTCGATAACCTTCACAAAGGAAGATGCACGAGGGTTCATTTCCCCCACAACAACCCCCCTGGTGCTGACTGTCCAACTAGCCAATATGAGAGTGCATCGAGTCCTCGTAGACAGTGGTAGTGCCGTAGATATCTTATATTGCCCCGCATTGGAGAAGATGGGCTTGGGAGTCAGGAACTTAAAACCCTGCCATACCCCCTTATATGGATTCACTGGGGATCTAATACAACCTTTAGGAGCCATCGAGTTGGCACTCACCATGGGGGAGCAACTTAGACAAACCACTGTCATGATAAACTTTGTTGTAGTAGATTATGCTTCGGCTTTCAATGCGGTATTAGGGAGACCCTTCCTAAGACAATTGAAAGCGGTGACCTCGATATGTCACATGTCTGTTAAATTCCCAACTCCTGGGGGAATAGCAAGCATAAAAGGAGAACAAAAGAAAGCAAGAGAGTGTTATAATATCTCTCTCCGCACAACTTCCAAGCCCCAAGAACCGATGGCGATGGTGATACATGGAGACGCAGACCCACATTCACATTTGGGGGTGGATGAGACGGTTATACCCCTAGCTTGGAATGCAGAACATCTCAATGAATATTACTAGTAAGAATTCTGCATCTAATGCAGAAATGTACGTACCTTGTTTGTTTGCCTTATGTTATTTTCAATAGTTAAAAATCAAAAAGGTTGCCCAGATAACCTCATAGTAGTTACAGTGTTGCCATACGTGCCTTTGTAATCTGCTTGCTATCTATGAAAATGTATCCTATCTCGCATATTACATTCCTTCTATATGCATGCGCCTATATAACAAATATGCACACATTGTCAGAATCTATGTTGGGAGCAAAACGATCAAAGTGCTCAATGGAATGAATCCCACCAAGTACTTGGTGGGCAGGATAGGAGGCACATATATATTGCAAAAAAAAAAAACTTGCAAGGCATCTCTTGAGTTCATGAGGGTTAGCTACCCTTATGGATATGAAGGGAGTCAAAAGGTTCTACGGGGATAACCTCATGACAAAGGCTAGATACCGTCACTAGGGGTACGGTCTCAATGAGGACATCCGCTGATAAGCCTAGAGCATCTCTTGTACTCATCAGGATTAGGACCCTTATGGATGCCAAGAAAGCCAAAAGGTTCCACAAGGATAACCTCGTGATAGGCTAATACCTCCACGAAGGCTAAGGCCTTAAGGAGGACGTCCACCAATAAGCTTGGACTAGCCACTAAGTCCTCTAGCCAAAAAGTGTCCGACAAGAGACACTTGTGAAAACAATTCAAAAGATTTTACGAGGAAAAAGTCCTAATAAAGGCTAATACCTCCACGAGGGGTAAGGCCTCAAGGAGTGCATCCACTAATAAGCGTAGAGCGGCCACCAAGTTGTCTAGCCAAAAAGGGTCCTAAAGGAGAACCTTGTAAAAATAGTACTATGCATAATGACGAGAAGGATGCTTCTCACACAAAATAACAAGCACGCGCAAAGAATATAAAAGGATGCCAAGAACCCAAAGGGTTAACGTGTCCTTACAAGTATAGTCAAGGTGCACCAAAAAGACTATCCTCATCAGTCCAAGGAAGACATAAAGAATTCATCAAACAAGAGGGACTTATCAAAGACCCTTAGGCATAATAACCAAAAAGAGGTTGACAAAGGCTCAGAAGGCCAATACCTCACAGTCAGTACATAGATAAGAAAATTTCCTATATATAAAAATTCTACACAAAAGGCAAACTTAAAAGAAGCTCTTATGTAAAGAGGTCCACATATAACCAAAAGAAAACCCATGCAAAGGAAAAAGCATAGAAGGTAGGACAAATATATAATAACAATAATAACAGTAATAATAATAATAGGCCTTGGAGAGGGGCCTATGGGTTCCCACCCCGACCTTTCCACTCTGCAATCTTCTCAGTCACATACTCTCCAAAGCAGGACAGGTTGACATCAAGGGTTAGTCCTCCACACGACCCACAACGTGCGCTCGACTATGCCATTCCCGGCATTTACTAGCTCAGCCTCGAGCGTGTTAATCTTCTCATTTAGGGCATGAATAGTGGCTTCAAGTCTAGTATTGGAGTGAGAGGTCTAAGGATCCTTGACCAGTGCATCATCCCTCTGGCGAACCGCTTTAGCAAGCTGGCCCTCCAAATTGCAAACCAATGCGGTCAAACTATCTTTCTCTGCCTCGGCCATGGAGGAATTCTTCATGGCCCCTTCAAGCTCGAGTTGTAACCGTTGCATGGATGAGGAGCTTGAGGCGATGAATCGGTGATCCAAGATGGAAACCTAAGTAAGGACAAAGAAACAAAACAAAACATCAATGGTCAGGCGATATCAAAACTGAAAAACATACATTAAGTGTTTTCACAAGTACCTGCATAATGGCTCGCATATAAGCCTCACCCAACTCGACATCTGGAATATCATACATGGACCCCCACTCACCTTCAGAAATATTCCCATGTAATGGCTAATGGCCTCTCCATACTGGCTCGCCAAAGGATGACCTCAGGAAGCGAAAGTATGAGCTCAGCGGGGGGAGACATGTATACCTGTCAATGCATGCTTAGACAAGGAAAGGGATCAAGAAGGTCCTGATCCATCCACAGTGGCCCGAGGGGTAGAAGGACGAAAAGTCACCTCTTTAGGAAGTGAGGCACCTGAAGACGCCTTCCCCAAATGCACCCCCAAGGATGGAAAGGAATCGCCAAAAAAAGGTAGGACAAAATTCCTCTTCGGGATAAGAGTGGTGGGAGCATGGGTGTTTAAAGCAAACTTGTCACCAAGCACCAACGACGGGTGCTGAGATGTAACACCATTAGTATGTCCATCATCGGCAACATCCCCAGCCCCGCAAGCCCAATCTTGGCTATTTGCATTCTGAGCCTTTATTTTGAGTGTCACGAGGCGGGGCCTTGTGCAACTAAAATTCTGATATCCACACTTTCCCCCCAGTCTATGGGAGGGCCTTTAGGCGCTCCGATAGACTTTTTGGTATGATGTCTTCAAAGCATAGGTTGTGTTAACGTGTTTCTTTGCTTTGGTGGCATATAAAAACACACTTTGGAGGTGGTGATCCTCATGATCCCTTGAGATTTAATGTGAGCCTATCATTTGGTTTCACGGATCCCAATGTAGGTGTTTGACTACATTTTTTACCACAGATCAAACATTTGATTCAATGGATTCAATGGCTAGGATGAGTGTGAGCTTCTTATAAATAGGTCTTCTTCTTAAACATAATTACTACACTTTCTTTTCTTAGCTTGGTGGTACTTGTGTCTTCAAATCCTCCAAGAGGTAAGTGGTTCCATCCCTCACAAGGGCACTTTGTCTTTCTTTTCTCCTTATTTTTTTATATGTAAATGTCTATATATGTTCTTGGAGACTAAAACACTTTTATCCTTTCTTTTTGAAAGCAGGTACATTTGATCCTTGGTATTTCTTCAGCTGCAACTGTGCGCGACTTTACCAGCTCAAGGTACATTTTTACCCTTTCTTATGCTTAATGGGTATATGCACCTGCTTGCACATATACCCTCCCTTGTACCCCGTAGTTGGTTTTTTCAAGCACTTGTGTCTAAAGGTTTTGAGTTTATTCCTTTGTGTTTTGTAGTACCCTTTCCACATACACTTGCACCCATATTACCAACAATAGGCAACTTTATAGCATGTGAGGGGTCGAGTTTGTAGACTTATCCTCAGACTCGGGGTTCCCCGAAAACAACCCCTACCAAAACTACGACACTTTGAGGAGGGCCCGTATATGTCACCTTGAATGCATGGCCGAGATTAGGCATAAAATCTAGGTGGTGGAGAGCAAGATAGATTCAACCTTAAGGGGTGATGGAGTCCCTTTCTCCTTTAACCTTAATGACCACATTGTAAGCCTTAGAGTGAGCCTTTTTTACCTACAAATGGTGCTGGAGTTCATGGAGTGAAAACTCCCTCCTAAACCTCCTGCCCTATTTTCTCCCTATAGTAGCCCCGAGGTCACCCCTGGTTCCCTTCAACCCTTGTCCTTAATCCACTCGTGTTTGATGCCTCCACACTCAATGCCTTGGTGGAAAACTCATGCAAGAAGAAAAAAATGGAGGGTAAAGTGCCCTGTTTTGACCTCACCTTTTTCCTTTGGTTTTGCAGACATGTCAAAGAGAGTGAGACGACAGGTGGCTCCCGAGAAGTCAGACTCCGATTCTTTATTGGCGTCAACCATCATTTCCAATGTGTAGGAAAACAGGCTGTTAGAGTTGTCCGAGAAGTACCACATTAGCCAAGAGTACAAGCTGTATGTACCCTCCAACAAGTACCGGGCAGATAATCCCCCTCAGGGCTATGTTGCTATGAGTGAACATATCTTGAAGGCAGGTGGGACCATTCCCTTACACCCGTTCTTCGTCATGGTCCTAAATCACTTCGACCTTGCTCCGCTTCAGCTAGCACCAAACAGGAGGTGCATTTTTTTTCCAATCTCATGCCCATTCCTAAATCCAAAGGCTTCTACTTCCTATAGAAAGCCAACTCTCAGGTCTCCTTGATAGAGGGTTTTGTGTCTAACTCGGGTTCCTAGAAGCAAGACTTTTTCTTTGTCAAAGGTCCCCTTTCCATCTGCAAACATTTCCACTCATCCCCAATTAAGTATTTCAAGTCTTTCCTTTTATATTGAGTTTTCTATTTTGGAACTTATACTCATATTGATAACTAAGTTAATTTTTCAGAGAGCTTCAGTATCCCCGACCTTCCTGAGTCAGAGGTGGCGCCATTAGATGTCTTCCTTGATGCAGACTCTACAATGAAAATGGTTGCCCATCTCTTTACTGTGGTCAACCTCAATCACTATGGTCTATCTAGGGTTTCGGAGCCCGACCTGCTATGGCACATTTCCAAGTGAAAGAATAAGGTAACTCCGGCAAAACCTCACTTGGACGAGGGTGATGTTGAATGGGTGCCTGAGGAGGTTTCTCCTGAATCTAAACATCCAGCTTAGCTATCTCCATCCTCTAGGGGGTGTCCTTCTTTTGCTCCTACAGACCGCAACACAACTTCTCATTCTCGCGGTCCACAGACCATGCAAGGGCACTTCGTTCTACCTTTCTTCGTTGAATTTGATAATCTTCCTTACGTTCCCGCTAGTCATGGCCATTCGGAGTACCCTTTGTCTGATGTTCATGGGCCTCCTCCTCCCTCGATGAGTGGTTCATTTATCCCCACTCACCAAGGCGCTTCTGATTTGGAGGGAACATCTTGGGTGGGTCGCACGTCATCCCCTTTTGTGCAAAGGTATGCCCGAGTTGCCGAGGGTATTCCTGAGACCGAGTGGAGTGGTCTCAAGATTTTTACCATGGCAAATTTTGGGGAGACCCTCCTGCGCTCCACAACTTAGGTGAGTTCATGCATCTTACATTGGTATTTTTTGTGTTTTGGGCTCCTTGTTTGCTCAGTTTTTGCTTCCTTGAAGGCTTCTTTGGTGGCTCAACACTTTCTAGACTCGGCACAATTCCTATCTTCATCCAATTCCAAAAGGGATTATCTAGTGGTCAGAATTCAGGAGCTCAAGGGACAACTTGTCGATGTCAACCTCAAGCTGGAGAAAACCCTGGTGAAAGCCTCTTCGTCGTCAAAAAAGAAGAAGATAGCGGAAGCTACGGCTGAGGTGTTACGAGAGAGGGTCACTCTCCTAGAGGCTATTTTGGCAGAGGTTGAGTATAAGTCTATAGAGTGCACCATCTATGGAATGTGGAGGCAGAATCCTAGCTTTGATTTCTCCTCCTTTGGTGACCATACCGCTGCCAAGGTGGCCGAGTGGAATGCTCGCGGCGGGAGGCCATGAGATTTTGCTTCTACAATTTTTATCTTTCACTTCAATCTGGTTTTATGCTTATTCGAACCTTATTATACTAGAGAGGTTTCTCCTGATTTTTTTTTCTTCAGGAACTTTTCTAAGTCCTGCTGTGGTTGATGCCGACTTTATCTTGCAACATTATCGCTACTTTCTTTTTTGTATATATATATGTGTGTGTGTGATCATTTGTTTTTGTTTCTCTATGCTTGAGGTCCTTTTAAGCCAACTCAAAGGGGTTTGATAGGTCTCTCTTTTTCCTTTATGCTTGAGGTTGTTTTGAGCCCACTCAAAGGGGTTTGATAGGTCTCTCTTTTTTCTAATAACTCGTCGATACTTTATTTGGACCGATAGTGATGGTCTCTTTGGTGCACCTTGATTATATTTGTAAGGATATGTTGACCCTTTGGGTTCCATCCATCCTTTTATATATTTTTGTGCGCGCTTGTTATTTCTTGCGAGAAGCGTCCTTCTCGTCATTATGCATAGTCCTATTTTTACAAGGGTCTCTTTTAGGATCCTTTTTGGCTAGACAGCTTAGTGGCCACTCTAGGCTTATTGGTGGATGCTCTCCCTAAGGCCTTTCCTCTCATGAAGGTATCAACCTTTATTAGGAGGTTTTTCCTATAAGACCTTTTGACTCTTTTGATGTTCATAAGGGTAGCTAATCCTTGTGAACTCAAGAGATGCTTTGCAAGGTTTTCTTCTTTATTTCTCTTTTTTTTTTTACAAGGGTCTCTTTTAGGACCCTTTTTAGAAATATGCTCTGCCCCCCAAGTAGTTGGCGAGATTTATCTCATCGGGCACTTTCATCATTTTGCTCATGCATTTTGATAATTTTAATTGGGGAAAGGTGCCCAAGAGTTAGATGTGAGGAGTGTGACATGCCGATAAGAAACATATTCATTAAAAATGAGTAGAGTACATAGGTATCTATGGCAGCATTGTTCTTACTACATATCAGGGCATCTAAGTTACCCCTCTAATTCCTAGCTACCTTTAAGGGGAGGACTCACAACTATGTTGGGGGGCTAACTATGGCAACCCTTTTGATTTATTGTACTAAAAGTGGAGCTTTACCTAATGTTCCCTCTCAGGTACGTATGCACAACCATCGATTCTGATCTCCTCAGTAAATTTGGGGTTAAACTCACGCGAGTTCGTGCTCCCATGCACTACCATCGCCATAGGTTTTGGCAGTTTCATGACTGTGCGGAGGGACGTGTTATAACATTCCCTTCCCTCTTTCTGCCCCCCTTTCATGCTCGTTACCCCCCCCCCCATGAGTTGGGAATTTTATGGCCAAGTGGTATACCGAGGTTATCGCCTTCAATTCTCTCAAGGAGGGTCTCCCTAATACTGCGTTGAAGGCCAAGGAACAACTTACTATGACAAAGTTTGTCATTACAGTAGTCTATCTGGGCAGCTCTCCCATGGTGAGGGCTAACTCGATCGTTCCTAGGGGCTGTATCGAGTCTCCTGTAAACTCATATAGGGAGGTGTTCCAGGGCTTTAGGTTCCTGATGCCCAGTCCCATCTTCTCTAAGGCTGGGTGATATAAAATGTTTACGGAGCTCCCATTGTCTACTAGAACTCGATGCACCTTCATGTTAGCCAGTTGTACACTTAGTACCAAGGGGTCATTGTGTGGAAAGTGCACACCCTGCACGTCTTCTTCGATGAAGGTTATTGAGTCATTTTCCCCTTTAATGTTTTTCGGGGGTCGTTTTTCTAAGCTTAGCATGCATGGGGGTGGACTTTGTCTGGCTTCCTTGGCATATCTATCTCGCCCCTTTCTCGATTCTCCACTGAATCCTGGTCCTCCGAAGATCTTCCTCACCTCTTCTTACACTTCTGGGGCAACATCTCATGCTCATGGCGAGGGTGGTCTATCCTCTGGTCTTTAATTTTCTCTTCGGGCGTATCTACCCAAGTGCCCCTGCGTATGAGCTCTTCAATCTCCACCTTTAAATGAGTGCATTTTTCCGTGGTGTGGCCAATGTCTTTATGATATTGACAGTACTTTCCGGGATCTCTCTTTGACCGATCTCTCTTCATTGGTGGGGGTCTCCTGAAGGGGACCTGATTCTCATTCGCTATGAATATATGTTCCCTAGTATGCGTATCAGCTCTTCAATCTCCACCATGGGGGTGGTCATCTCTTGGCCCTTCATACACTCTTTTCTTATTCGCATCATTCGAACCTTCAGGTGTTGAAGGCTTGACAAGTGATGCTTTCAAGTTCTTATGGTCGTCTTCGAAATGAATGTACTTTTGGGAACGTTCATAGAAATCGTCTAAGTCAGTGACCTCCCTCTTTAGCATGTTATCCCACAACTTACTACTCGAGCGCACCCCGGCTGTAATGGCCATTTTTAACTCCCCACGGGTTAGGCTTCCTACTTCGGCTGCCTCCATATTGAACCTATGGATGTAGCTCTTCAGGCTTTCTTCTTCTCCTTGTTTCACATTAGCGAGGTTAGTGCCTGGCATGGTGTAATCACGCACAACATGAAGTTGCTAGAGAAATTCGTCAGAAAATTGTTGCCAAGACCTAATGTACCCTGGCCTGAGTCTCTTAAACAACTTGTATGCAGAACCCTTTAACATGACAGCAAAGTAGTGGCATCTGGCCCTGCTTGTAATTCCCCTTAACTTCATTAGGTCATTGAACGCATCAAGAATGTATTTTGGATCTGTATTGCCCTCATAAAGGGTAATGTGGGGCTCTTTGAAGTTGTCTAGGAGTTGCATGGCTTGGAGTTCTCTGACCAAGGGCGATTTGTAATCAAACTCATCGTCGACAGCGTGCCCCCCAGACGTGGTAATTATCTTACTACGTAGGCTCCTCATCTCAGAGTCTAAGTCTTGCCTTATTTTGTTCAAGGAGTCTCTGAACTCGAATGGATTGGCATTTCCTTTCCTTTTGTCTTCTGGGAGAGCCACAAGAGGTGTGGTCCTCTCATTCATCCTTTTCCTATTGAGTTCTTCCCCCAAGTCTGAGGTGTTTCCCTTGAAGTGACCTCCACTTCGTTATGAGGGTTAGTGTTGTTCCCCCGCTCTAGCCTCTTAGGCTGCATCGCCTGTCCGGGATGCTTACAATGCCTTGGCCGAGGGGTATTGCTGATGGAGAGTTGAGTTCTCCCTTCATCTATAGGGACTGTGGTTTCTCCTCCTTCATGGCCTTCCCCATTTTGCTTAGGAATAGGCATGCTTGACTTTCCCTGTAACAGGTCGTTTAACACCTCTTGCATATTTCCTAAGGAGGTTTCTAGCCTTTGATTTTTTCGATGTAAATTACATATCTCCTCTTCATAGAATCGAGTCCTAGAGATCGAGCTCAAACTTATGGAATGTACTCGGGGACTCTTGTCGGGCTTGTGCGTTGATGGACACAAATTTTGCCAGCCAGGGTTCGATACCTGCGGCGGCCTCAGGGGCAGAAATGCTCTGACACCTCCTGTAGGGGCTACCGCCAGTACTGGACAGCTTTCATCTGGCTGGACAACTGGGGATGAAGCCTCCCTTTCATCTTCAGGAGCCGTGGGTACCTTCGGCGCATCCACATTTTTGGGTGGAGGATTCCTCATGGAGGCTTTAAGCTGATCTCCATCCATGTGGACCTCAACCTCTAGTGGTTCTTTCAGACGCTTAGGACATCTTGGCATCTTTGTCTGCCGGAATCATTAGAAGAACAGTGGCTTGACACTTATCCTTCCCACAGACGGCGCCAAACTGTTGACGGTGAGAACTCGTCAACGAATTAAGGTTAGAGAATTCAAAGACTTAACCAGGAACTTATGAACATAGCAAAATTTATGAAAACTTAGAGAAAAATTCTAGAAGAGTAATGGAAGAAAACATGTATATTGCTCTTTGAATAGCTTGGCATTACAAGAATTTTTCAACCCCTTAGTTTGACGGGTGGAGGTCTATTTATAGCTTGGCTCTAATGGCCTCTGATAAAAGGTGGTCCCTGGGAACAAGAAGGTACTTGGGTACACTGTCACGGTAGTGGCACATGTCGTGGTGGAGCAAAGGATCGTGGTGTCAATGCTTGTTTGTGGTCAGAGACCTACAGGTCATGCTGTAACGCCCTACTTCCTTAGAGTCGTTACTAGGTGAGTTTAAAATGTGCATTTAACTTGATAAGCGAGGTTTTAATTCAAAAGTGTAATTAAACCATAAGTAGAGTCATAAACTTTGAAAATAACTCCATTTACTAACAATCATAAGTATTTAACACTTGGGATCCCAAAATACTGTTTAGAAATATTTACAATTCAAAAAATATATATAATCAGAGTCGGCAAAACGACAAAATCTAGGTTCAGTACAAACATCTCCCAAAATACCCCTGGCCGTGGTAGCCAGGCAGGCCAAACATGTACGCGCCGCTTCACGCTCTCCGTACTCATGGTTGGTCAACTTTTCCCTTGCCCTTACCTGCACCACAGAGCACCCGTGAGCCGAAGCCCAGCAAGAAAACCCTCATTAGAAGATAACATATGCATAACAAACACTTAGCATATAAACAAGCCATCAATAGGCTAAACACATACGGCCATGCCGTCCCAGGCGCTTTACCAGGCCCTAGGTCCACGGTCCACACTGTAAGGATATCCCAGGTATCCTTTAGGGTCTCGCCCTGGAAACTCGCACTCCACGTGCTAAACGCTGCTCGCAGCCCCTTGCCGCACTCGGCCTTGCACTCTACATGCCTAACGTCGTTCCTGGCCCCTTGCCGTTCCCGGCCTTGCCGACCTCGGCCTGCGCTGTTCTCGGCTCTTGCCGAACATTTACACATATGCAAACATAGCATAATAAAGCAAATACTAAACTTGAACAAATTCAAGCGAAGGCTATGCCCTACAACAAAATCACATAGGGCTCAGCCCTACATACAAGCTCTATGGGAACAGTGGTTTTCTTACCTTTAGTTCCAAGTGCTTTAATTAGGAAAGCGGACCCCCGAGCACGATCCTGCCCCAAGCCCAAGCGTACACCTAGTCACAACCATGACAAAGGATTCCATTAATATTCGAGTAACGGTTTCCCAATATAGTTCTAGCTTCCGGGACATCGAATTCCACCAAACATAGTGGTTGAATCGATCCCAAGCACCCTAGGTTAAGTTCCCGCGCTTTAATCCTCCAATTAGCCAAAATTTCCTTTTTGCGTCGCGGCCCTAAGAACTGGCGGTGCAGCCAACCCCCAAAAACAGAAGCTAAACCTCTCTGACCCCCATTTGAGTCGCGGCCCTGCCTTGTGGCGCCGCGGCGCTCCCCTATGGCAGAGCCTCCCTGGCTCCTCAGCTTCGTAGGACCGCGACACTCAAGAACAGAGCCGCAGCCCAACCCTTCGTGCCCAGAAAAATCACCATTTTTCTCTTCCAAAACCATGCCAATTACCTCTTAAATTAATCTAACAACTTAGTTTAATCATCCCAAGAGTTATACTATGATTCCAACAGCAAAACCTAACAAACTCTAGCTTTAAACTCATCAAACCCAAGAATCAATCCTCAGCTTCAACACCTTTAAAGAACTAAGAAAACCAGACAAGAAGCGCTGAATTAACTAGCTAAAACCACAATTTTATGCTTACCTTAGCTCTGCTTGAATCCACAAATTGACACAGAATAATCTCCAAGTTTTAGAGCTCCAATCCTAGCTTTGTTCTTCAAAATTCCCCTTGGAAAACTTAGAGAAAGAAGAGAGAGGGAAGAGAGAGAGCCTTGGGTCGGTTTCTCAAATATTATAAAATTGTCTTGGTTTTGTTTTATTTAACTTAAGTTTCTAAGGTTATCTCAAAGGCTCGGGGTACCAAAAACGTCCCTAAGGGCAAAATGGTAAAATTCCCCAATATTCTCGCCTAGGCTTCCTAACCTCAAATATGTCTCCAATTATTTATTTCCATAACCCGATAACCCAAATAAGCATCTAATACCCGGAATACCCCTTGACTTGCCCCAAGTCAAGTACCGGGTCCCGTTGTGACTTTCCCGCTACTTGCTCCCTAGGATCGCCTCGTGCCGAAAACTACAAACACATATATCCACATAATAATGTGGTCCTAACAGTTTATCACAAAATCACATTTATGCCCTAACGGCCAAACAGGGCCCGCATGCTTATCCAATACTCAAAAACATGCATTTCACATAATCATGCACATCACACTCCATTAATTCACATAACCTCCAATTATGCCCTCCTGGCACACTAATCAAGGCCTTTAAGCCTTATTAGTAATTTTGGGTCGTTACACATGCCACCACTCCTCATACTTCCACTACTTTCCAAGCACGGATGTCTGAGTCGTGCCTCTGTCCTCCTCAGGGTCGTACATCCTGTCTTCATGGGCATGCCTTGTAGCTCATGGTTCTTATTCCTATTTCAAAGATACACCTTTTCACCAGACTTTCCATTTTGTTAAGTGTTGTAGAACTTATGGGTCATCATGGAAGATATGGCGAGGCAAGGTGCCTTTCACGGGTCTTCATCCCAAAAATATGTGGGGTCTCGCATGGACCCTTGAGCATAAGGCATGGCGTCTTACATAGCGAGGCTTATAGGCCTATGGCAAGGCATGCATTTGGCTAGGGATGCTTTGGCAAATGGCAAATGGCATATGGCCCTATGCGTGAGCGACATCACGGCAGACAGGCAAGATGGGCTTTGCTAGGTGAGCCCTTATGTCTAGGTTGATGGGTAAGGCAGGTGTGTGAGGCGTCTCCTGAGTAGGCAAGGCACCATGACCTCGCAAGGCACCTATGGGGCGTGAGACAGAAGCTTGTGGCGCGATGCCATGCCTCACAAGGTGCTTGTGCGAGGAGCTTGCTTGTGGTGCGAGACGGAAGCTTGTGGTGCGGGACCATGTCTCGCGAGTTGCTTGTATGAGGTGCCTACTTGTGGCACGAGACGGAAGCTGGTGACGCGAGGCCATGCCTCGCGAGGCGCTTGCACGAGACGCATTCTTGTGGCGCGAGACAAAAGCTGGTGGCGCAGGGCCATGCCCTGCAAGGCGCCTGCACGAGACGCTTGCTTGTGGCGCGAGATGAAAGCTTGTGGCTTGAGGCCATGCCTCGCGAAGTCCCCTTGCGAGACGCACGCTCGTGGCGTGAGACGGAATCTTGTGGCTCGAGGTTGTGCCTCATGAGACGCTTGCGTGAGACAAAGGTATGCGAGCGCAAGGTTGTGCCTCGCGAGGCTTATGGCGCAGGGTGCAAAACCAGTCTTGGCTATTTGCATTCCGAGCCTTTATTTTGAGGGTCACGAGGTGGGGCCTTGTGCAACTAAAATTCTAATATCCACAACTCCCATAATGGGATTAGTTACACGTAAATTATGTTTTCTTTCCCATAACATAGGCTTGTGGGTCCAATTTGTCATTCGATGGGCCTATAAAGAGGTTATGAAGCCCATGACCATATCGAAAAATGTGATTTTCTAGTACTGTCACGAGGCTAGTTGCACGTATCCCCATGTCAGTCGACGTCTAGGGACATCCCCTTTGCCATTGGTATAGAGTCGAGACAACAACACAATCTCTGCAGCCACTAACTATGTCAAGTACATGTCTGTGGTCCTGAATGCCTCTCTGACTGACACCAAACATTAGAGTTCTCCTTTCATGGAGAGGGGTCCTCGAGGTTTGTTGGGTTGATTGCCTCTAGAGGAGATTTTTTAGAGCATTATAACGACTTGGGAGACTACTTCCCGTTTAGAAGATGATTCTATTGATGAACCCCCGAGTTCAATCTTTAGTAGTGAGCAAACGACACTTCTGCACATCGGGCTCCAGGTCCCCGAGGAGAACTGAACGACACAACCCATTAAGACCACGTTGTCGTCTGTAGAAAAGATGAACAACCATAATATTTTGTATTATTATTATAGTAATTTATTTGATTTAGTTGTCTATAAATAAATAAATAAATAAGAGCACTTTTCTATTTAAAATTAGGTGAGGAGCCATTTATCTAGAAGGGTCTTGAACTCAACAATTGATTACCCACCGTAGCATCAAGTATTACATCAAAAGTATATGAGAAAATGAGTATGAGTAAAAGTATCCACTCAATTGATGCTAACCTCAACCATGATTTGTGGGTGAAACTCCGCAAACTTGAGAATGACCTTGACATCCTCTATCACAAACAAGAGAAGTAATGGGCTGCCAGCTCGAAAAATAGTTGGCTTAAGCTAGGGGATAAAAATACTACCTACTTCCATCGTAGCGCTACTTGTCGCAAACGCAAGAATAACAGTGAGAGGCTATCCAATGTCGTCGACTCTTCAGTTGAAGGTCAGCAGGATATTTCTTTGATCTTCCAAGATTACTTCACCCAGTTGTTTACCTTGGACCAACCAAATGAAGATACCACTAATCGGGTCCTTAATGCCATTCCTGTTAAAGTCACGAATCCTATGAGTGATTAGCTCACCAAACCTTTTTCTCTAGAGGATGTCAAGATGGATTTATTCCAAATGAATCCTAACTCCAACCCTGGTGAAGATGGCTTATGTGTTGCTTTTTATCAAAAAAAAATTGGGTCGATGTAGGTGAGGATGTCAGTGATTTTTTCTTGGCTTTTTTAAATGGTGATTGCAACATTCGAAGCATCAACAAGAATCTCATTGCCCTCATTCTGAAAGTTAATGAGCCAGCTATTCCAGTAGATTTTAGGCCTATAAGCATATGCAATGTTATCTACAAAATCATTGCAAAAGCCATGACTAACAGATTGAGAGAAATTTTAGGTGCTGTCATTTCAGAAAACCAGAGTGCTTTTATCCCTAGAAGGCTATGATTGGCTTTGAATGTGTGAATGCCCTTAAGCGCCGCATCACTAGTAAATCTGGAGCATTTGCTCTTAAGCTCGATATGTCCATGGCCTATGATCATGTTGAGTGGCCTTTTCTATGCAGTATCATGAGAAAACTTGGCTTTCATGAAATTTGGATCAACAAGGTCCTTGCTTGCATCTCATCTATGCATTATTCAATCATCATTAATGGAGAAATCTACGGTCATATCATTCCCCAGCATGGCCTTAGGCAAGGTGACCCTCTCTCCCCCTTCTTATACCTTTTGTGTGCTGAAGGGTTATCTACCCTTGTAAAATGGGACTGTGAGGCAGGATTGTTATCTGGGATTACTTGTGGTACAAATGGGCCATCCATTTCTCACCTTTTCTTTGCAGATGATAGTCTTTTTTTCTTCAAAGCCCCCACGGGGGCTTGTGGATGCTTTAAAGAGATTCTTGAATGGTACAATCAGGCTTCTAGGCAATTGGTCAACTTCAACAAATCTGCTGTGTGTTTCAATTCCACTATTTCTGAAGAAGATCGCACATCCATGTCTAATATTCTTGATGTGAACATTTTTTCCTACCATGAGAAATATCTTTGTATTCCCTATTTTGCAGGAGCGAATAAAAGAGGCCTTTTTCAATCAACTCGCAACCGCATTTGGAGTAAGCTTTTTAGTTGGAGGCTAAAATTTTATCTATAGAAGGGAGAGAGGTCTTACTTAAGGCTGTCATCCAGACTATTCCTTCTTATTCCATGAATCTCTTCAGGCTTCATGCGGCCCTTTTACATGAAATATACAAACTGTGTGCCCGATTTTGGTGGGGTGGTGATGACATTAAGAGGAAAATCCACTGGTGTAAATGGGAAAATTTGTGTTGGCACAAAAATGTGGGGGGCCTTGGCTTCAGGGACCCCTTCTTGTTCAATCAAGCCCTCATGGCTAAACAAGCTTGGCGTCTACACTCTCATCCTAATGCTCTAGTTAGTAAGGTGATGAAAGGGCTCTACCATCATCTTGAGTCATTTCTCCATGCCAAAGGTTCTAGTAATGCCTCCTACATTTGGCACAGTATCCTCTGGGGTCGCGACCTTATTAATATTTGTGCGAGATGGAAAATTGAAAATGGTCGTGATGTGTCTATCTACATGGATAAATGGATTCCAAGAGGCTCAGGATTCCTATCCATATCATCCCGCTCTCTTCCCCCCGAGGCTAAGGTTGACTTTCTTCACCTCCCCTCTGGTGGATGGAATGCCTCGTTGATTGCTCAATCATTCATTCAGGAAGAAGCTGAGGCCATTCTCTCCATTCCTATGACCATTTCAGATGGAAAAGACTTCCTCGTATGGCATCATTATAAATCAGGATACTACACTGTTCGAAGTGGTTATTGGCATGCTGTTCGATTACATGGGCTGGGCCAAGCTGAAACATCCCAAGGTGCCCCTAGGTGGTGGAAAAGACTTTTTTCCCTTTGTCTATCTCAAAAAATTAAAATTTTCATTTGGAAGGCCTCCCGTAACTGGCTCCCCACTTTCAGTAACCTTCATCACCAAGGTATGAATGTTGAGGAGACCTACCCAGTCTGTCTGAGAGGCCTTGAGTCTAGTTTCAATGTTGTGTGGGGTTGTCTCGGTCTGGCTTCAATTAGAAATCAAGTTTGTGATAACATTAGCCTTCCTTCTTTTTGGCATATGGACATTTATGATTTTATGATGGAACTTTCTAACACTCTTTGTAATCATGAGTTAGAAAGAATGATCAAAGTGTTATGGATGATCTAGTTCTTTAGAAATAAGTTTGTGAATGAAGGGATCAAGCTCAAAGATGAAAAGGTGTCCTTGTGGGCTCTATATTACGTCCATCGCTATCAATGTTGTAACGCCCTACTCCCTTAGAGCCGTTACTAAGTGATTTTTGAAGGTGCAATTAACTCGCTAATCAAGGTAGAGAGAATGTCCTATCGGGAGCAGCTAAGGACTTCTCTATTTCTGAGATGGGTTTGTTGAAGTACAAAGGACGGATTTGTGTTCCGATTGATCCAGACATTCGGCGAGAGATTCTGGACGAGTCTCATACCACTCCTTACTCCTTACACCCAGGTTCTACGAAGATGTACCATGACCTGAAGGTTTTGTATTGGTGGTCAGGCATGAAGAGGGACGTGGTGGATTATGTGGCTAGATGCCTAACCTGTCAGCAGATTAAGGCAGAACACCAGAGGCCAGCAGGATTATTACAGCCTCTTGGGATTCCCGAGTGGAAATGGGAAGATATTGCCATGGACTTTGTGGTAGGATTGCCAAAGACCGTGGGTCAGCATGACTCGGTATGGGTGATTGTGGACAGGTATACGATGCCCGCCCAGTTCTTACCTGTGAAGATGACTTATACTGTGGAGCAGTATGCAGAGCTTTATGTTAAGGAGATTGTTCGACTTCATGGGGCTCCGAGGTCGATAGTATCCGACAGAGACCCCACTTTCACTTCCAAGTTTTGGAAGAGCCTGCAGAAGGCTATGGGCACGCAGCTTCGGTTTAGTACCGCTTATCATCCTCAGACGGATGGACAGTCTGAGAGGACAATTCAGATACTGGAGGACATGTTACGAGCGTGTGTGTTGGATTTTGAGGGATCTTGGAGTAAGTATCTCCCTCTGATTGAGTTCTCGTACAATAATAGTTATCAGGCGACTATCGGAGTGGCTCCGTATGAGATGCTGTATGGAAGAAAGTGCAGATCACCGATTCACTGGGAGGAGGCAGGGGAGAGAAGGTATTTAGGTCCTGAGATGGTTCAGAGGACCAATAAGGCACTTGAGAAAATTAGAGCTCGTATGCTCGCCTCCCAGAGTCGCCAGAAGAGTTATTCAGATCTGAAACGCAGGAACGTGGAATTTCAGGTTGGTGACCATGTATTCCTCAGGGTTTCACCCCTGAGAGGAGTAAAACGATTTGGCGTTCGGGGCAAGCTGAGTCCCAGGTTTGTTGGTCCATTCGAAGTTCTAGAGCGAGTTGGGGAGGTGGCTTACAGGTTAGCAATGCCTCCAGCTCTATCAGGGGTTCATGACGTGTTTCATGTATCCATGCTTCGGAAGTATGTTTCGGACACTACTCATGTGTTGAGCTATGAGAACTTGGAGTTGGATCGGGAATTATCGTACGAAGAAAAGCCTGTTCAGATCCTGGATAGGAAGGACAAGGTCTTGAGGAGCAAGACAATCGCCTTGGTTAAAGTACTGTGGAGGAATAGCAAGGTCGAAGAGGCGACGTGGGAACTGGAATCGGATATGCGGGAGCGGTATCCCGAGTTATTCAGGTAAATTTCGAGGACGAAATTTTCATGAGGAGGGGATAGTTGTAACGACCCCAAATTCGGTATTAAGGCTTAGGGCCTGAGATAGCGTGCCTGGAGGGCATAATGGAATTCCGTGTGGGTCTTTAATGGGTTTTATGCATGATTATGATTTAGTGCACGTTTTATGATTATGTGATTAATTGTGGTGCATGATTATGTGAATTAATATGCATGTAGACCTGATTGAGCATATTTGTAATTTGGCCATGTTGGGCATGACTATGTTGATACCTGTGATCTATGACTCGAGACGATCCTAGAACGAGCGGGTTAGCGGGAAGTCAAAGCGGGAACCTGTACCAGGCTTGGGTTAAGCCTGGGGAGTTAATCGAGAATTTGGGAATGTATTTGGTGATTTATTAGGCATTGGGTAGCAAACGGGAATTATTAGGAACACTTGAGGAATTAGTGGGAATTTGGGTATTATGACTAAAATGCCCTTTATGGACATAAAGGCTTAGAATTGATAAGAGAGGGTATTTTGGTCATTAGGCTTGCAAGAGATAAAATAAAGGAGGCCTTTATACTTAGTGGATTTAGTGGAGAAAATTTTAGGCTGAAAAGAAAGAAAGAAAGAAAGAAGAGAAAAGAAGAGAGGGAAAGCTGAAGGGTTGGCTTTGAAGATTTGGTTTGTGGTTCTCCTGTAACGACCCAAATTCGCTAATAAGGCTTAAGGACCTTGATTAGTGTGCCAGGAGGGCAGGTTGGGATTTATGTGTGATTTTATGAATTAAATGCATGGTTATGATTTAAAGCATGTTATTTGACTATTTGTTTATCTGAGATGCATGACTATGTATACTAGTATGCATGTAGGCCCGGATCGTGTTAGAAGGGCGTAAATGTAATTTTGGCCATGATTGGCATAACGGTATTGATATGTGATAATTGTATTCTGTGAATTGTACCACGTGGGTGTGGTTGTATTATTGTGATGCACGTGCCGAGACGGTCCTAGAGAGCTAGTTAACTCAAGAGTTGCAACGGGATTTCTGTACCCGGCTCGGGAGGAGCCTAGGGGTACCTCGGGAATTTTATGGTTAAGTTGAGATTTAGCGGGTAATGGTTATTGGAGATTTAGTAACCTGGGTAACCATTAGTTACTGCTGAGAGTAACAACTTTTAGAGAGAAAATGGTAGAAATGAAATAGAAATGAAAGGACTTAAGTGCCCTTGAGGTTTAAGTAGGAAAAGATAGGTAAGTAAGGGTAAAGTGGTCATTTGGCAAGGTTAATAGACAAATTTGGGCTGTGTATATGGGGTGTACGGTTTGGGGCTTATTTATGTTTAGTCTTGATAGAGTTTGAAGAGAAGAGAAATGAGAGGGAAAAGCTAGGGCATGAGGAAGAAGAAGAAGAAGAAGAAGAGAAGGAGAAGTGGGAGTCTAGGAAGGGGTCAAGCAAGCCTTGTGTGGATTCTCCATTGGAGGTAAGAGCTTTATACATACCTAAGTTTTGATTTCTGTTTTGAATTGTAAAATCTAGAGCTTGAGTTAGTTGTTTGAGTTTTGGGATGAGTTGCTGAAAATAGGAATCAATGGGTGTGAATCTTGGGTGTATTGATGTTTTGAGCTTGAACCTTGAGTTATGGGTTGTTATATAGTCTATTTGATGTTTCAAAATGATTTTGGGGTTTGGGTATTGGTTTAGTATGAATTGGGAAGGTTTTAGCTCGGAGAAAACGCAGGAGAAAACCCAGAATTCTGGGTCTGCGAAGGCGTGCCGCGACACAAGTTTTTCGTGCCGCGGCAAGGGAGCCTCTGGCTGGTGGGTGCCGCGGCACAAGGATGTGGTGCCGCGGCACAAGGCAAATTTCAGGGCATCATTTTTAGGCAATTTTAGGCCTTTGCTCCGGGGGTTCGAGGGATGACTCCGGGGTGTTGTTTTAAGGTTTTAGAAGTCCCGAGAGTGCGGGATTGGTCCCGGGAAGTGGTTTTGGGTTGATTAGTATTGAGGGATGTTTCTTGTGTGTTGTGACTAGGTTGTTGGTGAGGCTCGTGCTTGAGGACCGTGCTCGTGGCTTAAGTGCATCAGGAGGCTCGGTGTGCAGGTAAGAAAACTATAACACCCGAGGTTAGGGCATGGCCCCAGATTGTATTATGTGCAAATGTTTAAACCTTAAATGAATCATGATGTGAGTGAATGATTATTTTGAATGTACTATATGTGTGATTATGATGAAATGAGCGGCAAGGGCCGAGTACGGCGTAAGCCGGGGCGGCCGTGGGCCGGGTACGGCGTAAGCCGGGGCGGCCGTGGGCCGAAAGTAACACCTAGCACATGGGATGCTATATTCAGGGTGGGACCCAAGGGATACATGAGTTATCCTCGCGGTGAGAACCGATACCCCAGGCTTCGGTAAGGCTCTGGGGCGGCATGGCCGTGTTTGCTTAGTCTAATGATTGACTTGTTTAATTGTGGATTATCTGTTATGATAAACTGTATACGTTGCATATGTTATGTTCTGCATGAGTTTTCTTGCTGGGCTTCGGCTCACGGGTGCTCTGTGTTGCAGGTAAGGGCAATGATTGAGTCAACCAACCATGAGTACGGAGAGCGTGAAGCGATGCGTACATGTTTGGCCTGCCCGACTGCTTTGGTTGGGGGTTTATTCGAAAATGGCTGTAATAATCTATGATTTTGTAACCGATCAACTGTAAACTTATTTCATGATGTAAATAGTTTTCAAACCTTATTTTGGGATCCCAATTGTTTAAATACTAGAAGTTTTTATTGAGTCAACGCATTTTCAAAGAGTACAGCCTTAACTTTTTATTAGTCACACTTTTGTTTCAAAACCTCGGTTAGCGAGTTCATTGCACTGTTTTGTCTTAAAACTCACTTAGTAACGGCTCTAAGGATGTAGGGCGTTACAACTTGGTATCAGAGCGAGCCAAGGTTTATTGGTTCTGGAGATCGACCGAACATGTACGCTCGCTGTCAGTGACAAGCTCGACTCAGGGTTGGTTGGTATGAGTGATGGACATGTCTAAATATATGTTTGAATGCCTGTTTGCCTGCTTATTTATATGGAGCATGGGGAATGAAATGACATATGCATGAGATACTGATAGGGCCTGGCCCTTGACTATTGCATGTTGGGATTGATGCATGCTGAATAATACTATTATGTATGTGGATGAATATTGGCATAATGGTTCGCATATTGAGTGTATGTGGTTAATTTTCTGGATTTAATTCATTAGTTATATTTGTATATTGGCTTGTTTGAAGCATGATAAGTATGGATTTACTTAGTAACGATTGAATCTGGTAGCTAAACGTATATCATTGTGGATTTGACCTAGTATATGCTTGTGTGTGCATTATACCTGTGGATATTTGGATTTAGTTGTGAGTTGGTTCAGAGTATGAACCTCTGAGTTCAGGAGTTTGGTCGGTTTGGACGGATGAACTTGAGTTGTTGGTTCCTAGAAGGGTTTTGTGGACGTGATATTGTGTTGAAAGGGGGTTTTAGATATAAGTTGGAATTGAGATCTCCAGTTACCCCTGAAAGTAGCAGCAGAGGATCACTAGTGTGTGAGCTAGCTGTGGAGTTTGTTAGTTGAGATGGGATAGAAGAACAGTGGATTCCTTTGGGGAAACTAGCTGATTCCGATGTGTTAACAGTAAGGTTACCAGTGTTGGTTTACTGTGAGGTATGGACAGATAAAGGTATTACATGAGAGGTTTAAGGGGTGTTATCCTCGGGTTTTGAGGAGAGCTCGAGTTGGCAAGGGATTTATCAATAGACGAGCAGAGTTAATTCCACCCTTGGTTAAGGGGATGAGGGATCCTGATTAGAGGGTCGTGTTAATGTTGAGGCAGAGAGGTACCCGGATTTGGTACTCGGGCTGAGGTACTGGCTTAATGGGTTTGGAAGGACCTATATGATGAAAGGTTAGAAGAGATTTTAAAGACATGATTTGCACCATGGAGATTGGTGGGCTTATAAGTTTGGCTTGGACTGTTGGGGGTAACAACAGTGTAAATCAATGGGTTTGGTGATCTGGGTAATTCATTTCGGAAAGTTATACTGATGGATGTATCCGGAATTGATGACGACCCATTTAAGGATTTAAGATCGGGAATAGTCTAAGGTATTTGGGCTGCTCTGAGGTATGAGTTTATCGTCTGCATGTGGATGGCGGAGAGGGCCATGTTGTTCGAGGAACTGATGGTTGATGTTTAGAGCATGAGTGATAGAGCCGCAAGGGCGGTGCTTCCTTTGATGGAATTAGTAAGGATAGATTTGTGATAATCAAGTTAAAGGGACCCCGGATAGTTCTATGGCTTCTAGTTTGCCAGAAAGGGGGAAAAGTCTGATTGATAAGATGGTACTTGTGGTGATAGAACGCAGTGAGGTCGGATTCTCACTTTTGAGGGGAAAGGACCCCAGACAGTGCTTGGGCACCTAATTTGAGCTTTGAAAGAAGTTTGGTTACTAAGGTGGTTGTCAAGATGGCGATAGGAACCAGGGAGGTTATTGGTATACATGAGGAAGAGGATGCCACCTGAGAGGAGGCCAGGTGAGGGCATGACTTCTACGTAGAATGACTCGAGATGTTAGGATGGATTTCCCATGGTGCGGGAAACGGAGAACTGGAATGCATCGATACATTCGAGGTTCGAGGCTGAGTCCTCAAGGATGAGCATTTAACTGACGAGCTTATGCTTTGGACATGTAACGAACTGGAAGGGCTCGGTGTTGGGAATGTTCCGAGAGGGAGATGGACATAGAGAGGTTGCCTCAAAGGTGCCATTTGAGAGGCCGAGGACAGTAATACTTATTGAGAAGGAATTAGAAACTCTGGCAGATGAATTGTTGAGGATATCATCTGGAGTACGTAAAGGAGACAGAGCTGATCAGTGGAAAAAATTACGTGGGTATGTAAAGAAAGATTTAGGGGATACTTCAAGGTCAGACTACAGATAAGGATCGGTATAAGGAATGTTGTAAAAGACGGTTTTGGCCGACAGAAAGTCTATTGAAGCAATCGAAGGAATCTGAGCCTGGTATAGCCAGTGTGCTATACTGCGGGGATTGTTGGCATCGTCGGGTTAGAACAAAAGTTTAATGTTGGATACAAGATGGGACGATGTCTCCAAGAGTTGATCTAGGACCTGGATTTTACCAGTTGGAAACCAAGGATAAAGACTTTTCGTGAATTGATTAGGTGGCACCGGGTAGGGTGTGAGAAATTGGTAACAAGGATTCTGGAACTGTTCAAGCTGCAGCAGCACAGGTAAATTCTTTAGGCGGAGAATGCGTGAACGGTATGGACAAGTCCCCTTCAAGCTCACGAGCAGTGCATGTGGATTACTCCCAGACGGAAATGGTGAGCAACTGATTATTAGGCTGAAGACGTTAGTACCCAGAAGGCGGTGTCTCAGGTAAGGTTCTACGGAGTGTTAGTTTGGGAGTCGTCAAGAGTATTCAGAATAGAGCTACAAGAAGAAAGGACAGGTATGAGGAGATTTGATCTGAAGCCGCAAGGAAGCTAATGAAGAACATCCAAAGAATTGAAGGCATAACAAGACTGGTAAGCGCGTCATCTACTGCATAAGCACCTCCGAAGATTACTACATCAGAGATGAGAAGAACAGTAAAGTTTGAGGTTAGATGGACTGAGTGGTGTCAAATCAGAAAGAAATTCAGAAGACAAGGTAAGATTTGATTGGTTACGGACGATGATGGAATTTGCGTGTGTTTTGGTTAAGTAAAGAGTGATTTCATAAAGGACCTGATCTATGGTAAGGTTATGAAAATGTGGGAGTGCATCACGGGTTGGGCACGCCCAGGATTAAATTGATGCGAGGATGGATTAAACCTTGCGGGAGGCGACAGAATGGATCATGGTTGATGCACTTGGAACATTAAGTCGACCGTTGTGTATGGCATAAGGAACTTAAGTCTTGAGTATTAGTAAGAAAGGTTATCATTGAGACTCAGTGCGGTGAAAAGTAACAGACGGATGATCAGTGTTTGAAATCCTTGATTGAAAGAAGGGCGATGTAATTGGAGGCGGAACTCCTAGCTGTGAGGCATGTATAAGTCAAAGGATAACGCCATAAATTGTAATAGAATAGACAAGGCAACGTCTGAGATTGGCATAATGTTAGTAGGCAATGGTTAGCTGGTGGGTGTCACTGAGCTATGGAATTCAAAGTGTTGGCTTGAGTTGAAACAGGGAAGGACCCTGTCATGGTGGTACAAGTAGGATACCAGGATCGAGTGAAGGATCCAGATAGGATTTGGTTTTGAATGAGGGTTCTGTATGGACATCATTCCACCTCCTAGGGTACGTCGTACCGGGAGGGTCGAGCGGGTGACGGAATCTTGTGTTTTCCTTTGGACCCTGAGGGGTTAGGTGATGTGGTAGTGTATCACGGGAATAGACCACTTTGGACCTTGAGTAAAGTGATTGGACATGAAATTTTTTTAACTCGGTGGTTTGAGTTGATGTAGTTGGTTCAGGGGAACTGGTAGCAGGGTAAAACGTCGATGATACGGAATTGAGACCCAAGAGTATTTTAAATTGTTGGAATGGATTTAGAGGACAAAAAGAACAGAGTGGGAACCTGGAATTATCAGTTGATTGCAAGTGATTGGCAGTCTGAAAGTTATCAAATGTCTTATCGAGTTGAGCGCTGAGTAGGCGAATACTTGAGGTATTAAGGGAAGTGTAATCCCTGATGGATTAGTCGTGGTGGCAATTGCTGGTGTCTTGATTAATGTAACGCGACATAGGGCTTGGTAAGAGGTGAAGGATAGTGAATGCTACAGTTTGGCTTTAGTTCAGAGTGAAAGCCAAAGAAGTCGTTGAAACTTCTTAAGGCAGGAGTGTCTGCCTATTTTGAAAGATTAAAGAGTTGGTAAATTGCTAATTTATGAGGAAATAAAGTTCCGGAAGGAAAGAGCTGCGTCTCTGCGTAATAACAAACGAGGATTGGTAAGGTGTTCAGAGGACGAAGGGAGAGTTCTGACTCTTAATTCAGCCTAAAATTCTGAAGTTGTATTAAGTGTTAGGCCAGCGGGGCCTACAAGCTGATCCCACCTAGTAGAGGTGATGACGTTTGAGAATCTCTGGAATCAGGAATAAGACAATGAATTGGTCATTGTAACCTAGGCAGACCCTGGGCATCGGCAGGGTTGCGGTGTAGCGAAAGGCTATCGAGAGTATGGCCGTGAGACAAGATCTTGTGAGGCAAGATTGTTACTCCTGTAAGACTGTTGTTGAAAAGTAAAGTAAAGGCGGTGGACCTTGGAAGTTATGGCCAAGAGCTGCGGGTTTATTGACTGATATGTTGGATAAATTTCGAGGACGAAATTTTTATGAGGAGGGGATAGTTGTAACGACCCAAATTCGCTAATAAGGCTTAAGGACCTTGATTAGTGTGCCAGGAGGGCAGGTTGGGATTTATGTGTGATTTTATGAATTAAATGCATGGTTATGATTTAAAGCATGTTATTTGACTATTTGTTTATCTGAGATGCATGACTATGTATACTAGTATGCATGTAGGCCCGGATCGTGTTAGAAGGGCGTAAATGTAATTTTGGCCATGATTGGCATAACGGTATTGATATGTGATAATTGTATTCTGTGAATTGTACCACGTGGGTGTGGTTGTATTATTGTGATGCACGTGCCGAGACGGTCCTAGAGAGCTAGTTAACTCAAGAGTTGCAACGGGATTTCTGTACCCGGCTCGGGAGGAGCCTAGGGGTACCTCGGGAATTTTATGGTTAAGTTGAGATTTAGCGGGTAATGGTTATTGGAGATTTAGTAACCTGGGTAACCATTAGTTACTGCTGAGAGTAACAACTTTTAGAGAGAAAATGGTAGAAATGAAATAGAAATGAAAGGACTTAAGTGCCCTTGAGGTTTAAGTAGGAAAAGATAGGTAAGTAAGGGTAAAGTGGTCATTTGGCAAGGTTAATAGACAAATTTGGGCTGTGTATATGGGGTGTACGGTTTGGGGCTTATTTATGTTTAGTCTTGATAGAGTTTGAAGAGAAGAGAAATGAGAGGGAAAAGCTAGGGCATGAGGAAGAAGAAGAAGAAGAAGAAGAGAAGGAGAAGTGGGAGTCTAGGAAGGGGTCAAGCAAGCCTTGTGTGGATTCTCCATTGGAGGTAAGAGCTTTATACATACCTAAGTTTTGATTTCTGTTTTGAATTGTAAAATCTAGAGCTTGAGTTAGTTGTTTGAGTTTTGGGATGAGTTGCTGAAAATAGGAATCAATGGGTGTGAATCTTGGGTGTATTGATGTTTTGAGCTTGAACCTTGAGTTATGGGTTGTTATATAGTCTATTTGATGTTTCAAAATGATTTTGGGGTTTGGGTATTGGTTTAGTATGAATTGGGAAGGTTTTAGCTCGGAGAAAACGCAGGAGAAAACCCAGAATTCTGGGTCTGCGAAGGCGTGCCGCGACACAAGTTTTTCGTGCCGCGGCAAGGGAGCCTCTGGCTGGTGGGTGCCGCGGCACAAGGATGTGGTGCCGCGGCACAAGGCAAATTTCAGGGCATCATTTTTAGGCAATTTTAGGCCTTTGCTCCGGGGGTTCGGGGGATGACTCCGGGGTGTTGTTTTAAGGTTTTAGAAGTCCCGAGAGTGCGGGATTGGTCCCGGGAAGTGGTTTTGGGTTGATTAGTATTGAGGGATGTTTCTTGTGTGTTGTGACTAGGTTGTTGGTGAGGCTCGTGCTTGAGGACCGTGCTCGTGGCTTAAGTGCATCAGGAGGCTCGGTGTGCAGGTAAGAAAACTATAACACCCGAGGTTAGGGCATGGCCCCAGATTGTATTATGTGCAAATGTTTAAACCTTAAATGAATCATGATGTGAGTGAATGATTATTTTGAATGTACTATATGTGTGATTATGATGAAATGAGCGGCAAGGGCCGAGTACGGCGTAAGCCGGGGCGGCCGTGGGCCGGGTACGGCGTAAGCCGGGGCGGCCGTGGGCCGAAAGTAACACCTAGCACATGGGATGCTATATTCAGGGTGGGACCCAAGGGATACATGAGTTATCCTCGCGGTGAGAACCGATACCCCAGGCTTCGGTAAGGCTCTGGGGCGGCATGGCCGTGTTTGCTTAGTCTAATGATTGACTTGTTTAATTGTGGATTATCTGTTATGATAAACTGTATACGTTGCATATGTTATGTTCTGCATGAGTTTTCTTGCTGGGCTTCGGCTCACGGGTGCTCTGTGTTGCAGGTAAGGGCAATGATTGAGTCAACCAACCATGAGTACGGAGAGCGTGAAGCGATGCGTACATGTTTGGCCTGCCCGACTGCTTTGGTTGGGGGTTTATTCGAAAATGGCTGTAATAATCTATGATTTTGTAACCGATCAACTGTAAACTTATTTCATGATGTAAATAGTTTTCAAACCTTATTTTGGGATCCCAATTGTTTAAATACTAGAAGTTTTTATTGAGTCAACGCATTTTCAAAGAGTACAGCCTTAACTTTTTATTAGTCACACTTTTGTTTCAAAACCTCGGTTAGCGAGTTCATTGCACTGTTTTGTCTTAAAACTCACTTAGTAACGGCTCTAAGGATGTAGGGCGTTACATCTCCCACCCTTTTTCTTTGATTTTTCTTGAGGTGAAGCTCAGTGGTAAGCTAGGTTTGTGGATTTGCAAGAGATTAGCAAGATCAAATCAGAGATTTGAGGTAAGTTCTTGAGGTTTTCGGTTTTAGGGTTTTACTGGTTTTGAACTGTGTTTTTGAGCTAAATGGATGGGGTTTTTGGGGAAAACAGGTCAAGGTTGTAAAGGTGCAAACCAAGGAGGTCTAGGGTGCAGTTCAAGGTCGAAATTCCACCCACGGTATGATTTCTAAGACCCTATCCTTGTTGTTTGATTGATTTTTCTGGTTTTGGGGTTCATTGGGTTAGATTTTGAGTTGTGGGTTGCTTGAGCTTGGGATTGAGTTCTTGGGGTGCTTGGGATGAGTGTGTGGTGTATATATGTTTGTTTTTGGGCATGGGAAAGAGTTGGACAAGTTTGGGTTCGAAATGGGGGAAGAAAATCGCAAGATGCGATTTTTGGTTTTGCTGTGCTGCAACTAGCACTACAGCGCTAGGCAGGGGGCGCTGTAGCGCTAGCCCCTGTCTGGTGAGGGTGGTTCTGCTTGTAGCGCTACAGCGCTACCTTTTGAGCGCTGTAGCGCTGCACTGTTCACAGAGGGGATTTTTGGGCTTTTGTGAAGGGATTTTGACCTAGGGTTCGGGGCTCGATTCCGCCACTTTGTTTTGGGGATTTAGGACTTCCCGGGGGCTCGGGATTAGTCCCGAGGCTAGGTTTTGGACTTGAGGATTGGTGATGACTTTGACTTGTGGATTTTGCTTAGGTAAGCGCTAGGGCTCGGGTAAGATCGTGCTCAAGGAGTCAGGTTGATCAAGGCTACTTAATCTAAAGGTAAGAAAACCGTAACACCCGAGTTTAGGGCATGGCCCCACTGTGTGATTGTAGGGCGTGGCCCCGGATTGTATTACGTGCAAATGCTTAACCTTAAATGAACCATGATGTGTGTGAATGTTTATTTTGAATGTACTATATGTGTTATTATGATGAAACGAGCGGCAGAGGCCGGGTACGGCATAGGTCGGGGCGGCCGTGGGCCGAAAGTAACACAGCACATGGGATGCTTATATTCAGGGTGGGACCCAAGGGATACATGAGTTATCCTCGCGGTGAGAACCAAAACTCCAGGCTTTGGTAAGGCCTTGGGAGCGGCATGGCCGTACTTGTTTATTATGGTGGTTTTCCTATGTATCAGTGAATTATTGCTAGCTATTTGTTTTGCATATGTTATGTGTTATTTGGGTTTTCTTGCTGGGCTTCGGCTCACGGGTGCTCCGTGTGGCAGGTAAAAGCAAGGAGTCAGTCAACCGGCCATGAGTATGGAGAGCGTGGGGGCGGCGCGTACATGTTCGGCCTGCCCGACTGCTTTGGTTGGGGGCATTTTGTATATGGCTGTATTTAACCATTCTTTTGATAGATGATCAAGTGTAAATCTATTTTGGTGTTGTAAACATTTTGTAAACCTTATTTTGGGATCCCAGATGTTTTATATTTAACGTTTTCAATGAAGTTGACCATTTTAAAAGAATACAGCCTTAAACTCTGGTTTAATCACACTTTTGGTTTTAGAAACCACTTTGAGTCAATTAAACGCACAATTTCTGTTTTAAACTCACTTAGTAACGGCTCTAAGGTAGTAGGGCGTTACAGCAGTGTACACCGTGAAGATGACTCAAGCGTTCGAGAAGGGTCTCACCCTAGCGACTTGCACTCCATGTGCTTAACACTACTCCTGGCCCTTACTGTACTCGGCCTTGCACTCCACATGCTTAACGCCGTTCCTGGCCCCTCACCGTACCCGACTTCCTGCCATTCTCGACCTTCCCCGTTCCCGGCCTTAACCGCTCATTCACAGATATGCAACACATAGCATATATTAAACAAATATATAAACAAATACACACATAAACAATAGGGCTACGCACTGCAACACAATCATATAGGGTCGTGCCCTGCAACACAAACTATAGGGCCACGCCCTACTCTACGGGTACAACAGTTTTCGTACCTATGTCCCAAGCTTTCCGAGAACCGATATCCTTAGTTCTAGCCTAGTCTGAGCCTCGCTGAAAACCTAGTCACAACATATCAACAACATCCATCCATCAAGTTCTAATCCATTAAACAACTTTGGGACATAATTCTAGTCTCTGGGACCTTGAATTCTATCAATCCGGATGATAAAATCCATCCCAAGCCTTAACTTTTGGATTCGCGAGCCTTAAAACTCCTCGGGGTCCAAAAGCCCCCCTAAGAGTCGCAACCCCATGGCCTTGTGCCGCGGCCTTCCTCAACTAGAGGCTCAGCCTCCTAATTTCGCAGACACGCACCGCAGCCCAACTTAAGGGGTGTCGCGGCCCGCGCTTCATTTTGGCCTCCCATCTGTTCTAGAGGGTCGCGACTCACCAAGAATAGAGTCGCGGCCCGACCCGCTTTGAACCCAAAAAATCCCCCATTTTAACAACCAAAACCCAGAAAATTTAACCCACAATCAATCCTACAACTCAATTTAATCATCAAAGTAGTTCTAGAATGGTCCCAGCAACAAAACCTAACAAAAACTAATCCCAAAATTCATCCAAATAACCAAGGGTGATCCACCATTCAGCTTACATGCATAAACTTACAATTCTAATGAAACTCAGCATAAACTCAGATAATTTAATGCTAGGCTTCTTACCTCAAGGATGTATTCAGGCCACACTTGCTCTTCAACTTCCCAAGCTTACTCCTCCCACAATCCAAGCCTTAGATTTTTGAATTCCTAGCTTAATGCCCTTAGAATTTTCTTCAGCCTTCAAGCACCCAAAGATAGTGAGAAACCGAGTGATAGGGAGAGGATCTTCTGCTTTGTTCCAGTGATTTCCTAAGGCTTCAGTAAGCTGAATATTACCCCTACCAAATGACCAAACTATCCCTTGAACTTATCCTTAAACCTTAAGTAACCCAAAGGCAATTTAGTCATTTACCGAATCCCGTTAAGTCCCCAAGTTTTCCTATAAATCCCCGTTTAATCTCGACATATCTCAATCATTACTAAATTACTACCCATTACTCAATAATTACAAACACATTATATACCCAAAATACCCATAGGCTCCTCCCGAGCCGGGTATCCGACCCTGTTTTGACTTTCAAACTAAACGGCTCCTTAGGACTGTCTCGAATCGTGCATCACAAATATATCACCACTAACACGTGGTGTCAATCACAATATTGCATTTATACCCTCAACGGGCTAAATTATAAACATGTCCCTAATAACCAAATAGGGCCAACATGCATATTTAATTCACCTAAACATGCATTTCTAATCACATACTTATCAAATTCAAATATTAATACAATAAATCACTTATTGCCCTCCAGAAACACTAATCAAGGCCATAAGCCTTATTAGCAAATTTGGGGCGCTACAACTATCCCCTCCTTACAGAAATTTCGTCCTCGAAATCACCAAAATAACTCGGGATACCCCTCCTGCATATCTTAATCAAGTTCCCATGTCGCCTCCTCAACCTTGTTGTTCCTCCACAGCACTTTATCCTTCCGGTCGAGAATCTGAACCGACTTCTCCTCATATGATAAATCCTGGTCCAGCTCTAAGTTCTCATAACTCAGTACATGCGTAGAATCTGATACATACTTCCAGAGCATGGACACATGAAAAATATCATGAACCCCTGATAGAGCTGGAGGCATCACCAATTTGTAAGCTACCTCTCCAACCCGTTCTAGAATCTCAAAGGGGCCAACAAACCTAGGGCTCAACTTGCCTGAACACCAAACTGTTTCACTCTTCTCAAGGGAGAAACTCTGAAAAACACATGGTCACCGACTTGAAACTCTACGCTCCTGTGTTTCAAGTCCAAGTAACTCATCTGGCGACTCTTGGAGGAAAGCATTCGAGCTCTAATCTTTTCAATCGCCTCATTGGTCCTCTGAACCATCTCAGGAACCAAGTATCTTCTTTCACCCATCTCATCCCAATGGATAGGTGATCTGCACATCCTCTCGTATAACATCTCATACGGAGCCACTCCGTTGGTCGCCTAATAACTGTTGTTGTATGAAAACTCAATTAAAGGGAGATACTTACTCCAAGATCCCCCAAAATCCAGCACATAGGCTCATAGCATATCTTACAGTATCTGAATTGTCCTTTCAGACTGTCCCTCCGTCTGAGGATGATAAGTGGTACTAAACCGCAACTGCGTGCCCATAGCCTTCTGTAGGCTCTCCCAAAACTTGGAGGTGAAGGTGGGGTCCCTGTCGGATACTATCGACCTCGGAGCCCCATGGAGTTGAACAATTTCCTTCACCTACAATTCATCATACTACTCCACTGTATAAGTTCTCCTAACAGGAAAAAATTAGGCGGACTTGGTATACCTATCTACAATCACCCACACTGAATCATGTTGTCCCATGATCTTCGGCAGACCAACCACGAAGTCCATGGTGATATCCTCCCACTTCCACTTTGGAATCCCTAGAGGCTGCAACAACTCTGCTAACCTCTGATGTTCAGCCTTTACTTGCTAACAAGCTAAGCACTTAGCCACATAATCCACCACATCCCTCTTCATTCCCGACCACCAATACAAGTTTCTAAAATCTTGGTACATCTTCATCGTACATGGATGTAAAGAATAAGGAGTGGTATGTGATTCATCCAAGATTTCTTGCAGGATATCAGAATCCATCGGAACACAGATCTGACCCTTGTACTTCAGTAGTCCAATCTCCGAAATTGAGAAGTCCCTAGTTGCTCCGACTAAGACACTCTATCTGAGCCCTCTCAATTGGGGATCCTCCCCCTGTGCTTCCTTGATCCTCTCAAGGAGTGTAGACTGAAGAGTGATGTTGGCTAACCGACCAACCACCAACTCTATACCCGCTCTAGTCATCTCCTCAGCAAACTTATCAGATATCTGCCTTGAACTGAACAATTGTCCTGGGCCTTTCCGACTCAATGCATCAGCCACCACGTTGGCCTTCCCAGGATGGTATAGGATATCACAATCATAATCCTTTACCAATTCCAGAAACCATCTCTGGCGCATATTCAAATCCCTTTGAGTAAAGAAGTATTTCAAACTCTTATGGTCGGTGTATATTTCACACTTCTCACCATATAAATAATGTCTCCAAACATTAAGTGCAAATACCACCGCTGCCAACTCTAGATCATGTGTGGGATATCTCTGGTTGTACTCCTTTAGCTGTCTCGATGCGTAGGCTATCACCTTTCTGGCTTGCATCAGCACACACCCTAATCCTTGTCTGGAAGCATCACAGTGAACCACAAACTTCTCACCGTCTGTCGGCAGACTCAACACTGGAGCGGTGATCAGTCGCCGCTTCAATTCCTTGAAACTATTCTCACACCTATCTGTCCACACATACTTATTCTTCTTTCTCATCAATTCAGTCAACGGTGTGGCTATCCTAGAGAACCCCTCAAAAAACTGCCAATAATACCCTGCCAATCCCAGAAAACTCCTAACTTCTGGAACACTGCTCGATCTAGGACAATCCCTTACTGCCTCAATCTTACTTGGGTCAACCAGAATCCCCTCCTTACTGACAATATGGCCCAGAAATGTGACTTGCGGTAGCCAAAACTCGCACTTGCGGAAATTAGCATATAACCTGTGCTCTCTCAACCGCTGCAATACCAGGCGAAAATGCTACTCATTCTCTGTCTTTGACTAAGAATACACCAATATATCATCAATAAACACAATCACGAACTTGTCCAAATATTCCTTAAAGATCCTATTCATCAAATCCATAAAGGCTGCTGGGGCGTTGGTTAATCCAAAGGACATAACAAGGAATTCATAGTGTCCATATCTCGTGCGGAAAGCGGTCTTTGGTATGTCTTCCTCTTTAATCCTTAATTGGTGATAACCTGATCGGAGGTCGATCTTAGAGAACACTATTGTAACGACCCAAATTTGCTAATAAGGCTTGGAGCCTTGATTAGTGTGCCTGGAGGGCAACAATTGTTATATTGCATTAATTTATGTGAATTTAATGAATATGTGGTTAGTATGCATGTTTAGGTGAAATAAATATGCACGTGGACCCCGTTTGTATGATAGGGGTAAATTGGTAATTTTAGCCCGCTGAGGGCATATATGTGATATTTGTATTATGTGATTTGTACCACGTGAGTGTGGTGTTATTATTGTGATGCACGTGCCGAGACGGTCCTAGTGAGCTAATTAGTCTAAAAGTCACAACGGGATTTTATACCCGGCTCGGGAGGAGCCTAGGGGTATTTTGGGGAATTTTGTGAGTTGAGTTGAGAACTAGTGGTTATAGTTATTGGTGATTGAGTAACCTGGATAACCATTTGTAACTGCTGTGAGTAACAAGTTTAGATGGAAAATGGTAGAATTGAAATAGAAGTGAATGGACTAGAGTACCCTTGGAGGTTTAGTTAGGAAAGGATTATTAGAAGGGGTAAAATAGTCATTTGGCAAGGGGTTTAGACAAATTTCCACTGTGATATTGGGGTATACGGTTTAGGCATTGGGTCATATTATGGTTTTGATAAAAATTGAAGAGAAGAAAAAACTAGAAGAAGAAAAACTAGGGCAAGAAGAAGAAGAAGAGTAGAAGGGGCTGAAGTGGGAGTTTAGGAGGAGAATCAAGGGAGCTTAGGGGTGAATTCTCCACTTAAGGTAAGGTTTCTATGAAAATTTAAGTCTTGTTTCTGTTTCGATTTGAGAAATGTAAATGCATGAGTTAAGTTTTTAAGTTTTGTTTGGGTTTCTGAAATTAGGAATCATAGAGTGGATTTTGGGTGTGATGGTGTTTTGATCTTGATACTAGTGTTTATGGGTTGTTAGATGGTTCATTTGAGGCTTTAAATTGATCTTGGGGTTTAGGTAATTGTTTGGAATGATTTTTGAGGGGGTTTAGCTCGGGAAAAATGCAAGAGAAAACCCAGATTTCTAGGTTCGAGAAGGAGCGTCGCGGCCCTGTTCTTGGGCGCCGCGGCGCGAGGCCATTTTCAGGACATGAAATTTTGCAATTTTGAGCTTTTGCTCCGGGGGTTCGGGGGATGTTTCCAATGAATTGTTTAGGAATTTGGAGGTCCCGAGAGTACGGGATTGGTATCGGAAAGTGGTTTTGGAATTGGTTAGTATTAAAGAGTATTTTGTATGTGTTGTGACTAGGGTTTCGGCGAGGCTCAAGTTCGAGGACCGTGCTCGTGACTTTGGTGCACTGTGAAGTTCGGGATACTGGTAAGAAAACTGTAGCACCCGTATGACAGGGCATGGACCCATAGTGTTAATGCAGGGCACGGCCCTAAATTGTATTACATAATTATGGTATAGTTTTGATTGAATTGTTATATGTTGAATGTTATTTGAATTATACTATATGTTATTATAGTAGCGAGAACGGCGAAAGGCCGAGGACGGCAATGGGGCCGAGAACAGTGAAAGGCCGAGAACGGCAGCTGGGCCGGAAGTAACACTTAGCACGTGAAGTGCTTGTAGTCAGGGTGGGACCCCAATGGATACATGTGATATCCTTACGGTGAGGACCGAGGCCCCAGGCTCTGGTAATGTGTAACGACCCAAAATCGCTAATAAGGCTTAAGGGCCTTGATTAGCATGCCTGGAGGGCATAAAGGGATTTATGTGTGATTTTATGAGTTAAATGCATGGTTATGATTTAAAGCATGTTATTTGGCTATTTGTTTATCTGAGATGCATGACTACGTATATTAGTATGCATGTAGGCCCGGATCGTGTTAGAAAGGGCGTAATTGTAATTTTGGCCATGTGGGCATAACTGTATTAGTATGTGATAATTATATTCTGTGAATTGTACCACGTGGGTGTGGTTGTATTATTGTGATGCACGTGCCGAGACGGTCCTAGAGAGCTAGTTAACTCAAGAGTCACAACGGGATTTCTATACCCGGCTCGGGAGGAGCCTAGGGGTACCTTGGGAATTTTATGTTTAAGTTGAGATTTAGCGGGTAATGGTTATTGGAGATTTAGTAACCTGGGTAACCATCAGTTACTGCTGAGAGTAACAAGTTTTAGAAAGAAAATGGTAGAAATGAAATAGAAAGGAAAGGACTTAAGTGTCCTTTGAGGTTTAGCTAAGGAAATTAGTAGGAAAGGGTAAAAGGGTCCTTTGGCAAGGGTTATAGGCAAGTTTCAGCTGGGATTTAAGGGGTTCGGTTTGGGCATTTGGGGTTATATGATGGCTTTGCTAAAAAATAAAGAGAAGGAGAGTTAGGGCAATGAGAAGATGAAGAAGAAGAAGAGGAAAATGGGCTGAAGTGGGAGCTTAGGAGGTGAATCAAGGGAGCTTGTAGGGTGGATTCTCTACTTGAGGTATGGGTTTTATGAGCATTTAAGTTTGATTTCTGTTTTGAATTGTGAAATCTATAGCTTGAGTTAAGTTTTTTAGTGTTTGAGTTTGGTGTTGCTGATTTTTGCAATCTAAGGGTGGATTGTTGGGTATGTTTGTGTTTTGAGCTTGAATCTAGTGCCTATAGGTTGTTAAGTTGTTCATATGAAGTTTTAAATTGATTTTGGGGCTTAGGTGTGAGTTTGGGTTGAATTGGGTGTGTTTTGGATGATGAAATGCAGAGGAAAAACCCAGTTTTTCTGGGTTCGCGAAGGAGCGCCGCGGCCCTGTTCTTGGGCGCCGCGGCCCTTGCGGGTAGCGCCGTGGCGCTACGCCTTTTTCAGGATGGGAAAAATTGCATTTTTCAGCTTTTGCTCCGGGGGTTCGGGGGATGTTTCCGATGATTTGTTTTAGGGATTTGGGAGTTCCGAGAGTGTGGGATTGGTCCCGGGAAGCGGTTTTTGATTTTATTAGTATTGAGGGATGTTTCTTGTGTGTTGTGACTAGGTTGTTGGTGAGGCTCGTGCTAGAGGACCGTGCTCGCGGCTTTAGTGCATCAGGGGGCTCGGAATACAGGTAAGAAAACTATAACACCCGTAGGATAGGGCGTGGGCCCATAGTGTGATTGCGGGGCACGGCCCTATATTGCATGATGAGATGATTGCCGGGCATGGCCCTATATTGCATTACATGTTAGGGTGTAGACTTACATGTATTGATAATTGTATGAATGTTGTTTGATTTATGCTATGTATGATTATAATGAAATGAACGGCAAGGGCCGAGTGCGGCGTAGGCCGGGTACGGCAGCGGAGCCGGAAGTAACACCTAGCACATGGGATGCTTATGGTGAGGGTAGGACCCAGGGGATACGTGTGATATCCCTGCGGTGAGGACCGAGACCCCAGGCTTCGGTAAGGCTTCGGGGGCGGGATGGCCGTGTTTGCTTAGTCTAATGGTTGACTTGTTTGTATGTGGATTACCTGTTATGATAAACTGTATAAATTGCATATGTTATGTTCTGCATGAGTTTTCTTGCTGGGCTTCGGCTCACGGGTGCTCTGTGTTGCAGGTAAGGGCAATGTCTGAGTTAACCAACCATGAGTACGGAGAGCGTGAAGCGACGCGTACATGTTTGGCCTGCCCGCCTGCTTTGGTTGGGGATTTATTCGAAAATGGCTGTAACAAACTATGATTTTCATAACTGATCAATTGTAAACTTATTTTAAGATGTAGATAGTTTTCAAACCTTATTTTGGGATCCCAAATGTTTAATACTAGAAGTTTTATTGAAACGACGCATTTTTCTAAGATTACAGCCTTAACTTTTAATTAGTCACACTTTTGTTTAAAAACCTCGGTTAGCGAGATCATTGCACACTGTTTTGTCTTAAAACTCACTTAGTAACGGCTCTAAGGAAGTAGGGCGTTACATAATGCCTCTGGGACGGAATGGCCGTGTTTGTTTAGTCTGATGGAACATTTGGTTATCTGTGGATTATATGATATGTTAACTATATAATTCGCATATGTTATATACTGTATGAGTTTTCTTGCTGGGCTTCGGCTCACGGGTGCTCCGTGTTGCAGGTAAGGGCAAAGATTGAGTCAACCAGCCATGAGTACGGAGAGCGTGAAGCAACGCGTACATGGTTGGCCTGCCCGACTTCTTTGGTTGGGGGCATTTTCTAAATGGCTGTATTAACCTGTAATTTGATAGTCAATCAACTGTAAACTTATTTTAATTTGTAAAACATTTTGCAAACCTTATTTTGGGATCCCAAATATTAGATACTCGAAGTTTTCAATGAAGTAAAGCATTTTCAAAAGATTACAGCCTTAACTTTTGCTTAGTCACACTTTCGTTTTAAAAACCTCGGTTAGCGAGTTAATTGCACAAAGTTTTTTTTTTAAAACTCACTTGGTAACGGGTCTAAGGAAGTAGGGCGTTACAACTATCTTCCCTTGTAACTGGTCAAACAAGTTGTCGATCCTAGGTAATGGGTATTTGTTCTTAACGGTCAACTTGTTCTGCCCCCTATAGTCAATACACGTCCTAAGAGATCCATCCTTCTTCTTGATGAACAACACTAGAGCACCCCATGGCGAGAAACTCGGTCTGATGAACCCCAAATTCAGTAACTCCTGCAACTAAATCTTCAATTCCTTCAACTCTGCTGGAGCCATTCTATAAGGTATCCTAGATACTGGCTCCACCCCTGGTGCCAACTCTATAACAAACTCGATCTCCCATTGTGGCAGCAACCCTGGAAAGTCTTTTGGAAATAAATCTGGGAACTCACATACCAATCAGGTCTCACTCGGTCCAACTGGCACAACTCTAGAAGTATCCACAATGTTCGCTAGGAATCCTATGCAACCTTCCTGCATCAAGTCTCTAGCCTTCAGTGCCGAAATCATAGGTACTCGCAGTCCACTAACTGACCCCACAAACACAAAGGGTACCTCCCCTTCTGGTTCAAAAGTCACCATCCTATGCTTGTAGCCAATCGTCGCCCCATACTTCGATAGCCAATCCATCCATAGAATCATATCGAAGTCATCCATCGCTAATTCAATCAGATCAACAGCCAACTCTCTACCATCTATCTCTACTGGCAATGCTCTAATGCATCTCCTAGAGACTACCAGCTCCCCAGTCGGCAACAAAATCTAAAATCCCCTAGCATAGAACTCACTAGGTCTACACAGCTGATCTATCACTCTAGCAGACACAAACGAATGAGTAGCCCCCGAATCAATCAATACAGTAAAAGAAGAACTAGCACTAGAAATATGACATGTCACGATCGAGGGGATAACCTCGGCCTCAGTTTGGGTTAAGGTGAGTACTCTGGCAGGAGCGAGGCTGTCGCTCTGCTTCGACTCCTCTTTCCTGGCTTGTAGACAGTCCTTCTTCAAATGGTTGACACTCCCACAAATAAAGCTGGCCCTGATCTTGCACTCTCCCTGAAGTCGTCATCTGCATCGAGGACACACTAGGAAACTCCTCCAGTTGTCACCTCCACCCTGACGGCCGCTAAAAGTACCCCATGCCCTCCATCCGAGCTAGGAGGAACGAAAGAATATGGGGCCTTTCTCTTCTGCTCACTGAGGCCAATACCCCAACTAGATCTAGTGAAAGGAGGCACCATCCTCCTGGCGTCGCGCCTAGAAATGCCCTCTCTCCATATCTGATCTTCGGCCCCATCAGCTGTAAGGGCCTTGTCCACTACCTAAGCATACGTGGTAGTCACCAGGTCCAAAGTTATCTTAACATCACGGGCGATCATGACATTCAACCCCCGCACAAACCGATCCCTTCGTGCCGCATCATTCGGCACCAAATCCGGTGTGAACTTTGCCAACCGGTCAAATCTCAAGGCATACTTTTTAACCGTCATCCGGTTCTGGGTCAAATTGGTAAACTCATCAACCTTTGCAGCTCAGACTGAAACACTGTAATACTTCTCATTGAAGATTTTTTTGAACTCTTCCCAAGTCATAACTACAACATTTCTTCTATGTGTCACTACATCCGACCAGATGCAGGCAACCTCTCTGAACATGTAGTTGGCACAAGCTACCCTCTCATTCCCTTCCACCCTCATGAAATACAGGAAGAAGGAAATCATATTCATCCACTACTCTGCCCGCAGTGGGTCTGGTCCACCCTTGAAGGTGGGAGGATGCTGCTTCCTGAACCTTTCATGCAAAGGTTCCCACCTATTCTCCATAACATGTTGAACTGGCACTGGCGCTACAGCTTGCTGAACTTGCAACCCAGTGCCATGAGGAGTGGCCTATTCCCTCAGCTGTCGAAGCTCTTCTTTTGTTCGGTGCAGTCTAGCTTCCATGTCGGCAAACAACTGTTGCCAATTATGTGGAGTAGGTGGAGGGTCCTGACCCTGGTTGTCATCCTCGGCCCTATTGTCGCGGAGTCTGGTTGATTACCGAGGCATCTCAACAATATGCCTGCAATCAGTGACGCCACTCATCAAGCATGATAACAACATCCAAAACCACCTCCCAATTCACATCAACCAACCATAAACAACATTCCACATAACATAAATAACATACAACACTCAAGGGGCAATGCCCTAGCATCATGCATATGTTAACTCATTCATCATGCTCTATATAAAATAATCAGGTAAATAGGGCACTCAAGCACATAATCAAGCATATAATTCAATCATTACCAACCAACCCTGAGTCGAGCTTGTCACTGACAGCGAGCGTACATGTTCAGTCAATCTCTAGGAACCATAAACCTTAGTTCGCTCTGATACCAAGTTGTAACGCTCTACTTCCTTAGAGCAGTTACTAAGTGAGTTTTAAACGTGCAATTAACTCGCTAATCGAGGTTTTAGGTTAAAAGTGTTGTTAAACTATAATAAAAGTCATATCATTTAAAAATATAATCATTCATTGAAATTATAAAGCGTTATACATTTGGGATCCCAAAATATTGTTTATAAATATTTACAGCTCAAAAATATGATTAAAGTCGACTAAACGAAAAAATTTGGATTAGTACATAGCATCTCAAAAAAATACCCCTGGCCGTGGCAGCCAGGCAGGCCGAACATGTACATGCCGCTTCATGCTCTCCATACTCATGGTTGCTCGACCTTTCCCTTGCCCTTACCTGCACCATAGAGCACCAGTGAGCCGAAGCCCAGCAAGAAAACCCAACACAAACAATTAGCATATACATAGCTATCAGTCAACATATAACAAAGCAGCCAAAAAGCTAAACACATAGTGGCCATGCCGTGCCAGGCAGTTTACCAGGCGCTGGGTTCGCGGTCTAAACCGTGAGGATGACTCAGGCATCTGAGAAAGGTCTCACTCTAGCGATTTTCACTTCGCGTGCTTAACGCCGCTCCCGGCCCCTTGTCGTACTCGGCTTCTTGCCGTTCTCGACCTTCGTCATTCATTCACAGATATGCAAAAAATCATATATATTCAACAAATATATAAACAAATACACACATAAACAATATGGCTACGCCCTGCAACACAATCATATAGGGTCGTGCCCTGCAACACAAACGATAGGGCCACACCCTGCTCTACGGGTACAACAGTTTTCTTACCTGTGTCCCAAGCTTTCCGAGCACCGATATCCTTAGTTCTAGCCTAGTCTGAGTCTCGCTGAAAACCTAGTCACAATGTATCAACAACATCCATCCATCAAGTTCTAATCCATTAAACAACTTTGGGACATAATTTTAGTCTTCGGGACCTTGAATTCTATAAATCCGGGTGATAAAATCCATCCCAAGCCTTAACTTTTGGATTCCCGAGCCTTAAACCTCGTCGGGGTCCAAAAACCCCCCCTAAGATTCGCGGCCCCATGGCCTTGTGCTGCAGCCCCCCTCAACCAGAGGCTCAGCCTCCTAATTTCTCAGACATGCGCCGCGTCCCAACCTAAGGGGCGCTGCGACCCGCCCTTCATTTTGGCCTCCCATCTGTTCTAGAGGGCTGCGGCTCACCAAGAACAAAGTCGTGGCCCGAAAGGGGTCAATTGAACCCACAACTCAATTTAATCATCATAGTAGTTCTAGAATGGTCCCTGCAGCAAAACCTAACAAAAACTAATCCCAAAACTCACCCAAATAACCAAGGGTGATCCACCATTCAACTTACATGCATAAACTTACAATTCTAATAAAACTCAGCATAAACACAGATAATTTAATCCTAGGCTTCTTACCTCAAGGATGAATTCAGGCCACACCTTCTCTTCAACTTCCCAAGCTTACTCCTCCCACAATCCAAGCCTTAGATTTCTGAATTCCTAGCTTAATGCCCTCAGAATTTTCTTCAGCCTTCAAGCACCCAAAGAGAGAGAGAAACCGAGTGATAGGGAGAGGTTCTTCTACTTTGTTCCAATGATTTCCTAAGGCTTCTCTAAGCTGAATATTACCCCTGCTAAATGACCAAACTACCCCTTAAAATTATCCTTAACCCTTAAGTAACCCAAGGGAAATTTAGTCATTTACCAAATCCCATTAAGTCCCCGAGTTTTCCTATAAATCCCCGTTTAATCTCGACATATCTCAATCATTACTAAATTACTACCCATTACTCAATAATTCCAAACACATATTATATACCCAAAATACCCCTAGGCTCCTCCCAAGCCGGGTATCCGACCCCGTTGTGACTTTCAAACTAAAAGGCTCCTTAGGACTGTCTCGAAGCGTGCATCACAAATATATTACCACTAACACGCGGTGTCAATCACAATATTGCATTTATGCCCTCAACGGGCTAAATTTACAAACATGCCCCTAATAACCAAATGGGGCCCACATGCATATTTAATTCACCTAAACATGCATTTCTAATCACATACTTATCAAATTCACACATTAATACAATAAAATCACTTATTGCCCTCCAAACACACTAATCAATGCCCTAAGCCTTATTAGAAAATTTGGGACGCTACAATTGTGGAAACAACTCTATCAATGACAAAGGTTATCAAAATTGTGGTCCTACTACTAGGGAGGCCCCCCCACGCATCTTGTGAAGTTCAATTCAGATGCAGGTATTTCTGCTCAAACCAAAAAGGTGGGCCTTGGCGTGATTATCAGGGATCACCAAAACAATTCTCTTGCTTCAGCAGTTTGGCCTCTATGTGCTACATTTTCTCCTGTTATCGCTGAGGCCATGGGCATTCTGAAGAGCCTTCAGACCTGCAAAGATTTGGCTTATTTAAGCATTGTCCTTGAATCTGACTGCCTTTCAGTGGTGCAAGCTATCAATAACAATACGCTAGACCATTCTTATCCTGGTTCTATTTTTAGGGATATCATTGTCATTTGTAATGACTTTATCGTTGTTTCATTCAAATATTGCCGTTGTGTTTCAAACAGTGTGACTCATTCTTTAGCTAAGTTAGCTCTGTCTAAGGAGGAGCATATGTTATGGCATCCAGGGCACCCTTATTACACTGATTATTGTATTCATGTCAATGGCTATTATCAATGATATCCCCTCGATACTCTTTTTCCTCTTGCGCTTTTTCCCAAAATGGTTTTGCTCTTGAGGTTTTAACGAGGCCAAGTCTTTTCCTTAAAAAAAAGGCAAATGAAGACTTAAGGAGATGCAAATATAAGAAGAGGTGTCGTAGAGTAATCGGGCATATGGAATAGCGCGCCCAAGATGTTATGACTAGCTTTTTAATAACATGTCCCGTTTTTGTTAGACATCATCGCATTATAAAATATTTTCGTTGATTTGTATTTTATTTTTAAAAACAAATAGTTGGTATAATATGGTGAGCATGTATGTAGAACCTATAAAAGAGATCCCCTCCCATGAGGAGAAGGGATTGAGAAAAGTGAGATTAAGAACAAATCACATTATGATATTAAATATTTATTTTGAGATAATTAATTTACTCTTTAATATCTTATTTGGTTTTACAACTCAACTTTTGCCTCAAATAAATTTAATTGTTAACTTTATCCCAAGTTACACCTAGTTATCTGCAATTATAACTTCAAACCAAACCAAACCACAATTTGAAATATTAAATATTAATTGCTATGATGAAAAACTAACAAATGGGATTTGGAATTTGATTAACAATTACCACATTTGGCATCAATTTTAAAAAGTTAAGTTTCAAATAAAAAAGTGAAAATTACATTTTATATGGGTTTTTCAGTAAAGTTTTCAAAAATATGATTTTTTTTTTTACAAGTATTATTTTATTGCTTTTTAAAACCTGTATTCCCTTTTTATGAGATTTTTTTCTTATATTTTTGTTAAAAAATCATTATTATGCCATATTTTTTTTTCTCATAATTTGATTTTTTTAATTAAATTTGTCCATACAAACCAAAAAAATTTTAATTACCATATTTTTACGTATTAATGGCTAAAAAGCCATATTTATGAAAAAATCCCAATCAAAAATGGAAAATCATAATCCAGCATAGGGTGAGACTGAATCCAAACCCAAGCCCATACACATATGAATGTTAGTAAAACAAATATAATATATATATGAATGTGTTTGATACAATTTTTTTTTTCTTTAGACGGGAAAGCTTTGACATATTACACATAATTTTTCATAAGAATATTTCAATTGGTTCAGAAAAATAAATTACATAGAAATGGTAGTATGATTGATTGTGGTTCAAGCTGGGAAGCGGAGATAGAGTGGGATGGGATTATGAGCAGTAGGAGGTGAATCCCAAACTGAGAAGGCACTACTAGAGTTCATCCACTTAGCTGCCATTTCAGGGTAATGACGATCAAGCACATCTTTCAAATTCTCAGTTTTGTTGACCCATTCCAGCCCTTTTTTGGTGTATGTCTCATTGTTGAAATTACTTGTGAAAAATCTATCTGCTTCTAGCCTCCTGCATGTATCCAAAAATTACTTGTGATATATTAATTGTTATATCAATATGAGATGTAATAAAAGATGTATTGAATTACCTTGAAGCCATTAGCAAGAATATAACAAAAGCAGTCTCACTAATAGCAAATCCTTTGATCTTCTTCTCTGCCAGAAGACCCACTTGAAGATCAAGCTCCTCCACATCATCACCGTACACTTCTTGAAGCGTCTTGATGGCTTCTTCCTCATCCGTCAGATCATTCCATTTTGAAATAGGTATCAACATCAACCTTCTCCTAAACTCATTGTACCTTGCTACACTCCTTTCCCTGTCCCTATAAACTGCATTTATATACATGAATATGATCACATTCAATATATAATTATGTTATATCAAAAGTCAATAATTTTGCCCTCTAGAAAATAAATAAGTTAATATAACATAACATAAAATAAAATATACTTTCAAGACTTGGTAGATCCACGTGATCAGGCCTATCTCTGCCATATAAATCCTGAGGTATGATGTCTCTGAACCACAAGGGATAGTTCCAAAGCTCCAAGGACCCACAGGCTTGGTGTCCCATTGAAACAAGTTGTCTTGTGAACCCTATTTGTGTCAACGCCAGTTCTCCTTCTTTACCAATTAATTTTTCCATTGGAATCCTGCCAACAAAACCATATTTATTATTTCAACACACATTTTAAACAATAGAGTTTAATTATAGGGTTTTTTTATGTGAGGTTGAAATAACTACACACTCTTTAATCAATGGTGGAGATTTATTGGGGCCTGGTTTGGCATTGATGTCTCTTAAGTAAAGGTGATCAGGAAGAAGAGCGTGCATCCTATAAACACTGACAAACTCTTCGGTCAATGAATAGGGCACATCATGATTATTGGGCATTTTGAGGCCCACCAAGCCACTCAAGACTGCTCCTCCAACGTGCCCAAATGTGTCTTTGAATTTCTTTCCCAGCATTCCATACCTGTTCAGCAACTCATTTCAATTAATTAATTACTTAAACATATATTTGGTTTCTCCCAAAAGAAAAAATACTGTATTTGGTTTCTTAATTTAATATATTACCAGTTAATACGCATTCCTGCAAGTAATGTGTGAGTTTTGAGGAGCTCCACTGTCCAATCTATGGTATGAATTTTTGCAATCACGGCTGAAGTAACCAGCCTTGCGTGCCTGTATAACTCCTCCTCACTTAAATGTGGATATTCCTTCTGCAATTAATAATGATAAGAAGAATCATTTAACGCCAAACTCAAAAGTAAAATTAATTAATTACAAGATTTTTTTTATTTGAAATGTATTACATGAAAATTAAGTACTGAAATAATAATCAACAACCTCTGTAATTTTACTTCTCGATTCAGAGTAGTACAGAAGCAAGCATATAGTTAATTTTGCGACAATTCTAGTCGTATGTAATTATTATCGAAGAAAAACTAAAGAAATCAAATTATCTTTTCTCATCTATATATACACCCGTACTAAAGCTAAAGCTGTTTGATTAGTTTTATTTAAAAAATTTATTAATTATTTTATTATATTTTTATGATTATTATATAAATTTTAAATAAACTAAATAATGTTATAGCTAAAGGATTGATATAAACATAGTAAATGAAAAATTAAATCAAAATATTATTTCTGACTATTTTTTTATATAAAATCTCTTTGATATAAAAATTATATAGATAACAATTTTTTTTTGTTTTAATAGTGTGTTTTGTTAACTTTAATGGAATATACTTTTAAGACTAAATAAAATTATATTTTTATAAATTATATTAATATAAATTCAAATATTATAAAATATCTTTATTATATTAATATTTAATATAAGACTAAATATATAATAATAATTAATTTTATATAAATTTAAATTCAAATGTTATAAAATATTATTATTATAATAATATATGATACTAGACTAAATATTTAATAATTATATTAATATAAAATATGAATTTAAATATTATAAAATATTATTATTATAATAATATTTAATACATGACTAATATTTAATACTTATATTAATATAAATTTAAATATTATAAAATATTATTATAATAATAATATATAATACATAATGTTAATTTTTATTAAATAAATTATTAGTTTAGAAATGTTATCATATTATATATTTATAATCATAAATAATGTTTTGGTTTAATTTTTCATTTAATATATTTATGTCATTTTTTATATATAATATTATTTATTTATTTGAAATTTATATGACAATAATACAAATTTTATAAATATAATTAATAGATTTTATAAATAAAACTAAGCAAGCGTACATTGCACGTGGTTTGTATCTAGTACATAATAATATATGATAACATTTTATATCACAAACTACCATATTTAATAATATAATAATCGTTATTTAGATCACAAACTATAATATTTAAGGTACATAATATTCGTAATATTATTGAATTTACACATTAATGATTAGAGAAAAAGTTTGTTTATTCTTGATAGATGATATATGTTATTCTAATTTCTTTTCTTATGTAGTTATATTTGTGATTTTATTTGTATACACATGACACTTATATATATATAATATCTCTATAATTTTATTATTATTTAATATGAATATATATGAGTTAGTACTTAATAGTTACATCAATTTATACTCATTGATGGTTATATATTTTTTTATTCATCGGATCATTATTGAATGATTGTGATTAATTAGAAAAGACATAGTACTTCTTAAAAATAGATTATTTCCTTAAAAAGAAAGTTAATTAAATTTTTTCTTATATATGAAAAAATAAATTTTATTATAATCATTAAATTATTTCTAAAATTAAATGTTTCTAACTGAAGTATTAATTAGTTTGTTTTTTCAATTACCATTCATAATTATTTTTACTTTTTTTACACTTCAGTTTTTTAACATAACAATTTTAAAATATAAATCCTTAACAAATTATTTACATGTTATATTATTTATTTAAATTTTAATATTAGAAATACAATAATTAATAATCTATGCACAACTAATTTTTTTTAAAGTAAAATAGTATCTTTGTATATAGATTTGATAGTTGGTGATGGTATGGCAAGTTATTATATAAAAATTGATCAAATGGATTAAATTGTTAGACAATAATTGAATATAGCACAATTAACGATTAATAGAGACTAATACATTTGTTTTGTGAAATAATATATCAAAAAATTGCTACAAACCATAAGAGATTTTTTAATTCTTAATAAAAATAAAATTATAGAGCATATACACGAACATAATTTAAAAAATTGTTTAATATTTAAATTAAAACTAAAGTGTTAAGAATAAAATAAAGTTAGAGATTTTACTTATAAATACATCAATAAATTAATTGTGTCTTTTTGATGTTATAATGGTACATAATGATTATAAATAAATAACTAATTTAATATTATATTTAGAAATTTATTTTTAATTCTAAAATTAAAATTTAAAAATAGAAATTTATACATTAATGATTTATTAAAATCTTCTATAAAATATCACTAAAAATGTAACCACCATGGTAATCTAACCATTGAAAACTTTTCTGAATATATATTTATAGAAGTTCAATCAATTAAATATTGTACATACTTTTAAAGTTAACAAAACAAAAATCGTTAAAACTAAGAAAAACCATTAAATATACATTTTTTATATAGAATATATATGTTTGTGTTTTATGATTAGAACTATAATGTACTTGAACTACTAGAAAAGTACATTGTTTTAGTGAAAAAATCTTTCAAAACGAGTATAAATTTTATAAATATTTATGTTTATGCTTCATATTTAATGCACATTATATAAATTTTTGGAATGTTGTCATATTATTATGTTGATTATGTTTATGTTTTATGTAATTAAATGCAGACATGCATGATATGAAATTAATCTGCCCTAAGGCTAGTCCATTGACTATCAAATTAATTTATCGCGGATTATGTATACCTTGAGAGCATCACATACTGCATTATGCTCTTTAACAAAGAGAGCCTGCAAAGTTGAGAGTCCACACCAGATGTTTGTTACATCTCCTGAGATAGGAATACCATCTTGGTCATGGAGAAGAAGGCCATCCTCTGAAATCTTAAGTTTCCCATCTTTGAAAGTCCTTACTTGTTGCAACTTTTCTTTGCTACTTCCATACATAACACTTCCATCCCTTTTTTGTATACATACATATACATAAAAATAAAATATCATATATCTACTAGCCCAAAACTCAATCTGAATAGAAACACGACAGGTATACGGAGAGGTGCATGATGTTAAATTAAGAGATGGACATTTTCTAATAAAGTTTTTTGGTAGCTGCCGAGTGCATTATAATTAGGCAACAAATTGAAATTGTTAATGTTGGATTAACTAAACTAGTAATATACTTACCACCATGGTGTCCGAGTGTTCAGTGAACCACTGTTAATTCCACTAGAACCATTACTGATAGAAATTTCCTTTGTCTTGAAGAACTTGAAAGATTTGAGCGGGCATTCCCCTGCCACTTCTGTTGGTGCAAACAGCTCCACCTAATTATTCCATTAATGGTAATGGTTAATTAATTAGATTTATATTTTTTTGTGTTAATTAGGAGGAAATTGATGAAAATTTTAACGTTTGTTTGTACGTTTAATTTTCTATCAATAGTAGGAAAAAAAAACGGGGGTATAGTGCGTTTATTTTGGTGGATCGCACTTGAGAGTCCTCCAAAAATTAAAATTTCACCCACACACAATTACCCAGTTCCATTCTATGTAATAGTCCCAACCCAAGGACCAAACAAGCTCAGTGCTCGATATTTATACTTTGATCTTATGCTTGCGTGCCTGTGCAATGGGGGTCGTGCCGTGCCAATAGATAATATATATAATTTTGTGGATAAAATAATGAATTAATTAATAAACCTGGCCGGTGTGCTCCAGATGATTAACCCAATCATGAATCATGAACTGAATCCAAGAAGCCGCTATCATGTTGAACTGCTTTCCTGTGTCTTTATAATTTCTCCTTGCCATTAACTTTGTGGCAACTATCATTGGGTCTGGCCTCAGTAGCTATGAATCATCATTATTCAGCATTAATTACGTGAATAATCTTAATTATAATAATTAAATTATGCTTAACTATTTATACAAATACTTACAGAAAAAATTAAAAATTAAAAATCTTATATTAAACTTGTCTCTAGTACATATTTATATATACATATACTACATACAAATAAAGTGCATTACCTTAGTTTTATTTATAAAATCTATTAATTATATTTATTAAATTTGTATAGTTGTAATATAAATTTTAAATAAATAAATAATATTATATATAAAAAAATGACATAAACATGTTAAATAAAAAATTAAACTAAAATATATAATTTTTTTATAATATATATAATGTGATAAAAATTAAACATAAATAATAATTTTTTTAATAAAAATTAAGATTATATATTAAATATTATTATTATAATATTATTTTATAATATTTAAATTTATATTAATATAAATACTAAATTTCTAATCATGTATTAAATATTATTATAATAATAATATGTTATAATATTTAAATTCAATTTAATTTTCTACATAAGATAACATTACCAAATATTTTCTATCTTGAATTGAAGTAAGTAGGGTGGTTTATAATTTTAACAGTTATCTCATATATATATTTATTTATTAAAAATATATTTATGTCATTATTTATTTATTTAAAATTTATATGATAATTAAAAAATATAATATATATAAATTAATATATTTTCCAAAATAAGACTAAACAAATGTGAATAATATATATATATACATATATATAAATTGATTATAATATTTTGGACCATGTGTTATGTCTCATTACTTATTTGGACCCTGTGTTTTGATAAATTACTTTTTCGACTCTGTGTTTTCTAAAATATTTCAAATAGATCCATATACTCGATTTTGAGCAATGTTTTTTGAACTAAAATCACAAATAAATTACCAAACTAACAACTTAAAACAAAAACATAACCATTCTGCCTAACAACTGTGTTGTTATATTCAATTTTTTATTCATCAAAATTGGGTTTAGGGGTCTATTTGAACCATTTTACAAAAGATATGGTCCAAAAAATAATTTGTTAAAACACAGGGTCCTAACAGGGAATGAGATGGAACACATGGTCTAAAAATGTATAAATCATCTATATATTTGGATAAAATGCTTCCCCCGAACTATAATACTTGTAGAGATTTGACCCTTTCGTCCAAAATAGTAACGATTTGATAATGTGGCAGTTAAAAAAAATATTTTTTATTAATTAAATAATTTTAAATTAGAAAAAATTAATAACCACTTTTTTAAAAAATTAATAAATTATATAAAGTCAAATGAATAAAAAATCAACAAATACAAATCATTTGTAATCCAAATATAATTTTAAAAAAACTAAACTCAATATTTCTAAACTAAATTATACTTGAACTAAACTAAATTAAAATATTAAATTTTTTACATAATATTTTCTAAATGTGTTTATTTTTCTACATTTGAAATATAGATTTGGTTGAGTTTTAAATTTAATTTACTTTAAAGATTTTGATTTAGTTTAGAAATATAAATTTTGGTTTTTTTTTCTAAATTATATTTGGATATAAAAAAGTTATGTTTATTGAATTTTATATAATTTAATAAATTTAAAAATAAGTTATTATTAATTTATTATTTTTTTAAAAATGATTTTTAATTTTTTTTCTTATTAAAAATTAATTAACTAATAAAAAATACATTTTTAAGTACTAGGTCATCAAACTATTACTATTTTGGACAATGGACAAAAATCTATAATTACTACAGTTCATGAGTAGTTTTGACAAACAAAAAAAACAATTGAGAAAGTAAAGTCTACAATTCCTCTAATTCATTGGAGAAAAAAGTCTGTTCTATATTTTTAATGACCCGCCCTATTACTTCATAAATAGATTATTTCAGTTGACGCAGTCCATTGAATAAAGTTACAAAAACGTCATATTACAATAGAAAAACAATAATAAAAAAAACACAAATAACGAAGTTGTAATAAAAAAAATTGGTATATAGTACGTATAAATTAATATACTATAACAATTTTGTTTTTTTATTAACATGCATCCATGATGAATATATAGGATAATTTTTCTAAACCGGTTTCACTTTAAGACCTACTAGTGGGGCTCTGTAACGTCCTACGTTTTCGGGTACCTTTAAACGACTCGGGTCGGGATTTTTCCCCCGGGTTAAGAATATTATTTTAAATAATATTATATTTTGTTTGTAAGTATTCCATGAGTTATTGCTAGCCAAAATATGAATTTTGTGATTTTAAAAGTCAAGATAAGACTTTCGGTCCTGGACCGACACAAAAACCCTGATCGGGTAAAAATCTCGGAAAATAAAACGAAAAATTATGGCAATTATATTTTGGGCATAAAATACATTCATAAAAGTTAAAGTTTAGTCAAAAATAATAAACCTAAAAGAAAATGGAAATTTTAGGGCATTTTGTGTTAAATGTCTAATTTTACCGAAATGGGGAATTTTATTCCATGAATGGACCTTAGGTTAAAATTTATTATGTGATTAATTAAATTAAATGTGAGAGACATTTAATTTAATTAATTAATGTTAAGTTTGGTGATTAAAACTTAATAAGAGTGAAAAAGGTGTCAAAAGCCAATTTGGACTTTTCTTCTTATGAAACATTAATAACCTTTATAAAAAAAAATGAAATGATCATATATGTAACAAAGAGTGGCCGGCCATGTGGTGTTTTAGAGTGGTGTGAACCCAAATTTTATAAAATTTAAATGCCATTTAATTAAGAGGTCAAGTGGGCAAGTGGGTAGAAAAGCACTCAAGTACCTTGTGATATTTTGAAGAGTATTGTGAGCAATTCCCACACTAAGAACCGATCACTCTCCATCTCTCATTCACTATCATCTTTTTGAAGACCTCTCAAAGTGTTCTCTCCATTTTTCAAGCCCAAGAACACCAAGGAAACTTTGAGGCTAAGTCTTGGTCTAGGAAGTATTTTCCCTAAGGTAAACTTTCACTAATCTAGGCTTTTGTAAAGTTTTAAGCATAGAGTTTCAAATAGCTAATTGACTATGTTGTTGGGGGAAGTTTGTTAGGGTTTTTGAAAGGTTTTGAAGGAGTCAAAGCTTATAGGAAGGTCCAAACCTTAAGCAAGAACACACCAAAGAGGTAAAAAGTTTACTTTTGATGATTTTGTTGTAGGGTTTTTAGTTTTAAGCATTATTTTGTGTATCTAATGCTTAGAGTTTCTTGTTGATGATGTAATAAGGTTATGGTAGTTGTTTAATAATTTTTATGATGCATGTATATTGATTTTTGAAAATGGGAACCAAAACCCCCAAGGGTTTTGTAGGATATCCTAAAACAAAACATGTGTTTGAGCTGTGACTTCCAAGGGGTCAAGCAGCCACTGTATATTGTTTTTGTAAAATTAAATTGTACTGTGATGTTGTTGAGATTGAGTACATAAAATTGAGCTTTTGAAACACTAAAAAATGTTTAGAAATGAGTAAGTTATGCTATTTCAAAGATTAGGTAAAAAACTGTTTTTTCGTATTCTTATTTTCGGAACCAAGTTTGGACAGCCACTGTATAGGGCAAATGAACCCAGTTTTTTTCTAAAATTTTGTGGACATATTGCTGGCATAACCTATTATTCCACTGTAAAATTTGGTAAGAAAATATTAAACGGTTTGAAAGTTATTAACTGTCAAAGTTCGGAAAAAAATAAGGACTTGAAAATAAGGTCATTTTTACCTCATTGTTGGAAAATGATTTCACCAATCAAAAATGCTCATTTTGACCTAATATTTTACAAAGACCTAAATGGCATAACAAAAATGGAATTGGGAAATTTTGGTAACAATTGGGTAAGTAAACTTCAAGTTATGAACTAACGAAGTATGTAGTTAAAAATGTGAAAATAGGCTTTTCACACTTAGTGTAAAAAAATGAGATTTTGGAACATAAGGTAAAAAGTAAAATTTTGCTTATTTCAAGATATAAATTGGTAAGTCTTGAAATCATATTTTTCACTAAAATTACCCCTTTGAGTTTAAATGAATTATTTTTATTAAAGAGATTTTATTCTTTTTAAAAATAAGAGATTTAATTTATTAATAGTTAATAAATTAAAAGAGGGTTTAAAACCCTATATTTTGATAAAATAATTAAATGAATTATTTTTCTAGTAAGTAAAATTGATTAATTGCTTTTGGAAAATTAATTAGTCAAGATAAGAAATTTATAACGGTTTTCCTAATTAAGACAAATTAGGCAATTTTCTTAAAACGGTTTTTAGATATTAAAACCTTAAGAAAAATAAAAGGAAAATTTAAAGGGTTTATTTTCTTTAAAAATAATTAAGGAATTTATTTGTATTTTCTGGATATAATGCCGGCTAAAATCTTACATATTTTAACCGACTAGTCGAAAGTGCGGGTTAATAGCGATACCTTGAAAGAATAAGATTTTTAGCGGGTTGTGGGGAAATACCATTGTGATACCCGAGCCTAGGTATCGAGACCTTAGGATAGGTCTCCCCGAGACTTAGGGTTTAGTCTCGAATATTTTGTATGACTTTCCTTAATAGGTTTAAAACCAAATAAGGATTATAAATCCTTACAAATGACTTTTATTAAAATGACCAAACTGCCCAAAATAATAATAATGAATTATGAGTGCCATAATTAATCCGAGTATACTGTATGGATAACTACAGTATTGGCTAAGCATAATTGGACTGAACGTTGGAGGGTGAAAACTTGCTGAGCGCTAAGGACTCCAAGTAAGTCAACTTATATTGTATGGCTGCAACATGAAATGATTATTGTCTTGTATGTTAGTATAGGGATACATGCATATATATAGGCTGTCATAGAAAGTTGCTTAGAGACGTTAGTCTAGTGAGTGCTGATTTAGAAAATATGAACGGTAGAAGTCCGTCATATCATAGACGGTTGATCCCCGTCACACTGCTTGATTTTATTTATGTCCGGTTCATTACCGCGACGAGTGGCCATGAGATGAGGATAAGCTGGTTAAACCTACGGGCGCTAAGATAAATGGGACCTAGGGGCCCTCATGCTTACTTAATCATTGGACGGTTAGAATCCGAGCAAGTGCTCTGATAAGTTATTCCCGGATAGCAGCCGTGAATATTGGCCATTCCGTGAGAGTGCCTAGAGATACTAGGGGTTGCCAAGATTGAGTGAGGTTGAACACCCTAGGGGCAGCTGCTCACCAGCACCACTGATTAACATAGAAGTCTCCGTAAAACCGTGTAAATTGGATTACACTTTTGGATAAGTCGCAATGCCCTAGGTAACACGATAGTTACCATTGTTGAGGATATTTATTGGCTAGATCTTAGTGTGGAGACTCGGTTCTCTTTTACAGATTAGCAATTATGTTGGAGGGCGTGTTACGCCTGAATTGTTGGAAATTGTCGAGCGTTGGTCTCGAATTATATGGTGGTATAATATATCTGCTTGCTCTGGGATTTTCTGAGTGTAGGGATATAATTGTTGATAAGATATAGTTGTGATATAATATATCTGCTTGCTCTGGGATTTTCTGAGTGCAGGGATATAATTGTTGGTAAGAATTAGTTGCGATATAATATATCTGCTTGTTCTGGGATTTTCTGAGTGCAGGATTTTTATCTAGATGTGAATTAATTTATCCTTGGTTATCAGGCATGACCATAAGTTTGCCAGGACGCTTTAGCGTTCTTGAAATTGATTGTGTAGGGTCTGGATGGGTCCGGATCCCTATTTCTCTATCTGCTTTGTTTGGAAGTTGATCTTACTAAGCGTTTTCGCTTACCTAGTTGTTTCATGTTGTAGGTAAGAACAAGGGCAAGGCAGAGAAGTGAGCGCTGGAGTCTTCCTTGCAAATGTACATGTGGACCGACCTTTTGGGAAGCCTTTTTATTTTTGGAAATGTTGTGTAATTTTCCTAAACTAGGCTCACTCTAATCTTTATAAAACATGTTTGTAACTAAATGTTAAGTATGGCCATACGACTTTTTAAAAAGTTTTTTTTTATACGGGTTTTTGAGACATTTTGTTAAATGAAAACATTTATATTTCCGCATTATCGAGTCTTGAAAATTCGGGTCGTTACAGGCTCTCAGTATTCTCGACTCGTGAACAGTTTTTTGGACGATTTTTTTATGACGGTGTATATTGTACCTATTTAGAGCATCCTGTAAATTTTCAGAAAATTCTGAATAGTTTACAGTACCAAAAGCTAGGTTCAAACATGTTGTTTTCCACGCGCATAAAAAAAATTAGTCACGCATGCAACAATACGTTTGAACTTAGTTTTCGGTACTGTAAACTATTCAGAATTTCTAAAAATTTGCAGATGCTCTAAATAGCTAAAATATACACGATCATAAAAAAAAATCGCGCTAAAAAATGTTCACATGTCAAGAACACTGAGAGCCCCCCAGTAAGACTTAAAGTGAAGCCCCTTACTAGAAAATTCTCATATATATATATATTTATATACACACTAGATATAAGTAACTTGCAATATGCATGGTTGCTTAACTTTATTTATACAAGTTATTAATTATTTTTATTAAATTTATATTAATGTCATATAAATTTTGAAATAAATATTCTATTTTAATTAAATAATTTTTTTAAGTTTATGTTTGTTCTAGTTTTTTAATTTGGAAGTGATAATATTAAATATTATACGTGGATTTTAAATTTAAGTTTCTTGTTAGTTTATTTAAAAAAATAATAATTTGTTACTAATTCACAATAGATTATATTATATATTTAATATGATATTATTATAAAAAGTGAGTTTAAGTTTAATTAAATTTTATTTAAGCTATAAAACATATTATTTTATTATTTTTAAATAATTATTATTGTAAAATATCTAAAAATATCATATTTTAATTTGTTTAATTATTTATTATTTTAAAATAATTATCATTTAAAATATCTAAAAAAATATCATATTTTAATTTGTTTAATTATTTATTATTTTTAAATAATTATTATTATAAAATATATTAAAAATATCATTTTTTTTTTAAATATTTTTTTTATTTATATTTATATTTATGTGTTTACAAACTACCTTAAATATAAAAATATTCTATTAAATTTAACAATAAAAAAACAGTTAAAACTAAAAAATTTGGTTATGCAACACTTATTATATAGAATATATATAACATTATTCATACTCATAAATTATGTATGAAAAAAAAGTCAAAGCAGGTACTTATGCAAAAAAAAAATATATATATGTCAAAGCAGGTGTCTGAAAATCATTGTCTGTCATATATAGTTAACAATTCTTAGATGCGTGAGTAATTTCAAAATGTGATGATGACAGGTATATTATTGTTTTTTCTTTATTACTAAAAGAACAAGTTAACGTAAATGACATTTGATCAATTAACTAATTATTAACAGCTTAATTATATCATTGATATTACTTAATATTTAAGAATGTACAGGCTGGTACTGTCTCATCATGATCAGAAATAGAGAAATTAATGTTTTAATATATATATATATATATACATGTATATTAATTTACCTTATGTTTCTGAGGAACAGGCAGAATATTTCTGCCGAAGATACTTCCTTGACTACCGGTATCTTCATTGAAGGGATCGTTATACTCACCATCGGCTGTCCTATAAGGATAATCGACAGGGTCAAATTGTGCGCCAACTCCTGTTTCTCCCACGTTGAACAAGTTGTATACTTGGTGAAGGTGCCGTCGAATGGCCAAGTAGAATAGCCCTAAAATGACTGGTAACCGGTGCCATATTCCCAACTTATCTATGCTGTGCATCACCTGATTATATATATAAATATATTAGACATGAAAAGATTATCATGTTAGCTAGCTAGTGCCTAATTAAAATTGATTTATTGTATGTAAATGTAAATGAGATGTGAGGAGAGAGGTATATTATTTACAAGGAAAAGAAGAGTATCAATGAACGACATCCGGGAAACGACTCCATGAAAGTCTCGATGGACGAAATGAAGCATAAATGAACTCATAATTACAGAATGAGAGAGTGCTATATTGCTCTATGTTATTTCATAGCTAGGCTTCATGGAACTCCTATTTATACTATTAGTATATATATATTATTTAAAGAGTGTTTTTATTTCATTAAATTATATTAATAACAATATGTCACTTATGTGATATGGGCCTAGTGGTGCTAATTAGCATTTCTATAATTATAATGAATTAGCTTTACCAACGCAACTATATGTATGATAGGGTCAAGAAAAGAGGTTATATATGCATGCACGTCACTTGATCATCCCCTTCCACACATATATATATATACATATATATATATATATATATATATAAGACATCTATTTGTGAATTAATTTGGCCTTAAATAAAGAAAAATAAATTAACTAATTGAAAACTTGTGTTACATACTAATCATTAATAATTAGTGGACTTATTATTATTATTGATAGGGTGAATTCTTTTTAGTTCTCTTGTTATTTATATATTCTTCATTATATATATTATTTATAGAATGTATTAGCTTTACGAACCCAACTATATATCTATGATATGGTCAAGATACGTGGTTATAATCACACCAGTACTTGATCATCCTCTTCCTTATATAAAGACGGATTATATTTTTTGAGCATGTATTTTATCTTGTTATCAATTTAGATATTCTGTTTTAATAAATTATTTTTGTATTTTATATTTTGTGAAATAATTCAAATAAAATCATAAATCTGATTTTAATAAAAAATTTAGAATAATAATCATAAATAATTAACAAAATTAACAACTTAGGATAAAAGCATAACTATTATGTCTAACAACTGTGTTGTTATATTCAATTTTTTTTTATCAAAATTCAGTTTAGATCTCTATTTAAATTATTTTACAAAATAATTTTTTTTTAAAAATAATTTATTAAAACACATAATTCAAATAAATAATGCAACAAAATATATTGTGAAAAAAATACAAACCCAAATAAAAAACTTGCCTGTTACGTAGTTGAACATCTTTGTTATTTTGATTTCATCATTATTACGAGTATATTTTTAATTTTTTATTGATTGGATACACGTTTTAATTGTTTATATACGAGTATATAAATATATATATATATATATATAAACCAAAAGCCTAGTTTTGTTTTTATATATCTCTTATTACTTGTTAAAATAATTTAAAAATAAGTCAATTTGTATTAAATGGCATTCCCTTTTCTTGAATTTGTAACGAGTCAAAATAAATAACACCTTAGACTATTCAATTCTTATGGTGTGATAATATAAATATAGATAGATACACATACATGTCATGGTGGCATATTAAGAGAAAAGTATACACCTAATTCACACCCCATTTCAGGTAAATATACTATAATATGTTATTAGCGTAAATGACAAAACAGGACAACTTAGAAACTACCGGCACACCATTTGTTTTCCCTGCCTTTTTCCATCTGCACTTATCAACATGTGGTAGGATTCCCACCCATACCGTCTACATCACATTCTTTCTTAAACTATAATTTTAAATCATTATTTTCCATTATTTATTCTTTTTATTGATTCATTGATTTGTTTATAAGGGATAGCACGTGTAAAAGACCAAAATTTGAATATAATATTCTACTTGATTGCGTGTCAATATTTTCAAACAAGAGTACTCATGAAATGATTCATTCAATAATTTCCTTCATTACAAAATGGAGACTAACAACATGTAAATCTAGCCGCCGGCAGCTCCCTTGTGGTAATAATTTCCATGTTGTTGATAATCTTCTTAATTAGTCTCCATTTATCACGTGAATTTTTTTTCGTCAATTAAGAAAAAATTATTAGCAAAAAGAACAAATTGATAGCCACAGAGGGGGCTATCTCCCAAAAAGAAAGTTTACAAGAAAGTGAAATAGAGAAACCCCAGTTAGCTAAAGCATGTGCAGCTTCATTAGCTAAGCGAGGTATCCATTGAAACCCACACCTAGTGTATCATATCTCAAAAGATAGAATCAAAAACAGTAAAAAGAGTCCAATCAGGACAATATAGATTAGCCATTACTCTGTATAACACTTGACAATCACTGAAAATAATGGCCCCATCCCAGTGTTCCTGCTTGCAAACTCTTGCCACCCCGATTTTGCTTTTGCTTCAATAGGAGAATTTTTCAGGAATATCTCCAACCCCACATATTAGATCTCATTTATATAAGTCTATATACATGTTCTTTATTGCTCAAAATAACATACAATAGAAAATATAAATACATGCATATAAGTGATTTTCATACATATATTCGTAAATATATAACAATAAAATCATTAGAGTACTTACGAGATAACGTAACGGAATAAGGACTACAACCTTTTGATTCTCTAACCTAATATTCTCGTTGAATGCTAGGCATTGCAAGGAATCCAAATCGCTATGAAACAAGACTACAGTCTTCCAAGTCTTTCTTTAAAACAATCTAGTATTTTTATGGGCAAGTCTCAACACATGAGAAGATAACTCTTAGAGAGAAAACTAAGATAGAGTGGACGACTAGGTATAGAATAGTAATAGTAAACTTTTACCTTGTCAAATTCATCTCACCTAATGCATTATATAAAACTAGTATATATATGCAATTAGCTAGGACATAAACTAGGTTTTAGTTTCCCATTTTAATTTAATTATTTAATAATTATAATTAATTAAATACTTGTCAAATTCATCTCACCTAACGCATAAGGAATATTTTATTTCATCTGTTCTTTCTGAGGAGTCTGTGGAGACTGCTACTTAGAAAAATAAATTCCATGTCAAGACGCTAAACATCATTTCTCGGAATTTGTTACAGAGTAACGCCCAAGCACCTCACCTAAGTAGGCCTCTTGAGTTAGATCCAGAATTCAGATCTTTCTAACCCTGATGATCTGGATACCAAGAACACGACTTGCTACAACGAAATCTAGAATTTTATTTCTGCCCAGTTCTTTATGTTTGTTGATTTCTTGACACTGTTTCCAATGAGTAAGATATCATCAACATAAATGATTAAGAACACCATAATGTCTTTTTCCCAAATTTGGTCAAACACAAGGCTCAACTACATTTTGCTCAAAACCACAGGGTCTTAATGTTTCAATTAAACCTTATGTTCCAAGAGCGCGAAGCTTGTTTAAGTCCATAGATTGACCTACTCAACTTGCCGACTTTCCTGTCTAGCTACATTAAATCTTTCTAATTGATCCATGTTAATGGTCTCATTGAGATAGCCATTAAAAATGCTTCCTTGATGTCCATTTGCGTTATCTCTTAATCAAGAGTTATGGCTATGGATAAGAGTATACTAAATAAATTTTAACATGGCTACCAGAGAAAAAGTTTCTCTAACTCAACTTTATCTCTCTTCCACGAGTCGAGCTTTAAATGTCTGGACCTTTCGATCAACTCATCTTTTCTTTTCATAGATCCACTTGCACCCCATGGGCCTAAAGTGTTGGGAATTGTGGCCTGAAAGCATATGTAGTAAACATTTTTTTAAGAAATAAGTAAATAAATTGAATTTGTTATGCATATATTTTATGGACTATATTATTCTGTTATAATATTAAGTAAATATCAGAAAAATTCATAAGTTCGTATATGTGATCTCAAACACGTATCAGTACGAGAGGATTGTGTTTGAGATAAATGAATTTGAATAGTTCGCAGTAAAATAAAGTTAAGGAATCTTTAGATTAATTACTGCAAGTACGATCCACTAGTATTATGAATACATGTGATCTAGATCCGGATCACTAGTGTAGTAGGACACTTTAGTGGATGTACTTTATATATCAGAGAATATATAGAACTGGACCAGATATGTTTATTAATATTTAGTTACATACTGTTTCGAAGTATTAATTAAATAAATCAACTGATGATCATATACAAATAGATCTTAATCCTGAAGTTACTATGAACTTCTATTTATGTTAAGGTCTGCCAGAATGATCAGGCTAGAAACTTTTGGAACTCATTAATGTATATGGCTGGGGACATAGTACACAGATATGAAATCTATACCTTCTCATAAGAGATTGAATAATGGTTCTCTTAAGGGTTGACTTTTGGGACTAAAAAAGTTATTGAACTAAAATTCATAATTTAGTTATGAATTAACCTTCACTAGTAAAGTCAATGGTACTTAAGGAAACAAGATATAATTAAAAGGGTAAAATGGTAATTTTATTCCTCATTAATTATGAACATTATTAGAGGGTTAATTTTAATATAATGATTATATCAATAGACGCTTTATTTTATAAAGTACTGAGTAAATGAAATATCTATAATTACAAGAGTGCAGTCTCATATTTATAGTGGAGTAATCATGAGATTAATAAATTAAAATTATTTAATTAAAGAGTTTAATTAATAATCTCAAATTTATTGGAGCTTGGAATTATAGGTCCATAGGTCCCCATAGCGGCTCTATCAACACTATTCAAGGTAAGAGTTGATATAAAGGGAAAAATGGTTGAAAGACATATTTAAGAAGAAATTTGTTCTTCGGGCCAAATATGCAATTATGTGATAATAGTGATTAATTAATTAATTAAAAATTAGTTGTAATTAATAAAATTAATTAATATTTAATTATTATGTAATTTTCAAAATTATATTTGTTGACCTTCGAATTAACCAACGACACGAAGTCAAGTATACGACAGGAAATTAGTACGATGCTTGAGAATACAATCTAATGGAAAGTAAAGAACACCAAGAATTATAGTGGTTCGACCCCAGTGATTGGTAATGACCTACAACCACTTGATACTATTATTAATACTGAGCTTCAAAGGTGTGATCAAAGAACTAGGGTTCCTTAGTTTCACAGACCTTAGAAGGAGAAACAATATAGACGATGGATAATAGCAATACAATTCAGAAAAAGATAAAAAGATCCCCCCTTGAGCTATTTCTTGTATATTTATAGGCTAAAGGAGGATTACATGAGTCAATTAATCATATCTTTCCTTAATAAACGAATATTCAGGTTATAATGAAGAGATATTCTCGGATATCATTACAACTATACAAATTTATACATAAATAAACGGAGTATACGACTAGGCTGGTCGTACATAAAACTTGACCTCCGCATACGGAAGTATCCCTAGTCGATAGGCGAGCAGCATCTCTGCCACGTGTTGAAAATTCTTGCCACGTCATCCACATCTATTTTTTGGATAAACATTTTCCCCCAAGTTTATTTATCGCGACCAGCAATAAGTAAACTCAGGAAACTAACCTTTCGTATGCCCCACGAAATCTGTCAGAGACACTCGCGCTTCCTCGAAAAAGGTGACCTAATCACGTCCAATCACCCCTTTTCAGTTTCCAAGTAATCCTTCTGACGGCTATTATACTCCCCCATGCCTTGAAAAAGGTAACTCATGATTACCCCTTTTCATCATATCTCAGCCATTATAAATAATCCCCAAATTTACCTTTTCACTTTTTACTCGCCATTTTCTTGCCAGGAACCCTCAAGAACTTCATCTCATAGCTCAGAAACTTTGAAGATCATCCGTTGCTTGTTCTAAAGATCCTCTGTTCGCACGCCCAAAGTCACTTCATTTCAGAACCTCCAATCTTCATCTAGGTAATTTTCCTCAACTTCCATGCTCTCTATCATGCCATGCATACTGTCACATGCCTGTTTTGAGTTCTGAAATTTTTCGTGTTCTTGGGTAGAAATGCATGAGGATTGTTTGTATACCGATTGATGCTTGATAGGGTAGCGTAGTTTTGCTCTACAGGAGTTAGGAGCCAGTTTGATAGTCAAGATCGTAAGTTTAGGGCGTAAAATCGAAGTAAAAATTCGATTTTTAGGCTAGTTGAAAAACTGGGTTTTTCCCGCCCCTTTGGAGTTGAAAAATCTTTTTTTTTTTCCAAAAAACTTTTTATTTTCGCTTTTCATTTTTTTTTTCAAACTGCTCGCATAGAACTTAGTGTTTCTGTTAGAATGCTGCTGGTCGTAGACGCGAGCAACATTATTCGAACTTTCAACATAAGCTCTCAGGTTGTGCGTCTTATCTCCTCCTTTCTCTGTTCGCAGCTTACATGCAAGATCCGTGGGGGGGAGAAAGACCTATCGACGACGACTTATTGGCTCAACTACTTGACGACGAGGAGCAACCATCGTCACTGATACCTGACATTCCATTTTCTCGTGTCACTCCAAACACTCCACCTGTCCTTACTCAAAATATGGCTCTTGCTAAAACCAAAGCCCAAAAAAAGAAAACCCCCAATCCTTCACATCAGCCTGCTCCTTGGGCTGAAATTTCCTCGACCAGTGGTCGAGCTGAAAATGTTCCTGACCCCAATATCCAAAGACACGCTCAGCCCCAACATGCCATTCAACCAGATGTTGAGTGGTATTTAGCACCTGAGAGTCGAGTGACGATCAAGATGATCGCCAACTACATCAGGAAGTATGGTCTCACGGGGGTGACCTTAGTCCGACCTAACCAAGACCAATGGGCGAACCTACCCGGAGGCGCCTTCAATGCCTGGTCGAGGTTTCACATTGAGGCAGGGGCTACCTTGCCTCTTCATTCATTTTTCTAAGAGGTGGCCAACTATTTCAGAGTAGCCCCTTTTCAAATAACTCCAAATGGATATAGAATGCTCGCAGCACTCTATATCCTGTACAGCCACAAAAAATGGCCCGTGCCAACTCCTCATGAGGTTAACTACTTGTTTGACCTCAAGTCTAACCCCAACCAAGAAGGCACGGGATTTTTTCATTTCTATCATCAGGAAACTGGGCGCACCTTCCTAACTGACACCACCCATATATCGAATGTGGGGAGGTACTACCAGGAGTACTTCCTCAAGACCGACATGACCGCGGAAAATCTGGCCTTTGCTCAAGGAGGTAGAACCTTTGTATCACTGGCTGTTATTCTTTATTTAGTGTTCTTCTCCACATTCTCTTAAACTTTTAATGCCTTTCAGGCCCATGGCTGCGACCAGACCCAACTCCAAACATGGAGTTGAGATCAGCCCTCTTAGCCAGCATGACTGACGTAGAAAAAAGCGTCAAACATCTGATCACAAAGGCTAACCTTAGGCTGGTTGGCCTCTTGGACCCTCATCAGGATATGAGGGAGTCAACAGCAGGGCATGCCATAGCCGAGGAGGAACCCGAGCAGCAACCACCAATGTCGCCTCCACGAAGGAGACCAACCGGGGTGACGATCAGGGAACCTGTTGGCACACCTCTAGCAGAGAGGCCCTCTGCCCCCTTGGGGAAGGGGAAAAAGAAGGCCACCGAGCCTGTCGAACACTTGGACGAGTCTTCAGACGAGAATGGTACAATTATTTCGCTTTTAGATATCTTGCCAATTCCCTGTCACCTATTCGATGGGGACGGTAATTTTAAATATGATCCAAATTTAGGTCCAGACTTCTTCATGTCAAAGAGTGAGTATAAGACTAGTAGAGTCTATAGTTTAGCGGCCAGTAATAATAGCTCGGGTATTTGACTTTGCAATCTTTCTTTATTTCGTTTCCTGATGTAATATACTTAGTCATTTATGCTATCTCAGTGTTCGACATTTTGCTTCTTTTCCAGACATGGACTTCGTGAACGTGTTTGACATTTACAGTACTCCAGAGACTCCCACAGCTCCCTCGAGCAAAAAGAAGGCAAGAAATAGGCACCCTGGGGAAAGCAACAAAGCGCCTCAGGCTAAGAAGCCTCGCAATGCAGCCCCCCCCCCCCCCCCCCCCCAAGAGGACAGGCCCTTAGAAATTGCAACTCCACCCTCTCCTCGCGAGCAGCAGACTCCCCCTGCTCCAGTCAGATCGACTCCATCTCCAGTGGCCCCAACTGACCAGACTCAGCAGGCTGGTCCTGGTTTGACTGGGGGTGACATAACTAGCTGCACCTTTAAATCGGTCAAGGACAGGGTCGCGAAAATTGTAAAGCACAATCGCTGCTGAGAGGCCATGGCCGCGACAGAGGCGATGGACGTCGATCTGATCTTAAACCGCACCTTGAACGAGTTTGCCAGTGTAAGTCATCTTTTTCTATGGAGACAACCCTTCTATATTCTACAGTTAGTCTAACTTCTGCTCTGACCGTAGGCAATGCTAACCCTTACTGCCGGCCGTCTCCGCTCGGGTGCTGTTACCGAGCAGACCAAATCTGTGGAGCAACGGCACGCTGATGAACTCAAAGCTGCCGCAGAGAAATATGTCGAACAACTTGCAATGGTGCTTGAGGAGAAGAATAAACTGGCCGAGGAGCTGAAGGAGAAGCAAAAGTATCTGGACAAAGCCATCGATCAGAGGGACCAGTTCAAGGAGTCTAACAGCGTCAATTACTGCGTGGCTAAACAGCTCTTGGAAGACTTTGCTGTGAGTAGACAAGAGAATACTACCTTGGAGGGCCGGATCGAGGAGCTTGAGAAAGCCAATGCCAGCAACTTAGAAAGGTATATGAATGCCACTCTCCGATGCTTCTACGATTTCTGGAAGCACAACCAAGGTGCCAACTTCAATTACCTTCCTGAGAATGCAAGAAACGCCGAGCTCGCTCGCTGTGCTGCTCGACTGGCAGAGGAAGAAAGAGCAAGGATTCCTGCTTCCCCTGAGATCTCGCTGGCCACTGGGATGGACGAGGCAGACAATGAGGCTGCATACGTCGTTGGTCAGGGCCCTCTTCAAGATCCTCTGGCTCCTCAAGATCCTCCGGCTCCTTAGTCTTTTTCTGTTTTTATTTTCATCTTTTTAATTGCACGACCTACGGGTCGTGATGTAAAGACTATATTTTTTATTGCTGCATGGGCAGCTTTTACTTTTATTTTAACAATTACATCCGAGCAGCGACTGCTCGCGATACAGTTTGATATTATAATATATTTGCATCTTATTATAACATCTGTTCGCATGACCGAACTTAGTATATCACTTTGGTTTGATTTAAAAAAATAACAAAATTTTGAAAAATACTCTAAGTACCCTAGCATGCTTTCACTTATTTTGCTCTTGTGTTTACATACCTTTTAACGATATGCTTTACTTACTTGTACCTTATATGCCCACTAAGTGATCGAGGAGCTTTAGGTCCTTGGTCACTTGCCTTGACCAGAACCTGTTCGAACATTACTGCTCGTAGCAATATGATTAGCATTATAATACAGAAAAACAACACACGTAATGAGAAAATACTTGTAATAAATACAATAATTAGCAAGAAATGACTGGCTGGGCACAGTCCTTGTTATTTCTCATAATAAATGGACTAAACATGTACGAGTGATCAATAAGATCTTACACTTATAAGGGATCAGTCACATAAAATGGCCAACCCTTTTTTCAAAACTTGTAAAAAGTAAAATTAATACAAGCCAATTCTTTAAGAAGAATTGTTCATTGGTAATACTTGTGCATGTGTCCTCCATTCCAATAGCGAGGAACGAGATCTCCATTTAAGCGTGCAAGTTTATAAGTGCCTGGGTGAAGGACCTCATCGATCTGGTATGGCCCTTCCCAATTAAGCCCGAGTACTCCAGCAGCTTGGTCGCGGGTGTTTAGAAAAACTCTTCGGAGTACAAGATCTCCAACATTGAATTTTCTTTCTCGCTTTTTAGAGTTGAAATACCGGGTGACCTTCTGCTGTTACACAGCTACTCGGAGTTGGGCTTGTTCAAGCTTCTCATCGATTGAGTCCAGGGATTCCATCAATAGCTAGCTATTAGAGTCTTGGTCGTATCTTAATCTGCGATGGGATGGTGGATCCAATTTGACAGGCAACATAGCTTCATACCTGTATGCCAAGGAAAACGGGGTATGACCTGTTGCTGTTCGGTGGGAAGTCCAATATGACCAAAGAACTTCAGGCAACTGCTCTTGCCATGCTCCCTTAGCTTCTTCTAGCCTCTTCTTCAATGTATCCTTCTGCATCTTATTAACTGCTTCGACCTGCCCGTTCGCTTGGGGATGAGCGACTGAAGAAAAGCTTTTGATAATACCATGTCTTTTGCAGAAGTCTGTGAATATATAACTATCAAATTGGGTGCCGTTATCCGAGACAATCTTCCTTGGCAATCCATATTGACAAACGATGTTCTTGACTACAAAGTCAAGCACTTTTTTGGTCGCTTTGGTTGCCAGCGGTTCAGCTTCGGCCCATTTGGTGAAGTAATCGACTGCAACCACTGCATACTTTACACCACCTTTTCCTGTAGGCAAAGATCCGATTAGATCTATTCCCCAAACTGCAAAGGGCCATGGACTCTGCATTTGCTTTAACTCGTTGGGGGTTGCTCGTGGGATTTTGGAAAATCTCTGACACTTGTCACATCTCCGCACGAACTCCATTGAGTCTTCATTCATGGTTGGCCAGAAATATCCTTGCCTTAGGATCTTTTTTGACAAACTTGGTCCCCGCAGAAACCTTCGTGCACCTCTTTCATCAACTATTTGTCTTTCTCCTTTGTAATATATCTGAGGAGTGGCAGTGAGTATCCCCTTCAGTACAGGATTCCATCAACCATGATATACCTAGCAGCTTGCCGCTGAAGGGTCCTGGCTTTGTTTCTGTCCGCTGGTAGCACGCCGCTTGGCAGATACTCTACATATGGTGCCATCCACGTATCTGCCATCTGGATAACCAGAGTGGTTTCTACTGCTTGGATGCTTGGTACTGATAGTTGTTTGACTGGCACTATGTTCAGAGTATCAGCATCCTTCGCACTTGCTAATTTTTCCAAAGCGTCCGCGTTGGAATTCTGATCGCGAGGTACCTGCTGGAGACTATATCTGTCGAACTGGGCTAATAGATCCTTTGTTTTGTTCAGATAGGCAACCGTCTTTAAACCTCGCACCTGGTACTCTCCCATGACCTGATTCACCACCAGCTGAGAATCACTATAGATGTCAAGCACTTTTATGTTCATATCCTTGGCTAACCGCAATCCAGCGAGTAATGCTTCATATTCGACCTCATTGTTAGAAGTAGTGAAGTCAAATTTGATTGCACAGTGAAATCGATGCCCTTCCTGCGTTATCAATATCACTCATGCTCCTGCGAGGGATTCGTTGGATGAATCGTCTATGAACAATTTCCACGTGGGAGCTTGGATTTGACTTTCAGCCTCGTTGGGCTCTTCAGTCTGTTCGCCATTCATAAGCCCTGTGAATTCGGTGATGAAGTTAGCCAAGGCTTGTCCTTTTATCGCTGCTCGCAGCAAGTAAGATATGTCGAACTGCCCGAGTTCGACTGCCCACTTTAGCAATCTACCTGCAGCCTCTGGCTTTTGCAGGACTTGTCGAAGAGGCTAGTCGGTCAAGACCGTAATTGGATGAGCTTGGAAGTAAGGCCGCAACTTTCTAGAGGCCAACACTAGGCAATAGGCTAGCTTCTCGATGGTTGGGTACTACTGTTCTGCTCCAATAAGCCTTTTGCTCACGTAGTAGACAACCTTCTGCACGCCTTCTTCTTCTCTTACTAGAACAACACTAGCAGTGTATTCCGTGATTGCCAGCTAGATGAACAAAGTTTCTTTATCGACCGACTTTGACAGGATGGGTGGTTTCACCATATGTGTTTTTAGTGCTTGAAAGGCTTGTTCGCACTCATCTGCCCATTCAAATTTCTTATTACCTCTTAGTAGATTGAAAAATGGGACGCACTTGTCTGTTGATTTCGAAATGAATCTACTAAGAGCAGCAATCCTCCAGGTTAGGCTTTGGACATCTTTAATCTTTACTGGCGATTTCATCTCGAACAAGGCTTTTATTTTCTCGGGATTGACTTCAATTCCTCTTGAGTTAACTATAAATCCAAGAACTTCCCTGATCCTACTCCGAAGGAGCATTTAAGGGGATTCAACTTCATCCGATATTTATTCAGAACATTGAAGCATTCCTGCAAATCCCTTATATGTCCTTCTACTTTCTTCGACTTAACCAGCATGTCGTCGACATAAACCTCCATGTTTGTGCCGATTAGCTCCTTGAACATGTGGTTGACGAGTCTCTGGTAACTCACACCAGCGTTTTTCAAACGAAGGGCATCACCTTGTAACAGTAGAGCCCTGTATCAGTCCGAAAGCTAGTGTGATCCTCATCAGGGGGATGCATACTGATTTGATTATACCCGAAGTATGCATCAATGAATGAGAGGACCTCATGCCTTGCAGTGGCATCGACCAGCTGGTCGATCCTCGGGAGTGGGAAATAGTCTTTGGGGCAAGCTTTATTTATGTCTGTAAAATCCACACACGTACGCCACTTACCATTCGTCTTGGGCACTAGTATGGGATTAGAGACCCACGATGGATAAAACGTTACCCTGATGCACCCATTCTCCTTCAGCTTCTCGACTTCCTCTTTCAAGGCCTTTGATCTATCTTTGTCGAGCAGCCTTCTTTTTTGTTGCACTGGTGGAAAGCTTTTGTCAATGTTTAGGACATGGCTGATGACTGCAGGATCTATCTTGACCATTTCTTTGTGCGACCAGGCAAAGACCTCCTGGTTCCTCCTTAAGAACTCCACCAGTGCTTGTTTTGTTGTTGTTTCTAAGTTTTTACCGACTTTCACAACTCTGGTCAGATTTTCCTCATCGAGTTGGACCTCTTCAAGGTCCTCGACGGGTCCTACTTCTTCTTCAGAATCCCCAAAGCGAGGATCTAAGTCCCTATCCTCACTTTGGGCAATGCCCTATTTGGTGAGATTATTACCCGAGTGGGCCTGAACATCAGTCACCATTTGCAACTCCTTTCCGATGGCATCTCTCGATACACCCTTCTTTGCCTTGGTGATCAAGGCGTTGTAGCACTCCCTCGCTTCACTCTGGTTTCCCAACACGCATCCTACCCCTGCGTCCGTTGGGAATTTCATAGCGAGGTGCCATATAGAGGTAACGGCTCGTAGGTTGACCAAGATTGGTCTCCCTATCACAGTGTTGTACGCCGAAGGACAATCAATTACTATAAAAGTAGTGAGTAATGTCCAATTAGCAGGTGTAGTGCCTACTGTGACTGGGAGTCTAATCGACCCTGTTGGGGCGAGCCCTTCTCCGGAAAAAGCATAAATGGTTTGGTTGCATGGCTCCAGGTCTTTTACGGACAACTTTATCCTTTCCAACGAAGACTTGTATAGGATGTTGACCGAACTTCCTGTATCGACCAACACCCTTTTCACCATCATGTTTGCGATTTGTATGTCCACGACCAACAGATTAGAATGTGGGAATCGCACGTGTTGGGCGTCGTCGTTAGAGAAGGTGATCAGTTTCTCCTCTATTTGGGCCTTTTTTGGTGCTTGATCCTCAACACTCATCATCTCGATGTCCTGGCCGTGGCGCAGGGTTCGAGCATATCGTTCCCTTACTTTTCCACTATCCCCTGCAAGATGCGGGCCTCTGTAGATGGTGAGTAGGGTACCTACCATGGGAGCTGGCTGTAAAGGTGGTGAGCGTTGGCGTGCAGGCGCCGACTCGTTGCCACCTTGAGCCTCTCGCTGAGAACCTCCCGTGGCTCATACAAATCTTCTTAAATGTCCCTGCCTTATCAGGAACTCAATTTCGTCCTTCAGCTGGTTGCATTCATTAGTGTCGTGCCTGTAGTCGTTGTGAAAATGAAACAACTTTGTTGCATCTCTCTTGGAGATATCTTTCCTTATAGGTGCGGGTCGTTTGTAGGGAACGCTGGAGCTCGTAGCCTGATACACTTCTGCTCGAGATTCGACGAGGGTGGTGTAGTTGGTGAATCTCAGCTCGTAACGATTGCCCTTGGGGCGCTTATTCTTGGAGGTTGAGGGTTCATTGTGCACCTGCTTTCCACCATTCTTACCATTGCCATTCCCGTTGCCATTGGGCTTCGACCCGTTGGCGGCTTTGGCGGGTTCTTCCTTGGGCCCCTTGTCTTTTGCTGGGGATTTCCCTTCGTTGGCAATCGCGTCCTCAAGCTTGATGTACCGATCAGCTCGATCTAAGAATTCCTGAGTACTATGCTTTCTGAGGCAGCTCAAGAGGGGTGAATGGCGTCTAACCCCAGCAGTTAGGGCCATCATCTTACCTTCATCGTCCACAGTCTTGGCTCCAGCTGTAGCTCGCATGAAGCGCTGAACGTATTCCTTGAAGGGCTCCCCCTCTTTTTGGCGTATCTCGACTAGTTGGTTAACCTTAGTGGGGTGCACACGACCCGCATAGAACTGTCCATAAAACTCCTTCACGAACATTTCCCAGGATACCATACTCACAGGAGGGAACTTAAAGAACCACTCCTGGGCGGCATCAGAAAGTGTTGCTGGGAAGAACCTGCAGCGAGCGTCTTCAGAGACTTTCTGAATATACATTTGTATCTCTAACTTGTTGACATGAGATACTGGGTCTCCATACCCGTCAAAATTTGGCAGTGTTGGCATCTTGAACGTACTGGGGGTTTCATCCACAGCAATCCTTTGTACGAAGGGGGTGCCTCTCCTCCGATCGTACTTAATGTGGGATGTTCGCCCCCCAACCAGGTGCTGCACAGCTTGGTTCAGGGCATCGATTTGAGCCTGAACACCTTCTGGGATTGCTGGGGCCTCTGGTGCCGGGGGAATGTACTCACCGTGCCTTTCTCGGCAGTCGTTACGTACATCCCTCAAATCATCATCTCTTCGCCGCTGCTCACTGGCTCCGAGCCGACTAAAGACGTTATTCTGCCTGGGCTGCCCTCCAGTGTTATGACCTGCAGGTTAGTCTTTGATATCACCCAATAAATCCTAAGCGGTTGCAGTAATAATCGGGCTATGTCGTATCCACTAAGAGGTAAAATACAAGTAAAAAGGAAGATTAGTAAATCAGAAATGATGTAACTTTGAAAAAGAATATAAACATTAAATAAACAAAATTGAGGAATTAGAAACAAAAAGAAAATATGGAAGGCATAAGTTTCATTCATGCAAAAATATATAAATTTTAGTAAAATTGATTAATTCTACTCAACTATAATTCTACACTATTAATTATAGTTAGAAAATATATATAATAAAGCTCACCTTAAAATTTGTTCTTTAATTAAATTATACTAACTTCTAATTTTAAAAACCTATCATATTATATACTTTAAAGCGACAAAATACCAATGGCAGAATGCAGTAAAAAGCATATAATATAACAAACATCCTAAATTAAATTAAAGACCTAAATTACATAAGAAGAGCACGACTAGACTTATGTAAAAGATAATAATAAATTTAGAATAAAATTTAGAAGAAAATAAATTTAATTGTAACAAATATATAGAAATGAAGAACAAAATAAAGAATCAATATATTAAAAATATAATGTTAAACATGAACTCCACTCTAGCCTTTCCACAAGAGAATTTAGCCTAAAATAGGCATTGTTTTCACTCACAAAAATGTAAAAGAAAAATAGGAAAAATAAGTGTTTTTCTCTCCAACAATACTCTTTACTCTCCTTCCCCAATCTGATGATTTTTTACTCCATTTGGTTCTCTATTTATAGTGTAAATAGGACTCAAAAACATGTAAAATCGTGTACAAAATAGTGGGAAAGTGGCATAAAAACTGATGGAAGTGGAGAAAATGTGTTGAGCCGTGGGAGACATCTGGGGCACGTGGCATGATCCGGTTGGCTCGGCAGAATGGTGGCAGCTTCTTTGTTGGGGCGTGGGGAGCAGCTGGCGACGTGGCGTGCAATGGTTGGCCCGGGTGTGGAGTGTGGCAGAAAGTAGCAGCATGTCAGGCGGAGTTGTCAGGCACGTTGGGAGCATGGCAGGCGCGTCAGGTGGCAGCTGTCAGACGTGGCAGCGCGTCAGATGGCAGGCTCGGATTGGACAGCGCGGCTCATCAGGTGGCTAGAAGCTTGGCTCGGCTCGGCTGGCGTCAGGCTGGCCGAATGGTGGGCTACCAAGTGGCAGCGTGGGGGAGCAACCATTTCTTGGGTTTGGGCTCCATTTTGGGCTCATTTCTTCTTCAAAAATACCACTTTATCATCATTTCTTTTCAATTATATTTATTTCTTTCTTCTTTCTTTTTGTTTGTCAAAAATACATTTTATTTCCTGAAAATTAAACACAAATTAAATAAAAATTAATATTTTTCAAATATAAAACATTTGGCAATAAATCCATGAAAATATTAATTAAAACTTAATTAATTTTACACTTTTAAGACTAATAAAATGATATTTTTGAGCACTAATCACAACCCCCAATCAGCTTATTGCTAGTCTCTAGCAATTTAAGTGAAATAATAGATGTCAACATGATATATTTCTGGTAAAAAATGATGAAAGAACTTAAGTATTAGCACAAAATGTTAGTAACAAGTCAACAAGAGTTATCAAAATTACTTCGAATAAATCTAGAGTTGTGAGTGTGTGCACCAAACTTGAACCTTCTTACCGCAAACCATAGCACATAAAGCTTTTGAAATTATGCCAAGTAAAAGTCTCAACTCCATTAACCTCTCATGTAATTGAACATATTTAAAGTTTAAGGTTTCACTCATGGAGTTGGAAAAGAAGTAAGCACTCATCAAATGGGTATATATTTTGGACAAACTCATAAGTAATTATTGAAACGAAGATAGGAAATAAACTATTTGGACAACCACCATAAAGAGTACCATAAAACCAGTTTTTCGGGATTTTTAAGTTAAATAGACAATCTTTACATTTATTCTAAGAGTCGTAAAATAAAACATGAAATTAATGTTGATGCTCATAATCTCATCAAGAGAAAATATAAGGCCGTCTAAGGCGTCCCATGCGCGAGGCCAAGAGGGGCCGCGAGGCCGACTACGGCGCCCCATGCGCGAGGCCAAGAGGGGCCGCGAGGCCGTCTACGGCGCCCCATGCGCGAGGCCAAGAGGGGCCGCGAGGCCGTCTACGGCATCCCATGCACGAGGCCAAGAGGGGCCGCGAGGCCGTCTACGGCACCCCATGCGCGAGGCCAAGAGGGGCCGCGAGGCCGTCTACGGCATCCCATGCGCAAGGCCAAGGAAGGAGTCGCGAGGCCGTCTAAAGCGTCCCATGCGCGGGGCCATGAGGGGCCGCGAGGCCGTCTACGGCGCCCCATGCGCGAGGCCAAGAGGGGGTCGCGAGGCCGTCTAAGGCGCCCCATGCGCGAGGCCATGAGGGGGTCGCGAGGCCGTCTAAGGCGTCCCATGCGCGGGGCCATGAGGGGCCGCGAGGCCGTCTAAGGCGCCCCATGCGCGAGGCCATAAGGGGGTCGCGAGGCCGTCTAAGGCGCCCCGTGCGCGAGGCCAAGAGGGGGTCGCGAGGCCGTCTAAGGCGCCCCATGCGCGAGGCCATAAGGGGGTCGCGAGGCCGTCTAAGGCGCCCCGTGCGCGAGGCCAAGAGGGGGTCGCGAGGCCATCTAAGGCGCCCCATGCGCGAGGCCATAAGGGGGTCGCGAGGCCGTCTAAGGCGCCCCATGCGCAAGGCCATGGGGGGGCCACGGGGCCGTCTACGGCGCCCCATGCGCAAGGCCGTGCAAGGTCTCGCGCGCGCACGCCCCGGGAGGTCCATCAGCCCATAATCTTCTCAGGAGGCCGACGCCCCATGACTTAACGTGTATGGGCCCAAGACCCCTATTCAACGCCACGGCCAATACGGACACCGAAGATCCCCTTTTTCACACTTCAAAGTCCCTATGCTTAGTGTGAGTCAAAGGAGACATGTTTGTACGACCAGGTACCAGGTACGGATGCCAGTACCAGTGAGGATCGTGGTCCGTACGTCTACGGTCATAGGTCAGAGCCGACACCACTACCTCCTGCGCCAACACGCCTGCTACCACGCCTCAGGAAGGGGTACAGACAAGTAGTGGAGACATCCTCCTGACACCTGCCCCTGTACGGGATGTACAGCCACAACCTCTGAAGCCACTTCCCTAGTACAGTACGTTTGTACCTCTTGGTCCCCTGGACCACTATGTACCTAAGGCCGTTAGAGCCTACTATAAATTGAATTCGAAGGCCGCCTGAGAGGGGGTTGGAAATTTTACTGTAGCAGAGACATTAGTGTGAATGAGATACTGAATTCTCCATTGCTGTTATTCCATTGTTCTTGAGTCATTGTTCAAGTTTTCATAGCTTTCCAATTAGCGATTTTAATTTGATAATTTTTCCAACTTAACTTCGTTGACGAGTTCTTACCGTCAACAGTTTGGCGCCGTCTGTGGGAACGTTAGTTTTAAGCTACTGTTCCACCATTATTTCCGACAAGAAGAAGATGCCGAGACGCTCGAAGCGACTAAGGGAGACGCAGGAGGTCGAAGTTCACTTAAACGGAGTCCAGCTGAAGGCCTCCATGAAGGACGCTCCTCCACCCAGGGACGTGGAGCCCCCGAAAGACCCTGAGGTTCAAGGAGGAGACAGGGTGGCCTCGTCACCGGCTACTCCACCTGGGGGGAGTCCTCCCAGAGCACCACCGGTGCACGCTGATGAGTTCCCTCCTCCGAAACCACCGCGGGCACCGAACTCCGGCCGGCAAGACCCGGGCCCTTCTACTCATAGGCCAGACAAACACCCCCGGGTCCACTCCGTGAGCTCGAGTTCAAAGTCCCGATTTTACGAAGAGGAGATACGTGAGCTCCACCGTAAAAACCAAAGGTTAGAAACTACCTTGGAGAACATGCAAGAGGTCCTTAACGGCCTACTGCAGGGTAAATCCAGCATAACCTTGCCCAAGGGAAAGGAGAAGGGCAAGGGTGGGGTGGAGACCACTGTGCCAGTAGATGATGGAAGAACCCGACACTCGACTAGCAACACCCCCCGCACGAAGCAACGTGATCACCCCGAACCACCTAAGCAGGCCCAAAAGCCAACGCCGAGAACCACGGCTGCCCCTCGACGCGAGGATGAGGTCACCTCCAAAAGAACGCCCCCAGACTTGCGGGAGGAGATCAATAGGAAAAGGGCAGGCAAAGGGACCACACCCCCTGAGGCGCCTCGAGAAGGCAAGGGAAAGGCGGGTCTTAGCCCGTCCACTCTAAGAGACTCCCTCAGCAAAAGGAGGCAAGACTTAGACACAGAGATGCGGAGTTTGCGGAGCAAGATTGTCACCGCGTCGGGTGGCCAGGCCTTTGAGGAAGAATTCGACCACGAGTCACCCTTCGTGCGAGAAATTCAGGCAATCCGGCTCCCTGCCAATTTTAAGGAGCCCAACATGACCCCTTACGAAGGGAGCACGGATCCAAAGTACCACCTGGATGCGTTTAACGATCTCATGAAATTGAGGGGGATTGGAAGTGGTGCCAGGTGCCATTGCTTCGCTGTTACTCTGAAAGGACCCGCCTACAAATGGTTCAAAAGGCTAAGGCCGGGGTCCATCAGGTCCTGGCAGCAGTTCTCTGATGAGTTCCTCCAGCAGCACCATGCCGTGCGGGACTACACGATGCCAGGCACCAGCTTAGCCAACGTGAAGCAAGGGGAAAAGGAGAGCCTAAAAAGCTACATTCACCGGTTCAATATGGAGGCCGCGAAAGTGGGGAGCCTGACGCGCCGGGAGTTAAAAATGGCCATTACTGCTGGGGTACTCCCAGGGAGCAAGTTGTGGGACAACATGCTGAAGAGGGAAGTCACCGACTTGGACGACTTCTATGAAAGAGCACAGAAGTACATCCGTGTGGAGGATGGCCACGCAAACCTGAAGGCCGGAAAGGAGGAGTCCCATGCAAAGCCCCCAATTAACGACGGGCCGAATATAGCTAAGAAGAAGAGGACGTATGAGGGGTCGAGAGATGACCAGCAGAGAAAAACCAAGCGAGGGGGTGATCATAGGCCAGCGACCTATACTTACTATACGAACCTCACTGACACCAGGGAGCATATTTACGTTACCCATGAAGATCGAGTGCCCTTCAAGAAGCCCCCACCAATGAGAAAGGATCGGTCCAAGAGGGACCCCAGTAAATACTGCCAATACCACAAAGACATTGGACACACCACGGCAGAGTGCATCCACTTGAAAGAGGAAATTGAGGAGCTCATCCGCCGGGGGCACTTAGGCCGTTATGTCAAGAAAGAAAGGCAAAGGCCAGAAAACGAGCCCAGAGCACCCCAGGCACAGGAGCGAGCCCCAGAAATACAAGGGGAGGTCCGCACCATTTTTGGAGGCCCAGGATTTGGAGGAGATTCTCGGAAGGGACGAGATAAATATGCAAGGGAGGCTCGACGAAGTCCGCCCCCCTGTGTCATGAGTTTAGAACAGCGACCCCCGAAGAGTTTCAAGGGGGAAAACGACTCAATAACGTTCACTGAGGAAGATGCACGGGGGGTACACTTCCCCCACAATGATCCGCTGGTGCTGACAGTTCAGTTGGCAAATATGCGTGTGCATCGAGTCCTGGTGGACAACGGGAGCTCAGTGGACATCCTATATCGCCCAGCTTTGGAAAAAATGGGACTGGGCATTCGTCACCTAAAGCCTTGCCAGTCGTCACTATACGGATTCACAGGGGATTCAGTGCAACCCCTTGGAATGATTGAGTTGACACTTACCATGGGGGAGCAGCCCCGCCAAACCACAATTATGTCTAACTTTGTTGTGGTAGATTGCGCATCAGCTTTCAACGCGGTATTAGGGAGGCCATCCCTGAGAGAATTGAAAGCCATAACTTCAATATATCACTTAGTTGTCAAGTTCCCGACCCCAGGAGGGATCGCGAGTATGAAAGGAGAACAGAAGGAAGTAAGGGAGTGTTACAACACCTCACTCCGCACGCCTGCAAAGCCACGCGAGCCGATGGCCATGGTGGTACACGAGGCGATAAGCATGCCCACAGGGGGTCCGTAGGAGCTGGACCCTCGGGTCGTGGATGAGGCAAGAGCAGAACCGGAAGAAGAAGTAGAGGAGGCTACGGTGACGGAGGAGCCTTTAAGGAAATTGAAGATAGGGAGAAGCCTACAAGGTGGCGTGAAGGAAGAATTGATAAGATTTTTGAAGGATAATCTGGGCGTGTTTGCATGGAGTCATGAGGACATGGTGGGCATAGACCCCAGCGTAATGTGCCACCACCTGAACATCTCCCCAGGAGCAAGGCCCGTCAGGCAGAAGAGGCGGGCGCTCGATCCAACAAGGTACGCAGCGTTAAAGGAAGAGGTTGACAAATTGAAGGCCAACGGGTTCATCCGTGAGTCTTTCTATCCTGTGTGGGTATCAAACCCAGTACTCGTGCCGAAGCCAAACGGGAAGTGGAGGACTTGCGTCGATTTCACGAATTTGAATAAAGCTTGTCCTAAGGACAGCTTCCCACTCCCCAGGATAGATCAGTTAGTAGACGCAACAGCGGGGCATGAGTTACTAAGTTTTATGGACGCCTACTCGGGATACAACCAAATCCCAATGAACCCTGCAGATGAGGAACACACGTCATTCATTACAGACAAAGGGCTCTACTGTTATAAGGTGATGCCCTTCGGGCTCAAAAACGCGGGAGCCACCTATCAAAGGCTGGTGAATAAAATGTTCGCAAATCAGATAGGGAGGAATATGGAAGTGTATGTGGATGACATGCTGGTGAAGACCAAAGTAGCTGCAGAACTCAACAAAGACCTTGGTGAGATGTTTGACACGCTCAGGAAATATCGGATGAAACTGAACCCAGCCAAATGCACCTTCGGGGTATCCTCGGGAAAATTCTTGGGCTTCATGGTCAACTCCAGAGGAATCGAGGCCAACCCCGACAAGATAAAGGCGCTCATAGAAATGAGCCCGCCGAAGAATAAGAAGGAGGTACAATGCCTAACAGGAAGGGTGGCGGCCCTTAACAGGTTCATCTCAAGGTCCACCGACAAGTGCCTCCCATTCTTTGACATCCTCAAAGGGAGCAAAAAGTTCGCTTGGGATGAAAGATGTGAGGAAGCCTTTGTCAGGTTGAAAGAGCACCTGGGGAAGCCGCCCCTGTTAGCAAAGCCAGAGAAGGGCGAGAAGCTGTACCTATACTTGGCGGTGTCAGAGCATGCCATCAGCGCAGCCTTAGTTAAGGGAGAGAAGAAGCAACAACAGCCCGTATACTATATCAGCAAGCGTCTGGTGGACGCAGAGAGCCGGTATCCAGAGATCGAAAAACTGGCCTATGCGCTAGTAGTGGCGTCGAGGAAGTTGAAGCCTTACTTCCATGCGCATACGATTGATGTCTTAACGGATAGTCCTTTGAGACAAGTCTTACATAAGCCAGAGACCTCAGGGAGGCTAATAAAATGGTCGATTGAGCTAAGTCAGTTTGATATTGTCTACACCCCAAGGGCCTCCATCAATGGGCAGGTGCTGGCAGATTTCATAGTAGAATTCACCCATCAGCCGAATGAAGGACAGAGTGAAGAAGGGGCGCAGCCTGTTGTGGAGGATGAACTGGGAAATGTAGAGAAGTGGAGTTTGCATGTTGATGGGGCGTCAAATGAAGGAGGATCAGGAGCGGGCATCATGATGACTGGGCCCGAGGGACACAGAATGTACTGCGCAATCCGGTTTGGGTTCGAGGCCTCCAATAATGAGGCAGAGTACGAGGCGCTCTTAGCTGGCCTGCGCCTAGCCCAGGAATTGAAAGTAACGCGCCTCCATATTTTCAGTGACTCGCAATTGGTGGTATGCCAAATAAAGGGGGAGTACCAGGCAAGGGGGCCCAAGATGGCAGCATATTTAGAGAAGGTGAAGGGCTACTTGGGGCGAATGGTGGCATATACTATAGAGCAAATCCCCAGAGAAAAGAACACCCATGCCGATGCACTTGCAAAGCTGGCATCCACCAAGGATGGTGACGTCTTGGAATCAATACCCGTGGAGTACTTGACAAAGCCCAGCATCGGAGGCGTAGATGTGCACATGATCAGCGTCCCAAAGAAATCATGGACCGAGCCAATCAAGAAGTACCTGGAGGAAGGAGTCTTGCCTGCGGATAAAAACGAATCTCGGAGGTTGGTGTACAAGGCCGCGAGGTACGCCTTGGTAGACGGGGTCCTTTACAAAAGAGGATTCTCCATGCCTCTCCTGCGGTGTGTAGAAGGAGAGGAGGCGTTGAAGGTGTTACAAGAGATCCATGAGGGAGAGTGCGGCAACCACGAAAGTGGACCCTCCACGGCTAGGAAGGCCGTAAGACAAGGATACTACTGGCCTTCCATGGAGAAAGACGCGCAGGACTTTGCCACGAAATGTGACAAGTGCCAGAGGCACTCTAATTACTCTCGAAGACCCCCGAGCGAACTGACCAGCATGCCCAGCCCCTGGCCCTTCGCCATCTGGGGGATAGACCTAATCGGCGCTCTTCCTACAGGTAGAGGTGGAGCAAAGTACGCGGTGGTGGCAGTAGATTATTTCACCAAGTGGGTAGAAGCGGAACCCCTTGTGAAAATAACCGCTAAGCACATCACCTCTTTTGTCAACAAATTCATTGTGTGCCGGTATGGGGTACCCTACAAAATTATTTCCGACAATGGTACCCAATTTGAAGGAGGAGCCTTCGATGAATATTGTAAGAAAAGAAGTATAAGGAGGAGCTTCTCCGCAGTGGTACACCCCCAGGCCAATGGGCAAGTGGAGGCCATCAACAGGGTCCTAAAGAAGAACCTAAAGACAAAGCTGGAGAAGATGAAAGGAGCCTGGGCAGATGAGCTACCAAATGTGCTGTGGGCTTACAGAACCACCCCACGCACGACGACTGGGGAGTCCCCATTTTCCTTGGCCTATGGATGCGAGGCTGTGCTCCCAGTCGAAATGCGAGTCATATCCCACAATGTGCAGGCGTATGAAGACGAAGCCAACCACACAGCCCTGACCGAAAGCTTAGACCTCCTGGAGGAAAAGAGAGAAAAAGCCCAGATGAGGGTGGCCGTATACCAGCAACGCGCCGCAAGGTACTACAATTCGAGGGTGCGAGAGAGAACTTTCAGAGTCGGCGACCTGGTGCTGAGGAAGGTGCTCCCGAACACACGAGACCCAGGTGCAGGAGTGCTGGGGGCAAATTGGGAGGGACCCTACCAAGTCGCTCAGTGCATCCCCCCAAACACTTACAAGCTAGCGCGCATGGACGACACCATCGTACCCCGGGCATGGAACGCGGAACACCTGAGGAAGTACTACCAGTAAGACGCCCGTGCCCACGGATAAAAGCACAAGTGTGGCACGCTGCCTTGATATGGTAGGAAGAAATCAAAGAGGTTACCTAGATAACCTCCTAAGTAGGCGTGAGCCATTTTATTTTGTTTTATGTGAAAATCACCTATGTACCGTTGCAACTACGTGTATGAAACCATTATGTTACGAATATAATGAATGAAACCACGTATTATAAGTAAGACTGTTAGCCTCTTCGTGTGTTATTTTTTCTTCAATACCAGGGCATCAGCCAAAGTGTCCGCAGAAATAAATTTCACCAAACACTTGGGGGGCAGGACAGGGGGCGATAACGCAGCTAGCAAGGGAGGCCTGAAAAGGACCCTCTAACGGAGGGTCTTGAAAAGGACCCCTCGCCCTCCTAAAAAAGAGGCTCCTAAAAAAGACCCTCTGATAAGGGATCTTGAAAAGGGCCCTCGATTAGGAGTAGCCCAAAAGCGACCCCCTATGCATCAGGAGGACCCGAGAAGGACCATAGCCCTAAAAAGGACCGTTCAATGGGAGTTCCTAGAAGGACCCCTTATATCGGGGCCCTAGACGAAGTTCCTAAACATAGAAAGTAGTAAAAAGACCTTGCAAGGCCTCCCCTGAGTTTACAAGGATTAGCTACCCTCGTGAACATCAAGGAGGCCAAAAGGCCTTACGAAAGAAAAATATATATATAGTGACAACACTAATAAGTCTGGAGCGGCCACCAAGCCGCCCAGCCAAAAAGGGTCCCAAAAAAGACCCTTGCCGAAATAGTACTATGCAAAAGGACGAGAGGGACGCCTCTCGCAAAGAAATAATAAGCGCGCGCAAGAAAAACCCAAAAGGATAGCTAAGACCCAAGGGGTCAAAATATCCTTACAAAAACCGCCAAGGGGCACCAAAAGAGGTCCCAGTGAACCCTCTCACATGGGATCCAAAGGACCTCCAGCCTGACAAATAAAAGAAGGGAACCAACCAAACCGCGTCATACAGACATAAAAGGGCCTCAAGTGCAGTAGAACAAGAAATAAACAACAACATCACATGTATTCATACATAAAAAAGAAAGGAGTTCTCAAGACAATACAAGGGTTACTAACAGAAAAGTAGTACTAGTAATGACGTTACAAAATAAAACAAAACAAAAAAAAAAAAGGAGCGAAACTAGTTCAAGGCCTCCTGTAGTGGGCACTCCACCAGGCCGCTCGGGCAACAGCTTGCTCGCCAAAAGAGGAGAAGTCGAAGTTGGGATCCTGCTTCCACACATTGTAAAGAGCCCGGTCTATAGACTTGCGCTCGATTACAGCCTTCTCCGCCTCCAAGGAAGCGACTTTCTCCTGAGCCGACTGTAGTTCAGTCCTAAGGGCCTCAACTTCAGTCCCCTGTCGAACAACCATCTCATGCGACCCGGATGCAGCGATCTTGGCCTCCTTGAGCTCGCGCTCCAAACATTTAGCCTTGCCCTTCAGCACCTTGATCTTAGCTTTCAGCTGCTCATTCTTCGAGTCCGACTTGGTGTACTTAGTCCGGGCTTTTGACAATTGGACCTTGGTTGCGCTAAGCTCATTTTCGAGCTCCTGGACCTGGACTATGAGGCCGTCCCTCTCAGTGGTAGATGCGGAAAGGATGCCAGTTGAGTCAGCATGTCGAAGAGACACGATATAGACCTGCACAAGAAAACCAATGGCATCAGCAATAAGTAACAAAAAGAAGAACACAGGTGCATCTATGCATAATACTAATCAACGCAAAGTGAAAAGCCTCACCCAGGCCGCAGCACGCCTTAGCATCTCCCCGAGGTCTGATTGAGTCACGTTCCCTAGGCCCCTCCAGTCGGAGACAGGGAGACTCTCAGCTATTGGAACGAAACGCTGCCCATAAACTGAGGCCATCCTGGTCACCCAAGCCTCTGCCCCCACGCTAGGAGCATCTGGTTGGACTGGGACAGACGACCCACTCGCCGAGGCAGGAGGAGGCGCAGCAGAAGAGAAAAATTGAGACTCTGGTGCATCGGCAGGGGGCTCCGCGAGCCCGACGAAATCAGCAGCCGGTATGCCGAGATCATGATGAATTGGAGGGAAGGCATCGCCACCACCGCAACCAGGAGAGGCGTAGCATCCTGCCGCGGCCTGCGGACCTAGAGGGTGAAAGGCCGTGTCCTGGTCATGGGAGTCATGAGGAGGATGTCCCCTGGGGGACAGGGGGGCATCCTCCATCTCCACCTCAGCCTCATCTTCGTGCAGTGATGGCCCAGCCGGCGTAGCCACAACCTTCTTAGACCCGGTGATTGACCATAGGAACTTGGGGTTAGAGACCGGAGACAATTGGTGGCGATTGAGATTCGTCATGGTAAATAGGACTGCTGCTTTCTTCAGGGCGGGGTCTGCTGCAATGAGTCTGTTTATCGCCTCCGCCTCCGACCCGATGACCGAGGGATCAGCAAATTGCCCTGCAAGAACCGCACCAATATCAGTACAAGCGAGAGTGCAAAATGGTGAGTTCTAATAAGAAAAAGAAAAAGACTGGATACTTACTAGGTTCAGCGCGAAAGCCTTCACGAACTGAAAGAGGCCCCTGTACCCAGAAAAAATCCTGTTTCCAGGACCCTGGGTTAGACACTGAGCCATCTATCAAGGGTAGCTCACTATTGGCCTTCTGCAAGTAATAGAAGCCCTTGGAATTGTGCACCCCAATAAGGTTGTACAAGGAATGCACCTCTTGCGCCGTCGGGGCGCGTTGCTCATTATTCTTGAACCAAAGAAAGAGGCAACTTAAAGTCAACCAACTGTTGGGCGACAGTTGGAGAGGGGCCAAATCAAAATAGTTGAGAACCGCCACAAAGAACGGGTGTAGAGGAACGGTGCCACCCGCCTTCATAATCTGCTCACTCAAAGCCACAAAGCCCTTCTCAGGGCGGTCGGCCCGGCAGGTCTCCTGAGGAACATGCAAGGCGTATTCTGGAGGAGTTCGGTAGCGCTTCACGATGGTCTTCAGTTTGTTCGAAGACATATGGGACACTAGGCTGGACGCCAGTAGGGGGGCGTCGTCTTCTTCCTGGACGGACACCTGTCTGCGTACCTTCGACATATCTGCAAAATCAAAAGAAACATGTGAGGAAGAGGCAGAGCACTTAACCCTCCATTTTCTCTTCCTAGCAAGGGTTTTCCATCGAGGGAGCGATGGCGGTAGCGCTAAGCCAGGATCAACGGAGACTAGGGGCTGAGGAGAGGAGTTGATAGCCCCGTGATCGTCATCAGGCGAAGGGGGAGTGGGAGGTTCTGGCGGAATGTGTCCCTCCATAAACTCTAACTCCCACCGCAATTCAAAAAGAGCCGTCCTAAGACGCGCTATATGGTCGCTAAGGCCCGGGGGTGAAGGTCCTCCGTCTCCCCTCGACACCGAGTCAATTTCGCTCTCTACCACCCAAATTTTATGCCTAAAATCAGCCATGCACTCGAGGTGGCGAATGCGGGCCTGCCTCAAAGACTCATAGTCCTGGTAAGGGCTGCCCTCAGGGGACTCAAGATCTGAAGACAGGTCGATAAACTCAGCCCTCGAGGGTATGTCGGACGGGCCCTCACTGGCCATGAAACCGCGTCCCAACAGCAAAAAGGGGGTCACGTTTAAACAAGGGGAAGACTACAAAACACAAAGGAACAGGCTTAATACCCCTAGGTGCAAACGCCCTAAATGGATTACTACAAGGTACATGTATAAAAAGAAAGAGGAGGGGCGCGCGTGTGGTCAAAACAAGCTCGGGCTAACGTACCCCATCCCAAGTGTTGTTGGTCTGAATCCGATAAAATAAGTAAATAAACGGGAGAAGAATAGAAAATATACCTCAAGCAATTGAAAGAACGAAGTCGGAGTCCAAGGAAGGTTGGGAGGCGAAAAGCACCAAAGCGTTGAAAATGCGCGTCTGCAAGAGTTAATCAGAAAAGTGTGTTAGCCCAAAAATGTACACACCAAGAAATTAGCTAAAAATAAAAAAAAAATTTAAAAAAAAAAAAAAAAAAAAAAAATGATGAATGATGATGATGGAAAAATGGAAAAGTGATGAAATTGTAGAGAAAGTGTAGTTGTGGGGGGTTGAACCCTTTACCTTTTGGGAGGAGCAAGGGTCTAACTACCACTAAGCCAAGGAGGTAAGATGTAAAATATTAAGCCATGCATGACGGCCTATTTATAGGAACCAAGATGAATAGTCTACAAGAGCACCTAAAGGCCCTCTCCTAGACTAGGGGGGGCAAGTGTTGATGCTCATAATCTCATCAAGAGAAAATATAAGGCCGTCTAAGGCGTCCCATGCGCGAGGCCAAGAGGGGCCGCGAGGCCGACTACGGCACCCCATGCGCGAGGCCAAGAGGGGCCGCGAGGCCGTCTACGGCATCCCATGCGCGAGGCCAAGAGGGGCCGCGAGGCCGTCTACGGCACCCCATGCGCGAGGCCAAGAGGGGCCGCGAGGCCGTCTACGGCATCCCATGCGCAAGGCCAAGGAAGGAGTCGCGAGGCCGTCTAAAGCGTCCCATGCGCGGGGCCATGAGGGGCCGCGAGGCCGTCTACGGCGCCCCATGCGCGAGGCCAAGAGGGGGTCGCGAGGCCGTCTAAGGCGCCCCATGCGCGAGGCCATGAGGGGGTCGCGAGGCCGTCTAAGGCGTCCCATGCGCGGGGCCATGAGGGGCCGCGAGGCCGTCTAAGGCGCCCCATGCGCGAGGCCATAAGGGGGTCGCGAGGCCGTCTAAGGCGCCCCGTGCGCGAGGCCAAGAGGGGGTCGCGAGGCCGTCTAAGGCGCCCCATGCGCGAGGCCATAAGGGGGTCGCGAGGCCGTCTAAGGCGCCCCGTGCGCGAGGCCAAGAGGGGGTCGCGAGGCCATCTAAGGCGCCCCATGCGCGAGGCCATAAGGGGGTCGCGAGGCCGTCTAAGGCACCCCATGCGCAAGGCCATGGGGGGGCCACGGGGCCGTCTACGGCGCCCCATGCGCAAGGCCGTGCAAGGTCTCGCGCGCGCACGCCCCGGGAGGTCCATCAGCCCATAATCTTCTCAGGAGGCCGACGCCCCATGACTTAACGTGTATGGGCCCAAGACCCCTATTCAACGCCACGGCCAATACGGACACCGAAGATCCCCTTTTTCACACTTCAAAGTCCCTATGCTTAGTGTGAGTCAAAGGAGACATGTTTGTACGACCAGGTACCAGGTACGGATGCCAGTACCAGTGAGGATCGTGGTCCGTACGTCTACGGTCATAGGTCAGAGCCGACACCACTACCTCCTGCGCCAACACGCCTGCTACCACGCCTCAGGAAGGGGTACAGACAAGTAGTGGAGACATCCTCCTGACACCTGCCCCTGTACGGGATGTACAGCCACAACCTCTGAAGCCACTTCCCTAGTACAGTACGTTTGTACCTCTTGGTCCCCTGGACCACTATGTACCTAAGGCCGTTAGAGCCTACTATAAATTGAATTCGAAGGCCGCCTGAGAGGGGGTTGGAAATTTTACTGTAGCAGAGACATTAGTGTGAATGAGATACTGAATTCTCCATTGCTGTTATTCCATTGTTCTTGAGTCATTGTTCAAGTTTTCATAGCTTTCCAATTAGCGATTTTAATTTGATAATTTTTCCAACTTAACTTCGTTGACGAGTTCTTACCGTCAACAATTAATAAACACACATTTTTTTTGGACACAAGAGACAACATAATTGAAAATGATAGAAATATTTCTCTTGCGTCTTTCTCCTTTTTTTTTTCTTTTTTTTTTTCTCTTTTCTCTTTTCTTTTTCTTCTTTTTTTTTATTTTATTTTTTGTTCATTTTCTTTTTCATGAACAACATAATAAAAGGCTCTCTAATAAGATTTTTCTATAGAAAATATTATCCCTAAAACATCATCCACTCATACCACAATACCTTGTCCAAATAATTATAACCATTTCTAAGAATCAATAAAAATTTAAAAGTTGTTTTCTCAAGTCTCACTTCTCACACAAAAGAATGAATTACTTAAACATGAAAAATTTCTAAGCAAATATGTGCTAACAACCATCTTACCACAACATTTGGCATGTGCATTAGGTAACTCTAGAGAAACTCTTAGTAATACAGATAACAAAAATTGACTCAAAAGTAACATTTTGCAAAAATAAATAAGTAATTTTCAAAAATTTGACCGTGAAAATATTAATATGACAAAAATCAACATGAACATGCATGAATATGCTCACCACTCCAGCCAAAATATGACAGTGTCCTCAATGTCTCAAAAGATAATAAATGTAAAAGAGTAGGGAAAGAGAACGCCTGGATAGCGAGTGTCGAGTGATAGAGCGAACATTGATTCTCTAAAACATGAAGAATTGAAAACACAAAATGATAACAAATAAAATAAAATGACAAAAGGGAAATAAACAGAAAACAAACCTATGTACAAACAATTTGGAACACTACTCAGACTTGGTAAACCAGTTCCATGAGGGTGACTTCTTCAGGCTGGGTCACCCTCTCTATGTAGTGTTTCAGTCGTTGGCCATTTACTTGGAATTCTCTCCCATCAGTTGGGTCTATGACCTCAACAACACCGTTGGGAAAGACAGATTTCACAACATATGGGCCAGTCCACCTTGATCTCAGTTTTCCAGGGTGGATATGCAGACGAGAGTCATAAAGATGCACTCGTTGGTTTGGCTCAAATTATTTTCTTAAGATCTGCTTGTCATGAACCGCTTTCATTTTAGCCTTGTAGATCCTAGAGTTGTCATAAGCATTGTTTCTTAATTCTTCAATTTCTGACAACTGAAGCTTACGATTGAGTCCTGTCGCCTTGAGATCAAAATTTAGGCTTTTAACTGCCCAATGAGCTTTGTGTTCCAGCTCAACAGGAAGTTGGCAGGCTTTACCATAGACTAGCCTATAAGGAGACATACCAAGTTGAGTTTTGTAAGCAGTGCGGTATGCCCAGAGAGCATCGAGAAGTCGTGAGGACCAATCTTTGCAGTTAGGATTAACCGTCTTTTCTAAAATTTGCTTAATTTCTCGATTGGCTAACTCAGCTTGGCCATTTGTCTGTGGGTGATAAGGCAATGCAACCTTATGAATTACACCATATTTTTGCATTAAGGTCTCAAAAGAATAGTTGCAAAAATGGGTGCCTTGAGCACTTATGATAGCCCGAGGTGTGCCAAACCTAGATAACACATTTTCCTTTAAGAATTTCACAACAGTTGTGTTATCATTATTTCGACAAGGCACAGCTTCCACCCATTTTGAGACATAGTCTATGGCGAGGAGAATGTAAAGGTAGCCAGAAGAAGGTTGAAATGGTCCCATAAAGTCTATTCCCCAACAATCGAATATTTCTATTACAAGAATTGGGTTCAATGGCATCATATTTCGCCGGGACAGGGCACCTAATTTCTGACACCTTTCACATGATCGACAGAAATTGTTAGTGTCTTTGAACAAAGTGGGCCAATAAAGACCACACTGTAAGATTTTTGCAGCAGTCTTTTTCATAGAAAAATGACCACCACAAGCTTCATTATGACAAAAGTTCAGAACACTAAAAATTTCATCATCTGGAATGCAACGTCTCATAATTTGGTCGGGGCAATACTTGAAAAGATATGGCTCGTCCCAATAGAAGTCACGAACCTCAACCAAAAATTTACGTTTATCTTGTGCACTCCATGCAGTTGGAAGTTCGCCAGTCACTAAGTAATTGATGATATGAGCGTACCATGGCAACTTAGTGACCGCGAAGAGATGTTCATCAGGGAAGTCATCTCGAATGGATGGGCCATCAGCGGAATCAGAAAATTCAAGACGAGACAAGTGGTCCGCTACCACGTTTTCAACTCCTTTCTTGTCTTTTATGGTCAGATCAAATTCTTGTAACAGAAGGATCCACCTAATTAAACGCGCCTTAGCATCCTTTTTGGAAAGGAGGTATTTTAAGGCAGAATGGTCTGTAAAGACTGTGATAGGTGAACCAATCATGTAGGAACGAAACTTGTCAAGTGAAAATACTACAGCAAGTAACTCTTTTTTAGTAGTAGAATAGTTCATCTGAGCACTGTTAAGAGTTCTACTTGTGTAATAAACAACGAAGGGCTTCCCTTCCCTTCTTTGACCTAAGACGGCCCCTATAGCATAATTGCTAGCATCACACATGATTTCGAACGGTAAGTTCCAATCTGGTGGTTGAATGATAGGGGCGGAAGTGAGTTTTGCAACGAGCATTTGAAAAGATTCCTCACACTCAGGTGTCCAACTGAACACAACATCTTTTGCTAGGAGGTTTGACAAAGGGCGAGCAATTGTCAAAAAAATTTGTATGAACCTCCTATAGAATCCTGCATGCCCAAGAAAAGATCGAATGTCTTTAACAGTCTTGGGGGTGGGTAGCTTTGATAGGAGTTCAATCTTTGATTGATCAACCTCAATTCCTCGTTCCAACACGACATGCCCCAAGACTATGCCTGATGGCACCATGAAATGACACTTTTCCTAGTTGAGTACCAAGCCTTTCTCTTTGCAACGTTTAAGCACAGACTCTAAATTGAGAAGTCTTGATTCAAAGGAATCTCCAAAGACTGTCAAATCATCCATGAATACTTCCATACATTTCTCGATCATATCACTAAATATGCTCATCATGCATCGCTGGAAAGTGGCTGCAGCATTGCACAGGCCAAATGGCATGCGCCGAAAGGCAAAAGTACCAAAAGGACAAGTGAATGTGGTCTTATCCTAATCTTCTAAGGCAATCTCGATTTGGTAATACCCTGAATAACCATAGAGAAAACTATAGAAAGGATGACCTGCCACACGTTCCAATATTTGATCGATGAATGGAAGTGGAAAATGGTCTTTGGGGTGGATGCATTTAACTTTCTATAATCAATGCACATGCGCCACCCAGTTGTGACCTTGGTAGGAACAAGTTCCCCTTTTTCATTTTGTACCACTATTACCCCAGATTTCTTGGGAACAACCTGAGTTGGGCTGACCCATTTACTGTCAGCAATAGGATAGATTATTCCAGAATCCAGAAGTTTCAAGACTTCAGTCTTTACTACTTCCTTCATCGTTGGGTTCAATCTTCTTTGAGGGTCACGACGCGGTATAGCCCCGTCTTCCAATTGAATGTTATGGGAGCAAATTAAAGGACTAATACCTTTGATGTCAGCTATCGTCCATCCTAATGCATCTCTTTGTTCTTGCAACACATTGATGAGTTGGCGTTCTTGTGTGGCATCGATCTTGGAGGATATTATGACAGGAAAAGTGTTGTCAGCTCCTAAGAAAACATGCTTAAGACCCTCGGGAAGTTGTGCCAGCTTTGGTTGAGGAGCTTGTTCAATAGATGGTTTTGGTGTTTCTCGATCTGGAGGGAGTTCCTCAAAGATTGGATTCCAAAACATGGTTATTTTAACCTGTGAGTGTTTGACGATTTCAGGGTTGATTACAGACTCATCGGGCTCAGAACTTTCTGAAATTTGGAAGAGGTGATTAAAATGACTAGACGTGTATTTCTATTCGACCTCTTCCGAAATAAGTGTATCGATCAGATAGGATTGGAAACACTCATCGTTGTCAGGTGGTTGTTTGCCGATGTGGAAAACATTCACTTCTAGAGTCATGTTCCCAAAAGAGATTTTCATGAGACCATTCCGACAGTTAATGAGTGCATTTGCTGTTGCGAGGAAAGGTCTACCGAGAATTATGGGAATTTTGGACTCTATACTCACTTCAGATTGAGTGTCCAAGATGAGAAAATCAACAGGGTAATAGAATTTTTCAATTTGAATCAGAACGTCTTCTACTATTCCCTGAGGTTTCTTAACTGATCGATCAGCCAGTTGTAGCACCACAGATGTGGGCTTGAGTTCTCCTAGACATAATTGCAAGTATATTGAATATGGCATGAGATTTACACTTGCTCCTAAGTCTAGAAGTGCTTGACCAAATTCCTGTTCCCCTATTTGGCATGAGATGGTGGGACAACCAGGATCTTTGTACTTAGGCATTGTTTTGCAGTCAATTACCGCGCTAGCTTGTTCTTCCAAGAATGCAGTTTTCTTGACATGATGCTTTCTTTTAACGGTGCACAAATCCTTGATTACCTTGGCATAAGCCGGCACTTGTTTGATCACATGCAACAATGGCAAGTTGATCTTCACTTGTGTTAAAAGGTCTAGGATTTCACCATGATTTTCCAGTACCTTTCCAGTGGATTTCAAAGCTTGAGGAAAGGGTGCCTTTACTGGAATGCTTATTGGCACATCATCATCTGGAGCGGGCATTGACGTACTCGTTGTCTTAGTTAACTATGAAACCGTACTTTGACCACTTCGAGTAGTGATGGCATTAACCTCTTTGAAATTTGTATTTGCAGAGGAGGAGGTTTGTGCCATGTGTTGCCCTTTTTGATGGATTAGAGGTTGAGCGGGAAGTCTCCCATGCTCTTGAATCGCCAAAGTAGTGTTTAGCTTTGTCATTTGGATTTTCATGTCCTTCATTTCCTCTACCATTTGTGTGAAACAAGATTTGAGCTCTTGAGTTGAGGCTATCTAAGTTTGCGCATGCATTTGCAAATTATTCTCAAGAGAATTACTTGACTGCATGTTATTTTGAGGAGCGTTGTATGATTGTGGTGGTTGTTGCTGCTCAGGTCTCCATTGGCTTCCAGATGCTTGGTTCGAATCCTTCCAGCTGAAATTTGGATGGTTGCGTCAACTGGGATTGTAAGTGTTTGAGAAAGGGTTATAAGGCTTCTTGTAATCCCCTAAAGCATTGCAGTGTTCCTCATTTCCTCCTCTTAGCTTACCAAGAGTTGGGCACTCTTGCGGTTGATGTTCTATCCCTCCACAGATGAAGCATGGATCTCGTGTCTCTACCTTTGCAGCCATGTGGATTCCTCTACCTTCTTGAGATTTTAAAGCCTTGAATTGTTGTCTCAATGATTCAATTTGGCTTTTGACGTTGTCCTCTTCCCTCAATTGGTAGATTCCAGTTGATCGTGGCTTGTCCATAGGACTCGGTCCATTCCATGTGTAGGATTTTTCAGCGAGATCGTCGAGGTACTCGAAAGCTTCATCGGGATCTTTTTGAAGGAATTTTCCATTGCACATCATTTGTACGAATTGTCTTTATCCGGTTGTGAGACCATCATAGAAATAGCTGATCAGACGCCAGCTTTCGTATCCATGATGTGGGCATTGATTTATCAAATCTCTAAACCTCTCCCAGACCTGATGGAAAGTTTCATGGTCTTTCTGGATGAAGGTAGAGATTTGCCTCTTAAGGCTGCTAGTCTTATGGGGCGGGAGCTATTTGGCAAATAATGCTTTTGTCATTTCGTCCCATGTTCCGATAGATCTAGGCCTTAAGGAATACAACTAGTTTTTTGCTTTGTCTTTGAGTGAGAAAGGAAAAAATTTCAATCTCACAATGTTGGTGACATCAGCTTGGTTATTGAATATAGCTACCACCTCTTCGAATTCCCGTATATGCACGCACGGACTCTCATTTTCCAACCCATGGAAGGTTGGTAAGAGGTTAATCATGCCGAGTTTGAAATCGAAATTCGGCATATTGTTGGGATACATTATGCATGAAGGTGTGGCTGTACGCGTAGGATGTAAATATTCCTGTAGCGTTCTTGGTTGGACTTTATCTAGATGAGCCATCGTGGGTGGTTCAGGAAGTCTCAGTGAATCGGGAGTGTTTGAATGAATGGAAGAAAACGACGAACTAGGAGAGTTTTCTAAAGTTTCTACTTGTTGTCTCATAAATCTCCCTAGTGTGTCTCTGTTTCGTGGCATAAATATTTTTTATTTTTTAAGTATTATAAGTGCAAATGTGTAATAATGTAATAAGTATACAGCAAAAATGTTCCCAGGCCAATTGGAAAGGCTGCCAAGGTACCACTTTAGCCCAAGAGCTTTTCTAGAACTCCCCGAAGTTCTTAGAAAAGATTGCAGGGTAACGCTAACACAAACCTTATTTAAGAACCAATTTTTCTAAGACAGAATAAGTTTGGTTTTTACTAATTTAAAAAATTACACAAATGTTCTCAATACTTTGTTTGATTTTTTTTTTTATAATTTTATGATTTAAAATTTTATGGCTTTTTTTTTTGGAAAAAACCTAAATCTAGAAAATAAAATTCTAAACCTAAAAATAAAATTTTAAAAAAGAAATGAATAAATAAAATAAATAAATAAAAAACTACTAAGGAAAAATAAAATAAAAGAGAAATTAAAAATTATACTTCTTTTTTTTTATATATATAGAAAAAAAATTAATTTACTAAGCAAACCATTAATTGTAGAATTACCTCCCCGGCAACGGCGCCAAAAATTGATATTGCCCAATAACTCCTAAGCGGTCGCAGTAATAATCGGGCTATGTCATATCCACAGAGAGGTAAAATACAAGTAAAAAGGAAGATGAGTAAATCAGAAATAATAAACTTTAAAATGATGTAACTTTGAACAAGAATATAAACATTAAATAAACAAAATTGAGGAATTAGAATCAGAAAGAAAATATGGAAGGCATAAGTTTCATTCAAGCAAACATATATATATTTTAATAAAATTGATTCATTCTACTCAACTATAATTCTACACTATTAATTATAGTTAGAAAATATATATAATAAAGCTCACCTTAAAATATGTTCTTTAATTAAATTATACTAACTTCTAATTTTAAAAACCTATCATATTATATACTTTGAAGCGACAAAATACCAATGGCAGAATGCAGTAAAAAGCATATAATATAACAAATATCCTAAATTAAATTAAAAACCTAAATTACATAAGAAGAGCACGACTAGACTTATGTAAAAGATAATAATAAATTTAGAATAAAAATTAGAAAAAAATAAATTTAATTGTAACAAATATATAGAAATGAAGAACAAAATAAAGAATCAATATATTAAAAATATAATGTTAAACATGAAATCCACTCTAGCCTTTCCACAAGAGAATTTAGCCTAAAATAGGCATTGTTTTCACTCACAAAAATGTAAAAGAAAAATAGGAAAAATAAGTGTTTTTCTCTCCAACAATACTCTTTACTCTCCTTCCCCAATCTGATGATTTTTTACTCCATTTGGTTCTCTATTTATAGTGTAAATAGGACTCAAAAACATGTAAAATCGTGTACAAAATAGTGGGAAAGTGGCATAAAAACTGATGGAAGTGGAGAAAATGTGTTGAGTCGTGGGAGACATCTTGGCCACGTGGCATGATCCGGTTGGCTCGGCAGAATGGTGGCAGCTTCTTTGTTGGGGCGTGGGGAGCAGCTGGCGACGTGGCGTGCAATGGTTGGCCCGGGTGTGGAGTGTGGCAGAAAGTGGCAGCATGTCAGGTGGAGTTGTCGGGCACGTGGGGAGCATGGCAGGCGCGTCAGGTGGCAGCTGTCAGACATGGCAGCGCGTCAGATGGCAGGCTCGGATTGGACAGCGCGACTCATCAGGTGGCTAGAAGCTTGGCTCGGCTCGGCTCGGCTCGGCTGGCGTCAGGCTAGCCGAATGGTGGGCTGCCAAGTGGCAGTGTGGGGGAGCAACCATTGCTTGGGTTTGGGCTCCATTTTGGGCTCATTTCTTCTTCAAAAAGACGACTTTATTATCATTTATTTTCAATTATATTTCTTTCTTTCTTCTTTCTTTTTGTTTATGTCAAAAATACATTTTATTCCCTGAAAATTAAACACAAATTAAATCAAAATTAATATTTTCAAATATAAAACATATGGCAATAAATCCATGAAAATATTAATTAAAACTTAATTAATTTTACACTTTTAAGACTAATAAAATGATAGTTTTGTGCACTAATCAGTCTTCTCTAGGTGGGGGGCTCCTGCCTCCACCTCTCTCTTCGTTCCTCCGACCAACATTTCCTCTGCCAGAGTCAGCTTCATTGTAGTCGTGGCCATCTCTGAATCATGGCTGGCTATGGTACGACCGACTATTCCCTTTGTTGCCTCCTTGGGCTGGCATTTCCCGAGCGTTAGGGGGATGCCTGCGCTGGTCGGTGGGCCCCCATGCATTGTTATGCCGTGGGGGGCCCCTGGACGTAGAGCCTGTCTCTGAGTTCCTCATGTTGGTAGAAGGACGCTGCCCCCTGCTTGATGGATGCGACTCTTCATCCCCTAGGCGTCTAGGGCTGCAGGGCAGTTGCTCGGCCCTGTTCTACCTCGGGCGTAAGGGATTGCCTCGACGAGCCTGAGACGGAGGCTGTTGCCGAGGAACCCTAGTGGTTCTTTGGCCCTTTCTCCTATCATAGAGAATGGATGCTTCGTCACATTTGTTGGTTTTTATTGATCAAATCAGAGATTATACGCAGTGGAACAACAATCAAATTGTTAGATTAATCCCATAAGATTTCTGGATCTACTTCTTCACATGCATATATATATATTGAATCAAGGACATGAACAAAAAAATTACCTCAGGTCCTTCCTTGCTGCTATCTTTTCGTATGGCTAAATCGTCAAGATCTCACACTAAGATCTTCCAAAATGTTCTCAGGCACACAGAGAACGAGTGTGGGCTTGCTGTAACGCCCTACTACCTTAGAGCCGTTACTAAGTGAGTTTAAAATAAAAATCGTGCTTTTGACTGACTCTAAGTGGTTTCTAAAACCAAAAGTGTGAATAAATCAGAGTTTAAGGCTGTACTCTTCGAAAATGATTAGTTTCATTGAAAACGTTAAATGTGAAACATCTGGGATCCCAAAATGAGGTTTACAAAATATTTACAACTGAAAAATAGATTTACACTTGATCAGTTATCAAAAGAATGATTTAATACAGCCATATACAAAATGCCCCCAACCAAAGCAGTCGGGCAGGCCGAACATGTACGCGCCGCCCCCACGCTCTCCATACTCATGGCCGGTTGACTGACTCCTTGCTTCTACCTGCCACACGGAGCACCCGTAAGCCGAAGTCCAGCAAGAAAACCCAAATAATACATAACATATGCAATTTATATAGCTGGCATAATTCACTGAAAAATAGGAAAACCACCAATATAAACAAGCACGGCCATGCCGCCCCAGAGGCCTTACCAAAGCCTGGGGTTTCGGTTCTCACCGCGAGGATAACTCATGTATCCCTTGGGTCCCACCCTGAATGTAAGCATCCCATGTGCTGTGTGTTACTTTCGGCCCCACGGCCGTACCCGGCCTACGCCGCACTCGGCCCTTGCCGTTCATTTCATCATAATCACACATATAGTACATTCGAAATAATCATTCACACACATCATGATTCATTTAAGGTTAAACATTTGCACATAATACAATCTGGGGCCATGCCCTGCAATCACACAGTGGGGCCATGCCCTACTCTCGGGTGTTACGGTTTTCTTACCTTTAGATTCAGTAGCCTTGATCAACCTGACTCCTTGAGCACGATCTTACCCGAGCCCTAGCGCTTACCTAAGCAAAATCCACAAGTCAAAGTCATCACCAATCCTCAAGTCCGAAACCTAGCCTCGGGACTAATCCCGAGCCCCCGGGAAGTCCTAGATCCCCAAAACTAAGTGGCGGAATCAAGCCCCGAACCCTAGGTCAAAATCCCTTCACAAAAGCCCAAAAATCCCCTCTGTGAACAGTGCAGCGCTACAGCGCTCAAAAGAGGGCGCTGTAGCGCTACAAGCAGAACCACCCTCACCAGAACAGGGCTAGCGCTACAGCGCCCCCTGCCTAGCGCTGTAGCGCTAGTTGCAGCAGACCAAAACCAAAAATCGCATCTTGCGATTTTCTTCCCCCATTTCGACCCCAAACTTGTCCAACTCTTTCTCAAGCCCAAAAACAAACTTACACACACCACACACTCATCCCAAGCACCCCATGAACTCAATCCCAAGCTCAAGCAACCCACAATTCAAAATCTAACCCAACGAACCCAAAAACCAGAAAATCACTCAAACAACAAGGATAGGGTCTTAGAAATCATACCGTGGGTGGAATTTCGACCTTGAACTGAACCCTAGACCTCCTTGGCTTGCACCTTCACAACCTTGACCTGTTTTCCCCAAAAACCCCATCCATTTAGCTCAAAAACACAGTTCAAAACCAGCAAAACCCTAAAACCGAAAACCTCAAGAACTTACCTCAAATCTCAGATTTGATCTTGCTAATCCCTTGCCAATCCTCAAGCCTAGCTTAGGATCCTTGATGCTCAGCTAACCCTAGCTTCCCACTGAGCTTAACCTCAAGAAAAATCAAGGGAAAAGGTTGGGAGAGCCACAAACCGAATCTTCAAAGCCAAACCCTTCAGTTTTCCTCTCTTCCTTCTTTCTTTCTTTTCAGCCTATGGTTTTCTCTACAAAATCCACTAAGTATAAAGACCTTATTTATTTTATCTCTTACAAGCTTAATGACCAAAATGCCCTCCCTTACTAATTCTAAACCTTTATGTCCATAAAGGGGCATTTTAGTCATATTACCCAAATCCCCACTAATTCCTCAAGTGTTCCTAATAATTCCCGCTCGCTACCCAATACCAGATTAATCATCAAATATATTCCCAGATTCTCAATAAAACTCCCCAGGCTTAACCCAAGCCTGGTACAGGTTCCCGCTTTGACTTTCCGCTAACCCGCTCATTCTGGGATCGTCTCGAGTCATAGATCACAGGTATCAACATAGTCATGCCCAACATGGCCAAATTACAAATATGCTCAATCAGGTCTACATGCATACTAATTCACATAGTCACGCATCACAATTAATCACATAATCATATAACGTGCATTAAATCATAATCATGCATAAAACTCATTAAAGACACACATAGAATTCCTTTATGCCCTCCAGGCACACTATCCCAGGCCCTAAGCCTTAATACCGAATTTGGGGTCGTTACACTTGCTATACAAATAATAGGCAATAAACTATTTATCAAATGTTCTCAACACATGAGATCTGATAAAGTTTGGACCTAGGTTTTGTGAAGAACAATGACTTTATTTTTTGTCACTGTTCTCTTTCTCTAAGAGAGATTCCTAGATATTTTTCTATCCCTGAAAAGTTACGTTCTGTGAAAACTGATATCCTATATTTAATATATCCAATATATTAAAATATTTTTTATTTTAAACAAATTCAAAATAACTGATCAGATATCAGATTTTTGTTGAAATAATAATATTTTAATCATATTAAAATATCTCATTATTTATTTAATATTTAAATAACTAAAATTGTGGAATCAAGAGACTCAGTACATCTCTTATGCGTGTAGCACAGTGCCTGTGCACTGTGCCACACATGTACCACATGCCTGTGATGGCATGTGATTTTTCCCAATTTTTATTATTATTTAAATTCCAAAAATCCCAAAAATAAATTAATTCAAAATTAATTATATTTTTGTTAAATCAAATAATTAATTAATTCTTAATTAATTAATTACACATAATTAAACAATAATTATGTTTGATACATAGAAAAATATTTTACTTATCATATAATTATGTTTGATCAGGATTTGTCCTATGAAGAGAAGCCGATTCAGATTCTTGACCGAAAAGATAAGGTCTTGAGGAGCAATACCGTCACCTTAGTGAAAGTGCTGTGGAGAAACAGCAAGGTTGAAGAGGCGACGTGGGAACTTGAATCAGAGATGAGGGAGCGGTACCCCGAGTTGTTCAGGTAATTTCGAGGACGAAATTTCTGTAAGGAGAGGATAGTTGTAACGACCCGAATTTGCTAATCAGGCTTAGGGCCTTGATTAGTGTGCCTGGAGGGCAATAAGTAGTTTAATATGCTTATATGTGAATTTATGTGTATATATGATTATGGTGCATGTTTAATTGAGTTAAATGTGCATGTGGGCCCCGTCTGGATATTAGGGGCATAACTGTGATAAATGAGATATATGTTGTATATGTGTGATATGTCTGGACAGAACGATCCGAGACAGTCCTGGGGAGCGGTTAGCCGGAGAGCCACAACGGGGTTGAGATTCGGACTCAGGGTGAGTCGAGGGGTAATTCGGGTATTAGTTGAGTTATGGGATTATCGGGACATAGAAATAAATATTTGGAGATATATTTGAGGATAGAATGTCTAGGCGGGAATATTTGGGGAATTTACCATTTTTGCCCTCGGGGACGTTTTGGTACCCCGAGCCTTGAGGTAACCTTTAGACTTAAGTTATATAAAACAGAAAAAAAGAGAGAAAGGAACTGTTTAGAAACATGAGGAACCGACCCACATTCTCTTTTAACTGAAGTTAGCTTGTGCTTATCTCTCTCCCTCTCTAAGACAAAACTCAAGAGGAAACTTAAAGAAATTGCCTAGGAATTGAAGGGATTTCAACTGGGATACTTTAGGAACTTGAAGTTTGGGAATTTGAGGATCATCTCAGGAATTAAGCTCAGCAAAAGGTAAGCTTTCCATGGAAGTTATGCTTAAGTTTCAGTTGTGTTTCTAAGCTTTGCATGTGAGTAGAAACTAGGTTGTTTTTGGGTACTTTAGTTGTGTTTTGAGGAAGATTTCTGTTGAGTTTTGGTGTTGATATTGAGCTGGAGTGATGGTGTTATTACCTGGGATTATTAGCTTAGTTTTGGTGGAAATTGGCTTGAAGAAATGATGGAAAACTGAAGAGAAAATCTGGGTTCGCTGTGTAGCGCCGCGGCCCGCGTGCGTGCGCGGCCATGGGAGGCCGAGAAACTCAAGCGCGCCGCGGCGCTTGCTGGGCGCGCCGCGGCCCGTGTGGGGTTCAGTGAAGAGCTAGCCTTTGTTTTGAGGCTAGCCGCGGCTCTAGTGGGTGGGGCCGCGACCCTTAGTGTCAGTTTGGATTTTAATGATATTTTAGACTTGGGAACTCAAAGGGTAAGGCTCGGGATGAATTTTATCACCTAGATTGATAGGATTCAAGGTTCCGGAGGTTAGGGTTATGGTTTGAGGTTATTTATTGGGTTAGAATTTGATGGACGGATATTGTTAATGTATTGTGTCTAGGTTTCTGGCGAGGCTCACGTTAGCGGACTGTGCTCGGGGCATTGGTGCTTAGGAAGCTCGGAACTCAGGTAAGAAAACCCCTGTTTCCATAGAGCTTGTGTGCAGGGTTGAGCCCAATGTGTTTAATGGAAATGATATGCAGGGCCGAGCCCAATGTGTTTAATGGAAATGATATGCAGGGCCGAGCCCTATATGTTAGAATTGCAGAGCATAGCTCTTTATCTGTCTATGCTTGAATTTTGTGCTTGTTGCTATATCATGTTTGATATTATTTGTGTGATCGGCGAGGGCCGGGAACGGTGTAGACGGAGAGCGGCGTGGGGCCAGGAACGACATTAAGCACGATGAGTGCAAGGCCGAGAACGGCAAGAGGCCAAGAGCGACATTGAGCACGTGGGGTGCGAGCTGCCAGGGCGAGTCCCTAACAGGATACCTGGGATATCCTTACGGCGTGGTCCGCGAACCCAGGGCTTGGTAAACGCCTAGGACGGCTAGGCCGTATGTGTTTAGCCATTGGTGGCCTGATTATATGTCTGACTTGTGTATAGCATATGTTATCTGTTATGGGTTTTCTTGCTGGGCCTCGGCTCACAGATGCTCTGTGGTGCAGGTAAGGGTAAAGAGAAGATCAACCAACCATGAGTACAGCTGGCGTGAGGCGGCGTGTACATGTCCGGCTAGCTTGGCTGCTACAGCTAGGGATGTTTTGGGAGATGCTTGTAAATGAACTTAGATTTTTTCGTTTAGACGACTTTGATCAGTTTTGTGTTGTAAACATTTTCTAAACTATGTTTTGGGATCCTAGGTGTAAACTTTTATGATTTGCTATAAAAAACTACTTTCTCTAATGTTTTTCTTTTAATTATGGCTTAGTTACACGATTTGACCTAAAACCTCGATTAGCGAGTTGAAAGCACGGTTTTAAACACACTTGGTAATGACTCTAAGGAAGTAGGGCGTTACAGGTGCCTTGCCAAAGTACTTATTGTTCCTTTTGTTTGAATTTCTTCCTAATTTTCTCTTCGAAGAAGAAGCTTAAGGCAACTTCTCCTTGAGCATGTTTTGTAGTATTAGCCTTCTTTCCTTTGCTCGGTGCACCATCTACAATCTTTTTTGAAGAATTTGGTGATCATTGCATTGGAAAAATAAGAATATTTTTTATTATCACGAACTCAATGTTGTCCATAATTAACACCATATTGATGTTGAACAAACATTTCGTGAGGTTCTCTTCATAGAGTAACCTTTTAGAGATTAGAAAGAGTATGTGGTGTGAAGCCTAGAGCTACGATTATCAACTAACTAGAAATTAATGCATTTCTTGACAAACATTTATTCGTCAAATTTTTAGAAATAGCACACATACAAAATATTTTGAGATAAGAAAAATACTAGAACACTTATCTTTTATTTCTTAGGTACTTTAATTAGCCATGAACCTATGTGTCTCGGTAGGCAGGAGTCACAAATATTCACTTAGTTAAATAGAGAAACATCTCAATTAATTAAATGTCTAAGACTTTTATTAACTACCTATCCATTCGATCAAAGTAATGAAAACCCATGTGTCCCGGTAGGTGAAAGTCACAAATATTACCTACTTTATGAGTTTGACCCACGATTTCGATTATTATAGACTTAATTCCTATAGTCACCGTTGAGTTGAGTCTATAGAAGGTCCATCAATAACCATCTATCCTAAGAAATTTAACCATGTTTAGGGAGACAAATTCAAAGCTCCATGAGGCCCCACTGAACTCCAACCTTTTCAAATCAATAGTGGGGATCGAATTAAAATTTTAAAACTCATTATTTTATCTTTTAGTATTGTAGTCTTTTGAATATTACCGACTTTGGTTTTCCAAATTATTAAAATAATCAATAAACCATAGTTTATAATTTTCCTATTAATTCTAAAATTACCATTGAAAATTGATCCAAAAATTAGAATTAAGTCCGACTTAGGTAAATGAGTCTTAGCAATTCGAGCTTGCATGAATGAGAGCTGGGTTCAGTATGTCGTACCCACTACTAAGACTCCTTAACTTCCATACAAAGCCCCAAAAGACCAGAATTTGAACCTTCGTTTTGTTAATTGTTATTCAATTGATTAGACACAATCTAGTAATGCAAAGCAAATGAACTTCACAAGTAGAACCACCCACAAGAGAGGAATTTAAACTTTACATGTTCAATTGGGCCCAAATAAAACCTATCAAGATTATGACCCGCTTTATTCGACATTTTTCCCATTATCTATGATAATAGGCCATTACTATAAACCCATTATTTATGCTTGTGCACATTTATTACCAAAATAAATGAATAGCTAAAAAAAATTAATCAATCAATTTTATGAAATCAATCAATTAATAAATCTCAATTAATTTTAATTAAATCAATCTTAAAAAATTAATTAAATTGTTCCCATTTCAAAAAAAAATCTTTATTATCTTTTTAGAAAAAAAATATTTATTTGCACAATTTTTTTTTAATTTATTAAGGAATTAAATACACAATTCCAAAATAAAAGACTTTTTTTTTAATGCCTCATATATATATATATATATACAAAATAAAAGGCCTAAAAAAACGTCACCCACTTTCCTTTTCTTTTTTTTTTATATATACAATATATATAACTTAAAAGAATAAATAAACATATACATATATATATATATATGTACGCCATTAATGTATAGGCAAACAAACATTATTTTTTGTGCAATTTTCAAACTTTTATTTTATGTATAGAGTTTATGGGTATTATACAACAAAATAAAATACACATAAACAATCATATATTTACAAAAAATATGAACAACATTCTTTTAGCATCGTACATACATAAACTTTAAATATGCAAATAATTATGCTACCATCCAATTAACCTTTCTAACATGTCAAAAAAAACCACATACATGTATATAAACATTTAAACTAGCAATCATTGGCTCTGAAGCCAGTTGTACGATCTCATTTATATAAGTTTATATGCATGCTCCCTATTGCTCAAAATAACATACAATAAAAAACATAAATGCATGCATAGACGTGATTTTCATACAGAGATTCATAAATACAACAATAAAACCATTAGAGTACTTAAGAGATGCACAACGTAACAATGATTACACCCTTTGGATTCCCTAACCTTTTGTCCTTGTTGAATGCTAGGTATTGCAAGGAATCCAAACCGCTTTGAAACAAGATCATAGTCTTCCAAGTCATTCTCTAAAACAATCTAGTGTTTGTGTGAGCAAGTCTCAACACATGAGAAGAGAATTCCTAGAGAGAAAACTAAGAGAGAGTGGGTGGCTAGGTATAGAATATTAGTAGTGAATTTTTACATTGTCAAATTCATTTCACCTAATGCATTCTATAACACTAGTATATATAGGCAATTAGCTAGGACATAAAATAGGTTTTAGTTTCCCATTTTAATTTAATTATTTAATAATTACAATTTGTTAAATACTTGTCAAAATTAACCAATTATAATTTTAACCTTTATTTAATTCATTTTATTAATATTAATACCAAACTATCAATATTAACAAAATTGTCCCAATTGGCTATAATACTCTCTTTTTGAGACTTTGCAATAAAATCCTCAAAGTTTCTTCTATTTGTTTTCTCACAAAATATCAATAAATAATTTAACATTATTTATTTCCATTGAACTAGTCAATATGATATTTTTATAATTAATAATAAAATTAATTATTCAAGACTACTAGGTTCATTTTGATAAGAGATGACAATGGGACCATGGATCCATGAACTCCAGCTCCAATAACTTACCGTGAGTTTATTTATAACAAATAAACTCATTACCTTATTAGTTTCTCGTGCCTCCACTATAGACTCAAAATTGCACTCTTAAATTCATAGAACACTTTACACCAAATGTAAATATGTTATCCATTGTTATAACCATACCATCATTCAATCCTCTATAGATGATCTACTAATGAGATAAGTGCAAATTATCGTTTTACTTCCCATTGGTATTTTATCCTTAACTCCCACTAAGTTCCTTGTGAATGATATTTTCGTAAACTAAATTAAAGAAATGAATACTCTATCATTTAACACTTGAACATAGCTATACGTAAATTATTGTTTCACTTCTTAAATAGAAACTATAGATTTCATGTGTATGATAAATACTCTCACTCAATTATACTACCAAATCTCCAATATGTAAGTTTGAGCAAGTTTGTAGGGTAAGCTGGTAACGAACAAATCAAAAGACTTGTATAATACAATTAGCATAATATTAATCACTTAGAATTAAGATTGAATTGACCTACAGTCAATGTTGTGATATGATTAGATTAGATAATAACGATACTTACTTATCTTATCAATAATCAATATCGGTCCAGTCCAATGTAACAAAATACAACCGATCTTATCTACTTTTTCAATGCCTTGGATAAGACATCACACCCCGAATGTGTAAGTAGAGCATATCTTTGATTACCATATTAGTGAAAATCCAATGCACTGACTTAATCTTAGGATTCCTTATTTTGAACATATAATTACAATTATAATCTACTGTGATCTAGTCACTATAATTGTAATTATTTATTTGTTGAGGATTTTATAAATGTTTGTATTATTCAAATAATCATGTAATAAAACAAGCAAGCAACATGATTGTCAAACTAAATGATTTCTACTTCTTTTATTGATAATATAAAATCGCGTTGTCCGACATGGTTTTATAAGGGCACAAAACCCAACACAACATACCTAATTTGATTCATGGCATCCACACATATTATGGCTGCTGCAGATCTCCCATCTTTCCAAGTTACTTCAATGTAGCACTTAATATGTCCTGTCCTAGGTAGGGTCCAATGCCTCAAAGCCCCAGTATTGCTCTATTCATTGTGGGTGATTGTGATCTTGGTCTATGTTTCCTTCCTTTTCCTGCCACCGATTTACTGCCCTACTCAAAAAATGGGTAGAAGTAGCTTTGCATGTGTGGTAGACCTCATTCCTGACACTCCATCTACAATAAATAGACACTACAACAAAAGCAGAAAACTCACATAGATCGACATCATTATTGAAAAAAATTCTAGAGGGATTTAGAGGCCAACTTACTATCTCTAACCCCCAAATAAAAGATTTACGGTGTCACTTCTGATACTCCATTTACTCCCATACTAGTGCACCCTCATAATAGAACACTGGAGGAAGATAAGAACCACACTGTTTCTTCAAATTACACACACGACACTCAACAACATGGCCATTGAAAATCCTACTTCTTCTTTCTCAAGTGGGAAGAACATCTGCATCCACCCTCCAAAGGAAAATCTGAATGTGCTCAAGGAGGTTACTTTCCATAATAGACTAGACTGATCTAGCTTAGGTCTCTATAGGCTCCAAGAATGCCCCATTCATTGCATCTCTCCAAATTAATTGGTCCTCATTTTGATGAATGTGGATAGAAAAATTTGCAATGTGAATCTCCATTTGAGGGTTGAAGATGTCGTAGATTATGTTTGTATTCCAAGCATAGCCATGGGGTTGGTGTGGCACCATTAAGGATGGCACTTTTAAATTCTTGTTAATAATTATAAGGATTGAAGGCAGCCCCGAACTCATTCTATTTTATGTTAGTTTAATTGTTTGACAAGCACAATAACAATTGTTCATTAAACCACAAAAACATAATATATATCTTATAAAAATTTGAAGCATATCAATGGAGCTTTCAATTCTAACATACCTCTTATACTTGAGTGATGGAGGTGTTTGGGAGCTCTCCTCAATCTGCAAAACAAAATTACAAAAGTGCAGGGAAACCTTTGAACACTACTCTCATAAAAAACGCCCATAACCTTTTTTCAACACAAGGGTGTTAAACCCATTTTTTAAGAACATAAATGAGCTTATTGGGCCTTGATACACAAAGAGAGAGTGATAGATTTCCTGGCCCAATGGGCTAGCCAAACGACGTTGAGAGCGTGTCCATGGGCCTCGAGTGTGTTAGTATGTTATGTCAATCCCATATGGCCAAACTAAAATACAACAATACCAAAATATCCAGTTATCCGTACATGCCATAAATAACATATGTGTGAGCATGCTTAATTATGTAGGTCCATATAAGAATTCTAACATTCTCCAACTTGGACCACATAATTACATCAATAATTGCTCACTTAAACCATAGTGTCTATACATAAGAATCTCTGGAAACATAAATGACTAAAATTAATTGTGTATTGTATTATATCGACGAGATAAAAATATAATACATAACTAGAAATCAGAGATTCACTAAGCATGTCGATGATTTCCAATATGGATAAACTAAAAAACATAATATTGAGATCAACTCGTCTTGAATCATGATATCCTTCTCATAGGATTCGAACTGATACTTTTGAGGGGGCAAACTGTTACACCCAGATTTCGAGACCAGAAGTTATGACCTCGAAAACTGGACTCATCAAGTGTGAGCTTGAAATATATGAAATACATTGTATGGTCCAGTTATAAGATCCCCGAAGTAAAAGGACGATCTCAAAAATGTGTAACCTCAGGATTCTTTCTGAGCTCGAAATGGCGTGACATTGGGATACATCCGTTATCGAGTGCCTTCGGATTGAGCAGCCCAAGCTTGGGAAACGCAGGCTCGAGTGTGATAGCCTCGACAGTATTTATCTATTCCGAGCATGTCTTGGAGTAAGGTGGCATGATCGTAGCAATAGCATAAGTCTCGATAGCCACAGGGTCGATCGCTGATCTCGAAGACCCGATGAGTCATCTGGGAAAACCCGTTATGTATGAACATATTTATTGTTGTATAATCCCAACATTTAAGGGATATTATTTAATTTGTTATCCATTCCTGGGTCTTCAGGGAACGTTTCCTTGTATATAGGAGATACACCATTTAATGTAATTATTTGAATTGATATACAGAAGATCTTCCTCCGAAAGATGTGGGAATGAACTCTGTAACCTCTCTATAAATAGAGGAGGAATGACCACTTGTAAAAGGACTGATTATCTGAGATCTGGAGAGAAAATTCTGGGTAATTCATCTTTGAAGAATTTCCAGAAAACTCCAAGTCCTAATAACACTGACTCGTGGACTAGGCAGATTTAATTGCTCAACCACGTAAAAACCTTCTTGTTTCTCCTTACTATTCGTTTGCACCATAGTTTACATTGTTTAATTGCTCTACGATTTAAGTTGACGAAAAACAGCGTCAAGAGTTTGGTGCTTTCATTGAGAGCATTAAACAATACCTATCAGAGTCTAGTCAGTCGAAGAAGCCTCCGTGAATCAATTGGCCGTAAATGATCCCAATATTCCTGAGGAGGAAATCCTAGAGGAAGTTAACTATCCGAGGTGCCCTGGGAAACAGCCGATGATAAATTCGGACCCAGATGAGAGGAGTGGATCCTCTGACTCTTGAGGACCACCTGCACCGCTAGCCCCTAGGGACGACAAGGACAGGTATTACAACCTTGAGCGATATGTCCCTATTGTGGAGCTTAAAAACTGTCAGTTGCGAAAGCAATTGGCGGAGGCCAAGAAACATAACAAGGAGCTGGCCAGATTGGCTGCTAAGGCGTAGGCGGCTCAGCCCCCGCCTCCGCCTCCGCCTGAGGCCCAAGCTCAACCTCCGCGAGATGTTCATGTTCTGCCCCGCAGGCCTCGTGGCGACCTCGCAAAAATGCTTCCACACGAAGAACGGAGCATCCTTCGCTACCGGCAGAACAACTTGCTCCCTCAAGGCCTTGGAGAAATACCCGAGCTGGAGCTCCTATTAACTCAACTGCTGAGGTACCAGCCGAAACTGGGAATAACCGAGCTCCCACAGCAGCCTGGACCAAAAATCCTGGTAACGTGCAGAACGTTCCTGAACCGACACAAGTAAGCACGGAACCTTCTAGGCCCTGTAATGGATGGCAGCCACCATCACCCATAAGGCATCCACCATCGCCAATAAGATATCCCTAACTGCCTTGGAGAAACATGCAACCGACTCAGGGTGATAGGTTAAGGAGAGCAGGGCAAAAACCTGGGAATGGGGAGATTGCTAGAGAACGTAGAGGCACCTAGCCTACGAGAAGCCAAATGTGTCGGTCTCACACAATTGAGACGGGACAACCAGAAATGAACCCATATCGAAACAACCGCACAGCGAGCCTTACCAGCGAGGGCTCAGGAGACACCAGATCGGTCAGTATGTATGACTGGGGACGCAGAAATACTGGGAGTCGAAGGGACCACCCAGACTTACGGGAACACCTGAATCAGAATTGGGGTAATAATAACCCCTCGATCCCAGACCTGAGGGATCACCTAAATGGACACAAGGATTCCATACGGAGGCGCGAAGCTAGAATTGTGATCAATGACAACCAATTTCAGGTCAGACCCCCCATGGATCCATTCCAAGAAAGGATTGATCAACTGGAAAGAGCATTCAGGCTCTTACAAATGAACGAGGTCAGGATCGGGATGAAGAGTTTGACGAGGAACTTGAACCCTTTGCCCCCCATATTTCCAGCACTCTGTTTTCTCAAGGGTTTCGGATTCCTCATGTCCCACCGTTCGATGGGAAATCCGACCCGTTCAGTCACTTAAGTACGCTTAACACTATTATGAGAGCAAGTAATGTGGGCTACGAGCTCAGATGCATGCTGTTTCCAGCTTCGCTCATAGTACTAACAAAAATCTGGTTCGAGAAATATAAGAGGCATTCGATTGCTTCTTAGGATCAATTATCTAAAGATTTCAAAAAGCAATTCAGAGCCATGATCGAAATAAGGCCCGAGGTGTCTGCCTTGACCAATGTTTGGCAACAGCTGAATGAAACGTTGAAGAGTTACCTTACAAGGTTCAATTTGGAAGTCGCCCGAGCTCGTGACGTAGACGACAACGGCCATTTAATGGCTGTCTGAGTCGGGGTGATGCCTGGAAGCTCCCTTTGGGAAGATATGTAGAGGAAACCTGTGAGATCCATAACCGAGTTCAATTGACGGGCTTAGAGATTCGTCAATGTAGAGGAGGCAAGGTCAGCGCTGAATATGGCCTCTCCACCAGTAACTACAATGAAAAACATAAAATCTCCCCCGACCTCGGCGGACCCATCAGCCTCAAAGCCCTCTGTGGAAAACCCTTCCAAAAGAAAGAAGAATGAAGGGAGTAACCCCGAGGTGGAAGGGGGAAAGAAGAAGAAAGGGGAAATGTATTTCTCCGTGTACAAGGTCTACACCGAGCTCAATGAGTCTCGGGAGAATATCTACCTGGATAATGAAAACCAGGTCCCTTTCAGACGTCCGGACCCCATGAGAAACCAGAAATCAAAGAGAGAATCCAGTAAGTACTGCAGATTTCACAGAGATATCGGACACACAACTGATGAATGCAGGAAACTGAAGGACGAGATCGAAGGTCTGATCTCGAGAGGGTACTTCAGGTAGCATATAAGGAAGCAGAACCACAATCATGATTCTACCAGCCAAAGGGCAGCTGCACCACCGCCTGCCTAAAACAGTAACTCCTGAGCAAGGGAAGACGAGAGACCCCCACCAATTGATGGAGAAGATGTTGCAACCATCTCGGGGGGACCTCATCTCATAGGATCGGGCAGGAACACCCAAAAATGATAGGTTAATGAGTTGAAAACTGGTGACAGGTCCCCTTATGAACCAGAACCAAGGGCTCCGAAACACTAGAGGGTTGAATCTCAACCTATAACTTTTACTGAGGACGACGCGTCCCATGTCCAATTTCCTCACAATGACCCGCTGGTCATCACCCTCTAGCTCGCAAATAAGAGGGTTCACCGAGTCCTGGTTGATAACGGGAGCTGAGTGAACATCCTCTATAAGGCCACCTTAGAAAAGATGGGACTCGCGTTTCGTGTCCTAAAGGCCTGTGCAACGACATTGTACGACTTTTTCAGGAGAAGGGATTTCCTGTATGGGATCCATTGAACTCCCTGTGACCTTGGGAGACTTCCCAATCTCAACAACCAAGATGATGGAATTTGTAGTAGTGGATCTACCATCGGCCTACAACGTGCTGCTCGGGAGACCCGCTCTAGTAGGGCTGGGGGCAATTTCGTCTGTGAGGCACTTGGCCATCAAGTTTCCAACTTCTAGTGGCATCGGGACACTGAAGGGAGACCAACTAGCAAGGAGGGAATGCTATAGAATTTCCATTAGAGGAAAGAAATAGACAAGCGCACAAACACTTGTCATAATTCAGAATAAGGACGAAACAGTCTTCGAGATAGACGAAGAAATCGATCCAAGAATAGAGGAAAGAGTTGACCTCGAGCCATTGGAAGAGCTCGAAGAGGTTAGGCTCGAGGAAGCAGAACCCCCGAAGACAGTGAAGGTAGGGAAAAACCTTCCCGAAGAAACGAAATAGCAATTAATTTGCTTTTGGAGAAAGAACCAGGATGTTTTTGCGTGGTCACATTCGAACATGGTAGGGATAAATCCGAATGTAGTGAGCCATGCTTTGAATATTGAAAAAAGCTTCCCCCTGAAGCAACAAAATAGAACACTCCTAGATGACAGCAGGAAGAAGGCCCTAAAAGAGGAAGTTGACAGGTTGAAAGAAAACCGATTCATACGGGATGCCTTCTACCCCGATTGGGTAGCCAACCCAGTGCTAGTTCCAAAACCTAATGGGACCTGGTGGACCTGTATCAATTATTCGGACCTCAATAAGGCCTGTCGTAAGGACTGCTTTCCCCTACCTCAGATCGACCAGCTCATAGATGCCACAGCTGGGCATGAACTTATGTCATTCATGGACGACTATTCTGGATATAACTAGATTTCCATGCATGCCCCTGACCAAGAGCATACAAGTTTCGTGATGGACAAAGGACTATATTGCTATAATGTCATGTCGTTCAGACTCAAGAATGCTGGAGCCACTTACCAACGGCTCGTAAATATGATGTTCTCCGAACAGATAGGTAACAACATGGAAGTTTATGTTGACGATATGTTAGTTAAATCTCAACATAATAATAACCATGTAGATGACCTCGAAGAATGCTTCGCCTTATTATAGAGGTATGATATGAAGCTCAACCCCCAGAAGTGCTCCTTCGGAGAATCCTCGGGAAAGTTCCTAGGCTTCATTGTAAATGCCTGGGGAATAGAAGACAATCCAAACAAGATCCAGGCTTTGATTGATATGCCCTCACCTCGAAAGCATAAGGATGTCCAAAGTTTGATAGACCGTTGTCTTCCATTTTTTAATCTTTTGAGGGGAGGGAAAAAATTTGAGTGGACAGAAGAATGCGAGTCAACTTTTCAGGAGCACAAGAAGCACCTCGCAGAACCACCAATCTTGTCTAAACCCATCACGGGGGAAGTTCTATACCTATATCTTGCTACGACCGAGCACGCCATTAGCGCTGTACTCGTTCGAGAGGAGCAGAAGGTGCAGAAGCCTATTTACTACGTTAGGAAAAGGTTACTGGGGGTAGAATTGAGATACCCCTTAATGGAGAAGTTGGCTCTCAGCCTGATCCACTCATCTCGAAAGCTCCAACCTTACTTCCAGGCACACCCCATCCATGTGCTGACCGATCAACCACTAAGACAAGTCTTGTCCATGCCAGAATCCTCGGGCCGACTACTAAAATGGGCCATTGAAATCGGGCAATTTGAGATCACCTACCATCTGAGGACAACCATAAGAGGACAGGCCCTGGCAGACTTCATAGTAGAATGCACTGGAGTGACCAACAATGAAGTTATAACCCCAGCCCGCGAGCTGTGGAAACTTTATGTTGATGGATCTTCCAATGAAAATGGGTTGGGGGCAAGAGTAATTCTGATCACCCCAGTAGGAAGTCGAATTCACTCTGCTCTGAGATTTGACTTCGAAGCGTCAAATAACGAAGCTAAATATGAAGCTCAACTAGCAGGACTTTGGATTGCCAAGGAACTCAAGGCTAAAGCGATACATTGTTATAGTGACTCCTAATTGGTGGTTAGTCAAATTTTAGGGGAATATCAGGCTCGTGGGACGAGAATGGCTGCATATTAGAAAAGGCAAAAGCAGCACTCGAGCATTTCGACTTCTACGCGATAGAACAAGTCCCCCGAGAGCAAAACTCGAATGTAGACGCTCTAGCCAGGCTCGCCACATCCACCGAGATCGGCGAGTTGAATGTTGTGCCAATCGAACATCTAACGACACCCAGTATAACCGAGCCTAAATAGGAAGATGTTTGCATGATAAATTCCAAGCCAACCTGGATGAACCCGATAGTTGAATACCTTGGAGTCAGCGTTCTCCCAGAAGAACGATCCAAGGCTCGAAAACTGATGTATCAGATCCCCAAGTACACCATTATAGATGGAAGGCTATATAGAAGAGGGTACTCCATGCTGTTGCTCCGATGTGTGACTCTAGCCGAGGCTAAGAAGATCATAAAAGAAATTAATGAAGGATTCTGTGGAGACCACACTGGGGGGCATAGCCTATCTAAGAAAACCATACGCCAAGGGTACTTCTGGCCTACCATCAAAGCGAATTCATTTGATTACGTCAAGAGATGCGACAAGTGCCAACGGTTCGCCACAATCCCTCGAGCTCCACCTTCCGAGCTAACTATGATGACCTCCCCGTGGCCATTTGCTGTCTGGGGAATCGACCTCATAGGTTCATTGCTAACTGGCAAAGGCGGAGTCAGATGCGCAGTAGTCGCTGTAGATTACTTCACGAAGTGGATCAAAGTCGAACCTCTGGCGACAATCACCTCGAAGAAAGTCTTGGACTTCGTGGTAAAGAACATTATATGCCTGTATGGGATGCCAAGGAAGATTGTGTCCGATAACGGTACTCAATTCGACAACGATCTGTTTACCAACTTTTGCAAAAAAAATGAGATAATAAAAAGCTTCTCCTCTGTGGCCCATCCCCAGGCTAATGGCCAGGCCGAGACTGTGAATAAAACCCTAAAGAGTTCTCTAAAGAAAAAGTTGGAAGAAGCTAAAGGGAAATGGCCCGAAGAGTTGCCCTAAGCTCTGTGGGCATATCGAACCACAACCCGTACTTTAACAGAACATACCCCTTTTTCTCTAGCATATGGATGCGAGGCTATGCTACCAATTGAGGTCGAAGTTCCCACAAGTCGTGCCCACGCTTATGACCAAGCCTCGAACCAATCCCAGCTCGAAGTAAGTCTGGATCTGATTGAAGAAAGAAGGGACGAAGCTCAGCTAAAAAATGCTGCATACCAACAGCGAGCTACCCGGTATTTCAATAAAAGAGTTCGAGATAGAAAATTTGGTGTGGGAGATTTGGTGCTGAGGTGTGTGTTCTTGGCGACATGAGATCCAGCTTCTGACGTGCTTAGGCCTAATTGGGAAGGAACTTATCAGATCGAATCAGTCATCCGACCTGGTGTATACAAGTTGGCAAGATTGAATGGGAGTTTGGTACCACGAGCATGGAATGGCGAACATCTATGACCTTACTATCAATAGTGTAGGAATGATGTCACCTGTAACCATGCTTATTTATTTTTTCTATGTTCTTGTTAATAAATTATTCGAATAAAGTTTGATTTCGTTCTAATCTGCTATATTTTTTGCAATCTCTCTTAATTTAATAACCTATGGTCACACTCATAGGATATTAAGGGGGCATTAGTGGTACATATACCATCAGCTTGAAAAAATGAAATAGCATGAGCAAAAACATAAAAGTGTTTGGATATAACCAAATGCGCGAGCTAAGAAAGTTTGGACATAACCAAACCATAAAAGACATACAAGTTTTTGGATATAACCAAATGAGCAAGCTAAGATAGTTTGGACATAACCAAACTATCAAAAACATACAAATGTTTGGATATAACCAAACATGCGAGCTAAGAAAGTTGGACATAACCAAATTCTAAAAAGATAAAAGTGTTTGGATGTAACCAAATATGCGAACTAGATCAAGAATATAAGTGTATGGATTAAAAACCACACACGACTTCAATAGGTTTGGAACAAACCCACTAAAACTAATCAATAGTAAGTTGGAACATAAACCCACTTCGCGTAAGTCGAGATCAAGGATGGAGTATCTTGCAAAATGATATTTTCGACCTCATAATGTCAGGGAGCTACTCGAGGACGAGGAAAAGTAACTAAAAAAGTAAGATATAACTAAACCACTCACGTTACATGCCATATAAGTATCTTCGGGTGCATGGTAAAAGTAATCTCCGACCTTGACAAATAACGAGATCGGATGCGGATATTTCGAGCAAACTGTGGATGAATGCATTGAACCTCTAGCTTAAATCCACCATATTTTTGTATGGATAAACAGACATATAAGACACTTTAATATAAAGCGCGTGAAATATTTCGACCAAAGAAATGTGAAGCAAATATATTAAAGTAAAGTCATATATGGTATCATGGATATCATAAGAAAACAGCTCTTTCACGAGCCATAAATTGTCTTAGCCCCAGGGGCATAAAAAGTAAAAAATCAAAAACAAAAACTATTACAAAGTGTTCAGAGGGATGCCTCCCCGAAGCAAGATTTAGGAAGAAGGATCATTCTCCTTGGCCTTCTCAGCATCCTCCTTAGCTCTCTCTACCTCCTCCCGAGTAGCCTCCTCCTCATCAAGTCGGGCTTGCCACTTGGCCACTAGATCTGCCTCGAAAGAGCCCAAGAAGCTAGTATCGAGATTAGCTTTATTGGCCCAGATCCTATACATGGCCAGGTTGACCGTCCGATCCTTCTTCTCTTTAAAATCTACAAGGAGGCAGGCCTTTTCGCCCTCCATAATATCGAAAGTGGCAGCCTTCTCCTCCTCAAGCTTGGCATTGATCTTTTCAAGCTCTGCGACCTGGGCTTTCACCTTCTCAAGCTCCGTGAGTCGGGCATTCAGCTTCTCGAGCTCAACTATCTTGGCCTTTAGCTGTTCAACTTCAGCCTCCATCTTTGCCTTTGTGGCCTTGAGCTCGTCACTAAGCTTGAGTTGGAGATCCTTCGACTCCTGAGCATAAGACATGCTTGAATGGACCTCATTGTTCAACTTATAGTTAAGTTGAGCAGAGACAAAGAGAGTCTGGCATACAAAGAAATCAAATTAGAACATAAACTAAGTAAAAATACAACTAGCAACGACATGAGAAGGGTCACCGCAGCAGTGAGCTCGATGCTCTTCTCATAAAGAGTATTGCAGTCTCGAGTATTGTTCAAGAACTGCCAATGAGGAGTGTCGAAGCTGCCAAAACTCTGGCCCACTCGAGACAGAATGTCTGAGCCAAGTGTAGCCCCGTGGGGTCCGGCCGCATTATCGATAACATACTCATCGACATGAGTATAAATTGACAACAAATGTGTATTAGAGGCTGAGGGCTTCTTCGAAGGTGGACCAAGTGTGGAGTGGGCCTGGATCAAAGGATGAGCGGGAGGAATTGCCGTAGAGGACGCCTCGACTTGAGGAGTAGGATCCACGGCTGAGCTCGGAGCAGCCGGAGCTAGTTGAGGAGGTGTCTTCTCGGTCCTCTTGAGGACCTTGGCAGGTCGGTCTGACCTCCGTGACCCCCTCGGGTGCTTACTCCTTTGTGTTCCCTCGCCACTGGCGAGCACATTTTCGAGGTCGGAATCCATATCACCTACATAGTTACACAACATAATGAGATATTCCAAGACAAAACAAGTTAGCATGATTCAGACAGGCAAAGAATAAAAAGATAAATAGAGAGAAACCTAACTGGAACTCTCCCCCGAGCTCGTGCTCGGCGACCATGTAATTCTCCCATCTTCAGAGGAGGCGGGGGGAGTACCTTCCCTATAGGTGGAAGTCAACCTCGAAAGGTCCCTATTGTCGTTTTTCCCGTATTGAACAACTACTCCGATCCATACTTTGTTCAGACTATACATAGTGTCATACATCCCGAGCCAACTATCGAACCTATGTACTCTCTCATCTACCCATGACCAAACATAAAAATGGTCCCTATCATCCTGGCACAATACTAATCTATCAGGTTTATGCTTAAGTAGTGAAGGAGACCACAAATTCGAACTAAGGATGAGTGTACCTCTATCACTCGAGCTTGAGCTTGAGCTTGAGGCTTCATCATTGGCCTCATTCCCCGATTGTGGGCTCCTGCGGCGTCAAACTGGAGATGGAGGCCTAGCATATTGCCTCGGAGGAAGGCTGCCAGTTGGGAGAGGCACGAGCTCCCACTGGGCATAGTTTTTGTTGGACCAGTCAAATGTGGACTGATCCTTCTCCAGGAGGCCGCAGGCTTAGAGATTATCTTCGTGGAGGAGATAGGAGAGGGACCTCCTGCCGTAAAGGAGATAAAGCAGAGCCTCCTTATGCTCCTTCATCTACTTAGAGGGGGAGGGACGATGGAAGTTGGTTGGAAAAATGAACCTGTCATGGTTAAGCGTAAGCTGAAACAAAAAATCGAGCACAAAAAAGAAGGATTTTTTTTTAGATACTTACGAATTCGTCTGAACAAATAGTATCTAGATGGAGATAGGCCATCTGTCCAGAAGAAAGCCTTCTTGAAATTTGGAGGATGGTTGGGAAGATCCTCGAAGATGTTCTATTCCTTGGGATAGCTCGAGAGGTAATAGAAGCCATCTCCTCCTCGAGCTCGGGAGGGAATACTTTTCAGACAAAAGAGATACAAGATCTCCTTTGGCGAAGGTCCTTCCCACTTCAGCTCATGGTAAAGCGACCTCAGGGCGGAAAGAACCCTGTAAGAATTGGTATTGAGCTGGAAGGGAGAAAGCCCAACAAAATCCAGGAAGTCTTTAAAAAAGGACTTCAAAGGAAGCACACCCCCTGCCTTCATATGTTCCTGGCTCCAAGCTGCATACCTTAGCTTGCTGTCATAATTCCCATCTCCCGGGGCATGGAAACTTCGCTCGTGGAAGGGCAGAGCTTGACACCTCAACGAGCCTGACAGTCTGATGTTGTGTAGGGCAAGGATGTCAGAGATCTGCCCTAATGATGAGATCGAGCTCCAATAATGCTCGGCCTCGAAAAATTCCCTCTTCAGGGTAGGCACGGAGGCTGGCCGCGAGGTAGAAGGTTCCCCCATCAGTGAGAATTGGAGATCGCCTGGCTTGAAAGCAACTGTCTCTTTGAGCGTAGGGTCTAGGGGGATCGGTCTAGGCTCGGGGTCCGGATCTGGATAGATGGCGACCCTTAGTTTTTTCATTTTTCCTTCTTCGACCTCTTCTATCTGACGTCGAAAGTGATCTCGGATGTCCTCCTACTCACACCTTAGTTCGTGCTTCAAAATCAAGCGTTGGTTCCGTGTGAAAGGAGACTTCGGGCTCGGAGTTAATGGTGAATAAGGAATCACGAGCTTTGACCCCCACCACTTTCCTGAGTTCTGCGGCATCTCGCAAGAGAGCAAAAGGGTGAGGGCCAAGCGAGCAAGGAATAATGAAAAAATGGGATGACTTAAGCTCGAATATTCGAGGCTACAAGGTAGACTCGATCCAACGGACAAGGCCAGTCTCTCAGAGCGTGTATTCCACCGTAGGAAAGGAAGGTGGATTTTATTTTTTGAAAATCCCAATATTTCAGGGAAAAAGTTGGAGGTTAACAAAAGAGTGGAATTTTTGGGAAACGTGCATTTTGCAAAACCCTAATTTTTTACCCGATAATTTGGTGTACAAGATACGCCATTCAAAATTCAAAAAAATTAGTAAAAGAACCATAACTGGGTTTTTTACGCATGAACTGGGTTTGGAACCCATAATATCAGAAGAACCTAAGAACTACATGGTATCGGCTAAAACATTCTAGTGCTAAACTAGTATATGTGCCTACAAGTGCAACAACAATACAAACTTGCATGGAGAAAAAATACATATAATCATACGGGAACAAGGACAGAAACTTACACAATGAAGCTGGTGGGTACAGAGAGATTGATGACCGAAGGAGTGGTTGCAAGAATGATCTCACGGAGTTGAACAAGCCAACATTGTTTTGCTTTCTCGGTCGGGAAAACATGCAAGAGCAGAGCAGACTTCAGTTCTGGTTTCTCTTCTTTTTTCTCTGAAAATTAAAAGCGAGAAAGTTAAATGAGGAAGATGATGGGGATGTATTTATAGGCCCCAGGGAAAGTCAAAGGTCAGGTTGATCTGAGTTGTTAACCAGATTTTGTATCTAATCCAACGGTCAGGTACAAATGGAGTAATGGCGGCAGGCAAATAGATGTGGGAGAAGTGAAATGGCACTAAAGTACTCTGATTAGTCAATCCTTGACTGACTCGTGTCCATACTCGAGTACAATTAATGGTACAGTTTCCAAGGAGGGCAGTTCAAAAGTTTCCCTCTCATAGGATTCGAACTGATACTTTTGAGGGGGCAAACTGTTACACCCAGATTTTGAGACCAGAAGTTATGACCTCAAAAACTGGACTCATCAAGTTTGAGCTCGAAATATATGAAATAAATTGTATGGTCTAGTTATAAGATCTCCAAAGTAAAAGGACGATCTTGAAAATGTGGAACCTCAGGATTCTTTTTGAGCTCGAAATGGCATGACATTGGGATACATCCGTTATCAAGTGCCTTTGGATTGAGCAGCCCAAGCTTGGGAAACGCAGGCTCGAGTGTGATAGCCTCGACAGTATTTATCTGTTCCGAGCATATCTTGGAGTAAGGTGGCAAGCTCGTAGCAATACCATAAGTCTCGACAGCCACAGGGTCGATCGCTGATCTCGAAGACCCGATGAGTCATCTGGGACAACCCGTTATGTATGAACATATTTATTGTTGTATAATCCCAACATTTAAGGGATATTATTTAATTTGTTATCTGTTCCCGGGTCTTCAGGGGACGTTTCCTTATATATAGGCGATACAACATTTAATGTAATTATTTGAATTGATATACAGAAGATCTTCCCCCGAAAGATGTGGGAATGAACTCTGTAACCTCTCTATAAATAGAGGAGGAATGATCACATGTAAAAGGACCGATTATCTGAGATCTTGAGAGAAAATTATGGGTAATTCATCTTTGAAGAATTTCCAGAAAACTCCAAGTCCTAATAACACTGACTCGTGGACTAGGCAGATTTGTAACGCCCTACTACCTTAGAGCCGTTACTTAGTGAGTTTAAAACAGAAATCGTGCTTTTGACTGACTCTACGTGGTTTCTAAAACCAAAAGTGTGAATAACCCAGAATTTAAGGCTGTACTCTTTGAAAATGTTTAGTTTCATTGAAAACATTAAGTTTCAAACATCTGGGATCCCAAAAATAAGGTTTACAAAATATTTACAACTGAAAAATAGATTTACACCAGGTTAACTATCAAAAGAATGAGTTAATACAGCCATATACAAAATACCCCCAACCAAGGCAGTCGGGCAGGCCGAACATGTACGCGCCGCCCCCACGCTCTCCATACTCATGGCCGGTTGACTGACTCCTTGCTTTTACCTGCCACACAGAGCACCCGTGAGCCAAAGCCCAGCAAGAAAACCCATACAGTATATAACATATGCACAGAATATAGCTGACATATAATCCATTGATAAACAGGAAAACCATCAGACTGATCAAGCACGGCCATGCCGCCCCAGAGGCCTTACCAAAGCCTAGGGTCTTGGTCCTCACCGTAAGGATAACTCATGAATCCCTTGGGTCCCACCCTGTCTATAAGCACCCCATGTGCTGAGTGTTACTTCCGGCCCCAAGGCCGTACCCGGCCTTTGCCGCTCTCGGCCTTAGCCGTTCATTTCATTATAATCGCATGCATAATACATTTCGAAATAATTGTTGAAACATATAATAATTCATCCAAGGTCATACATTTGCAAGTAAAACTATCTAGGGCCATGCCCTGCAATAACACTGTGGGCCCATGCCCTGATCCCGGGTGTTACGGTTTTCTTACCTGTATCCCGAGCTTTCCGATGCACCAAGGTCACAAGCACAGTCCTCTAGCATGAGCCTCCCCGAAATCCTAGTCACAACACACATAAAACTCTTTTAATACTAACCAAGCCCAAGACCACTTCCCGGGACCAATCCCGCACTCTCGGGACCTCTAAATCCATAAAACAATACATTGGAACCATCCCCCGTGTCCCCGGGCAAAAACCCTAAAAACCCAACTTTTTGGCTGCCAAAATGGCCTAGGGCCGCGGCACTCCCTTCAAGGGCCGCGGCACTCCCTTCAAGGGCCGCGGCGCCCAGCGGCTAGGCCACATCCTGAAGCATCCTTGCGCCGCGGCGCCCAAGAACAGGGCCGCGGCGCTCCTTCGCGAACCCAAATTTCTGGGTCTCCTCTTGCGTTTTTCCCGAGCTACAACCTCCCCAAATCAACCCAAACAAATACCAAAACCCCAAGATCAAATCAAAACTTCATATGAACCATCTAGCAACCTATAGACACTAGAATCAAGATCAAAACATCATCACACCCAAAATCCACCCCATTGATTTCTAATTTCAGCAACTCAAACCAAAACTTTAAAATGCTTAACTCATGCTTTAGATTCCTCAAATCAAAACAAAAACCCAACTTAAATGTGCATAAAATCCACACCTCAAGTGGAGAATTCACCCAAAAGCTTCCTTGATCTCCTCCTAGACTCCCACTTCAGCCCCCTTCTACACTTCTTTTTCTTGCCCTAGCTTTTCTTTCTTCTTCTTTTTTCTTCTCTTCAATTTTTATCAAAACAACAAATGACCCAATGCCCAAACCGTGTACCCCAATATCCCAACTGAAAGTTGTCTAATTCCTTTGCCAAATGACCACTTTACCCCTTCCTAACAAAACCTTCAAGGGTACTCAAGTTCTTTCACTTCTATTTCAATTCTACCATTTTCTATCTAAAACATGTTACTCACAGCAGTTACAAACGGTTACACAGGTTACTCAATCGCCAATAACTATAACCACTCATTCTCAACTCAACTTATAAGATTCCCAAAGTACCCCTAGGCTCCTCCCGAGCCGAGTACAAAATCCCATTGTGACTTTTCGACTAAATAGCTCGCTAGGACCGTCTCGACGCGTGCATCACAATAAAAGCACCACACTCACATGGCACAAATCACATAATACAATCATCACATTTATGCCCTCAACGGGCTAAAATTACCAATTTACCCCTAACATACAAACGGGGCTCACATGCATCTGTATACAACCTAATCATGCATTCTAATCACATATTCAATCAAATTCATAAAATATCATGTCAATTTACTTCTCGCCCTCCAGGCATGCTTAAACAAGGTCTTAAACCTTCTTAGAAACTTGGGGTGTTACAACTATCCCCTCATAAAAATTTCGTCCTCAAAATTTACCTGAACAACTCGGGATACTGCTCCCGCATATCCGACTCCAGTTCCCATGTCGCCTCTTCAACCTTGCTATTCCTCCACAATATCTTAACCAAGGCGATGGTCTTGTTCCTTAAGACTTTGTCCTTTCTATCAAGGATCTGAACAGGCTTTTCTTCGAATGATAAATCCCGATCCAACTCCAAGTTCTCATAGCTCAACACATGAGTAGCATCCGATACATACTTCCAGAGCATGGATACATGAAACACGTCATGAACCCCTGATAGAGCTGGAGGCATTGCTAGCCTGTAAGCTACCTCCCCGACTCGCTCTAGAACCTCAAAGGGGCCAACAAACCTGGGACTCAGCTTGCCCCGATTGCCGAATCGTTTTACTTCTCTCAGGGGTGAAACCCTTAGGAATACATGATCACCAACCTGAAATTCCACGCTCCTGCGTCTCTGATTTGAATAACTCTTCTAGCGACTCTGGGAGGCGAGCATACGAGCTCTAATTTTCTCAAGTGCCTCATTGGTCCTCTGAACCATCTCAGGACCTAAATACCTCCTCTCAACTGCCTCATCCCAGTGAATCAGTGATCTGCACTTCCTCCCATACAGCATCTCATACGGAGGCACTCCGATAGTCGCCTGATAACTATTATTGTACGAGAATTCAATCAGAGGGAGATACCTACTCCAAGATCCCCCAAAATCCAACACACAAGCTCGTAACATGTCCTCCAGTATCTGTATTGTCCTCTCAGACTGTCCATCCGTCTGAGGATGATAAGCAGTACTAAACCGAAGCTGTGTGCCCATTGCCTTCTGTAGGCTCTTCCAAAACTTGGAAGTGAAAGTGGGGTCTCTGTCGGATACTATCGACCTCAGAGCCCCATGAAGTCGAACAATCTCCTTCACATAAAGCTTTGCATACTGCTCCACAGTATAAGTTGTCTTCACAGGTAAGAAGTGGGCGGACTTAGTATACCTGTCCACAATCACCCACACCGAGTCATGCTGACCCACGGTCTTCGGCAATCCAACCACAAAGTCCATGGCAATATCTTCCCATTTCCACTCGGGAATCCCTAGAGGCTGTAATAACCCTGCTGGCCTCTGATGTTCAGCCTTAATCTGCTGACAGGTTAAGCATCTAGCCACATAGTCCACCACGTCCCTCTTCATGCCTGACCACCAATATAAATCCTTCAAGTCGTGGTACATCTTCGTAGAACCTGGGTGCAAGGAGTAGGGAGTGGTATGAGACTCGTCCAGAATCTCTCGCCGAATGTCTGGATCAATCGGAACACAAATCCGTCCTTTGTACTTCAACAAACCCATCTCAGAAATAGAGAAGTCCTTAGCTGCTTCAGTTAGGACATTCTCTCTACGTTCAACTAACTGGGGGTCCCTTCCCTGTGCTTCCATAATCCTCCCAAGGAGCGTTGACTGGAGAGTAATGTTGGCTAACCTACCAACCACTAACTCTATACCTGCTCTGGCCATCTCTCCGGCTAGTCTGTCAGATATCTGCCACGAACTATACAGCTGTCCTGGGCCCCTTCGGCTCAATGCATCCGCCACTACAATAGCCTTCCCAGGATGGTATAGGATATCACAATCGTAATCCTTTACCAGCTCTAGCCACCGTCTCTGGCGCATATTCAAGTCCTTCTGGGTAAAGAAATACTTTAGACTTTTGTGATCAGTGTATATCTCGCATCTCTCTCCATACAGATACTGTCTCCAAGGGCATAAATGTGAATTATATGTATGTTATGCTTGATACCACGAGATTGTGGTGATATATTTGTGATGAGTGATCCGAGACGGTCCTAGGGAGCGTGTTATCCAAAAAATTAGCATTGGTGACGTGGCAAGTGATTCCTGGACATGTGGCTGACACCTGGAAACGTTTTGCTAGAGTATCGACCAGAAGACATGTTAGAAGCAGTGCGAAACAGTCTTACATGTGGCCAGTCTGGTCGATAGCTCCGCATACAAGGCAACATTAATGGGAAGATCTTTGTAGAATCCCGAATTTATCTCACACAATCTCCTGAGTATCCGATTATTCAGGAAAGAATATCTGTAACAATCTTTTGTAATCCCCCTTGAGCCTATAAATAGCAAGAGATAGCTCAAGGGAGGGATTTTTGGCTTTTGAATCATTTGAGACTATAGTAATTCTCCTAGTAATATTGTATTGTTCTTCAGAGATTAGTGAAACTCATTGAACCCTAGTTCTTTGATCACTCATATGATTTTTATATCAATATCAACCTAAGTGGACGTAGGTCATTATCAGATCCTGGGGCCGAACCACTATAAAATACTGTGCCTTATTTACTTTTGTCATTATGTTCTTCTCATTACTTTCATTCATATCAAGCTTATTCTGACTCCGTGTCAGTTGGCCAAATCGTGGGTCAACATTCTGGTGCTTTCATTGAGAGCTTGATTTATTGTTGTTGAGAAAACTAATGGCGAAAGCTGGAAAGAAAACTGGACAGGCGGCCGCCGCTGCACCATCAAACCCGCCACCTCCTCCTCCTCCTGCAAGCATGGCAGACGATGAGCCACAACTGGATTTTGAGGAGGAGGAAATGGATGATGCAGCATTGAAGAATACCCTGGGTGCGTTGCAGGAAGAACTGACTAGTCTGAGAGCCAGTCAGGAGACTGCCGCTGAAGTTATGGTGCGGCAGCAGCAGAAGATTGAACGGCAGCGTGCAGAATTGAGTGAAAGGCAGGCGGAGGTGGACCGCCACCAGAGCGAAGCCATGGCAGCCCTCGAGGCAGCCTTGCTATTGGCTAGAAATCAGGCTGCACCTGCCTCGTAACCTAACCAACCTGTGAATGGGCCACCTCAGAGGGGTCCCGATCCTAGCCCACCAATCCAGCCCTCAAGTCCGCAAAGGCCCGAGCAGCCTCAGATTCCCCGCGACGATGTCCCACTGGACCCTGAGGCACAGCCACCATCCCAAGCTGCTCGAGGTAATCCTCCGCAACAGAGGCAGAATAGGGCCGAGCATCAGCCTCGTAGTCCTAGACGCCATAGGGATGATGGACCGAACCTACCGAACAGAGGTCGGTACCCTCCTAGTAACGGGAGGGAGTCAGAGTGAGGCTCTGCGGTCTGGAGTCCCCCACGACATGATAATGCACGGGGACACCACAACCAGCGCAGGCCGCCCTCTAACGCTCGGGACGTTTCAGCCAGAGACGGGAATAGAGGGAACAGCCGGTCCCACCATAGCCAGTCAAGGTTCAGAGATGGCCACAGGTATAATGAGGCCGACTCAGGCAAAGGAAACGCCGGTGGGAGGAACGAAGAAAGAGGTAAAGGTAGGAGCCAGGTACCTCAAGATGACCAGCCCAATAGATGGGATGCTGGGGGGCAACCCAGGCAAAATAATGTCTTCAACCTGCTCGGGGGTAGTGAGCAGCGGAGAAGAGAAGAGGACCTGAGAGATGTACTCAACGACCGCCGTGAGCGGCATGGCGAGAATGTCCCTCCAGCAACAGAGGCGACAACGATTCCTGCCGCTGTACAGGCCCAGATAGACGCCCTCAACCAGGCAGTGCAACAGTTGGTCGGGGGGAGGACATCTTACATCGACCATGATAGGAGGAAAGGCACTCCTTTCGTGCAAAGGATAGCTAATGCCGAAACCCCGAGCAAATTCAAGATGCCTACGCTCCCAAACTTTGACGGATATGGGGACCCAGTGTCCCATGTCAACAAGTTTGAAATTCAGATGGATATTCAGAAAGTGTCCAAAGACGTTCGGTGCAGGATCTTCCCTGCAACACTTTCTGAAGTTGCGCAGGAATGGTTTTTTAAGTTCCCTCCTGCAAGCATAGTTTCTTGGGAAATGTTCGTAAGGGAGTTCTACGGACAGTTCTACGCAGGTCGTGTGCATCCGACCGAAGCGAACCGGTTGGTTGAAATTCGCCAACAAGATGGGGAGTCAGTGAAAGACTACATCCAACGTTTTATGCGAGCAGCAGCTGGAGCGAAGATTTTCGGGGACGAAGGGAAGATGATGGCCATAACTGCAGGAGTAAAACGTCGTTCTCCCCTCTGGAAGAGTCTCCGAAAGGAAGGGGTGAGAACTACCCAAGAATGTTTGGATCGAGCTGATCGCTATATCAAGCTTGAAGAAGCCATTGCCGACGATGGAAAGCCCTCAGACAAGGATAAGAAGGCTTTCGAACCCGCCAAGGCCGCCAATGGGTCCAAACCTAGTGGCAACGACAAAGGAAATGGGAACGGCAACGGTAATGGCAAGAACGGTGGAAAACAGTCGTATAACGAGCCTTCCACCTCCGACAACAAACGAGCCAAGGGTAATCGTTATGATCCTCGGTTCACTAACTACACTGCCCTCATTGAGTCTCGGGGAGAGGTTTACCAGGCCACAGGTTCCAGTGTGCCTTACAAGAAACCTGGGCCCATTCAAAAGGACATTTCGAAAAGAGACACCACCAAGTTCTGTCGTTACCATAATGACTACGGACATGACACTAATGAATGCAACCAGTTAAAAGATGAAATCGAGTTCCTTATTAGACAAGGACACTTGAGAAGATACGTACGGGCCTCGAGAAATTCCCAACGAGAAGCTCTGGGTGGCAACGAGCAGGCGTCCACACGCCAACGCTCGCCACCATTACAACCTGCCCTCGTGGTTGGAACACTCTTAACCATCTGTGGAGGCCCGTACCTCGCGAGAAATAGCGGAAAGGCCAGAGAACGGTATGCTCGGACTCTGCGCCACGACCAGGACATCGAGATGATGACTGTGGAGGACCGTGCACCGAAAAAGGCTCGGTCAGAGGGAGGAGAGATAACCTTCTCTGATGACGACGCCCAACACGTCAGGTTCCCACATTCCGATCCGCTGGTCGTGGACATCCAGATGGCCAATATGATGGTGAAGAGGGTACTGGTCGATACAGGAAGTTCAGTGAATATCCTGTATAAATCAACACTGGAACGCATGAAATTGTCCGTGATGGACTTGGAGCCCTGCAATCAAACGATATACGGCTTCTCTGGAGAAGGACTCGCCCCATCCGGATTGATCAAACTCCGAGTAACGACGGGTACAGCGCCTGCGACAAGGACATTACTCGCCACTTTTGTAGTGGTCGATTGTCCTTCGGCGTACAACGCCGTTATTGGAACGCCCATACTGGTTGATCTACGGGCCGTCATCTCGATGTGGCACGTAGCCATGAAGTTCCCAACAGACGCGGGGGTAGGATGCGTTTTGGGAAACCAAAGGGAAGCCAGGGAGTGCTACAACGCCTCGATCACAAAGGCAAAAAGTGGAACGCCGAGGAGCACTACCCCAGATAGATTGCAGATGGCAGTTGATACGCAAGCCCAATCCGGTGATGAAGTCACCAAATAGGGTGTTGCCCAAAGTGAGGATGGAGATTTGGATCCTCGCTTTGGGGATTTTGAAGAAAATGTTGGACCCGTTGAGGACCTGGAGGAGGTTCAACTCGACAAAGAAGACCCAACCAGAGTCATAAAGGTTGGGAAAAACTTAGAACCTACCACGAAGCACGCACTGGTGGAATTCTTGCGAAAAAACCAGGAGGTTTTCGCCTGGTCGCATAAAGACATGGTTGTGATAGATCCTGCAGTAATCATCCATGTCCTGAATATAGACAAAACCTTTCCACCCGTGCAACAAAAGAGAAGGCTGCTCGATAAAGATAGATCACGAGCCTTAAAAGAAGAAGTCGAAAGGCTAAAGGAGAATGGGTTCATACGGGTGGCATTTCATCCGTCGTGGGTCTCCAATCCGGTGCTAGTCCCCAAGCCTAACGGCGAGTGGCGGGCCTGTGTGGATTTTACAGAGCTCAATAAAGCCTGCCCGAAAGACTGCTTCCCACTCCCAAGGATCGACCAGCTGGTCGACGCTACTGCAGGACATGAGATCCTCTCAGTCATGGATGCATATTCAGGCTACAACCAGATTAGCATGCATCCCCCTGATGAGGATCACACCAGCTTTCGGACCGATACAGGCTTGTATTGTTACAAAGTAATGCCCTTCGGACTGAAAAACGCAGGTGCGACTTACCAACAGCTAGTCAACCACATGTTCAAGGAGCAAATCGGTGTAAACATGGAGGTATATGTGGATGACATGCTGGTAAAGTCTAAGAAGGCAGAAGGGCATGTGAGGGATTTACAAGAGTGCTTTGATGTGTTAAACAAGTACCAAATGAAATTAAATCCCCTCAAGTGTTCCTTTGGAGTCGGATCAGGGAAGTTTTTGGGGTTTATCGTAAATTCAAGAGGAATCGAGGCCAATCCCGACAAGATAAAAGCCCTGATCGACATGAAGTCGCCAGAAAAGATCAAAGATGTACAAAGTTTAACGGGGAGGATCGCAGCCCTAAGTAGATTCATTTCGAAATCAACAGACAAGTGCGTCCCATTCTTCAATCTACTTAGGAGGAATAAATTGTTTGAGTGGACAGAAGACTGCGAGCAAGCATTCCAGGCATTGAAAGCTCATATGGCACAACCTCCCATCTTGTCAAAGCCGATCGAAGGAGAGACTTTGTTTATTTATCTGGCGACTACCGAAGTTGCTCCTAGCGCGGTACTTTTTTCGGGAGGAAGAAGGCGTACAGAAAGCAGTCTACTATGTCAGCAAGAGGCTGATCGGTGCAGAATTACGATATCCGCCAATCGAAAGTTTAGCATATTGCCTAATTCTAGCCTCTAGGAAGTTACGTCCTTACTTCCAAGCCCATCTTATCACAGTTCTAACTGACCAGCCCCTTCGGCAAGTCCTCCAAAAACCTGAGGCGGCTGGGCGATTGTTAAAATGGGCAGTCGAACTAGGGCAGTTCGATATAACCTATTCACCGCGAGCAACAGTAAAGGGACAAGTCTTGGCCGATCTTATTGCGGAGTTCACTGAACTCCCGGACAGTGAGCAGTGCGAACTGCCTGAAGCGCCCGTACCTCAAGACAAAACTCCTTTGTGGAAGCTATTCACAGATGGTTCTTCCAACGAATCCCACGCTGGAGCGGGAGTGATATTGATAACGCCGGAAGGGCATCGATTTCACTGCGCCATCAGGTTCAACTTCACCGCATCAAATAATGAAGCGGAATATGAAGCACTCCTCGCTGGATTAAGAATGGCAAAGGATATGAGCATAAAGACGCTTGATATCTACAGTGATTCACAGCTGGTGGTGAATCAGGTCCTAGGAGAATATCAAGCGCGAGGTTTGAAAATGGTGGCCTACTTGAATAAAACAAAGGACCTGCTAGCCCAGTTCACGAAATACACCCTCCAGCAAATCCCGCGGGATCAGAATTCAAACTCAGACGCCTTAGCCAAACTCACAAGCGTGAAGGATGCTGACACTTTGAACATTGTGCCAGTAGAAAGATTGAGTAAGCCGATCATACAAGCAGCTGAGTTCAGTATGGAGATTCGGATGGAGGATACATGGATGGCGCCTTACTTGGAATATCTGACAAATGGTTCGCTGCCGACAGATAGAAACAAAGCCAGAACTCTACAAAGATGAGCTGCTAGATACATACTGGTCGATGGCATTATGTACCGAAGAGGATATTCGATGCCACTACTCAGGTGCGTTACACCAGAAAAAGCTAAGGAACTCATGAAAGAAGTGCATGAAGGCTTCTGCGGGGATCACGCTGGGGGGCAGAGTTTGGCAAAAAATATTCTAAGGCAGGGCTACTTCTGGGCAACGATGAACGAGGATTCGATGGAGTTTGTACGAAGATGTGATAAATGTCAAAGGTACTCCAAGATTCCACGAGCAGCTCTAAACGAATTGAAACAAATGCAGAGTCCGTGGCCTTTTGCAGTATGGGAGATAGATTTGATTGGATCCCTACCTACAGGGAAAGGCAGAGTAAAATACGCAGTTGTGGCAGTTGATTACTTCACCAAATGGGCCGAAGCAGAACCACTCGCAACCATCTCGACCAAGAAAGTTCTCAACTTTTTCATCAAGAACATTGTCTGTCGGTATGGTTTGCCCAGAAAGATAGTTTCAGACAATGGGACCCAGTTTGACAGCGATTTATTCACCGATTTCTGCGAAAGACATGGAGTTATTAAAAGCTTTTCTTCAGTCGCACACCCCCAGGCGAATGGGCAAGTCGAAGCCATGAACAAAACTCTTAAAGACACCCTGAAGAAAAGACTTGAGGAAGGTAAAGGAGCGTGGCCAGAGCAGTTGCCTAAAGTCCTCTGGTCGTATAGAACGTCTCACCGAACAGCGACAGGACATACTCCATTTTCCTTAGCCTATGGGTATGAGGCTATGTTGCCTGTTGAGTTAGATCCCCCCTCACATCGGCGTTTGACTTACGACCAGGAATAGAATAGCCAGCTAATGGTGGAGTCCCTTGACTCAATCGATGAGATACGAGAGAAATCTCAACTCCGAGTTGCTGCATACCAGCAAAAAGTCGCCCGGTACTTTAACTCCAAAGTTAAAGAAAGGAAATTCAACGTCGGTGACTTGGTGTTACGACGAGTTTTCTTAAATACCCGCGACCCTACTGCTGGAGTACTCGGACCCAATTGGGAAGGACCTTACCAGATTGAAGAAGTCCTTCATCTAGGCACCTATAAACTTGCACGCTTAAACGGAGATCTCGTTCCACGTTATTGGAATGGAGAACACCTGCGCAAGTATTATCAGTAAACAATCCTTTATAAAGGACTGGCTTGTATTAAATTTCAATTTTTACAAGTTTTGCAAAGAGGGTTAGCCACGTTGTATGGCTAACTGCTCGTATATGTAAGGTTCTATTATAGAATCACTCGTAAAGACATGTTTAGTCCATTTTTAATACGAGATTATAAGGGACTGTGCGCAGCCAGTCATTCTTGCCAACCATTGTGAATTTACATTTACAAGTATTTGTTCATTACGTGTGTTGTTTTGCTGTATTACAAGTATCATTTTTCACACGAACAAGAATGTTCGAACAGGCCATGGTCAGGGCAAGTGACCAAGGACCAAAAGCTCCTTGATCACTTGGGGGGCATATAAGGCACATGGATAGCAAAGCATACTCACAAGGTATGTAAACACATGAAAAAAATGAGTGAAAGCATGCTACAGTACTTAGAGTATTTTTCAAAATTTATGTTTTGTTAAATCATGCCAAAGTACTATGCTAAGTTCGGTCATACGGACAAATGTTATAATAAATAAAGATATTATAGCATCAAGATTTAAGCCTTTACACCGCAAGCATCGCTGTTTGGATGTAACTGTTCAGGTAAAAGAAAAAAGATTTACTGCCCGTGCAGTAAAGTTTAAAACGAAAGTATTGTCTTTACATCACGACCCGTGGGTCGTGTAGCCAAAAAGAAAGAAAAAAAAAGGGAAAAGTTTAAGAGGCACTTGGGGCTGGAGGGTCCTGAGCAGCATCCTGGTTGGTCGCATCCTCAACAACTTCTTCTTCTTCCATGGCAACAATGCTTGGAGAGGCGGGGATCCTCGCTCTTGCCTCCTCTTCGGCCAGTTGGGCAGTGCAGCGAGCCAACTCGACAGTCCTGACGTCTTCAGAAAGATAGCTGAAGTTGGCACCCTGATTATGTTTCCAGAAATTGTAGAAACATCGGAGCGTCGTCCTCTTGTACCTTTCCAGATTTTTGGAGTTGTCGAGTTCCAACTGCACGACTTTGCCTTCGAGAGTAGCAATGGCCTCATCCTTGGGCTTGAGCATCTCTTCCAGCCTTTTGATTTCGCGAAGATGGGTTATGCTGGAATCTCGATACTGCTGCCGCGACATTATTGTAGCTTCCTTTGCAGCTTCAGCCTTTGGCAGCTTAGTCACCGCAGCGTCCCTCTCTCGAACCATCGCCTCCAACTCCTTGGCATGCCTAGCCTCTGCAGCCGAAAGCTCCTCAGCTGCCTTCACCTGATGCCTCTCAGTGGCCTTTGCCTTTGCCTGCTTGATGGAAGCCTGGGCACGGGTACGAGCAGTAATAGCAGACAACAAAGCCTGTGAATAAAGGAAAAAGTTAGAGCCTGCCGTGAAGAATAAAAAACTAAGGCTTAAGAAATGAAGAAGTACTCACACTGGAGATTTCATTCAGGGTCCTGTTCAGAATCTGGTCGACCCCCATGTTTTCAGCCTCGACCATTGCATCCTTGACACTGTCACTTTTACCGATACGTTCAAGGCAATCCTTGGCTGATCGAAGGGCACGATTCATGAGTTTGGCCCCGAGAGCTTCTTCACGAGTAATTTCCTCTCTGGCGGGCGCAGCCGGAGGATTTGGTGGGGCAAGAGGGGTCTGCTTCTCAGTAGGAGCTGATGGATGGGTAGAAGTTTGCCCAGTTGGCGTGTCCTTGGGAAGGTCTTCTGTTCGACCCTTCTTGGCTGGAGGACCTCGGCTGGATTCACCAGTTCTCCTCTTGGACCTCCGTTGGAGTTGAGGAACTTCCTCTTCCTCCTCAGCCTGGTACATGTCAAAAATGTTGGGAGTGGCCAAGTCTGCATGCAAGTAAACACAGGAAAATGATAAGATAAGAGGTAGATGAAAAGTTATTATACAACAGAAAAGAGGTAACAAAGTGAATACCCGAGCTACAACTACTGGTCGCTACACTATTGACTCTATTAGTCATATACTCATTATCTGGCATGAAGAAGTCTGGCCCTAGGTTTGGAGCATATGTAAAGTTACCCTCTCCGTCAAACATATGACAGGGAATTGGCAAACCATTTAAAAGCGAAATAACTTTACCATTATCATTAGAGGATTCTCCCAAGTCCCCAATAGGCTCTTTGGCCTTTTGTTTCCCCTTGCCTTGGGGAGCAGAAGGTCTTTTTGTGGAAGGATTGCCCGTGGGCTCCCTGATTGTAACCCCCGTTGGCCTCCTCCGTGGAGGAGACACAGGGGATTGCTGCTCGGGAACCCCCTCGGCAGTGGTTTCGTCCACCACGGACCCTCTAGTTTCACGGCGAGGAGCCAGGAGGCCAGACAGCCTCAGGTTTTCTTCAGTCAACAGGGTCTTGACGCTTTTTGCTGCGTCGGACATCCTGGCCAAAGTATTGGACCTCAACACCATGTCTGGTGTTGGGGTCGGACGTAACCAGGGGCCTGAAAAATAGATTACAGTTTAAGAAAAATGAAAGAGAACACATCGACGAAAAGTATCGACCAGTCGAAGACAAGCACTTACCTCCTCGAGCGAAGGCCAAGTTATTGCTGGTTATGTTTGGAGTAAGGAAGTACTCCTTACTATACTGCCCCACATTCGAGATGTGCGTAGTGTCATTGAGGAATATTCTATTGGTTTCCTGGTGACAAAAATGGAAGAAACCCGTTATGTGTAGTTGCGGGTTAGACTTAAGGTCAAAAAGATAGTTGACCTCATGGGGCGAAGGTTCTGGCCATTTCTTAAGTTTATACAGGATATAGAGTGCGGCCTGCATTCTATATCCGTTTGGAGTTATTTGGAAGGGGGCGACACCGAAATAATTGGCCACCCCCTCAAAAAAGGGATGAAGAGGGAGATAAGCTCCCGCCTCGATGTGATACCGGGACCAGGCGCTGTTTACACCTCCGGGGAGGTTAGCCCTCTGGTCTGCGGCAGGACGTATAATGGAAACCCCTGTGAGAGGGAATTTCCTGAAGCAGTTAGCAACCATCCGAAGGGTCACTGAACTGGCCGGGGAAGTATACCACTCGACATTAGGCAGGTTCTGATGGCGAGGGTGGGCCATAATTTGGATATTAGGGTCAGGAACAAGATTTTCTCGACCACTGGTCGAGGGAGCCCTTGCCTGCGAATCAGGCCGAGCAGGAGAATTTGGGTTGTTTTCAGACTCGGGCCTTTTCTTGCCTGAAGATTTGGAACGGGCCATTGGAGGAGAAGGATGGGGTCTGGAACAGGATCGCGAAAAAGGGATCTCGTGGACACGGTCAGCTGGTTGTTCTTCTCCCTCGAGCAGCTGGGCGAGAAGGTCGTCGTCAATAGGCCTTTCACCTCCTAACAAATCTGGCATTAAAGTCTGCATACAGAAGAATGGGGAGGTGAGCATAGAAAACTTTTAAAAGCTTTTTAGAATAACGCTGGTCGAGTATAAAAGTTTAGCTTTTATACAACAACATTCTAACAAAAAGCTAAATTTTTCTACACGAACAGTTTGAAAAACGGATCAAAGGGTGAAAGTAAAAAGTTTTCTAAAAAGGCTTTTTCAACTCCCCTTAGGACGGGAAAAACTTTTTTTTCAACTAGCTTAAAGATCGAATTTTTACTTCGATTTTACGTCCTAAAAAGCATGATCCTAGATTTTAAACTAACTCGTAACTCTATTTTGCCTAAAAAATATTATGTCTGCAAGCGTCTCAAACCAGAAATAGATAAACTCAAATAGTACACATTCAGAAGCATGTTCCACGAAAAATTAGAAGCGTGGGAATTCGAAAACTTACCAAGAAAAGTAATCGTGGAGATGGAAGAAGGGTCTTCAGAGATCAAGGAGCTCTCGGACAGGGTCCTGAAAGTATAGAGGGAACGGTCTTCGGGAACGATAAGAGCTCTGGATTTTAGGTTTTCTGGTGAAGACGATGGCGTGCGTAAAAAGAAAATAAAGACTTCAAATGTCTTATATAAGTTTTTCTGTGGCATTAAAAAGATGTAATCATCAGTTTCCCTTTTTTCAAAGTATACGGAAGCGGGATGGCCGTCAAAATCTTTTCTGGGGAACCGAAAGGACATGATTAGACAGAAGTGGGTTACTTTTTTCAAGAACACACGAAGGGTTCTGACACGTCAGACGGGGTTACCGAAGAGTCGTTCGTTCAAAAGTTTATTTACTGCTTGTGGTAAATAAACTTGGGGGGCAAATGTTATCCAAAAAATTGGCATTGGTGACGTGGCAAGTGATTCCTGGACATGTGGCTGACACCTGGAAACGTTCTGCTAGAGTATCGACCAGAAGACACGTTAGAAGCAGTGTGAACTAGTCTTACGTGTGACCAGTCTGGTCGATAGCTCCGCATACAAGGCAACATTAATGGGAAGATCTTTGTAGAATCCCGAATTTATCTCACACAATCTCCTGAGTATCCGATTATTCAGGAAAGAATATCTGTAACAATCTTTTGTAATCCCCCTTGAGCCTATAAATAGCAAGAGATAGCTCAAGGGAGGGATTTTTGGCTTTTGAATCATTTGAGACTATAGTAATTCTCCTAGTAATATTGTATTGTTCTTCAGAGATTAGTGAAACTCATTGAACCCTAGTTCTTTGATCACTCATCTGATTTTTATATCAATATCAACCTAAGTGGACGTAGGTCATTACCAGATCCTGGGGCCGAACCACTATAAAATACTGTGTCTTATTTACTTTTGTCATTACGTTCTTCTCATTACTTTCATTAATATCAAGCATATTCTGACTCCGTGTCAGTTGGCCAAATCGTGGGTCAACAGAGCGGAATAGCGATATAGTCACAATGGGGTCGAATACCCAGCTCGGGGTGAGCCTAGGGGTATTAAGGGAACATAGTGTGTGTTCGGGTTTACCGAGTAATGTGTAGCGATTTAGCGATCATTTGGGTATGTCGGGGATTAAATGGGGAATTATAGGAACACTCAAGAAATTAGCGGGATGTGGAATATGACGGGATTGCCCCTGGTGCAATTTAATGATTTAGGATTGACCTTAGGGGTAATTGGGTCATTTTGATACTAAAGGATAGCTTAGGATAGGCTTAGTAACTTTGAGAAACCAGCAGAACTAAGTAATCTCTCAGCCTATCTCTCTTGCTCTCTTTATCGGCTCTCTCTCCCTCTCTTGGAGACTTAAGGAATTTTTGAAAATTCTGGTGGTGAGACCCAGAAATTGAGGCTAGTAGTTGGGTGATTTGCAGCTGGAGGTGTTGGAAATCTAGTCTAAGGTCGGAATTGTCACTGAGGTAAGATTCAAATAAAGTTTTCTTATTGAATTCTTTGGTTTACTCTAAGTGTTTTAAGGTTTAGAATTCAAGTGTTTAAGGTTAGGTTGTATTGAGGTTTTAGTTAAGTTTTTGGGATGCTTGTATCAGTTCAGTTGCTTGGATATGAATTCTAGACTGAATTCTTTGATTTACTTTAAGTGTTTTAAGGTTTTGACTTCAAGTGTTTAAGGTTAGGGTGTATTGAGGTTTTAGTTAAGTTTTTGGGATGCTTGTATTAGTTAAGTTACTTGGATATGAATTATAGAATGAATTCTAGGTTTAAGCTTTGAGATTGATGAATTTCAGTGAGGTTAGCTCGTAAAATGAATGAGGAATTCTGGGTTTTGGGGCTCGCACCGCCGCCCTGTTCATCAGGCACCGCGACCCGCTTGAACATAGAGGCTTGGGGGCCTCAAAATTTTTCCAAGGTACTACAACACAGGCTGAGGTGCGGTGCCGCCCTGTTCATCAGGCACCACGGCCTTAAGGACTGGGCCGCGACTCAAATAGGAAATGTTGCCCATTTGAGGGTTTTACATCAAAGCACGGATTTAGGGATTGATGGATATCTATTTGTCCTGGTGTTGTGACTAGGTTTTACATCAAAGCACGGATTTAGGGGATCGTGCTCAGGATCGCTTTAATGTGTCAGCTCGAGACACAAGTAATGTAACATCCTACTTCCTTAGAGCCGTTACTAAGTGGGTTAAAAATGTGCCATTAGCTCGCTAATTGAGGTTTTAGGTTAAAAGTGTGACTAAATTGATATCAAACACGTCTAATGACAAGAATTACAAAGATTTGGACATTAATTGAAATCATAAAAATAAGTTATACAGTTGGGATCCCAAAAATACTATTTAGAAAACATATTACAACTAAAAAATATAAGTACAGCCGGCCTAGGCGACAAAACAAACCAATACAGTATATTTCCCAAAATAATCCCTGGCCGTGCTAGCCAGGTAAGTTGAACATGTACCTGTTGCTCCACGCTCTTCGCACTTATGGTTGGTCGGCCTTTCCTTTGACCTTACATGCACCATAGAGCACCCATGAGGCGAATCCCAGCCAGAAAACTCAACATATAACATAAGAATCCACAACATGCAGCAAAACAGCCAACAGACTAAGCACATAACGGCCTACGCCGACTCAGGCGCTTTACTAAACTCTGGGTTTGCGGTCTTCACAGAGTGGGTGAATACAACACCCTTGGAGGGTCTCACCCTAATGGCCCGCACTCAGCATGCTCAACGTTGATCCCGACCCCTTGCTGCACCCGACTTCTTGTCGTTCTCAGCCTTCGCCATTTCTGACCCTCGTCGTTCAGTAAAAAATATACATAACATTCACATATATTCACACATATATTAAAGATAAACAATGGGGCCATGCCCTAAAACATAAACAATAGGAATCTGCCGTGCTCTATAGGTACAACAGTTTTCTTCCTTGTGTCCTGAGCTGATTGATTACCACGATCCCGAGCACAATCCACTAATGCGACCCTAGTTGAAAACCTAGTTACAACGCATTCATAACGACCATCCATCAAGCCCTAAACCAAATATAAATTTTAGAATATTAATCTAGCCTTTGCGACCTTGAATTCTACTAAACCGGGTAGTAGAATCCTTCCCGAGCCTTAGCGTGGGTTCCCGAGCTTAAAACCCTCAAAAAACAATTATTTTGCATTAGAGCCGCGGCCCAACCCCTTAAGGGTTGCGACACGCTCAAGTCATGGGGAAAACCCCCACTGCTGATGGACATGGGCTGCGGCGCATGGGCAAATTTATGAGGCCCCCATGCCTCAACGTTCATGCGAGCCGCGACACCTGATGAACATGGTCACGACATGAGCCCCTAAAACCTAGAAATAGAGCTTTCTACTGCATTTTCCCTAAGCCTAAATCAATAATTCCCACTCTAAACACCATTTAAACATAGGATCAAGCCTAGAATCCTCATCCACATAGCCTAAACATCCTAGCAATTAAAAAACAATTACATACCCTTACCATACACCCAAAACCAAATCAAAACCCAACTCCCATGCAACTTTCAAACTCTCAGCAGAATTAAACAGAAAATAACTCAACTTTAAACCCTTACCTCAGAGATATCTTCAACCTTGAGCTAATCCTCAAGCTTTGCAAGTCTAATCCTCCAATTCCTTAGCCTAGAGTCCTCAAGAATTCCTCAAATTTCCAAGCACCAAAGAAAGATAGAGGGAGCCGTGAGAGAGAGAGTAATATTGCTATGAGAACTCTATTTTTTCTTCTAAGTGGTTCTAGAGTCCCAACTGCCCAATGTTTAAGTCTATCCCTTTGCCAAAAAGTCCAAAATTCCCCCAGAACTATCTTAAATCCTCTAGTGTTACCAAGGGAAATCCTGTCAATTTCCACATCTCGCTAAATCCTCGAGTGTTCCTATAAATCCCCATTTAATCTCGATATGTCCAAATAATAGCTAAATTACTACCTGTTACATGGTAATTCCTGAACACATGCTATATTCTCAAAATACCCCTAGGCTTCTCCCAAACCGGGTATTCAACCTTGTTGTGACTAATTAACTATTCAGCTCCCTAAGACCGTCTCGGATCGCACATGATAAATATATCACCACACACTCGTGGTATCAATCACAATACACACATATATCACATTTATGCCCTCAACAGGCCAAAATTAAAAATGTACCCACAATAACCAAATGGGGCGCAAATGCATATTTAATTCACCTAACACATGCATTTCAAATCACATAATCATTTAATTTACACATTAACACCCTCTACTTCCAATTCCTAAGAACAATAATAAACATATCCTACAGTCTATAGAGTAATTGGATCTTACCTCAAAGTCGATTCCTAATTCCCCAACCCTTCTAGATCTGAATGAGAGAGTGAAAGATTCCTTGCTTTGCTTGAGAAAGTGACAGACATATTATGATACTCTTAAGCCTAAGTCTCATCTTAATCTGCATAGACTAACCCTAGAACAAAAAGACTAATTTACCCCTAATTCTAATTATCTCATAACTATGATCAAGTCCTTTTAGTAGTTTCACTGTAAGCTAATAGTTTTTAATTTCCTTAATTAAATTATGGCCCAAAAGTCCTCTTAATTATACTAAGGTCCTTAATAACATATTCTGTGACACTTATGCCCTTACAACTTGAAGGAATTATTGTTGTTACTCATAAACATTCACAATTTCAACAATTACTCACATAACATATTTCAAATCATAAACATAGTCAAATAGACACATAAACATATATTAACATAAAATTACAAATATACCCCTAATGGTTACCATATAACAAGAATACCCCTCAAGTGTAAAATTACTAAATTTTCCTCATAGGCAGAATTTCCAAAATACCATGATATTTAAAGACGGATATTATTGAGTACACATCAAGCTGCCTTCAATAAGCGTATGTGGGAAAATTTCTAATTTGATATCTCATAATTATCATTACATATGAACTTTAGGACTTAATTAATACATCACAATTTAGACTATTCAATAATTCTCAATGTAACGAAACATCCTTCAAAGCAAAATTAGTCTACTCAACACAATGAGACAATATAATATACCATTGATCTTACCATGAAGAATCTAAATACCTGGAACATGCAAGGCTTTTCAAAGATTTTTCATCCAAAAGAAATTGTTCGAACCAATTTATGTCTCCAAAATAGATCAGTACCATAACATGCGAGCACCCTGTAATCTCAATATCACTGCTCCCACTAATCTCTTATACCAATATTGACTAATAAATCATGTTCCAAATTGACATTTAAGATAATTATAATAGTCAATGTCTTAATGTATTTCCACAAATTGGATTTTATTAATGTGAACACAGGTGTCCTTATCATCCATCTTATGACTTAACTGAGCCATATGACAAAACACGATTATTAAACAAGAATTTAATTCTCACTTCCTTTTATATTAATTTCCAAATTTCCATGAACAATTCCTAAAAGAAAAACGAGGAGAATTATCCTAAATTCCATCCTCATCAAAATAACGACTAGCTATATGCACTAATTCACACCTTTATTTGACCCTCAAATAGTTTGTTCTTAAACATGAACTTCCATCCATAAAACTCATCGTTATTATATAATTAATTTATACTCTCGTGTGAGATAAAAACTTTGGAAATCATGATATTACCATCTCATATGACCAAATAAAGATTAAAAACTACACATGGCTCCTAATTATTAAATTAGAGGTACATGTCATCAGATCATCTCCAATAACTAAAGGTATTTGGAGTTGTGCCTCTGCTTGTTAACTTTAGCAGAAGTAATTGTCATTTATCATGTTCTGGTAAATTATAGGGTCAACTACAACAACTAAAGCAAAATAATGGATAATTACAAAAATCTCTTAATCATCTATTGACCCCTGACTTGTACCGTCATAAATTTCAACTTTGACAACTTTATTTTCTTATCATCAAAGTGGCTAGAAGAGACAATTTTATATATATATATAATAACATTTCCTTATGTGATTAAACTTTGAGATTGTCAAATGCAAGGTCTCATATTGCCTCAAAAGAAGTCATGAAATAAAAAACATACTCAATCACAACTTATATGAGACTATTAAGAATGAATTGATACCTATCACTAAATCCTAATATTCAAACTCCTTGCTTTATTTGAGATGTGTAATCATTAAGAAATGAAAAATATTGCACCAACCCCAAAATCATGCAATTTCTTAATTTTGCTTTCTCATCGTGCCTAAAGAAAGTAAGCATCATTTATAACCCATAACAATTATTCTCATGTGACTGCAAATTGTCTCTTTAACATATTCATCAATAAATTCCACACATGTTTAGATTAATCACTTTAGATGTTTTTCTTTTTACTCTAAAACCCAAAAACTTCTAAACCCTTATGTGTCAATAAACATATATACCTCCTTTTTGAACAAATGATACCCTTTCCCAAAACTCCCACTGATCATGGAGTAACTTGACATCTTCTAATTTTTAACTGTGACTTTAAAGATTTATCATTACCGAGGCCTAGTCCATTTTTATAATGAGAGATCTATATGTCAAAACATAATTCTATCCCATCCAATAAACATAATGATAGAGATTTCAGGATTACTTAAAGCTAAATGAAAATATGCAAAAAAGAAATAGTATAATTATCCATGTGAAAACATAGATCATGGTATCTGCTTGTTTCTTAGCTTTCACAATGATCTATTAACTGAAACAATCATATCAAGCAAGAGTCATTCAAACAAAACATATGACTCTTAAGTAGGTAATGACAACGACATCTAGCATCACAACCAAATGCATCAATCTACTATCGATAGGATAGAAACGATTGTGCAGTTCATCATGTCTAGGGGGTTTCCTTCACCCTTTAAGCATCTTGCCAAATAATAAATCATCGAACGGATGACTGAATTACTTGTATGGATCTTAGTGCTAATTTTTATTAATACAAGAGAAATAATACAAAATCACAATTATCAATAATTGACATGTGAAAGCTTACGATAGGTAAGCATAACACATCCAATATATTTTAATATCATAAAGAGTGAATAAGACCAAAAAACGCATTTGATTGTTTCTAACAAAATTATTACCCAAAATGACCAACACAAAAATAGGTAATAATTATAATAATACGTGCGCTAACAATAGTCAATAACTCATCACAAATATTATCCATATTATATGCCCAAAATAATTAAGTAGCAGCTGTTGGGGTTTTATGAGCTAATTAAAACCTAAATTCTTTGTAATCTCATTTTAATATCAATAAAAGAATAGAAATCATTTTTTGACTTGGTCAATCACTTTGCTGACATGTTTTATTTTCATGATTATTTGTTTAATATAAACTTCTATTAAATCATGAGCAATTTATAGTGACGTAATCAAAGAGGAATATAAATATGATTATATGCTCAAAATAATTTAGTCCTAAGATTAGTCAGTACACATGATTTACACTGACTTGCCAATCTACGATATGATCTACTTATACATTACAGTGTTATGTTCTTTCCAGAACATTAACAAAGTAGATAAGATCAGATGTTTTTGTTACATCGGGCAGGACCGATATTGACAGTTGATAAGATAATTAAACATACCGTTATTATCTATTCTAGTCATATCATATAGTTGACCATAGGTCAATTCAATCTCAATTCTGAGTGGTTAGTATTCTAACTGATTGTATTATTTGAGTTCTTTGACTTGTTCATTACCAGCTTACCCTACGGACTAGCCCATACTTACATCTTGGGAACTCAGTAGTATATTTGAGTGGGAGTGAAAATCATATATATGAACATCTATAGCTTCTAATGAAGAATTGTAATGATAGTTTCCTTTTAGTTTGGTTCAAGGTGCTAAATGATAAAGATCTCATTTCAGTAGTTAATATTAGTTTACTGAAATATCATTTATAAGGAACTAAGTGTTTTAAGGATAAAATACAATGAGGGGTAAAATGGTATTTTAGTCCCATCCAATTGTAGACCGTCTATACAGGATTGAGTGACAATTATGGTTGTAACAATGGATAATTAATAGCGTATCTATATTTGTTATAGAGCATTCTATGAATTCAAGAGTGCAATTCCGAGTCTATAGTGGAGTCATGAGGAATTAATATGTTAGTAAATTTATTTGTTAGATTTATAATAACTTATTGGTGCTTGATTTCATAGGCCCATGGTCCCCATTGTACCTTGGATAAAATCATCTAGATAGTCTCAATTAATTGATTTAATTATCAATTAGAATTATCAAAGTTGATCAGGTCAATTTTGGATAGTTTCACGGAGTTATGTAATTTTGAGAAGAAAAGAGAAATTATGGAAGATTTATTAATTAAGATAAATTGGTATCTAAATTAATAAATAATTTTAAATCAAGGTTCAAATTATAAATAATTAATTTTATAAAGGATTTAAATAATTATTTAATTAATTAAATCAATAGAAAATAATACAGGCCTTGATTTTAAGTCCAATGTGCTTATAATCAAATGGGAAATTTCACGGGCCTAAAGCCCAGATAATTTCGACGTAGGGCTTTAAAATGACTATTATTTTATTGCTCTTTTAATTAAATTAAATGGCCTAATTTAGTCTATAAAAGGAGTGCTTAGAGAGACGTCATAGATTCAGATTTCTGAGACGACAGATAAGTTTAATTACTGGTTTTCTGATAGTTTTAGATTATCTCTAAACACAGGTCCTTTCCTAAGCCTATTTGTTATTTTCTCTTCTTCTCTCTATATCTATCTCATGTGTTGAGAATTTCCCACACTAGTCTAGGTGATTCTAAGGATACATTGGAAGATTGTGAAGAAAATAGAAGATCGGTTCAGTTTCTTGATAATACTCTGCGACAGATAGGATACAAGAGTTAGAGAAACTGAAGGAATGACTCTTTAATTCCACTGCGTATACTGTAAGTATTCTATTCTTTGTTTCTCTTTGAATTCAATTTTAGAAACATGTTTTAGGCTATCTCGTATTAATTTATTTAATATTAGATATACATAAAAATAAATAAAGACCCTGTATAAGTTTTCTAATAGCAACATCAATAACAAAATCATAAATAGCATATACCACAATACATGGAATAAAAATAATTAAAATTTGTCTTATATGATATTAAATTAATCAAGGAGAATCACAATCATGAAAACATCATCAATAGAACACTCAATTACATGTTCAACACAAATAATAATGTCATAGTGTAACAACCCAACAAAATACAAGAACAAAGGTTTGAAATATTATAAGTCTCAAAAATCAATAAAAAGAAAAAAAAACTTTTCAAAAAGGAAGTATGGACATACTCAAAATAATACTTAAGCATTGTTTAAACATTTTTTAGGTAAACCAAAAGTATTGAACGTCATGAAAAATGCCTTTTCAAAGCCCATAGCCCCCAAGGTCGGATCACAGTTACATTCGGCAAACAAATCCCAGCACTCACTGCTCCCTTTGCCCTTACTTTTTCCTACAACATGAAACAACTAGGACTCATGCAGGGAAATCATTCAAGTAATAAGAACTAAAACATTAACCTCATACTAAACCACTTACTAGAATTAGGGTAATGGACATATTCAAAACCCTAAGCAAAACAAATCAAGAATGACTAAGCATTTTCGGAACAAAGTATAATATAACCAACGTATCAACATAAACATGCCTCACAGATACACAACCAAACAGAAAAATATAATAATACCACTAGTCATAGCAACCAACTTGGGAAAATACTGATTAATCTGGGGCTAACAAACCCCTAGCATGCACACCACACAATTAGAGAACCTAGCATAAAAGCTATCCAATCCAATTTATGACCATAATTGTCCTCAGGGCACATATATATATATCACGAGTGTAATGGTTATTACACTGGTTTACAGAGACACATGGTTATAATCAGGTTACTCATCTATCATCCAATTTTCATGGACTTGAACCAGACATAATATAGTTGTCTCGCACTTGAGCCAGACTGAATATAATTGTTAGTGACTTGAACTAGATTGATATGGTTGTCACATACTTGATCTGGACCAATGTGATTGTCATGGACTTCAACCAGACTGAATATAGTTGTCTTAAACTTGAAAAAAACTGATATGGTTGTCATAGACTTGAACCAGAACGAATAATTATAAGCAGAGTAAAACCACACCAGGCTAAGTTCCCACTAGGTTACGGTCTCTTTGTAAACCTTTTATGATAAGTGTATGCATGTGTTCCTATACTAACATATATAACACAATCTATTTCATGTTGTAGCCACATAAGTTAAAAAGTTGACTTACCAATAGTCCTTAGAAATAAGCGAGATTTCCTCTATTAGACGTTTCGTCCCCAATTTGCCAATACTGTACACTTGGTTAAATTATGGCGATTAATGATTATTAAGTCTTCTTTGGACATCACGATCAATATTAATAATACTTAATTAGGACAATAATTTCATTATTTGTTTTCCAATACCTTTCCTTTAAGCTCTCGAGAAACCGAACCTTAGATTTCTCTAAATAAGCTCAGTCCTAATTACTCTCCAAGGTTTATTCTATTCTCGACCCTACTCAAGTTATCTAATTTGAGAAAGCTATTACTGTACTAAGCTTAATCTCTAATAAATAACAATGGCGAAGAGATTTTTTTTCATTAAATTAATACTCGATAATAAAGAATATAAGTTTGATTTTTTATTGTAATTAGGTCCTAAAGGGGTTAATTTATTTTTAAAACTGCATAAGATCTTATATGGAAAATAGTTTTTTTTCCTCGATTATTTTGAAAAATTGGCTTTAGACCCCTTTTTATTTATTTTAAAGTAAAAATCCAAAATTACAAGTTTTCCCATCTGTAGATATTAAAATAACCCTAATATTTAATTAAGGTGAAATCTAAGTCTTATTTTTTAATAACATTCAAAACTTGCTTTTATGATAAAAAGCCTCATAAAATATATGTTGAAAACTGTTTTATTTGTGACAATTTCCAAAATTTTAAAGGCTGCCCTTCTAGATACTTAAACCCAAAATTTCTAAATTTTTACAGAGTCATTCTTGGATATTTGAAGAAGTTCCATACCCATATTTAGACAAAAATACACATTTTTACTAGGTAAAAGTTATCACCAAAAACAATGGAATGAAACTATTTAGTTTGAAACCACGATTTTTCCTAAAATTTGGAAACACAGAAAATCCAATCTAATTTTTCTTAGATACATATTAAGTTATGCTATGAATATCCATGAGAAAAATTAGACTAAAAAGATGATGTTTACTTGGCAAACAATGTTCATAAATGTGGCTGCCTAGAAAGTATTATTTCAAAATCTTACATTTTATCTAACTTTTAAAGGATATAAATCCTAGCCCTTTTATTATTTTTTCCTAAACCTAAAGTATTTTTATTACCAATATACAGATAGTTTGTAGTTCTAAAATCAGCCCAAAATACGTAGTTTTTCTTATACAAACAATTTTTCAAAGTGCAAGGGTCAAACTGACAAAATTTTTTTATTCTAGATTTCTTGTCAATTTTAACATTTTATAACTCCCAATCTACTAATCAAATTTATACAAAACTTTCTAGATTTGAACTGTAATATACCATAAACATATTCACAAAGTTTTAATCAAAAAGACTTTGTTTTACTTTCTCAGAACGTTGTCCAAAATTCGTGAATCCAATCTGCCAACATTTTTCTAGATTTGTACAAGTTTAACAAAACATGCACAAATCCTAAGATACAAAATATTTTTGAGCGTTTCAGAAGCCTAAAATCAAGTAATCTTCCTATAAAAGTTATTTATAGAGTTTATTGTATGAACTAAGTCATTATGACAGTGCTTAACCCTTTGGAAGTTAAGTAAAAAACTTTGGCAACAAGCATAAAATTATACAACTTATTGGAACTTTGGATTCCAAACTAACAATCAACCCTTCATGTTATATTATTTTAATAATATAATGTTGAGTAAATAAATGTAAAAAAAAATTAAGGGTGTGACAAATATATTTGTCAAATCTTGTAACATATATCAGGGTGTACAAAATCTGGTTACAATTTTGTAACTCCCAAAAAATCATCATATTTAGGTTTTTAAATTATAGTTATACACTTTGAATTTGATTTTCATAATGCTATAATATTTTATCGCTGTTAAGGTGTGATTTTGACTACCATAAAGAGTATGGAAGTTACAAAATCATATGAAATTGATTTGGACTTTTTTTTTTGGCAATTTTTGGTACCAAAAAGAGTGAGCAAAACAGAGGGATTTGCGTTGCGTCGTCCATTGTAAGGAGATGCATCGCAGGTCGTGGTATTTAAACTTACACACCAGGTGATACATTGCCTGGTGGTAGGTGACACATCACCTGGTATGCAGCAACTCAAAATTTGAGTTGTTTGAAACCATTCCAAATGGTTCAAACAACTCATATAACTCCCAAATCTTCCATTCAACACCATGAACGTCCAATTGATGTTCTGTAACAGCCAAAGAGTTGGTGGAGTTCGAAAATCTAAATGTGATCCAAAACCTTCATAAATAGGAGCTTTGTGTTCACTTGTAAGACACACCATTTCTACCCACTAGAGAACTTGGCTAGAAATTCACCAAAGGACTTGATAATTTCAAAGAGCTATTTCCACTTGAGATTTCCCTTAGTACTTAGAGAATAGGGGGAAATAAGCTTTTGGACAAAGGTCTTCAACCTTGATCAAGTTGGTGATCCTCACTACTCTAAACATAAGGTGGTGTGAGTGTAAGAGTGATCTTCTTATTGCTATTGTTCGTCTTATCTTTTGTTCTTATTTCTTTCTTCTAGTTTATTTATTTATTTTTATTATTTATGCTTTGAGTTGTATCTTTCTTCTACTTCATCATCATCCTTTTCTATTTATTTGTAGCTTTTGTAATTGGGTTGTAACATTTATTTTATCTATCATCTTGTCTATTATATATTTTTTTTGCTAGAGTTGTATTTGGTTTCCATCATTTACACTGGAACATATTATTTTTCTAACATTCAAAAGCTTAGCCCTTTGTTTGTTTCAATGGAAGGAAAGATCATCAAGATCATGAACCAAGGGATAGTGAGGTTGGATAGGTTTGATGGATCTAATTTCACTAGTTGGCAAGATAAGGTGAGATTTTCTTGACCACACTCAAGATTGTCTACATCCTTGAGTCCACGTTAGAACCTCTCCCAGAGCCAACCAACAAGGACACACCCAAGGTGAAGAAGGCTAGAACCAACAGGGAGGAGGAGAATCTCTTATGTTGGGGTCATATCCTCAACGCCCTATCTAATAGGCTCTATGACCTCTATACCAAAACCAAGTCATCAAAGGAGATATGTGATGCTTTTGCGGCTAATTTGAAGGTTGAAGAGGAGGGTACCAAATTGTTTTTGATTTTTGAATACTTTGATTTCAAATTTTTTGGTGATAAACCAATTCTTCCTCAAATAGATTAGCTTCAAATTATTGTTAAAAAATTGAAAGTACTAAAGATTGAACTTCCTAAGGCATTTAAAGTTGGTCAAATAGTAGAAAAATTCTCACCAACTTGGAGGAGCTATTGGAAAATAATCCTTCATAAAAATGAGGATTATTCTTTGGAAGAAATCCAAAAACATATACGAATTGAGAAGGAATTGATATGTAGAGACAAACTTGAGGAGGGATCCAATGGAGAGACTTTCAAAGAAAATGCAGTGTCACTACCAAAACATCCCAAAAAGAAAGGGAAAGGAAAAAAGGGTAAGGAGAATCCTTTGGGTCCAAAAACTAACCCAAACAAGTTCTAGTGCGAGAAAGATCCTTGGTTTGTGTGTGGGAAAAATGGTCACTATGCTAGAGATTGTAGGCATAGAAAAGACCAACAGGGACCTAAGGTAAATTCAAACGAAGAGAAAACTATTTTTACTACCCTTGGTGAGGTGAATGCGGTCCAAGGCAAAGGGAAGGGGTGGTGGTGTGATACATGTGCCACCGTCCATGTCAATTATGAAATATCATTATTTAACACTTTTAATGAGTAAAAGGGTAACCATGAGATACAAAATGGGCCATGAGAGCAAATCCAAGGTACTTGGCAAAGGTAATATTGAAGTCTTTCTAACCTCCGACAGGAATGTCACATTAATAAATGTGCTTTATCTTCCTAAAATGAGTGGAGATTTGCTAGGAAAACCCAGCATTAAAGCCATTTTTGAGTACGGTAAACTTATACTTACCAAATCAAATGTATTTTTGGAAAAGAGGTACTCTTGTGAGTATATGATTAAGTTGTGCACCAATGATGTAACTTTCAATGTTATCAATAAAGATGTTAATTTCGCTTATATTTTTTAGTATGATTCTTTATTTAATGGCATCTTAGACTATCACATATAGGTTTCTCAACCATGAAAAAGTAGTTAAATGTGGTATGATTGCATGAAATATTAAAAACTATGGAAAAAGTGAAACATGTGTTAAAGCTAAGATGATAAAGAAACTATTTCCTAGTGTAGAAAGATCATCTAATTTACTTGATTTAATTCATAATGATCTTTGTGAATTAAAAGTTGTTTTAACTAGAGGTGGTAAAATGTATTTTCTTAATTTTATAGATGATTTTAGTAGATATACTTATGTGTTTCTTTTAAAGAATAAATATCAGACTTTTGATGCTTTTAAAGTTTATAAATTGGAAGTAGAATATCAACTTAATAAAAAGATTAAGCTGCTAAGAAGTGACAGAGGAGGTTAGTACTTCTCTAAGGAAGTTAATGAATTTTATAAAGAAAATGACATAATTCATGAGTGCACCGCACCATGTACACCACAACACAATGATGTTGCCGAAAGGAAAAATAAAACTTATCTAGAGATGATAAATTCTATGTTGGGGTTTTCTAAGTTGAATTTTAACTTATGGGGTGAAGCATTGTTAACTGCTTGTCACATTCTTAATCGAATATTGATGAAGAAAAATGAGATATCTCCATATGGGTTATGGAGAGGAAGAAATCCCGACATATGGTACTTGAAATTGTAGTGGTGTCTTGCATATTGCAAGAAAAACGAACCTAATAGAACAAAGTTAGGTTCAGGAGCCATAAAGTGTGCTTTTGTTGGCTATGCCAACAATACTAAAGCTTATAGGCTAGTAGATCTAGAGTCTAATGTCGTAAAAGAATCTAGAGAAGTTTAATTTTTTGAGAATATGTTATATGACAACAATTCTGAAACGTCTACATCCAAGAATGATTCTCAAGAGGAGAACACTCAAATGATTGTTGAGCAACCCATTGAACTTAGAAGAATTCAAAGGGCTAGGAAAGAGAAAATTATACAATTGGATGAGATAGATTCTTAACGAATTTCTTTCTACATGTTAGAAGGAAATAGAGAAAAAGTGATTAGGAAAATTCCAATTATACTTTTTGTTCAGGATGAGCCTAAGACTTATAGAGAAGCCATGTAATTAAGAGATAGTGCATTTTGGAAAGAAGTAATCAATGATGAGATGGATTCTATTCTTTCCAATAACACTTAGAAATTGGTAGACCTCCCACTGGGGTCTAAGCCAATTGGGTATAAGTGGATATTTAGGAGGAAATACCACATTGATGGCACTATCCAAACCTTTAAAGCTAGATTAGTAACTAAAAGATTTAGGAAAAAGGAGGGTATTGACTATTTTAATACCTATGTGCTTGTTTCAAAAACAACTTTAATAAGGATTATGTTCATCAAATGTATGTGAAAACAACATTCCTTAATGGTGACATCAACGAGGAGGTCTACATGGAACAACTCGAAGGATTTATCCTACAAATTAATGAATATAAAGTGTATATACTTGTAAAATCCTTATATCGATTAAAACAAGCTCCAAAGCAATGGCCTGAGAAATTCGATCAATCCTTCTCTCAAATGGATTTAGACATAACAATGGAGACAAGTGTTTGTATTCAAAAAGTTGTAAGGGATATGTGATCATTGTTTGTCAATATGTGGATGACATGTTAATCTTAAGTGACAACATGAAATAGATAGTGGAAACGAAGAGGATTCTATCATCAACCTTCAAGATAAAAGATCTTGGAGAAGTTGATACCATACTAGGTATCAAAGTGAATGAAAATAATGGGGGGTTTTGCTGTGGGACAAGCCAGCATTGATGAGAAAGTGTTGAACAAATTTAACCATCTTAAGGTGAAATAAGTCAATTCTCCATTCGACCACAGTCTAAAACTAGAGAAGAATGAGGGAATAGTGGTGGGTCAATTTAAGTATGCAAGTTCTATAGGGAGTCTAATATATGCTACCTAGTGTACTAGACCGAATATACATATGCGGTAAGTAAATTTAATAGGTTTACAAGTAATCCTAAAGTGGATCATTGGAAGGAAATTAGGAGAGTCCTTGTAACGCCCTGGGTAACCAAGACAGTTACACTATGTATTTAAAATAGTTCAAGACTTGCTAATCAAGTCGTTTGAACATAAACGTGTTTCTAAAGTCAACTAATAGGTTATGGTTAAAAGATTTTGATCATAAGATAGTTGACTTTCATTAAAATAAGAGTTTGATACACAAGATACAAAAAATAATATTTACAAGGCGGTTAGAACCCTCAAAAGTAAATACAACTGCAACCAGCCTAATTGGCAAAATACAATTTTGGCTCTTATCCTTGTAAATCCCTCGGTCGTGATGGTCGACCAGCAGTCGATGTACACACCGCCCCAAAAGCTCTCCAACTCATGGCTGATCCAGCTTTCCCTTGCCTTTACTTGCAACATGTAGCACCCGTGACCCAAGGCTTAGCAAGAAAACTAAATTCAACAAACATAGATAACAACATAATGTTCATAGTAAACTTAGATCAACAAGTTCAATCAATCAGCAGAATACAAGTGATAAGCTAAGCAACAGTAGAAAGATTAATCCAAACATATAATTAATTCTTCATACAAATTAGTTAGATGTCGGTGCCCTTAGGCCATGTCCTTTAGTTATTTAGCTGAGTCCATCTCACTTAGGCTGAGCTGCGTTCAAAATGCTTAACATCAGCCCCGACTCCCTTAGGCCGGACTTTCACATCAAACATAGCAGGTATACAGGTTGTCAAACACGTAATCAGAAGTAGCATGAGTTAACCTGCCTATCAGATACTTCCAATCACAAATGCATTTATAATCTCACACATGTTCAGCTACAGGGGATCTCAGCTCCATTCACAACTCAGGTGCAGTTTTCTTACCTTGAGTCCTGAGCGGTGGATGTGGAGCGGTTGTGAGCACGATCCTCAATCCCGAGCCTTAACGGTAACCCTAGTCACAAGAGACAATGGATAACTATTAAAATCCAACCCGATTCAATGCTTTGGAATAAAATACTAGCCTCCGGGACCACAAATTCTACTAAATCAGGTAGTAGCATTTGCTCTGAGCACTTAGGTTTAAGTTCTCAAGCCCAAAATCCTATTTTGGCTAAAGCTGCATAGGCAGGCCACGACCTGGACCTAAGGGTCGCGGCGCGCCCACAAGTCAAAGGCGCCAGCCCCAAATCTCAGGGGTAGGCAGGCCGGGACTTACCCTTTAGGGCTGCGACACGCCTACATAATAGCAAGCCCTTCAGGGCTTCTAGGATCATGCAGGCCACGATGCTTAAGAATTGGTTCACAGCACACCTGTAATGACCCGAATTTGCTAATAGGGCTTAGGGCTTTGATTAGTGTGCCTGGAGGGAAATAAATTATTTAATATGTTGATATGTGAATTAATGTGTATATATGATAATGATTCATGTTTAGTTGAGTTAAATGTCCATGTGGGCCCCATCTGGATATTAGGGGTATAAATGTGATAAATGCTATATATATATGATATGTTTGCGCAGCACGATCCGAGACAGTCCTGGGGAGCAGTTAGCTAGAAAGTCACAATGGGGTTGAGAATCCGACTCGGGGCGAGTCGAGGAGTAATTTGGGTATTAGTTACTATATGGGGTTATCGAGTTATGAAAAGAAATATTTGGAGATATATTTGAGGTTAGAATGTCTAGGAGGGAATATTTGGGAAATTTACCATTTTTGCCTTCGGGGACGTTTGGGTACCTCGAGCCTTGAGGTAATCACATAGACTTAAGCTAAATAAAACAAAAAAGAAGAATCATTTAGAAACTTGGAGAAAGCGACATAAACTTTCCTTCCCGGCTGAGGATAGCATCTCATTACTCTCCCTCTCTCACATTCTCTTCTCTAAGGGATATCAAAGGAGAACTTTGGTGGAACTAGTCAAGAATTGAGGACTATGGGTTGTTGGAGTTAAGGAGCTAAGGGCTAGGCATTATAGGAACCAGTTCAGAAGCATAACACAGCAAAGGTAAGCTCTAACTATGGGGATTATGCTTGAATTTCAGTTGTGGTTTTAGGTTATGCATGTAGGTAGAATTTGATCTATTCTTGGGCACTTTAGCTGAGTTTTGGAGCAGGTTTTGGTGGGTTTTGATGTTGGAACTGGGCTAGAATATTGGGGTTGATTGTCTGGAACTGTTAGCTTGATTATAGGATGATTTGGTTTGAAGAAAATGTAGGAGAAAGGTGAGGAATTCTGGGTTTGGAGGAGAGGGCTGCGACCCTAGGAGGGCATGCCGCGGCCCGTGTGCGCAGGTGGCCATGGGAGGCCGAGAAGTTTCATGCGTGCCGCGACACTTGGTGTGCGCGCTGCGGCCCGTGTGGGTGTCAGTGTGGTGCTAGCCTCTGTTTTGAGGCTAGCCGCGGCGCTTGTGGGTGGGGCTGTGGCTCTTAGTGCCAACTTGTGTTTTTAAGGGTGTTTAGGCTTGGGAACTCAATGGTTAAGGCTCGGGATGGATTTTATCACCCGGATTCATAGAATTCAAGGTCCCGGAGGTTAGGGTTATGGATCAAAGTTATTTGTTGGATTAGAACTTGATGGATGGAAATTGTTATTGTGTTGTGACTAGGGTTTCAGTGAGGCTCAAGTTAGAGGACTGTGCTCAGGACATCGGTGCTCGGAGAGCTCGGGACTCAGGTAAGAAAACCCTTGTTCCCATAGAGCTAGTATGTAGGGCTGAGCCCAATGTGTTTCAATTGCAGGGAATGGCCCCTTGATTGTATTTGCTAGTATTCTGTACTTGTTTATTATTTTTTGAGTGCAATTATGTGGCTGAGCGGCAAGAGTCGGGAATGGTGTAGGCCGAGGTCGGGAGGGGCCGGGAACGGCAAAGGGCCGGAAACAACGTTAGGCACGTTGAGTGCAAGGCCGAGTACGGCAAGGGGCCAGGAGCAGCGTTGAGCACGTGGAGTGCGAGTTGCCAGGGTGAGTCCCTAAAGGATACCTGGGATATCCTCACGGTGTGGACCGCAAACCCAGGGCCTGGTAAAGCGATTGGGATGGCTAGGTCGTATGTGTTTAGCCTATTGATGGCCTGTCTATATGCTTGGTGTATGTTTTGCATATGCTATCTGTTTGTGGGTTTTCTTATTGGGCTTCGGCTCACAGATGCTCTGTGGTGCAGGTAAGGGCAAGGAGAAAGCCAACCAACCATGAGTGTAGCAGGCGTGAAGCGACGTGTACATGTTTGGCCAACCTGGTTGCCACAGCCAATGGATTTTGGGAGATGTTTGTAAATAAACCTAGATTTTCTCGTTTAGTCGACTTGGTTCAGTTTATATGTTGTAAATGTTTCTAAACTGTATTTTGGGATCCCAGGTGTTAAACTTTTATGATTTTCAATGAAATAGAATTGCTTCTAGAGTTTTTCCTCTGTTCACGGCTTAATTACACTATTTGACCTAAAACCTCGATTAGCGAGTTAAATGCACGTTTTAAACTCACTTAGTAACGGCTCTAAGGAAGTAGGGCGTTACAACACCCCCTTGAACCCATAAATCCTGGGGCTTTTCTAGCGTTTTCTCCCAACCTAATTCATCAAACATTCGTTGTAACCCTGAAATAAACCCATAATTGAGTCTAGAACTCTTAACCACACTGCCTAGGCATTATGATCACCCAAAAACCCACTACAATTACCACCCGAATTCAACAATCAAACAACATCCAAAAACCAAGCCAAAACTTATCTTAACAGTCAGAATTTCTAGAAGAATCAAGACATAAATCTTACCTCAGTTAATGGCTTGATCCTCAGCTGTTCCTTTGCCTGCTCCCAGCTTAATTCCCCAAATTCCCAGCTCAATTCCTAAGCCTTTTTCCTCAACAATTTCACTAAGCCTCCAAGCACAAGAGAGGGAGAGAGAGAACATGAGAGTGAGAGAGAGAATGCTGAGAAGTGTTTCTGATTTGTTCTGGCTTAGTCCTGATGCTTTCCTAATCCTTTAACCAAAAGACCAAAATGCCCCTAAAGGTAACTCAACCTCTTTATTACCCTTAAGGGTAAAATTGTCATTTTCCCCATTTCCCGCTAATTCCTTGAGTCATCCTACAATTTCCCACTTAATCCCGACATGCCCAACTAATTACCAAATACTTACTCGTTACTTGATAAATCCCAAATATACGTTAAATTTCCCAAAATACCCCTAGGCTCACCCCTAGCCGGGTATTAAACCCTGCTGTGACTATTCCGCTAATCCACTCACTAGGATCGCCTTGAGTCGAACACTGCAAATATATCCACATAATAATGTGGTCTAAATCATTTAACACATACAATCACATTTATGCCCGCAACGGACCAAAATTACAAATATGCCCTTATAAACAAGAACGAGCCCACATGCATATTTAATACACATAAACATGCATATAAATATATTCATATTATCATATAAAACATGCAGGCCACATAGTCATACATTTAATCAATTAATCACACATATATCCAATTATGCCTTCGTAGCATGGTAATCAAGGCACTAAACTTTATTAGCATTTTTGGGACGTTACAACTATCCCCTCCTACTGAAAATTTCATCCTCGAAATTTACCTGAATAACTCAGGGCATTGATCCCGCATGAGTACAAGTGTATTACCAAAATGAGGGTTAAAACCGAAAGGTTTTTTTTTTTTATAGATTTTACCTATATAAACCTAGGGGTGGTGCCACCCCTCATGAGAATTGGGAGTTATTCTTAAGAAAGTCTATGGATGGAAAGTGCATGTAACACCCTACTAATCCAGGAACGTTACACCATGTATTTAAAATAGTGTTTAACTCATTAACTGAGTCATTTGGACTCAAAAGAGTAATTAAAATTAAATAACGGTTTAGGTACTAAATTTTTTGTTGAAATGTTTAAAATTTTCATTAAAACATAAAATATTTACAAGGGATCCCACAAAGAGTTTAAACGAAGATGTGCTACAACCATGGTTACAAAAATAGTCGGCCTAAGCAGCGAAATTGGACTTATACCCCAAGTCCCTCAGAATAAGTGACCGTGGCTGCCGAGCAAGCCGAACATGTAAGCACCTCTCCAAAGCCCTCCAACTCATGACTGGTCTACCTTTAGCTTGTCCTTACTTGCACCATAGAGCACACTTGAGCAAGGGTCCAGTAAGAAAACTCAGCAATACATAATAATATAGGAATTCAATATAAACAACAATTAGCATGCTTTGCAATTTATAAACATATCATTCCACACATTTTAATCATTAACATGTTTAACAGCTTATAAACATGCTCAATTCAAACACGAATCATCTCACGACCGTGCCGAGCGGCCCTACCGAGCGAGGCACATCTCTGGGTACCAATCTTATGGCACATTCCAGGTGAGAGGGTACTGCTCCCTCAAATTGACCACGCCTTCACAGCCCATGTTCCACACGATTGCTGTTTGGCCCACGATCGCCAAATATAGATCATATCAATCATCTACAGAAAAATCAATGCTAATATGCATAGCAAACAACCTACTCTATGTGCATATGCAAGTTTTCTTACATGGATTCCAATAATATCAACAAAAGAACCCAAGTGTGATATCGTTCAAGAGTCTTTACTCAAACCTAAACGAAACCTATCGAAATTGATTAACACCATGGTTAGTTAATAATTCCAATTAAAAAATAATCACATCTAAACTTGGATTAGGTTTTAGGACTATAGAGATTTCCACAAGATTTCCAAACATATAAAGAACATCAAAATCCGATATCGTGGTCAAAAGTTATGGTCTAAATATGAAACCCGAAAATCGCGACATAAAACAAGGTTGGTGCCGAGGCGCGTAAAGAAAACATATTTTGAGTCACGACGCCACTGCCAAAAAACCCAGAAATTTTTGCATTTTCTTGCAATTTCTCAACTCAAACTGACCCAAAACTACCTCAAACCACATTTTTCAAATATTACACCAAATTCGACCCCCATAACAACAACAACATAACCAATACACAACATCAAGGTACTATAAAAAATCACAGAAACACCTCAAAATCCTTATTACACCATGAATTTTGAGATATTAAAAAGCAGCCTCGAAATGCAGGCTCGCAATTATGGAAATCAAATATGCAAAAGGGTATTTAGCGTGAATACTTGAGTAGATGGTTATTAACTTTAAGATGCCACATCATTGACACCCGAGCATGCATTGTGAGCTCAAATGTATAGGTTCCATCCAAAGGGCAGCTTCAAAAGGGTGGTAGGTGAGAAGGTGACATTATTGTTACAATGAGCTCAAAACATCCTGGAGGCTCGAAGACGCGTTGAAGCAACATCGTGTTCACGATTATAAATCCTTATAATTATGGGATTAGTTGAAAGAGTGTGTGAACAACCCTTTTTTTTAAGGGATTTTAGTTTAATTAATACATTAATTGCATTTTAATATATTCAGTTAATTTTTCAAATTCAAAGAAGATATCATGTAACTTCCCTAAAATTAAGGGAAGAATATTCTGTAAACCAGGTCTATAAATAGCTTGGATGATAGTCATTTATTTTCATGCACAAATTTGTACTCCAAGTTCTATGAAATTACTTTCAAGGCTTTAAACGTAGAATACTTATTCAATAAAAGTGACTCATGGACGTAGATAGATCTAACTACTGAACAAAGTAAAAAATCCTCGTTATTTCTTTTCTTTGTTTATTGTTTATAATGCTTATTCACTCTTATTTTTAGTTGACGACAAACATCATCAACGGTTCAGTGCTTTCATTGAGAGCATTAAGCATTCTTTCAAACGTCCCGTTTTTATAAAAAATAATGGCTGCTGTAAACATCCCTGGATTGGGAAGTGGACGACCACTCCTAGGAATTCTAGAGGAAAATACTCCTCAGAATGAAGAGCATATCCTCAAAGGCTTGGAAAGAAACCAGTCGATTATCAAAACCCTAATTAGGGTATCACGTTAACCATACTGCAGTATCATGGTCAACCGCGAGACCCTGGCCAAAGCTCCAGGCCGCCAAATCAAGATTATTAAAGTCCTAACAAATATGTTCCAATGGTGGAATTGGAAAACCAAAGGCCGTGGGAGAGAATAGTCGAGGAAACTCGTTTAAATGAGGAGATGGCAAGATGGGAGGCTGAAGTCCAGGCACCCCCATGAAGGACTAGGGTGCAACCCCGAGGAAGTACGCCGGCTAGAATGATCGAGCAAAGAGCCCAACAGGATCAGGCAAGAGGTAGGGAAAATGGTTGAGTTAACCTGTTTATGGTTTCATCTCTAAATCTGAGATATACAAACCAAAATAGAGAGATTCCTTCTGACATTGGGAATAACCGACCTCCCCCAGAAGCATCTTGTAGTACTAACTGAGAGTTTGCGAGGCCAATTGCCAACAATGAAAGGCCACCACCATCTCCAATAAGGCATTTTCCCTCTCCAATAAGGTATCCTTCACTAGTGCAAGATGTACCACAGTCTCCATGTGGAGCTCGAGTTGGAGAAGGGGCACCTCAGAGGCTTGCTCGAAGTGCAAGGAGTGCAAACCAAGACAGGAAACCTAAGGCTGGGCCCAATGAAAGGAGTAATCATGAGGTCGCAATGGGGGCAAACCAAGCGCATAGACGGGCGAGACAAACCCAACTGTCTAGGAGTTATATGTTGAGACAACAAGCAACTGAGATTAGAGTGCCCATGCACAATCCACCTCAAAATTATGCCCAATAACAACAGTCAAGGATTGTAAGTTTTCTCGATGGTAGTCGAGACTATAGTAGGTCGATAAATCTCAATAACACCAAACAGAGATACTATGAGAATTATCCTAACAATAGTCCCAACCTTTGAGACCACCTGAACCAGAGCTGGGGGCAATACAACCAGCAAAATCTGGACTTAAGGGCACATCTAAATTACCAAAGGGAGTCTTTATAGCGTGTATACAGTAATAATTATAACCCAATACTACAACAAGGAGCTAGAGTTCCTTGGAACAATAACCACCCCACACTGGTGCAGGCTCCGCTCCTAGTATATTCAATCTAAGAAAGGATAAATCAGCTCGAGGAGTAGTCCAGGCTCCTTCGTGAGTGAAAGGATAAAGAAAAGGCCTACGATTTAGATGAGGAGCTCAAGCCTTTTGCTCCTCATATTTCGAACACACCTTTCCCATACGGGTTTAAGATACCCCACGTGGAACCATATGATGGGAACATCAATCCTGGTAGCCACGTGAGCACATTCAACATTGTCATGAAAGCCAGTAATGTTGGTCTTGAGCTCAGATGCATGGTCTTCCCGTCGACACTGACAAGAGCTACAAAAATTTGGTTTGACAAGTTCTGAATACATTCAATCTCGTCATTGGAATAATTGTCAAAGGATTTCAAAAAGCAGTTTCGAGCAGCGAAGAACACCAAGCCCAAAGCTTTCTCTTCGGAAAATATTTGACAATAGCCACGAGAGTCACTCAAGAAGTATCTGGCCGGACTTATCATCGATGCGACCGGGGCTCGTGATGCTGACGATTGTAGCCACTTAATTGCGATTTGAGTTGGAATCTTTCTAGGAAGTCATCTCTGGGATTACATACAACGAAAGCGGGTGCGAGCAATCACAAAGTTCACTCTTAGGGCTTAGAGAATCATCAATGTAGAAGAGGCTAGGCTGGAACTGCAGTTAGCAACTCCCACACCAATAACTAAAATGAGGAACATTAACTCAGCCCTAAGCTCGACAACACCATCCACAACTAAACCTTCTAGTGACAATTCTTCTAAATGGAAGAAAAATGATGGAAGTAACCCTGAGGCGGACGGGGATAAAAAGAAAAAGGGTGATAAATATATCTCCATTTATACCATGTATACCGAGCTCACTGATACTTGGGAGAACATATACATGGTGAATGAGAATCAAGTTCCATTCCAGCGACCTGAGGCAATGCGCAACCGATGTGCCCAATGAGATCAAAATAAATACTATCGGTTCGACAGGGACATTGGTCACACAACTGAGGAATGCAGCCAGCTAAAAGATGAAATTGATAGATTGATCTCGAGAGGCTAACTTGGACAATATGTCTGAAACATAAAGAAAAACCAGGAACAAGCTTCGCCTAACCAAAGGGTAGCTCTGTCCCAGCCTGCGCAACAACCTCATGTTGTCATACCCCTACGAGGGAGGATAATCATCGTCCCCCAATTGATGGAGAATATGTAATAACTATCATTGGGGGACCCCATATAGCTGGAACAAGTAGAAATGATCAGAAATGATATGTTTAGAAGTTAAAAGCAGGAGACAGATCTCCTTATGTCCTTTTTCTTCTAAGAATTGGAATGAGTCATAATAGTTGGTAAATGCTCTTTTGAGGAAATTTTCTTGCTATCATGTTATAAATGATCTATACGTATTTCCTCATTTTGATCTCCACTCACTAAAGGGTAAAATGATTCAATCCTCTTCAAAGCATTCACAGTTACTGGCCAATTCGCACCATTGTAAATATCAAATCGACCCTCTTCTTCATTAACTCACAAGAGTAAATGTTCTGCTTATACATTTATAAGAGCTCCACCAGTGGCTAACAAAGGGATACAAAAAATCAGTGGAATCACATGGTCTAGCTCCATATTTAATACCACAATATCAACAAGAAATACAAACTTGTCCACTTTAACTAAGACATGTTCTACAAGTCCACATTGATATGTATAAGAACGATCAGAAAGTTGCAAAGTAATGGTAGTAGGCTTTACCTCCCAAAGAACAACCTTCTTAAAAACTGAGAACGACATCAAATTAACACTAGCACCAAGGTCACACAAAGCCTTATCAAATGATGACCCCCCAACCTTATATGGAATAGTAAAGCTACCTGGATCATTTAGCTTTTATGGCAATTTTTTTTTCTGAAATATGACACTACATTCCTTTGGGATCTTCACAATCTCTTATTCCTCAAACGTTCTTTTCATTGACATAACCTCCTTCATAAACTTGACATAACTGGGCATTTTCTCAAGAGCATCAACAACTGGAATATTGATGTTAATATTCTTGAATATCTCTAAAACTTGGCAAATTTCTCGTCATGTTTCTTCTTTAGGAATCTTTGAGGATATGGCAATGGAGGTTGGTACATAGAACGGTTATCTTTCTTCCTTGTTGGTTTCTCATCAATACTTTTCCTTACTGCTGTCTCCTCCTTTTCAATTTCTCGTACTACTAGCTCACTATTTATCTTGTTATCCACTCTCGGATGAGTGTTTTTCTCCTCACTCACACCCCTTCAATCTCCTTACCACTTCTCAGATAAATGGCCTTACATTGCTCCTTAGGGTTCACTTCTTTGTCACTCGGAAAATTCCCTTTCTGTTGAGAACAAATAGTAGTCACCACTATTCCCACTTGGACCTCTACGGGATTCATTTTAACCCCCATGTTAGACATATGAATTTCAACATTATCCACCCTTGGTTCATTCTTATTAAATCTCTTGCTTGTATCCAAAGATGACTTTTTCTCTGTTTGTGGTTGAGCATTAATAATTTGGCATACTGTTACGCCGATAGTTGTAATTTCTATTAGACACATATTGTGCTTGCTCTTGATTCAAACCAACCCCACTCTGTGGTGCAACAACACCAACGCTCTCAATGATAAATGGACTATTTTTTGTTGATAAGGAAACCACTTGATTAGATAAGACAACACTTTAAGCTGCTATATATGTCATAGGATCTACTTCTAATAAACTTGTCATAGTTTGAGGCATTGATTGCTCATTTGGCCATTGAATAGTATTAATAGCCAGCTGTTCCATCAATTTAAATACTTCATCAATAGTCTTTCTCAATAATGCACCTCCAGCAACATAATCTATTATAGATCTAGTTGGAAAATTCAACCCATTGTAGAGGATCTACACTTGCATCAAGTTCTCATAACCATGGTGGGGACAACGACTTAGTAAATCCTTGAACCTCTCCCAAGACTCATAGAATGTTTCAGAATCAATCTGTCTGAACTGACCTATATTACTTCTTAATTGAGTAGATTTTGATGGAGGGAAAAACTTTACTAGAAATTTCCTTGCCATTTCATCCCATATAGTAACGAAGTTTGGTTGTAGAGATTGTAACTAACTCCTTGCTCTATTCCTTAAAGAGAGAGGAAAGAGATGCAGTATAATTATATCATTAGAAACACCATTCTTCTTCACTGTAGCACAAACCTCTAAGAAGATTTCTAGGTGAATATTAGGATCTTTAGTGTCCATACCCACAAACTTATTTTATTGCACCATATTTAGAATACCCATAAATTATTAGCAGCAATGGTGGGAATAACAATTTCAGTGAGGCTCTCATTAACAACGGGCATATAGAAATTACAAACTGCCCTTTGTTGTCATGGTGGTAGATTTTCTTGGACATAAGATGCACCAACATTAACACTAGCATTGTTGTCTCCTTGATTATTATTCTCCATGGCAAAGAACATTCGTCTTGCCTTATCTTTTTTAGCGTACCTTCAATTTCAGGATCTAAAGGTTCAATGGGAGTAGAGCTTCTAGCACTTCACATAAATTGTGCACAAATCTAAAACAACAATGAAGTTAGAAACAAATAAAAATAAAATGTAATGTAAAACAAAGACTTGTAGAAATAATATTATTAAGTATTAAAATTTTTCAATCCCAGAAACGGCGGAAAAAAATTGATACCGATTTTATTACCGGAAGCGTACGACATTATTATATTATATTTTTAATTGAAAAGGATGTTGCACCCACACTGTAACAACCCAAATTTCCTAATAAGGCTTAGGGCCTTTATTAGGGGGCCAGGATGGCAAATCTTGGAATTATATGATTATGTGATATATATGTGTTTCATTATGTGAATATGTGGATAACATCATAATGTGACTTGATATGCATGTTTAGGTGTATTAAATATGCATGTGAACCCACTTCTGATTAATTGGGTGATTTTCATATTTTGGCCATTTGGAGTATATTTGGCATATATGTGATATATGTGTGGTGCTTCATTATTATTTGGTTATGCTAGGGTTACTCAGCACGAGATGATCCTAGGAGGTAAGCTAATGGGAAAGTCACAACAGGATTTATACTTAACTCGGAGTGAGTCAAGGGGAATTTAACACATTAGCAGGATATTGGGTGATGGGAATAAATATTTGATGATAAAGTGGGAGTTAGTAAGATCAGGGAGAAATTCTGGGAGTTTTGACTATTTTACCGTTGGGGGCATTTTCGGGACCCCGAGGATTAGGATTTGCTTGAGGCTACTTAAGCTTGAAGTAACCTATCAGAAACATAACGTTCTCTCTTCCTCCTGTTCCCTTTTCGTCACCCGATCATATTTTTGAAGGAAACTTGAGTTTTAGGACTCGGATTCAAGCGAGGATCAAGGCATAGCGATTCTATGGAAGATTAGAAGCTTATTAGCTGGAGGATTTAGCGAGAAATGACATAATCCGAGGTAATCCATGTTTTAAGTTCTTAATTTTTAAAGTTTTTAAGCTTTGATTGGATTTTATGTTTTGATGAGTTTTTGAATGAATTAAAGCTTGGGTTTTATTGATTTTGGGAGTTTAGGATGTTTGGGAACTTTAATTTTGAGATTTGGATATGTTGGGGTCAGATTTGGAGCTTTGAAGCTTGAAGAACACGAAAAGAGAAGCCCAGAAATTTGAAGTTTTGGTTCAGGCGCTGTAGCGCTACAATGCTAGGTTATCTATTTTGGGGGTTTTGATTCTGCTTGTAGCAGTGTAGCGCCCATAGGTAGTGCTACAGTGGTACACAATTTTTCAGAATGTGGTTTTTTTGGGTACTATTTGGGGTTTTGACCCGAGGTCTTGGGAGATGATTCCACCACCCTTTTTGGTGGGATTGGAGGTCCTAAGGGCGCGGGATTGGTCCCGGGATTGGGTTTTGGAACTTGAACTCATTGAAACACCGTTTATGGTTGTAACTAGGTTATCTCTAGGGGCTTGGAAATAGGATTGTGCTCGAGGGTTGTTCATTGGTAACCTGTGCTTGGACTAAAGGTAAGAAAACTGCACCTAGTATGTGATGCATGTGATTGGGGCATGACATGAATGTTGAATATGAGATTGATCAGAGCTTGAGTGTAACGCCTTACTACCTTAGAGCTGTTACTTAGTGAGTTTTAAAACAGAAATCGTGCTTTTGACTGAATCTACGTGGTTTCTAAAACCAAAAGTGTGAATAAACCAGAATTTAAGGCTGTACTCTTTGAAAATGGTTAGTTTCATTGAAAACCTTAAGTATCAAACATATGGGATCCCAAAAATAAGGTTTACAAGATATTTACAACTCAAAAATAGATTTACACCAGGTTAACTATCAAAAGAATGAGTTAATACAGCCATATACAAAATGCCCCCAACCAAAGCAGTCGGCCAGGCCGAACATGTACGTGCCGCCCCCACGCTCTCCATACTCATGGTCGGTTGACTGACTCCTTGCTTTTACCTGCCACACAGAGCACCCGTGAGCCGAAGCCTAGCAAGAAAACCCAAACATTATATAACATATGCACAGAATATAGATGACATATAATCCATTGATAAATAGGAAAACCACCAGACTGAACAAGCACGGCCATGCCGCCCCAGAGGCCTTACCAAAGCCTGGGGTCCCGTTCCTCACCGTCAGGATAACTCATGTATCCCTTGGGTCCCACCCTGGCTATAAGCACCCCATGTGCTGAGTGTTACTTCCGGCCCCAAGGCCGTACCCGGCCTTTGCCGCTCTCGGCCTTAGCCGTTCATTTCATCATAATCGCACGCATAATACATTTCGAAATAATTGTTCAAACATATAATAATTCATCCAAGGTCATACATTTGCAAGTAAAACAATCTAGGGCCATGCCCTGCAATAACACTGTGGGCTCATGCCCTGATCCCGGGTTTTACGGTTTTCTTACCTTTAAATTCGATGGCCTTGATCAACCTGACTCCTTGAGCACGATCCTACTCGAGCCCTAGCACTTACCTGAGAAAAATCCATAAGTCAAAGTCATTACCAAACGTCAAGTCCAAAACCTAGCCTTGGGACCAATCCCGAGCCCCCGGGAAGTCCTAGATCCCCAAAACAAAGTGGTGGAATCGAGCCCCGAACCCTAGGTCAAAATCCCTTCACAAAAGCCCAAAAATCCCCTTTGTGAACAGTGCAGCGCTACAGCGCTCAAAAGAGGGCGCTGTAGCGCTACAAGCAGAACCACCCCATCAGAAACAGGGGCTAGCGCTACAGCGCCCCCTGACTAGCGCTGTAGCGCTAGTTGCAGGCAGACCAAAACCAAAAATCGCTTCTTGCGATTTTCTTCTCCCATTTCAACCCCAAACTTGTCCAAATCTTTCCCAAGCCCAAAAACAAACTTATACACACCTCACACTCATCCCAATCATCCCAAGAACTCAACCCCAAGCTCAAGCAACCCAAAACTCAAAATCTAACATAATGAACCCAAAAACCAGAAATTCATTCAAACAACAAGGATAAAGTCTTAGAAATCATACCGTGGGTGGAATTTCGACCTTGAATTGAACCCTAGACCTCCTTAGCTTGCTCCTTTACAACCTTGACCTGATTTCCCCAAAAATCCCATCCCTTTAGCTCAAAAACATAGTTCAAACCAGTAAAGCCCTAAAACTGAAATCCCCAAGAACTTACCTCAAATTTCTGATGTGATCTTGCTAATCCTTGCCAATCCTCAAGTCTAGCTTAGGATCCTTGATCCTCAGCCTACCCTAGCTCTCCACTGAGCTTAACTCCAAGAAAAATGAAGGAAAATGGTTGGGAGAGCCACAAACCGATTCGTTGGAACAAAAACCCTTCAGCTTTTCTCCTTTTTTCCTTTTCTTCCTTCTTTTCTTTCTTTTTCAGCCTTAACTCTTTTCTACAAAATCCACTAAGTATAAAGCCCCCTTTAACTCATCTCTAACAAGCCTAAAGACCAAAATGCCCTCCTTTAATAATTCTAAACCTTTATGCCCATAAAGGGGCATTTTAGTCATATTACCCAAATTCCCACTAATTCCTCAATTGTTCCTAATAATTCCCGCTCGCTACACAATACCTGATTAATCACCAATTATACATTCCTCATCATCAAGATTAACCTCAGTATATTTTCCAAATTCTCATTTAAACTCCCCAGGCTTAACCCAAGCCGGGTATAGATTCCCGCTTTGACTTTTCCGCTAACCCGCTCATTCTAGGATCGTCTCGAGTCACAGATCACAGAGATCAACACAGTCATGCCCAACATGGCCAAATTACAATTATGCTCATTTTAAGATAATCAGGTCTACATGCATACTAATTCACATAGTCATGCATCTCAAATAATCAAATAGTCATGTATCGTGCATTAAATCATAATCATGCGTTAAATTCATAAAAGTCACACACAAAATCCCATTATGACGTCCAGGCACACTAATCAAGGCCCTTAAGCCTTAATAACGAATTTGGGTCGTTACATTGAGTCTGTGTAAATGTGCATGATCATAATTATGCTAGTGAATGTTGAGTAAGCATGTTGAATGCCCTACATTTAGATATTTGAGATATAATATATGCTTGGTTGCATTGCTTACTTGTGAGTGGAATTAACTCCATAGTCAGAACCGACAATGGTGTTAGTATTGACTGTGAATCATTAGTCAAGTTCGGCAATAGTACTGAGCACTGGTCGTATGAAATTGACTTATGAGTCAAGAGCGGCATAAGCGTAATGAAGGCAGAGTCGAAAAGATTAGATCTAATTGACATACGCATTGAATGAATCATCATGAGCCTTAATGCTTGACCGACCTCAAGTTCGATGAAAACTAGAAGCACTTGTCTAGCCTAATGGCTAGTTACTTAGAGCCAGGGCCAAAAGGCTCAGGTGACTGCATCGTCACATGGCTAAGGGTGCGGAGCCCATGTTCGTGACTTACTCATTTTTCACTTATCTGATTAGGGTGCTAAGCCCAAAGTGTGACTTTTTAGTCGCCTATCTGATTAGGGTGCAGAGCCCAAAGTGTGACTCTTTAGTCACCTATCTGATTAGGGTGTGGAGTCCTAGGTGTGACTAACTCATCTGATTATGGATACAAGCCCCAGTATTATTACCAAAATTAGAAAGTGTTCTTCACTCATCTGATTAGGCTGCAGAGCCCATGTGCGTGACTTAATTGTCACTTATCTGAGTCATTTATTTTGAGATGGACACATTAGCCAGCTATTCTGAATATGACTTGATAGTCATTTATACAAAGGTTAGGGCCCATAAGTTATCTACACAAAGGGCAGGGCCCATAACTCATCTATAACAAGTGCAGGGCCCATAAGTTATCAATACAAAGGGCAAGGCCCATAAGTCAACTATACAAAGGGCAGGGCCCACAATCATTATTTGGACTTATTTTCATGCATGAATAGGGCTATTATTACTAGGCATGCCTATTATGATTTAGTAACATGTTATTACCTGTCTTGAGTATATTGAGTTTTCTTGCTGAGGCTCGGTTACGGGTGCTATGTGGTGTAGGTAAAGGAAAAAGTAAGTTGAACCATCCTTCAGTTGGAGACCTTAGGTGACGATGTCTACATATGCAGCTGCTCGACCACCACAGTCGAGGGTTTAAAGAGGAACTAGGGTTAAACCCTATTTGGCCGCTTAGGTCGGCTGGTTGTTAATATTTTATTGTAATTAACCTTTAAAATATATTTTTGGGATCCCAATGTACACAGTAAACGTTTTAGTGAAACATTGTATCCTTGACAAAAAATTTTAAACGTAAACCGATAATCCTACTTAGTTATACGATTACAGCCAAATGGCTCGATTAACGAGTTTAGCACTGTTTAAAATGCACACCGTAATGGTCCCTGGGTAGTAAGGTGTTACACACACGAATTGATTTATTAATTCTGCTAATTACTAAACGTATAAGCCTTTAATGTTAATAAGAGAAATAAAGGAATAATGGTCAAAATTCAACTAGAACTTCCAAGTTGGCGATAAAAACTCCTCAATTAAGCTTATTCCTGCACACTTAAGAGAACATATCAAACTAAACAAAAACTTGAGGAAAATACAATAATTCATAGTTTAAAAGATAAGAATGAGTGTATAAATATGCACTCATGATAGCCTGGAGGTAATGAAGAAGGTCCCTAATGTGAACCTAGAGCTAAGCCAGTTGGTGAAGGAGGAGAACTTGTTGAAATAGAGCTTCCCTGGAGGGGGCAGTGTATTAGTAAGATGGACCTGACCTGCTTCAAGAACTCCACAAAGTCTAGGGTGATGGCTGAGGCCCACATAAATTAAATAAACAGGTTGGCTCGCGACTAGTATAATCAACGGCTGGTGGAGGAGCACCTCAAGAACACGCAGGCTATCCAAGAAGCTCGAGTGGAGCAGGAGCTCGAGGAAGAGCTACAAGTGGGCATTGATTCCTCCTCCATGGTAAATCCCAAATTATTATTTATATTGCTAAATCGATGGGAGATGGGGTAAGTCCTGAGCACATCTAGGCTTCTCCCTTGCTTCTTTAGTGCTCCCTCACCTCGGATCGTCATTAGACTCTAGAGGAGTACCAGTACTCCCAGAACTTAATTGGTTGTTATCTCCACAATCTGAAGAGATGGCTACCTCCTTGAGGATTTGTGCCCTTGGACGATGTGACATTCTTCCATGCCAGGTGGTTTTGCCAATATGAGACTAATACCACTTAGAAGATGGGGAGCCTCATGAGGATCTTTGTGCATTCGATGCTTCACTCAAAGGTGCCTTCTAGTGATGGTGCTTCCCGAGAAGCCCACATACTCTCGATTTATTTTTTGTTTTCATAACTATTTCTTGTCTTATTTTTTACAAGTACTTATGGTGATATTTTCTCCTAGCATATTAAATGAGGTTGGGCGACTCAGCTTGCACTGCCCACCACGTGATGATGGGAGCAAGTGGATCCTCGACTGGAGGATCTTAGAAGCCCTGTGAGGGGGTGGAACCTTTTCCACCTCCTAAGTGGCAGCGATTATTACTGGCTCCAGGCGAGGAGCCTCAGATGGGGGAGGACAGACCTGTTTTATAGGTTTCTTTGCACAAGTCGCTTTCTGAAAGTGAACCTGGACTTCTCAGCATGCTGGAAGTCCCTAAGATCACAGAGGCTACAGACCATAGTCGTGGAGGATGACCACAGTCTGCATGTGTACCCGGAGCTATTTGAGAGGGTGCTTATTGATTGGTACAAGGCCATGGTAGAACATTTTGATGCTCTTCTGGAGGATGGAAACACGTCCCTTCACAAGATAGCTATCTACCTCCATTAGCTAAAGTTGCTAAGTGAGAGACCTTTCGGAGGCTCCAATAGGTTAAGATCAACTGGAGAGCCTTTTTTCCGAGAAGCTCGACAATTCTTGCTTCGCTGCATGTAGAGCTTCTCCATGTGGTTAACTCCACAATGTGTGAGCTGCCAGCTGATAGGTTTGCCCAGTGGGGTGATGGCAATGAGGCGTCCCTCTTCTCCTCATGCTGATACGCTATAGTGAGGATAAGTTTATTCTCCATTGTCCGAGCACTTGTCTTGTGTTATAATTTGTACATTTGATGGATTGGTTTAATTTCCTTTTCAGTCAGCTTAGGACATTATAAAGGACAAATCCTTTGAGCTCAAGTCGGCCAAGGACAAGCTGACCTATCTTAAGGCCTAGGCCAGCGTGCCAGTAGAAGAGCTTGCCCAACTGTGGGCAGTGCTGGAGGAAAAGAAAGCTTTTTATCGGGCTCTCAAGGAAATAGAACCAAGGCGATTGAGGGGGCCAATGTTGCTAAGGGGGAGGTTGGGGTTGCCAAAAAGGATGTAACGACCCAAAATCATTAATATGGCTAGGGCCATGATTAATGTGCCGGGAGGGCATAAATTGGTTTATGTGTGAATTTACTAAATGAATGTGTGACTATCTGATATACCTGCTTGTATGGTTATATGAATGTAAAAGTGATTATATGTTATATTTGTGAGAACCACATTATTATGTGGGTAAATCTGCAGCGTACGACTTGAGATGATCTTAGGGAGCTAGTTAGCGGGGAGGTCACAACGGGGCTTAATACTTGACTTGGGGCAAGTCAAGGGGTGTTTCGGGTATTAGATGGATATTCAGGTTATCCAGTTATGGAAATAAGAAATTGGAGATATATTTGAGGTTAGGAAGCTTAGGCGGGAATATTGAGGAATTTTACCATTTTTCCCTCAAGGACATTTTCGACACCCCGAGTCCCGGGATTAACTTAATTACCTAAGGATAGACTAAGTAAAAACCTCAGAACTTGTTGGAAATAGAGGAACCGACCCTCCCCCCTCTCTCTCTCCTTCTTTCTTCATCTTTTTCAAGGAAAACCACTAAAATCTAAGAAACTCAGCTGGAAACTCTGTGATTGGTGCTGAAGTTTTGAGGGATTAGCTCAGTTCTAACTAAGGAAATCAACCAGGACTAAGGTAAGAACTGAATTACACTCTTGATCACTGGAATTCTGTGTTTTGGCTGGGATTTTAAAGTGTTTATGGTTTTGATGTTTAAGGACTGGATTGAAGCTGGAAGCTTGGGTTTTAGCTCAGAAATTGTTAAGGAAGCGGTTCATCAAAGAAGGTAGGCTTCAATTCGTAGTTTAGAGCTTAAATTCTGAGTTTACATGACTGGTTTTAGAGTTCTTGAGCTGCTAGGTTTCAGAAATCAAAATGGGAATTTAATGAGTTCTTAAGCTAGGTTTTTGTTGGATTGAGTTGCTAGAATCATGTTGGGGTGGTTTTTAGCAAGCTTAGGATGCTAGAAATGGTGGTTTTTCTGGGCATGAAGGGTTGGGCCGCGGCTCTATTCTAGAGTGTCGCGGCCCTGCGAAGCAAGGAAGAGCCAAGGAGGCTCTGCAGTGGGGAAGGGCCGCGGCTCCACAGGGCAGGGCCGCGGTATTTTTGATCTTTTGGAGGTTTTAAGAGCAGGAACCTAACCTAGGGTGTCCGGGATCGATTCCACCCACGTGTTTGGTGGAATCCGAAGTCCCGGAAGCTAGAACTCCTTCTGGAAATATTAACGTGGTTATTAATGGTGCGCCCTATCTTGGTTGTGACTAGGTATTAAGTTAGGGCTCGGGAAGTGGATCGTGCTCGAGAGGCGTTGCTCGTAATCGGTAAACTTGGAAATTAAAGGTAATAAAACTGCACCCGATTGTTGATTTATAATGGAACTAAGGGTGCCCTATTTTTTATGCATTGTAAATGATGGTATTATGCCATGTACATTGTAAACCAATGGCCTAAGAGTGCCGAAGTTTACACTAGCGCATAGGGCATGACTCGACCACTAAGGTGGGGTAAAAAAAGGGTGCGGCCTAAGGTGTCGACCCTGATTATTATGTGATTTGCTTGTTATTATTGATTGGTGGATTGTTATGTTGTATAGCTGGGTGATGATTAGTTGACTCTGTGGTTGAATCTTCATGCGTTTTGATTATTGTGGTATGTTAAGTGTATGAACAAGCTTAAAGGGTTATCCAAAGGTTATTATTGCTTGTTATGTAATATGATATGTTCTCTTGCTCGGCCTTGGCTCATGGGTGCTTCGTGGTGTAGGTAAAGGGAAGGGCAAGCTTGATCAGCCCTTATTTGGAGAGCTCTAAGAGTAGAATGTACATGATCAGCTGCTCAACCGTCACGGTTGAGGGGAGACAGGGACAGGAAAACCATAAACTTCTGTTTTCCTTTAGAAAGGCTGGTTGTTGTCTGTACACCGGAAATTTTGTAAACAGGCTTTTAAATGCTATATCTTTTGGGATCCAATGTGTAAATGTTTAATTATATGGAAAGTATCTTTTGAGACAAAAACCTTTTAACCCTAGCACATTAATGACTTTAGAATTCACGTTTTTAACTGGTTGGCTTGGTTAGCAAGTCCTGCACCTTTACAAATACAGTGTAGTGGTCTTGGCAATCCAGAGCGTTACAACTTGGTATCAGAGCGTCCTAGGTTTAAGGGTTCCTGAAGACCGGCTGGACATGTACATTCGCTGCTGGAGACAAGCTCGATTCAGGGTTTGCTAATGTGTATTTGTGCTTATATGCTTGTGTGTCTGGAATGAATTATGAATAATGTTATTTATTGGATTAATAGGAAGTATGAGACACTGATATGGCCTGGCCCTTGAATGCTCTGTGAAAATGTTAAGGCATGCTTATTAGCATCTCTGTGCATGAAAATGAATATTTTGATGATTAACTGCATATTGTGTATAGGTGAATGGTTTGTTTTAGCTGTTGTGTGGTAATGTTGGGGCATGCTTATTAGCAGCCAGTGCATGTGGATAAATGCTTATATTTTGATTGTTTGTGATTGGTTATGTTCCTTTGGTAGATTTTAGAGAAGCTTTTACCCTATCGTCATGGTCTGACAGCCGAGTCTTTGATTGCAAATTGACTTGGATAGCTATGTGTCCAATAAAATCTACATGACTAACCGACACTAGGTCTGTGACTGAACGTGATGACCAGGGCCAGATTCCTCCACCAGTCCCTAAGAACTGGCAGCACCTTATGGCAGATATGCAAGTGCGATTATAGAGTCAAGATGAACAGATTCGCTTGTTGTGACAGCAGGCTCCATCATGGAGTTCTGCCCCTATTGGACCACCTGTAGTGGTACCAGTTGTACAGTTAGGGGAGGTTGGGAATAGGTGGGAGCCGTTATATGAGCGGTTCAGGAAGCAGCAGCTCCCAATCTTTGAGGGAGGACCTGATCCATTGAGGCTGAGCAATGGCTGACTATGATTACTACTATCCTGGATTTCATGAGGAAAGAGGGACATGACAAAGTGCCCTGTGCCACGTATATGTTGAGAGAGGATGCTCACAGACCAGGGATGTCACTTCATTGAGTTAGGAAGGATTTAAAGATTTGTTCAGTCAGAAGTACTATAATGTTGCCATCAAGGTAGCAAAGGTTAATGAGTTCGTAAGATTGGTTCAGGGCAGCATGACAGTTACAAAATATGCCCTGAAGTTTGACAGACTCGCAAAGTTCGCGCCAGACCTTGTGCCTAAAGATGCAGCCAGGCAAGATAGGTTCATTAAGGGGCTTAATGCTATGATAGCCCGGGATGTTAGGATTACATTGGTACCTGGAGGAACAACTTATGCCCACGCCGTTGAGAAGGTTCTTACCGCTGAGGAAGCAGAGAACAAAATTTGGAAGGAAAGTGTAGTGAGGCGCGAGGGTCGTAGGGTGGTGCCTCCTTATTTTGGGTCAGGTAGGGGCGGAGGCCCCAGTGATTTCAAGAGAACTACCCCTGACACTTCGACTGCTACTGGTCCTGATAGGAGGGGTCCGGGTGGTCAGGGCGGCCGTTAGGGCAGCGGTGAACCATGGTGGAGTTATCCGGAGTGCCTGAGGTGTAGAAGACACCATCAAGGTGAATGCTTGGCCAAGGCATGCTATGTATGTGGCACAGTGGGGAAGTAAGAAAGGTGGATAGCTTAACTCCAGCTCGAGTGTTCACCTTGACGCAGGTAGAGGCTGAGGCTAGTCCCTCGGTAGTGACAGGTCAGCTTTCTAGAGCTGGCTCTCCTTTTTCTATATTGATTGATTCTGGTGCTACACATTCCTTTGTTTCTAGTAAAGTGATTGATAGACTGTGTAGACCTAGTGAGTATCGGACTACGGGGTTTGGGACTTTATTACCTACTGGGGAACTGGTAGTTTCTAGGAGATGGATTAGGGCACTGCCAGTGATGGTTGATAGTAGGGAGCTTTCAGTTGACTTGATTGAGCTAAATATGGAGGATTTTGATATGATTTTAGGGATGGACTGGTTGGTCAGATATAGGGCTACTATTGACTTCAGGAAGAAGATGGTGACTTTTGAGCCTGAGGGCGAGGATCCTTTTGTCTTTGTGGGTGCGGTATGTGGACCCCGCATACCCATGTTATCTGCATTGAGAGTCAGAGACTTGTTACAGGGTGGATGTATAGGCTTTCTGGCTAGTGTGGTGGACACTACCAAGATGTTGCCAGCGGGGCCAAGTGAGACCAGGGTGGTTTGTGAGTTTTTAGATGTATTTCCTGAGGAGCTACTGGGGTTGCCGCCACGTAGGGAGATTCAGTTTGTTATTGAGTTAGCACTAGGGAAAAAACCAGTATCAAGAGCACCATATAGGATGGCACCAGCAGAGTTGAAGGAACTGAAGATACAGCTGCAAGAACTTCTGGATTTGGGATTTATCAGACCTAGTTACTCTCCATGGGGCACTCCAGTTTTGTTTGTTTAGAAGAAGGACAGGACTTTGAGGATGTGTATAGATTACAGGGAATTGAACAAGTTGACTATTAAGAATAAGTACCCTCTACCAAGGATTGATGACTTGTTCGATCAGCTACGGGGAAAGACGGTGTTCTCAAAGATTGATCTTCGATTTGGTTATCACCAGCTGAGGATCAAGGATAAGGACATACCGAAGATGGCCTTCCGAATGCGGTATGGGCATTACGAATTCTTGGTCATGTCTTTTGGTTTGACCAACGCCCGAGCATATTTCATGGATCTAATGAACAGGGTGTTCGAGGGTTTCTTGGATCATTTCGTCATTGTCTTCATCGACGACATCTTGGTGTACTCCAGTTCAGAGGCAAAGCACGAGGGACATCTTCAACAGGTCTTATAGAGATTAAGGGAGCATCAGTTGTATGCCAAGTTTAAGAAGTGTGAGTTTTGGTTGCTAGAGGTAAGTTTTCTTGGACATATAGTTGGCGCAGAAGGGATTAAGGTGGATCCGTCAAAGGTGGAAGCGGTGAGGGATTGGCCGAGGCCAAGGAACACCTCAGAGGTGCAGAGTTTCCTTGGGTTGGCAGGCTATTACAGACAGTTTGTAGAGGGATTTTCAAAGATTTCTTCACCAATGACAGAGTTGACAAGAAACAACTAGAAGTTCGTTTGGTCAGAGAAGTGTGAGGTCAGTTTCCAAGAGTTGAAGCGACGACTTATTACTCCACCTGTACTGAGTCTTCCTTCGGAAGAAGGAAAGTTTGCAGTATACTGTGATGCATCAAGGACGGGTTTGGGCTGTGTGATGATGCAGAATGAGAAGGTTATAACTTATGCATCGCGGCAGCTGAAGGAGTATGAACAACGGTATCCTACCCATGATCTGGAGCTGGCGGTGGTGGAATTCGCACTGAAGGTTTGGCGGCAGTAAATGTATGGAGAGAAGTGAGAGATATACACTGACCATAAGAGTTTGAAATATTTCTTCACCCAGAAGGATCTGAACATGAGGCAAAGGTTTTGGTTAGAGTTGGTTAAGGATTATGATTGTGACATTCTTTATCACCCAGGGAAAGCCAATATTGTGGCAGATGCATTGAGCCAGAGGTGCTCGGGGCAGCTATTCAGTTCTGTTCAGATCGTGAGAGAATTAGCTGATGTGATGGCCAGGGAAGAGATAGAGTTGGTGGTGGGTAGGTTGGCCAGTATTACCTTGCAGTCGACCCTGCTAAAGGGGAACAAGGAGGGGAAGTTGGTAGATGTGCAGCTTCAGGAAGTTAGGCAGAATGTCTTAGCAGGGATAGCTAAGGATTATTCTGTTTCTAAGGCTAGTATGCTTCGATATCAGGGGCGGATTTATGTTTCGGCAGATGAGGGGATCAGACGAGAGATACTAGATGAGTCTCATACTACCCCATACTCGCTTCATCCGGGTACAACAAAAATGTATCAGGATCTACGGACGTTATATTGGTTGCCTGGGATGAAGAAGGATGTGGTAGAGTATGTGGCCAGATGTTTGACATGTCAGCAGGAGAAGGCTGAACATCAGTAGCCAGCAGGGGTGCTTCAGCCTTTGGATATCGCTGAGTGGAAGTGGGAAGACATTACGATGGATTTTGTGGGAGGTCTACCCATGACGGTGGGACTTTGTGACTCGGTGTGGGTAATAGTGGACAGATACACCAAGTCAGCTCATTTTCTACCAATGAAGTCAACTTACACAGTGGAGAGGTATGCTGAATTGTATGTGAGGGAGATAGTTCGTCTCCACGGGGTTCCCAAGTCCATTGTATCTGATCGTGACCCTATCTTTACCTCGAAGTTCTGGGGAGCTCTACAGAAAGCTATGGGGACTCATTTGAAATGTAGCACAGCTTTTCATCCTCACACTAATGGACGTCTGAGAGGACGATTCAGGTGTTGGAGGATATGCTTAGAGCATGTGTGATTGATTTTGAGGGGTCTTGGTGTATGTACCTCCCATTGATTGAATTCTCGTATAACAACAGTTATCAGTCCACGATAGGAATCTCTCCTTATGAGTTGCTATATGGAAGGAAGTGTAGGTCGCCCATTCATTGGGACGGGATGGGTGAGAGAAAGTATTTGGGTCCAGACATGGTTCAGAGGATAAGTGAAGCTATTGAGAAGATTCGAGCCAGGATGCTTGCTTCACAGAGTAAGCAGAAAAGCTATGCTCATCCTAAGCGTAGAGACGTGGAGTTTCAGGTTGGGGAACACGTGTTTCTGCGATTTTCACCACTGCGAGGGGTGAAGAGGTTTGGAGTAAAGGGCAAGTTGAGGCCTCGGTTTGTTGGACCTTTCAAGATTTTACAAAGGATTGGACAGGTGACTTACAGGTTGGCCTTGCCACCGTCATTGTCGGAGGTTCATGATGTTTTCCATGTCTCTATGTTGCGAAAGTATGTCTCAGATCCGACACATGTATTGAAGTATGAGGATTTAGAGTTACAGACAGATTTGTCCTACAAGGAGCGATCGGTTCAGATTTTGGACCTGAAGGATAAAGTTCTACGGAACAAGACGATTCCGTTAATTAAAGTGTTGTTGAGAAATAGTAAGGTTGAGGAAGCGACCTAGGAGCAAGAGACGATGATGCGGGATCAGTGTCCCAAGCTATTCAGGTAAATTTCAAGGACAAAATTCTCAGTAGGAGGAGATAGTTGTAAAGACCCAAAATCACTAATATGGCTTCAGGGCCATGATTAGTGTGCCGGGGGGACATAAATTGGTTTATGTGTGAATTTACTAAATTAATATGTGACTATATGATAAACCTTCTTGTATGGTTATATGAATGTAAAAGTGATTATATGTTATATTTTTGAGAACCACATTATTATGTGGGTAAATCTGCAGCGAGCGACTCGAGATGATCTTAGGGAGCTAGTTAGCGGGGAAGTCACAACGGGGCTTAATAATTGACTTGGGGCAAGTCAAGGGGTGTTTCGGGTATTAGATGGTTATTCGGGTTATCTAGTTATGGAAATAAGTAATTGGACATATATTTGAGGTTAGGAAGCTTAGACGGGAATATTGAGGAATTTGACCATTTTGCCCTCAGGGATGTTTTCGACACCCCGAGTCTTGAGATTAACTTAATTACCTAAGGATAGACTAAGTAAAAACCTCAGAACTTGGTGGAAATAGAGGAACCGACCTTCCCCTCTCTCTCTCTCCTTCTTGCTTCATCTTTTTCAAGGAAAACCACTAAAATCTAAGAAACTCAGCTGGAAACTTTGTGAATTAAGCTGAAGTTTTGGGGGATTAGCTCTTTTCTAACTAAGGGAAATCAACCAGGACTAAGGTAAGAACTGAATTACACTCTTGATCACTGGAATTCTGTGTTTTGGCTGGGTTTTTAAAGTGTTTATGGTTTTGATGTTTAAGGACTGGATTGAAGCTGGAAGCTTGGGTTTTAGCTCATAAAATGTTAAGGAAGCGGTTCATCAAAGAAGGTAAGCTTCAATTCGTAGTTTTGAGCTTAAATTCTGAGTTTTCATGACTGGTTTTAGAGTTCTTGAGCTACTGGGTTTCAGAAATCAAAATGGGATTTTAATGAGTTTTTAAGCTAGGTTTTTGTTGGATTGAGTTGCTAGAATCATTAAGCTAGGTTTTTGGAATTAAGGTGCTTTGGGGTGGTTTTTAGCAAGGTTAGGATGCAAGGAAGAGCTAAGGAGGCTCTGCAGTGGGGAAGCACCGCGGTGCCACAGGTCAGGGTCGTGGCGCGTGTCTATCTTTAGAGAGGCCTAGCCTCTGTGTCAGGTGTGGGCCGTGGCTGGGTTTTAAGGGCCACAACCCTTAAGGGTATTTTTTATCTTTTGGAGGTTTTAAGAGCGTGAACCTAACCAAGGGTGTTTGGGGTCGATTCCACCATCGTGTTTGGTGGAATTCGATGTCTTGGAAGATAGAACTCCGTCCAAAAATATTAATGCGGTTATTAACGGTACTCCCTATCTTGGTTGTGACTAGGTATTAAGCTAGGGCTCGGGAAGCGAATCGTGCTTGAGAGGCGTCGCTCGTAATTCGTAAACATGGAAATTAAAGGTAAGAAAACTGCACCCGGTTGTGGATTTATAATGGGACTAAGAGTACCCTATTTTGTATGCATTGTAAAGGATGGTATTATGACATGTAAACAGTAAACCAACAGCCTAAGAGTGCCAAAGTTTACACTCGCGCATAGGGCTAGGCTCGACCACTGGTAGCTGAGGACAGCTTATTATGCACTGAGCTCGGTTTAAGCGGGCCGGAGTCGGTGGGGTAAACAGAGGGTGTGAACTAAGGTGTTGACCTTAATTATTATGTTATTTGCTTGTTATTATTGATTGGTGGATTGTTATGTTGTATAGCTGGGTGATGATTAGTTGACTCTTTGGTTGAATCTTCATGCATTGTGATTATTGTGGTAAGTTAAGTGTATGAACAAGCTTAAAGGGTTATCCAAATGTTATTATTTCTTGTTCTGTAATGTGATATGTTTTCTTGCTGGGCCATGGCTCACGGTTGCTTCATGGTGTAGGTAAAGGCAAGGGGAAGCTTGATTTGCCCTGATTTGGAGAGCTCTGAGAGTAGAATGTACATGATCAGCTGCTCAACCACCACAGTTGAGGGGAGACAGTGACAGGAAAACCATAAACTTCTTTTTTGCCTTTAGAAAGGCTGGTGGTTGTCTGTACACTAGAAATTTTGCAAACAGGCTTTTATAAGCTATTTATTTTGGGATCCCATGTGTAAATGTTTAATTATATGGAAAGTATCTTTTGAGACCAAAACCTTTGAACCCTAGCACATTAATGACTTTAGAATTCATGTTTTTAACTGGTTGGCTTGGTTAGCAAGTCCTGCACCTTTTCAAATACACATTGTAGCCGTCTTGGCTGTCGAGGGCGTTACAGAGGTGACCACTAAGGCACTGTAAAAAGACGTCAAGGCCCAGGGGGATGCCTCTCAAGCCCTGGATGAGGCCGCCGGGGCCCATGGAGAAGCTATTTGGGTATTTTAGGATTAATTGGGAGTTTATAGGACTACTTGTGGATTAAAGGGATATGTGGCAGATGATGAAATTGCCCTCGAGAAGCTTTGAGAGAGAGATTTAGTCCTAGGGGCATTTAGGTCATTTTGTATCGAAAGTAGTGACTTAGTCACTCTTTCCTTCAGCTCTAGGAAACCTTAACAACAGAGTAAATGAAAGGCAATAATTTCCTTCTCTCTCTTATTCACTCGGTTCTCTCTCTCTATCTCATTGCATTGAGGTGTTTTGGAATTTTGAGGAGAAAAGGCTCAAAACTTGAAGGATTGAAGTTAGAACTTGGGTACAGGCAGCATGGGGTTTGTAGCTTGATAGATTAAAGTTATGAATCCTCCGTGTTTCTCTATAATTCTTTATGTTTTGAGGTGTTCTTGAGTCTTAAACCACAAGTTGATTTTGAGTTTTTGTTAGAGTTTTGAATGAGTTTAGGGCTGGGGTTTTGATGGTCATTGTACTGGGATTGACTTTTGGTGTTGGGTTATGTTTGGGATGATTTTAATAAAGGTTTTGCCTAAGGAAAATTAGGAAAATCTGGGTTCGAAGGGTTGCGCTGTGACCTTGTTCTTGGGGCACTGCGACTTGTGTGAACCTAGGGCCTAGGTGGGGTTCTGTTTTGGAGGAGCGCTGCAACTTTCTAGGGAAATTTGCGGCCTGTGTATTGAATTCCAGACACAGGGCTTTTTTTCTGGAAGGCACACCGCAAACCTTGGGGGAAAGTTGCGTCCCGCCAGGGCAACTTGTGTCAGGATGGTGTTTATGGTCGGGAACTCAAACTTAAAGGCTAAGGAAGGATTCTACTACCCAGTTTAGTAGAATTCGACATCCCGGATGCTAGTATATTATTCCAAAGCTTCTAATTGATTTAGATCCTAATAACTATTAATTATTACGTTGTGACTAGGTTTTACCGCTAAAGCTCAGGATTAGGGATCGTGCTGGGGATCACCTTGTGCTATCTACATGGGACCCAATGTAAGAAAATTGTCTGTTCGCATAGAGCTACATTGTGCTTAGTGATAAGTATATTGATTGTAAGTATTGCATTATACTTATATTTGTGATGGAACAGCAAAGGCCGAGGTCGGCAAAGGTCAGGAGTAGCAAAGGATGGGAACGGCAAAGGCCAAAATGAGTAAAGGTCGGGAATGACATATGCCGGGAGCAGCAAAGGTCGGGATCGACATTGTAGCACACTAGAATTTTGCATAGTTAGATAGTAGTATCTTATGTTGTAGTATTTTAGTTTTTGTGGATATTGGTTCAAGCCGAGAATTATTTGGAAACTCATAGAAATAGTTATGGATTTGATAAGTTTAGCCTATAGTTTAGAAATATTAATTTTATCATAAAGTTTAATAATTGAAGCTGGTCCTATAAATATTATTTATTATAACCTAAGATTTAGATAGAATAAGTATAAATGTGACATTTGTCACATGTATGTTTATTAAGGATTTAAGGATTTTAGATGTATACAATAATCAAGGATAAACCTAGGAAGACTAGAAACTTCCCTCAGATGTTAGGATCTCGTATTATTTAGTCAAAGTGGTTTAAACAACTTTAAGTGTGCTTAAAATGAGCAAAAACGTGATTTAATATATCAATGTAAGCTGATATATCGCAGCTTTAGGGGCCCATATATCGCTTGTGTTGATACTTGGGAAACCACAGAAACTTGGGAAAATGGGGCAGGCGATATATCGCCTATTGGGGGCGATATATCGACTCCTTCAGCCCATTTTGAAACTCCATGGAATCCGAAGCTAGAAACAACCCTCAATAACTTGGACGTGCTTTTGAACGATTTTGACTGAGTTCTAGGCATCTGTTGAGCAAAAAATTCTATTTTTTATTCATTTATTTATTCATTTTTAAAGGGATTTAGTTTCACTCCTTGAACTCTATAAATTGGACCCTTCACTCAGCCATTTCCATCATCTTTCAAACACTTCTCAGAGTCTCCAAGCTGCCAATTTTGTTCTAGAGAGAAACACTAGGGTTTTGGGGTTAAAAGCTTTCAAATCTAAGCTTTTCTAAACACTTGGGAAGTATGCTATAGTGTGATTTTGGTATTGAGGTATAGATCGAAGCACTAAGTTGTCTAAAGTACTCTTAATAATCAAGTTAAGTTCATTTCTATTCCTCTTATTCTTTTCTTTTACTTCAAATCCTAACTCGTTATATTGTCTTTTGGTTAGGAGCTTGATTTCATTGATAATTAAGGTTTTCGGTAAGTTCTTATCTTGATGGTTTAGATCTTCTTTTCATCTTCATTTCTTTGGGAAACATATGGTTTTACTGTTTGGTTTTAGGTGTTTCCAATCCCGCACTTACCTCCAATACCCTGATTTTTGGTAAGGAAAATAACTTAGATTTATGTGCTTTGTGCTTTGTTTATGTATGTTTGCTTTTATGTCTTTTAGTCGCTTGGGATATATTATTGCTTAGATAGCAAACCCTGAGATTTTTATCGTTATCGTAGACTATAGTTGTGTCTGAACCTACCTCTAAATAGTAGCAAGAGGACTATAGCGATTTCCATCACATACTACGACAATGAGTTAATGGCCATTAATATTATAGTCCATTTTTATGTTTTATGTTTTATGTTTTATGTCTTATGTTTTATGTTAGGCTATAGTAGTTTTTCCTTACTAGGCATTAGGCTCATTCCTTTTTATTTAGATTTTTCAGGTAAATGAACATGGAAGGCGGGACGGATCCTAGGTGGCTTTTGCATGTGTATTGGGTGAGGACTGAAGGTATGGACCGATGGGATCAATCGATGATGACGTTGACATTTGAGTCTTTTTATAATGTATTTATGATATTCGCATTTAGTATTTGAACAGTTAAAATAAATGTTTAATTTTCTTTATGCTTTTATTTATAAAAAGTGGGATCTCGTATTTTTGGATTTTCTATAAGAATGTTTTATTATTTTATGTATGTATCCAAATGATAGTAGTTATTGTCTTAGTAGTTTTAAAGGTCCGAAGTCTTTAAGATAGTCAGGTCTTTACAGTTGGTACCAGGGTCACGATTTATATGCTTGAAGTTCTCTTGAATACACAAACAAAAGCTCCGGATCTAACCACCAATGTAAGTGTTTATGTTATGCATATTATGTTTATGTTTAAACTAATGTTTTAGTTAATATGTTTTCAGTAAAAAATGAATGGAGCCATGACTTATCAAGATATTTATGCCATTAAGACTTTTAAAAGGATTAGATAGCCACGGAATACAATAGGAGTGCTAGAAAGAGTCACTCAAAGATTGGTCAAATTTCACAAGGAGATAGTTCACCTTCTAATCACTAGGAAAATTATGATGAGAGCCATGGAATAATATGTCCTAGTAATTAGGCTTTTTAAAGATATGCCTCTTGTGGTTTCAAATTTGGGAGAATTATGAGAAACATTAGATGATGATGATGACTTGTCGGTAGCCATTAGATATTATTTTCTTATACTTAGGTTTGAGATTTAACTCACCAATGAACAAAAGATTAATATCCTAGTGAATATTCCCCGTGGTAGTTTCGAGGCTTATGATATTGATGATTGTGAGGAAATAACTGATGATATGCTAGATGAAGGATCAGATGTAGAAGATCCTGATTTTTAGAAATTTTATCCTAGTTAATATTAGTATTGTTTCTTTATTTATTTTGAATTATTATTGTAATAAGTGAAAAAAAAATTCCAAATGAATAAAGTTGTTATTTTTTATTGGCATCTATGATTTTGAATTTTTCTTTTTGGTAATAATAATTTATTTAGATTAAATTCAATAAATAATGACCGAATTCAGTTAAGGTGGATACAAATCAATTCACCAAGTTCTATTTTGAGAGTTTAGGGGGCCATAGTGGTGGGAACGATTTTACTTATCCCAACCCTCCCTCAATATGGTTAACTATGGAATAATGACAAGTTCCGAGCCTAAGAATTAAGTCATATAGGGTTGTTAGAAACAAATAAAGAAAATAACAAAGATAGCTTAATAGTCTAAGTATAGAAACACACCCTAATTTATAAAGATGACTTACATAAATTTTCATAAGAAATCATAACTGATAGGTCCAAGTTATGTTTGCTTAGATTAAGTTTTTGCCTTAGAAGATATTACAGTAAGTTCTAACGTGTTTTTCTCTACTTTTAGAACTTCGCTGAAGATGTCACTCTGAAGGTCTACACGCACTAACGACAATGCCCCCAGCACCTCCATTGAGACACACGAGGCCCCTCCAGTTCGAAGAAGGGGAAAATGCACTGCCGAGTACGCTCTGGTTGAAAACGACACTAAAATTATCCAGTTATGAAAACAGGTAGAAGAACTACTACATCAACAATGAAAACCTTAGTCAAAGCCTCACCCAGTGGCTCAAGAACTCCAGCAAGAGCAGAATGGAGGATATCCGTATGAGGGTTGGCCGATGGAAAATTACACGTCTTATCCAGCTCAGTACATAGATCTAGTTTATGATAGTTTCGAAAAGCACCATGCTCTGAATTTTGAAGGGACAACCGACCCCTTTGAGGCTAAATAATGGCTCAGGAATGTAGAGCAAATTTTGGCTCACATGAACCTCAGCAATGTGGATCGCATATCCTATGTTTCTTCTCTATTGAAAAAGGATGCCAGAATCTGGTGGGATTTGATACAACAGACTCACGATATCACAACTATGACTTGGGCCAGATTTGTGGAGCTGTTTCACAAAAAGTACTACAACTCGGCAGTCATCGCTACAATGGTAGAAGAATTTACCAGTCTGAAACAAGGAAATTTGTTAGTAGTCGAGTACGCTTGACAATTTTATTGGCTAGCCAAATTTTCACTAGAGTTAGTCCCAAACGACTACTTGAGGGTAACTAAGTTCACTAGGGGGCTCAGACCAAAGATTTAATTAGGGGTCCAGCTTGCAAACCCAGGAACCACTTCTTACACTGATGTTTTGTAAATGGCTATAAAGGTTGAATGACTCCAAGAAAATGTTAGCAAGGAAGAGGAAAGCAAGTCAGAACCCAAGCATCAAAATCAGACCCAAAATGGTCGAAACCACAACAACTAGCATAACAATAATTTTCAATAAAGAAGGCATCTTGATAATAAGTAGATCGACACCGATGAAAGAGCACGAACTAGCAATGGTAATAACAAGCAGGGTTATGTGGAAAACCCTCAGTGTTCCAAGTGTTAGAAAAGACATATTGGGGAGTGTCGTGTAAACAGCAAAGGTTCCTATAAATGTGGCTAGGAAGGTCATCGAAAAAGAGAATGTCTGCAGCTTAAAGAAGAAGAGAAGAAGGACAACAAGATGGTTCAAGCTAGTCTATGCTTTGACCTAGGGAGAAGCCGAATATAGTAACAAGGTGGTCACAAGTCAGCTTCCTATCCTCGATAATATATGTTCAGTATTGTTTGATTTTGGAACAACACACTTGTATATCTCGTTAGGAATGATGGAGAAATTAGACAAACCTTATTAAATATTTAGAAATAGGTATGTTCCGAAACTACCTTCGGGCGAAATCACTCTATCAAAATGAATAAGACAAGGAGTGTCGATCAATGTCGAGGGCACGGAGCTAGAACGTGACTTGATATAGCTAGAGATCAAGGACTTCGACGTAATATTAGGCATGGAATGGCTAGAAAGATATGGCGCAACCATCGACTGTCGACGCAAGCAAGTGATGTTCGAAACTCCTTGGGGCCAGAAACTATGTTTTATGGGAAAGGTTTCTGGACTACGGACACCACTTTTTTTCATCTCTCAAAGTCGAGAGGATGAGTGAGAAAGGATGTCACACATTCTTAGCAAGCGTCATGGATATGGCACTGGAAACACCATTAAATATTAGAGATGTTTGCATTATAAAGGAATTTCCAGAGATATTTCCTGATGACTTACCAGGGTTACCCTCTACTCAGAAAATTGACTTCACAATCCAACTAGTACTAGGAACCGAGCCTATCTCAAAGGCACCATATAAGGTGGCACCTACCGAACTCAAGGAGTTAAAAATGTAGTTATAAGAGCTGTTAAACTTGGGATTCATTAGACCGAATCATTCGCCATGGGGGGTACTAGTTCTATGTTTGAAGAAGAAGGATGGAAGCTTCCGAATGTGTATCGATTACCGCTAGCTGAACATGGTGACAATTAAGAACAAGTACCCTCTACCCTTGATCGACGACTTATTCGATCAACTCCGAGGAGCGAATGTATTTTTAAAGATTGATCTATGGTCCAGTTATAACCATCTCAAAGTAAGAGAAGAGGATATACCAAAGAAAACTTTTAGAACTCAATATGGACATTACAAGTTCCTTTTTATGTCTTTTAATCTTACCAACGCTCTAGCCGCATTTATGGACTTAATGAACCGGGTCTTCATGGATTACTTGAACAAATTCGTCATGGTGTTCATTGAAGATATATTGGTGTACTCCAAGGATGAAGTCGAGCACGAGGAACACTTAAGACTGACCATGATGCAACTAAAAGTCCACCAACTTTATGCCAAGTTTTAGAAATGCGAATTTTGGCTATCATAAGTAGCGTTCCTCGGGCACATAGTATTCAAAGATGGAGTCGCAGTAGACCCAACTAAAGTAGAAGCTCTGAAGGATTGGCCAAGACCTAAGAATGCCTGAGAGGTTAGAAGTTATTTTGGGCTAGCAGGCTATTACCAGAGATTTGTAGAAGGAATTTCTAAGAAATCCACTCCGCTTACAAACTTGACCCGGAAACAACAGAAGTTCAACTAGACGAATAAATGTCAAGAAAGCTCCCAGTTGCTCAAAGACAAATTGTGTCTAGCACCAATAATTTGAGTACCGACACCCAATGACAAGTTTTTAATATTCTATGATGCGTTCTGTAATGCCCTACTTCCTTAGAGCCATTACGAAGTGAGTTTAAAAACATGCATTCAACTCGCTAATCGAGGTTTTAGATCAAATAGTGTAATTAAGCCATAAACAGAGGAAACACTTTAGAAATAATTCCATTTCATTGAAAATCATAAAAGTTTAACACCTGGGATCCCGAAATACAATTTAGAAACATTTACAGCATATAAATCGAACCAAGTCGACAAAACGACAGAATCAAGGTTTATTTACAAACATCTCTCAAAATCCACTGGCTGTGGCAGCAAGGCTGGCCAAACATGTACACACCGCTCATGCCTACTACACTCATGGTTGGCTGGCTCTCTCCTTGCCCTTACCTGCACCACAGAGCATCCGTGAGCTGAAGCCCAGCAATAAAACCCATAACAGATAACATATGCAAAGCATACACCAAGTATATAAACTGGCCATCAATAGGCTAAACACATATGGCCTAGCCGTCCCAGGCGCTTACCAGGCCCTAGGTTCAAGGTCCACACCGTGAGGATATCCCAGGTATCCTTTAGGGACTTGCCCAGGCAACTCACACTCCACGTGCTAAACGCTTCTCTCTGCCCCTTGCCGTACTCGGCCTTGCACTCAACGTGCCCAACGCCGTTCCTGGCCCTTGCCGACCTAAGCCTAGCACTGTTCCCGGCTCTTGCTGATCATTCACATAAATTGCGCTCATGGCATAATAAACAAATACAGAATGCAAGAAAATACAATCAAAGGGCTATGCCCTACAATTCAAACACATTGGGCTCAGCCCTGCATACAAGATCTCTGGGAACAAGGGTTTTCTTACCTGAGTCCCGAGCTTTCTGAGCACCGATGCCCCGAGCACAGTCCTCTAACTTGAGCCATGCCGAAACCCTAGTCACAACACATTAACAATATCCATCCATCAAGTTCTAATCCATGTCTCTAATCTCCGGGACCTTGAATTCTATCAATCCGAGTGATAAAATCCATCCCGAGCCTTAACCATAGAGTTCCCAAGCCTAAACACCCTTAAAAAATCAAACTGGCACTAAGAGTCACAGCCCTTCCCACAAGCGCAGCGGCTAGCCTAGAAATAGAGGCTAGCACCTCACTGAAACCCACACAGGCCGCGGCGCACATCACCAAGCGCACACGGGCCGCGGCCCTCACCTCCAACCCAGAAATCTTCATCATCTTTCTACACTTTCCTAAAAAAAATTCACCCAAAACTTAGCTAACATTCCCAGATAATCAACACAAACATTCCAGCTCAATATCAGCATCAAAACCCATTAAAACCTGCTCCAAAACTAAACTAAAATACCCAAAAATAGATCAAATTCCAATCACATGCATATCCTAAAAACACAGCAGAAATTCAAGCATAATTCCCATGGTTAGAGCTTACCTTTGCTGAGTTTAGTCTCTGAATTTGATCCTTAATCCTTATGCTCCTAGCTCCCAAGATTTCCCAGTTGAATTCCTCTAGCTTCTAACTAATTCCTCTAAGTTTCTCCTTAAGCATCCAATGAAAAGATAACCACTTCTTGAGAGAGAATGAGTGAGTCGGTTTCCTGAGTGTTCTATATAATTCTAAGGTTTGTTTTATTCAACATAAGTCTATGTGGTTACCTCAAGGCTCGGGGTACCAAAACGTCCCCGAGGGCAAAATGGTAAATTTCCCCAATATTCCCTCCTATACATTCTATCCTCAAATATATCTCCAAATATATATTTTCACAACCCAATAACCCCATAATATATCTATTACCCAAACTACCCCTCGACTCGCTCCGAGTCTGATTCTCAATCCTGTTGTAACTTTCTAGCTAACCGCTCCCCAGGACTGTCTCGGATCGTGCTGCACAGACATATCACATATATATAGCATTTATCACATTTATGCCCCTAATATCCAGACGGGGCCCACGTGCACATTTAACTCAACTAAACATGCATCATTATCACATATTCACATGAATTCATATATTAACATAATAATTCATTTATTGCCCTCCAGGCACACTAATCAAGGCCCTAAGCCCTATTAGCAAATTCGGGTTGTTACAACTATCCCCTCCTTACAGAAATTTCATCCTCGAAATTACCTGAACAACTCGGGATACCGCTCCCTCATCTCTGACTCAAGTTCCCACGTCGCCTCCTCAACCTTGTTGTTTCTCCACAACACTTTCACCAAGGCGATGGTCTAGCTCCGCAAGACTTTATCTTTTCGGTCAAGAACCTGAACTGGCTTCTCCTCATAGGACAAATCTTGATCAAGCTCCAGATTCTCTAAACTAAGAACATGCGTCGAATCTGACATATACTTCCGGAGCATGGATACATGGAAAACATCAAGAACCCCTGATAAAGCTGGAGGCATCTCTAGTCTGTAAGCTACCTCACCAACTCATTCTAGAATCTCGAAGGGCCCAACAAACCTAGGGCTCAGCTTGCCTCGAACACCAAACCGTTTCACACCTCTCATGGGTGAAACCCTTAGGAACACATGATCACCAACCTGAAATTCCACGCTTCTGCGTTTCAAGTCTGAATAACTTTTCTGTCGACTCTGGGAGGCGAGCATACACGCTCTAATCTTCTCAATCACCTCATTGGTCCTTTGAACTGTCTCTGGACCCAGATATATCCTCTCACCTGTCTCATCCCAATGAATAGGTGATCTACACTTCCTTCCATAAAGAATCTCGTACGGAACCACTCCGATGGTCGCCTGATAACTGTTATTATACGAGAACTTGATCAAAGGGAGATACTTACTCCACGATCCCCCAAAATCTAGCACACAGGCTCGCAGCATATCCTCCAATATCTAAATCGTCCTCTCAAACTGTCCATCCGTCTGAGGATGATAAGCGGTACTAAACCGTAACTGCGTGCCCATAGCCTTCTACAGACTTTCCAAAAACGTGGAAGTGAAGGTGGGGTCTCTGTCGGATACTATCGACCTCGGAGCCCCATGAAGTCGAACAATCTCCTTCACATACAACTCACCATATTGCTCCATAGTATAAGTTGTCTTAACAGGCAAAAATTGGGCGGACTTGGTATATCTATCCACAATCACCCACACCGAGTCATGCTGTCCCACAGTCCTCAGCAAACTAACCACAAAGTCCATAGTGATATCTTCCCACTTCCATTTGGGGATCCCCAGAGGCTGCAGCAACCCTGCTGGCCTCAAATCCTCAGCCTTAACCTCCTGGAAAGTTAAGCACTTGGCCACATAATCCACCACATCCCTCTTCATGCCGGACCACCAATACAGAGCTCTCAAGTCCTGGTACATCTTAGTCGTACTCGGGTGCAAAGAATAGAGAGTGGTATGCGATTCATCTAAGATCTCTTGCCGGATATCAGAATCCATTAGAATGCAGATCCGACCCTTGTACTTCAGTAATCCCATCTCTGATATAGAAAAGTCCTTAGTCCCTCCAACTAAGACACTCTCCCTATGACCTCTCAACTGGGAATCTTTCCCCTGTGCCTCCTTGATCCTTGCAAGGAGTGTAGATTGAAGAGTGATGTTGGCCAACTGACCAACTACCAACTCTATACCTGCTCTAGTCATCTCCTCAGATAACTTGTCAGATATCTGCCTCGAACTAAATAACTGTCCTGGGCCTTTCTGACTCAATGCATCAGCCACTACATTAGCCTTCCCAGGATGGTATAGGATATCGCAATCATAATCATTAACCAACTCCATCCACCGCCTCTGGCGCATATTCAGGTCCTTTTGAGTAAAGAAATACTTTAAGCTCTTATGGTCGGTGTATATCTCGCACTTCTCACCATAAAAATAATGTCTCCAAATCTTAAGTGCAAACACCACCGCTGCCAATTCCAAATCATGCGTGGGATATCTCTGCTCATACTCTTTTAGCTGCCTCGATGAATAGGCTATTACCTTACCAGCTTGCATCAGCACGCACCCCAAACCCTGTCTGGATGCATCACAGTAAACCATAAACTTTTCAATCTCTGTTGGCAAGCTTAACACTGGCGCAATGATCAATCGCCGCTTCGACTCCATAAAACTCTTCTTACATCTGTCCGTACAGACATACCTTGTCTTCTTCTTTGTCAAATCTGTCAATGGCGTAGCTATTCCGAAGAACCCCTCAACAAACCATCGATAATACCCTGCTAAGCCCATAAAGCTTCTCACATCAGGAACATTGCTCGGTCTAGGTCAATCTCTGACCGCCTCAATCTTACTTGGGTCAACCAGAATACCCTCCTTATTGACAATATGGCCCAGAAATGTAACTTGTGGCAACCAGAACTCACACTTACTGAACTTAGCATATAACTTACGCTCCCTCAACCGCTGTAGAACCAACCGTAGATGTTGCTCATGCTCTGTCTCTGACTGAGAGTACATCAGGATGTCGTCGATGAATACAATCTCAAACTTGTCTAGATAATCCTTGAAAACCCTATTCATCATGTCCATGAAGGCTGCTGCGGCATTAGTTAATCCAACGGACATAACCTGGAATTCATAATGTCCATACCTCGTTCGGAAAGCAGTCTTTGGTATGTCCTCCTCTTTAATCCTTAACTCATGATAAACTGATCGGAGATCTATCTTGGAAAACACTGTTCTTGCCTGTAACTGGTCAAAAAAATCGTCGATCCTAGGCAGTGGATATTTGTTCTTAATGGTTAACTTGTTTAGCTCCCTGTAATCAATACACATCCTAAGGGATCCATCCTTCTTCTTAACGAACAACAATGGACCACCCCATGGCGAGAAACTCGGTCTGATGAACCCCAAATCAAGTAACTCCTGCAACTAAATCTTCAACTCCTTTAACTCCACTGGAGCCATTCTATAAGGTGTCCTAGATATTGGCTCCGCTCCTGGTACCAGCTCTATAGCAAAGTCAATCTCCCGTTGCGGTGGCAACCCTTAAAAATCTACTGGAAACAAATCCGAAAAGTCACACACCAATCTAGTCTCACCCTGTCCAACCGACACCACCCTAGAGGTATCCACAACGCTCGCTAGGAATCCTATGCAACCTTCCTGCATCAGGTCTCTAGCCTTCAATGCTGAAATCATTGGTACTCGCAATCCACTAACTGTCCCCACAAACACAAAGGATACCTCCCCTTCTGGTTCAAAAGTCACCATTCTGCGCTTGCAGTCAATCGTTTCCCTATACTTTGACAACCAATCCATTCCTAAAATCATATCAAAATCATCCATTTCTAACTCAATCAAATCAAAAGATAGTTCCCTACCATCTACCTCTACTGGCAATGCTCTAATCCACTTCCTAGAGACTACCAATTCTCTTGTTGGCATCAAAGTCTGAAATCCCCTAGCATACACACCACTAGGTCTACAAAGCTGATCTATCACTCTAGCAGATACAAATGAATGGGTAGCTTGTGAATCAAACAATGCAGTATACAGAGAACCAGCACTAGCGATCTGACCTGCCACAACTGAGGGGCTAGCCTCCGCCTCAGTCTGTGTCAAAGTGAATACCCTGGCGGGAGCAAGACTGTCACTCTGCTTCTGCTCCTCCTTCTTAACTTGAGGGCAATCCCTCTTCAGATAATTGGCACTCCCACAAAAAAAGTAGGCCCTAATCCTGCACTCACCCTGGTGTCGTCGCCTGCACCGATGACACATTGGAAAACTCCTCCAGTTGTCCCTGCCACCCTGACGGCGAGTGGAAGCACCCCGTGCCCTTCTATCTGAATTGGGAGGAACAAAGGAATTTGGGGCCTTCCTCTTCTACTCACTAAAGCCACCACCACAACTGGACCCAATGAAATGAGGCATTGTCCTCCTGGAATCGCGCCTAACAACGCTTTCCTTCCAAATCTGATCCTCGGCCCTCTCAGCAGTAATGGCCATATCCACAATCTGGCCATAAGTAGTAGTCTCTGGATCCAAGGTAATATTTACATCACGGGCAATCATAACATTCAACCCTCGCACAAACCTGTCCCTTCTTGCCGCATCAGTCGGCACTAAATCTGGTGCAAACTTCGCCAATCTGTCAAACTTTATAGCATACTCTGTCACTGTCGATCGGTTTTGAGTCAGGTTGATAAACTCATCAACCTTCGCAGCTCGAACTACCACGCTGTAATACTTCTCGTTGAATAAATTTTTGAAATCTTCCCAGGTCATAACTGCTACATCCCTTCTCTGAACCACCACGTCCCACCAAATGCAGGCATCCTCTCTAAACATGTAGCTAGCACAGGCTACCCTCTCATTCCCCTAAACTCTCATAAAATCCAGAATTGAGGAAGTCATATTTATCCACTGCTCTACCCCAAGTGGGTCTGATCCACCCTCGAAGATGGGAGGATGCTGCTTCCTAAACCTCTCGAACAAAGGTTCCCACTTATTCTCTGTAGCAGACTGCACTAGCACTGGCGCTACAACCTACTGCACTGGCAGCCCAGTAACCTGAGGTGGGGCCTGCTGCCTCAATTGTCGGAACTCTTCCTCTGTTCGCTGCAGTCTTGCTTACATCTCGACAAACATCTCTTGCCAATTATGTGGGGTAGGTGGAGGGTCCTGACCCTGGTTGTCATCCTCGACCCTATTGCGGCAGAGTCTAGCAGATTGCTGAGGCATCTCAACAAATATGCTTGCAATCAACGACGCCACTCATCAGGCATGATAACAACATCCAAGAACCACCTCCCAAACATATTAGCCATCCACAAGCAAAAACTCATATAGCATATGACACACAACGGGCCATGCCCTAGCGTCATGCATATGTTAACTCATTCATCATGCTCTATATAAGATAAGCAGGCAAACAGGGCATTCAAACACATATTCAAACATATTAGCCAATCTTACCAACACACCCTGGGTCGAGCTTGTCACTGAAAGCGAGTGTACATGTTCGGTCAATCTCCAGAACCAATAACCTTTGCTCGCTCTGATACCAAGTTGTAACGCCCTACTTCCTTAGAGCCGTTACCAAGTGAGTTTAAAAACGTGCATTCAACTTGCTAATCGAGGTTTTAGATCAAATCGTATAATTAAGCCATAAACAGAGGAAAAAGTTTAGAAATAATTCCATTTCATTGAAAATCATAAAATTTTAACACCTGGGATCCCGAAATACAGTTTAGAAACATTTACAGCATATAAATCAAACCAAGTCGACTAAACGACAAAATCTAGGTTTATTTACAAACTTCTCCCAAACTCCACTGGTTGTGGCAGCCAGGCTGGCCAAACATGTACACGTCGCTCATGCCTACTACACTCATGGTTGGCTGGCTCTCTCCTCGCCCTTACCTACACCACAGAGAATTCGTGACCCGAAGCCCAGCAAGAAAACCCATAACAGATAACATATACAAAACATACACCGAGTATATAAACTGGCCATCAATAGGCTAAACACATACGGCCTAGCCGTCCCAGGTGCTTACCAGGCCCTGGGTTCGCGGTCCACACCATGAGGATATCCCAGGTATCCTTTAGGGACTCGCCCTGGCAACTCGCACTCCACGTGCTCAACACTGCTCCCGGCCCCTTGCCGTACTCGGCCTTGCACTCAACATGCCCAACGCCGTTCCAGACCCTTTGCCATTCCCGGCCCTTGCCGACCTCGGCCTAGCACCGTTCCCGGCTCTTACTGATCATTCACATAAATTGCGCTCATGGCATAATAAACAAATACAGAATGCTAGCAAATACAATCAAAGGGCTACGCCCTGCAATTCAAACACATTGGGCTTAGCCCTGCATACAAGCTCTATGGGAACAAGAGTTTTCTTACCTGAGTCCCGAGCTTTCCGAGCACCGATGCCCCGAGCACAGTCCTCTAACTTGTGCCTCGCCACATTAACAATAGTCACAACACATTAACAATATCCATCCATTAAGTTCTAATCCATTAAATAACTTTGAGCCATATCTCTAATCTCCGGGACCTTGAATTCTATCAATCCGGGTGATAAAATCCATCATGAGCCTTAACCATTGAGTTCCCAAGCCTAAACACCCTTAAAAACACAAATTGGCACTAAGAGCCGCGACCATTCCCACAAGCGCCGCGGCTAGCCTCGAAACAGAGGCTAGCATCTCACTGAAACCCGCACGGGCCGCGGCGCACATCACCAAGCGCCGCAGCGCGCCTCAAGCATCTCGGCCTCCCATGGCCGCGTGCGCACACGGGTCACTGCATGCCCATCCTAGGGCCGCAGCCCTCACCTCCAACCCAGAAATCTTCATCATCTTTCTACATTTTCCTCATGCCAATTTGTCGAAAACTTATCTAACAATCCCAGATAATCACCACAAACATTCCAGCTCAATATCAGCATCAAAACCCATTAACACCTGCTCCAAAACTCAACTAAAATACCCAAAAACAGATCAAGTTCCAATCACATGCATATCCTAAAAACACTACAGAAATTCAAGCTTAATTCCCATGGTTAGAGCTTACCTTTGTTGAGTTTAGTCTCTGAATTTGATCCTTAATCCTAAAGCTCCTAGCTCCCAAGATTTCCCAACTAAATTCCTCTAGCTTCTAGCTAATTTCTCCAAGTTTCTCCTTAAGCCTCCAAAGAAAAGATAACCACTTCTTGAGAAAGAATGAGTGAGTCGGTTTCCTGAGTGTTCTATATAATTCTAAGGTTTGTTTTATTCAACTTAAGTCTATGTGGTTACCTCAAGGCTTGGGGTACCAAAACGTCACCGAGGGCAAAATGGTAAATTTCCCCAATATTCCCTCCTATACATTCTATCCTCAAATATATCTCCAAATGTATATTTTCACAACCCAATAACCCCATAATATATCTAATACCCAAACTACCCCTCGACTCGCTCTGAGTCGGATTCTCAATCCTGTTGTGACTTTCTGGCTAACCGCTCCCCAGGACTGTCTCGGATCGTGTTGCACAGACATATCACATATATATAACATTTATCACATTTATGCCCCTAATATCCAGACGGGGCCCACGTGCACCTTTAACTCAACTAAACATGCATCATTATCACATATTCACATTAATTCATATATTAACATAATAATTCATTTATTTCCCTCCAGGCACACTAATCATGTCCCTAAGCCCTATTAGCAAATTCAGGTCGTTACACGTTCAAGCAAGGTTTGGGCTGTGTGCTAATGCAAAATGACAAGGTGATAGCCTACGCCTCAAGACAGCTGAAGGCATACGAGCAACGCTATCCAACACACAATATGGAGTTGGTAGCGGTGGTCTTCACACTGAAAATCTGGCCCCATTATCTATATCGAGCACGGTGTGAGATTTATACAGACCACAAAAGCTTAAAATATTTCTTTACACAAAAGGAGATCAATATGAGGAAGCGCTGGTGGTTGGAACTAGTAAAGCACTATGACTGCAAAATCCTATACCACCCAAGAAAGGAGAATGTAGTTGCAGATGAATTCAGTCTTAAGAGTTATGGAAATCTGGCAGCATTATCCGAAATTGAGAAGCTACTACAACAAGAGCTGATTAATGTCGAGATACAAATAGTCATTGGGTCAATTGGCTAACTTGTCCATCTTGTCCAATTTACTAGAGGATATACGGATCGGGAAAAGGCATGATGACACACTATTATCACATATGGTTGCAGTGAAAGAAGGAAAGACTACACAGTTATCTATATCAGGTCATTGGTTCTTGAAATATAAGGGCCGGTTATGCATGTCGAATGACCATGGGATTAAGAAAAAGATATTAGAAGAGGCACACACTACCCCATATTTAGTTCACCTGGGGTCTACCAAGATGACTCACACCCTCAAGGCACTATATTGGTGGCCAAGAATGAAGAAAGACGTAGCAGAGTATATGTCCAAATGCCAAATATGCCAGCAAGTAAAGGCAGAACATCTGCGACCCCCAGGCTTATTGTAACCTCTTAGTATTCCGTAATGGAAGTGGAAAGACATAGCCATGGACTTCGTGACAGGATTATCATGGACAAGTACGCAACATGACTCGGCTTGGGTTGTGGTGGATAAACTCACAAAGTCAGCTCACTTCCTGCCTATCAAGACTATGTACACTGCGGACCAGTACGTAGATATTTATGTTCGAGAAATTGTACGACTGCATGGAATCCCTAAGGCCATAGAATCTGATAGAGGTTTGGTCTTCATATCTAGATTTTAAGGAAGCTTGAAGCAAGCAATGGGTACCGAGTTAAGTCTCAGTACGACATTTCATCCTCAGACCGACGGACAGTCTGAGCGCACCATACAGATTTTAGAAGATATGTTGAGCGCTTGTGTACTAGACATCAGAGGATAATGGAGTAAGTATTTTCCACTTATATAGTTCTCCTACGATAATAGTTACCAAGCAACAATCGGTACGGTGCCCTATGAGCTACTATATGGAAGGAAATGTCGGTCGCTGTTACATTGGGACGAGGTAGAAGAAAGACAAATTCTTGGACCTGAGGCTGTTATAGAGGCTCAAGTCTTTGTGTAACTGATTAGAAAGCGTATGTTCGCTTCTCAGTGTCAACAAAAGAGTTATGCAGATGCCAAGTGACGAGATGTGGAATTCAAAATCGGATATCAAGTCTTCTTGAGAATATCTCCAATGAAAGGAGTTAAGTGGTTCGGGAAGAAAGGCAAACTTAGACCTCGGTACATAGGTCCTTTTGAGATATTGGACAAGGTGGGACCAGTAGCGTATAGATTAGCCCTACCGCCAGCTCTAGTAGACTACCACAATGTGTTTCACTTCTCGATGTTGCGTAGATATGTGTCAGACCCATCCCACATTATCAAGTACGATACGTTAGAAGTTCAAAAAGACATAAGTTATGAGGAATGACCAGTTCGCATCCTGGAGAAGGGGTAAAGGAATTACGGTCAAAGAGTATTCCGATAGTCAAGGTCTTATGGAGTAATGGCACTGAACATGGGGCAACGTGGGAATTGGAGGAAGACATATGAGCACGATATCCTAAATTATTTGGTAAGTAAATTTTGAGGACCAAATTCTTTTGAGTAGGGGAGAATTGTAGCGCCTTAGAATTTTACTTAGTTAGAAAGTAGTATCTTATGTTGTAGTATTTTAGTTTTCGTGGATGTTGGTTCAAGCCGGGAATCATTTGGAAACTCATAGAAATAGTTATGGATTTTATAAGTTTATCCTATAGTTTAGAAATATTAATTTTATCATAAGGTTTAATTATTGAAGCTAGTCCTAGAAATATTATTTATTATAACCTAAGGTTTAGATAGAATAATTAAGAATGTGACATTTGTAACATGTATGTTTATTGAGGATTTAAGGATTTTAGATGAATAAATAATCAAGGATATATCTATGAAGTCTAGATACTTCCCTTAGATTGTAGGATCTCGTATTACTCAGTAAAAGTGGTTTAAACAACATTAAGTGTGTTTCAAATGTGTAAAAATGTTATTTAACATATCAGTGTAAGCTGATATATCGAAACTTTAGGAGCTGATATATCGCTTATGTTGATACGGAAAACACGTTGACTTCGCATGAACGAAACCACAGAGCCTTGAGAAAATGGGGCAGGCGATATATCACCTAAAGGGGGCGATATGTCGGCTCCTTCAGCCAATTTTGAAATTCTGTGGAATCCACATCTAGAAATAGCCGTCAACAACTTGGACTTACTATTGAACGATTTTAACCAAGTTTTGGGCATCTATTGAGTAGAAAATTCCATTTTTTATTCATTTATTTATTCTTTTTTAAAGGGAGTTAGTTTCACTCCTTGAACTCTATAAATAGGACCCTTCACTCAGCCATTTGCATCATCTTTCAAACACTTTTTAGAGCCTCCAAGCTGCAAATTTCGTTCTAAAGAGAAACACTAGGGTTTTGGGATTAAAAGATTTAAAATCTAAGCTTTTATAAACACTTGGGAAGTAAGATATAGTGTTATTTTTGTATTGAGGTATAGATCGAAGCTCTAAGCTATCTAAGGTACTTTTAATCCTCAAGTTTAGTTGACTGCTATTCCTCTTATTATTTTCTTTTACTTCAAGTCATAACTCCTTATAATGTCTTTTTGTTAGGAGCTTGATTTCTTTGAAACATAAGTTTTTCGGTAAGTTCTTATCTTGATGGCTTAGATCTTCCTTTCATTCTCTTTTCTTTAGGAAACTTATTGTTTTACTATTTGATTTTAGGAGTTTCCGAGCCTGCACTTGTCTCCAATGACCCTGTTTTTGGTAAGGAAAATAATTTAGAGTTATGTACTATGTGTTTTGTGTATGTCTTGCTTTTATGTCTTTTAGTTGCTTGGGAAATATGGTTACTTAGATAGCAAATCCTGAGATTCTTATCATTTTCGTAGACTATATTATGCCTGAAACTACCTCTAAATAGTAGCAAGAGGGCTATAGTGGTTTCTATCACATACTATGAAAATGAGTTAATGGCCATTAATATTGTAGTCCATTTTTATGTTATATGTTTCATGTCTTATGTTTTGTGTTAAGCTTTAGTAGTTTTTCCCTGGTATTAGGCTCATTCCTTTTTATTTTGATTGTGCAGGTAAATGAACATTGAAGGAGGGACAGATCCTAGGTGGCTTTGGCATGTGTATTGGGTGAGGACAAAAGGAATGGACTGATGGGATCGATCGAAGATGACTTTGACATTTGAGTATTTTTATTATGTATTTATGATTTCTGCATTTAGTTTTTGAACAATTAAAATAAAGGTTTAATTTTTTTTTTATGATTTTACGTATAAACAATGGGATCCCGTATTTTTGGATTTTCTATAGTAAGGTTTTATTATTTATGTATGTATCCAAAAGATAGTAGATAATGTCTTAGTAGTTTCAAAGGTTCGAGGTCTTTAATTTAGCGGGGCTTTACAAGCATTAAGCATGCTGAATGCAAGCTGTCAAGGTGAGACCCTCTAAGGGTACTGTAATCACCCGCTCAATTAACATCATGATTTGTACCTGGTATGCACTCTGATTAGTAGAGGCCATTGTTGTGTTGTTGTGCTGCTGTGTTGTTATGCTTTCGTTGATGTGCTGTTGTGAATTGAGATAGGAACTTGTTGATTATTTGACGTGTTTGATTACTTATACATTTGTTAAAATAAATTATTATATGTTGTGTTGTGAATTTTTCTTGCTGGGCCTCGGCTCATGTGTGCTTTGTGGTGTAGGTAAGGGTAAGGAAAGGGTCGATCAACCATGAGTTGGAGGGTATGGAGCAGTGCGCACATGTTTGGCCTACCTGGCCGCTACAGCTGGGATTGTTTTGAGGAATTTGTTATATACATTTAGCATTGTCGCTTAGCTCGACTGTACACTAACTTTTGAGTTGTAAATATATTTTAAAACAATGTTTTGGGATCCCATAGTAACATATTTATAATTTTAATGAATGTTCAAACCATTTTATACTTAAATTTCGTTAAACGAGTCTTTTCTTGATTTAATAATACTTTTTTATCTAAAACCTCGATTAGCGAGCTAATGTCACATGGTAACAGCTTTAGGGTACCAGGGCGTTACAACTTTGTATTAGAGCGAGCCAAGGTTTATGGTTCCTGGAGATTTACCGAACATATATGCTCGCTGCCAGAGACAAGCACGACTCGATATTGGTTGGCATTAAGTGCAATATTTATTTTAACTATTGATCAAAATTTCCTTATCTACTAGAATAGATAGCATGATGTATATGTATGTATTTTGTGGAAATGAGACTTGATGATTGATGCATATTTTATATGGCTAAAGTGTTGTTTGGCCCTTCTCATGGTATAGTTGAAGATATGATCATCATGTCTGATAGGTTAAGTCATTGGATGCAGACATATTCAGAAGTTATGTATCCAAGGTAGTCAACTGGACTAGGCATTGTTAACACTAGGGTTGCGAATGTTAGTCAGGGCCAAAATCCTCCATCTGCCCCCTGGGATATGCAGCAGATGTTCGCTGGCATGCAAGCAAGATTGCAAAAGCAAGAGGAAGAGATTAGGTTGTTGAGACAGCGGGTTCTATCAGGGAACGTTGCAGAATGTGTTTTGGGAATGAAACTTGACGATTGATGCATGAGCATTATTGACTTGCGTTCTAGTATGCATTTTTTATATGGCTATTGTGTTGTTTGGCCTTGATTATGGTACAACTCTTGATGAGAATATCAGGCTATTAGTTTAGGTTATTGGCTACATACAGATTTGAAGGTTTTGTATCTAAGAAAATCAACTGGATTAGGCTTTGTTAATGGTGGGGTTGTAGATGGTAGTTGGGCCAGAGTCCTCCATCGACCCCCAGGATTGGTAGCAGATGTTTGTTGGCATGCAAGAAGGATCAGAAAAGCAAGAGAAAGAGATTGGGTAGTTGGGACAGATAGTTCTGTCAAGGAATGCTGCTCTGCATGTGGCAATAATGGCACAAGCTACGGTTCAACTTGAGGGTGGAAATAGATGGGGATTATAGTATGAAAGATTCCAGAAGCGTCATCCTGCAGTTTTCGAGGGAATGTTTTGACTTGTTAAGAGATGAACAGTGGATGGACATGATTAGGAGTGAAAGGCAATGATAGAGTGGCCTGTGTCGTGTACATGCTGTGGGAGGATGCTTGAACGTGGTGGGAAGGTTTACCCCAGACCCGGAATGTTGTCATGATAGGTTGGAAGGAATTCAGACAATGGTTCAACGAGAGGCGCTTCTGTGACGCGGTTTGAATTGCAAATACCAATGAGTTTATGAACTCGGTTTGGGTTAGTAAGACAGTGACACAATATGCCAGTGAATTTCATAGATTGGCCAAATTCACTTTTGCTTTGGTACCAATGAATGTGGCCCAGAAGGGGTGATTCATTCGAGGATTGAACTCTCGGATGGCCAGAGCATTAGGATCGCTCTAGTATATGAGATTGTTACCTACGCTTGGGCAGTAAGGAGGGCCCTTGTTATAGAGGATGCAGAAGATGGGACATAGAGTGAGAGTATCATTGGGTGGGAAGGTTAGGCAATGGTATCCCCATTTAGGGGATCAAGTAGGGGCAGAGGCCCAGTAACCAAGAAAGAAAGACCCTTGATAGTTCTATTACTCATGGTCATGACAAAAGGGATCATAGTATTCAGGGCGGCTGCTAGGATGGTGATGAGGTTTGGAGAAGTTATCTAGTATGCGCCAAGTGCAGGAGACGTCATCTTAATGAATGCAGAGCAAAATTAAGTTTTCTATGTGGAATAGTAGGGCACATCAAGAGGAATTGCCTGATGTCAAAGACGGAACAACCAAAGAGTATAGATAGCTCTACCCAAGCTCGAGTGTCCGTTTCAATGCCATCAGAGCCTAAGGCTAGTCCCTTAGAGGCGGTAGGTCAACTTTCCATTTCATGTACCTTTATATTGAGTTGATTCAATCTGGTGCTACGTATCTCTTAGTGGAAGCATAGATATGTGGTACACATTGTACCATTATAAGTTATGGGGCTTGAGACCTTGTGTCTACTTGGGAAAGTTGGTAATTTCCATGAAGTGGGTCAGAGTATTATGGGTAGAAGTTACCAGTAATAATTGATTGAGATGGTTATATGAGGAAATCGGTATGATCCTATGAGTGGATTAGTTTGCCAATAAGGGATAACCATAGATTGTAAGAGAGAATGGCGACGTCTGGAATTAAAAAGGAAAGGACCCGACTGCGATTATGGGATGCCTAGCTATTGTGGTGAGTACCCCTAGGAATTATATCTGTTAGACCAAAGGGAGACTGGATCGGTTAGTGAGGATTCTGATAGGTCTATAAGGATTCGCAGGGATCATTGTCGCATCAAGGAATCGAGTGTGCTATGGAATTCATGCAGGGATAGAATCATTATTAGAAACATCATGAAGAATGAGACTAGCCACGAAGAAGGAGTAAAGGCTCAATTGAAGAGGTTATTTGAGGGTTGATCAGACGGAGCATCTCATCGATGGACACGTCAACACTGTTTGCCAAGAAGAAGGCCAAGTCTGCGAGGATGTGTACTGCATATGGATAGCCAAATCAAGTAATTGTCAAGAACATATATTGATTGCCAAGAATGAAGGATTTATTTGCCTGATTCCAAAGTAGGACAGTTCTCCTAGGAATTGACCCTCGATAAGGTTATTACTAGTTGAGGATCAAGGAAAGAGACATCTCAAGAATTGTCGTTCACTCCAGGTATGATGTGATGGGTTAGTAGCAAAGGCTCTTGAATTGATCGATGCTTCAACGACCCACATGAATTCAACAAGTAGAGAATACGAGGATGATTTTGACTAGTCATATCTAGCTCGATCACGAGTGTTTTGGACTACTTTCGGTTAAGAACAAAATATGAGTAATACCTGTATTGATCCTACTGAGGCTGAGGAAGCGGGAATTACGAGTAAGGCTCTAGAAGGGATAAGTTCTGATTTCTCAAAAAGATACTCAAAGTCACGTTATGGGAAATGATTGAATCATGTATGATGTAAATAGGATAGAAACCATAAGGAAATTGCTAAAGGAACACCTTAGGGGTGAGAAGCACGGTGAGATCGGTAAGACACATTGGATTTTACTCAACGCATCTTTGGGGATTGTTATACCCTTGATTGAAGTAACATAGAAACCTAACGTTTGTCTGAACTGATTGTCGTGTGCTGGATTCTCAAAGGTCGAAATAGGATTGATGAACACGACATGGCATTAAGATATGCACGTGAAGGACTGGTAGAGGAGGACGGTACTATGGACACTGTCCTTGCTTAGAACAAGGAGTATTAGTGAGATGTGCCAGGGATTTGAGTGTTCCCGTATATACACTGAAAGAGTGACTTAGATGTTCTACATGGGATGTCGAGTTGACAATAATGCCGGTTAGCCACGGTTAGGGTGGAGTAATGTCTGGATTTTTTTGGAACCTGTGATTGATAATTGGCATTTATACATCTATGAGTAACGGTGAAACATAGAAACAAGTTCTCCTAGGAATGATTATGAATCCTACCACTTTTGTGTTGATAGGTTAAGATAGGCAGATCGGATGAGTGATCTGGTGGATGTTAGCATTGAAGGGGGGGGGGGGGGGGGAGGGAGATTCGGGGCAAGTCTTAGGTTGCCACTTATAATTGTTCTATCCAGTAATATTGAATGAGTGTTAAGGACTAAAAGTGTATACTTAGAGGAGCACAACCTATTCTTTTAGTAAGGGAGAGATGATATTCAAAAGCCAGAAGGGCTATTATGGCTCTAAGGTATCCTGAAGTTAGAATTGAGGAATATAACTATGGACCCTTAGGGTGGATTACCTTAGATGGTAGATGAGGTTAATGGATGCGAAAAGTTGTGACTCGATCTATTGGGTTAACACACTATGGTTATGTGAGTGAGATATCAACTGAGAGAGTATGTATGAAAGCAGTTCGTATGACTCCAATGGACACTGAAATCGATAGTGTCAGATTGAGACCTTAGGTTCCTAGGTTCTGGAAAAGGGTCATAGAGTGGTACTGAGTAGGATATTGTGACATAGGGCACAAGAAAGTGCTTACTCTGGAAAATGAACAGAGGGACAGGAAGTATCCTGGTTTAGAATTGGCTTGGGGGATCGGTGAAATTATTAAGGATTGTTAGCGTAGGAGTGTCTGTGTTATTAAAAAGGCATAAGAGTTTGCAAATCTAAATATGGGAACGTGGAGTTTCAAGATTGAGGACTTTGTATTTTTCCGAGTATTATGAACTACAAGGATAAGATTGTTCGGAAAGGAAAGAGGTGTTTGACTCTAGATTTGATATATTTATGAGATCCTAATAAGGATTATGCCAGGGGCCTATAATTTAAACTTACCCCAACATGTGTAGAGGCTCATAAGGTGTTACTAGTTCCAATGTTAAGGAAAGGGTTATCGAGTACGACCCCTGATAGGGTAAGGAGAACTTGGAAATTCAGTGAACTTATTGTGTAAGAAAAAGCCAGTGAAAATTCTAGATAAAAGAGATAAACTCATACAGATTAAGAATATCCTTTTTGGGAAGGTGTTACAGAGAAATGACAAGGTAAAGGACCTAACTCTGGAGTTATAGTCACGTTTGCAGAATTAGTATCTCGAGATGTTTGACTAAATTTCGATGATGAAATTTTAATAAGGAGGTGATAGTTGTAACGTCCCAAATTTTTTTATTAAGGTTGAGTCCCTTGACTACAGTGTCTGGAGGACCTAATTGGGATTATATGAGCGATTAATGGATTATACGTGTGATTATATGATATAAATAATTTGTGTGGTAATGTGATTAGACATGCAATCTTGTGAGTATTAAATATGCATGTGTGCCCATTTTTGTATATTGGGACATGTTTGTAATTTTGGCCCGTTTATGTGTTATGATTGAGGCACCAGTGGTATGGGGATATATTTGTGATGTGTGCTTCGAGGCAGTCCTAGGGAGCAGATTAGCGGAATAGTCAAAAAGGGATCAAATAACTTTATCAGGGTGAACCCAGGGGTATTTTTGGAATGTAGCATGTAATCGAGGTTGAACGTGTAACTAGTAATTATTTATCGATTATTTGGGTATGTCGGGATTAATTGGGAATTTATATGACCACTAGCGGATTAATGAGATATCTGGCAAATGAGGAAATTTCCCTTGAGGGAATTTGAGAGAGAGATTTAGCCATAGGGGCATTTAGGTCATTTTGTACCAAAAGTAGTGACTTAGTCACTCTTTCCGTCAGCTGTAGAAAACCTTAAAAACAGAGTAAATCAAAGGCAACCAGTTCTTTCTCTCTCTTATTCTCTTGGTTCTCTCTCTCTATCTCATTGCGTTGAGGTGTTTTGGAATTTTGAGGCGAAAAGGCTTAAAACTTGAAGGATTGAAGTTAGAACTTGGGCATAGGTAGCTTGGCGTTTGCAACTTGATAGACTAAAGTTATGAATCCTCCGTGTTTCCATGTAATTCTTTATGTTTTGAGGTGTTCTTGAGTCTTGAGCTCAAGTTGATTTTGAAATTTTGTTAGAGTTTTGAGTGAGTTTAGGGCTGGGGTTTTCACGGTATTTTTGTATTGATAATTTTTTGGGATTGAGTTTTGATGTTGGGTTATGTTTGGGAAAAAAATTAGTAAGGTTTTGGCTGAGGAAAGATAGTAAAATATGGGTTCGAAGAGTTGCACCGCAACCTTGTTCTTGGGTCGTCGCGACCCTGTGTGAACTCAGGGCCTAGGTGAGGTTCTGTTTTAGAGGTGTGTCATGACTCTCTGGGGCAAGTCGCGACTTGTGTATTGAATTCTAGATAGGGAGCTTTCTGTGTGTGAGGTGCACCGCGACCCTTAGGGGCAAGTCGCGGCTCCCCTAGGCAACTTTGGCCAAGAGGGGTTTTAAGCTCTGGAACCCAAACTTATGGGCTCGGGAAGGACTCTACTACCCAGTTTAGTATAATTCGAGGTCCCCGAGTGTAACGCCCTACTTCCTTAGAGCCGTTATATGTGAGTTAAAAATGTGTCATTAGCTCGCTAATCGAGGTTTTATGTTAAAAGTGTAACTAAACTGAAATAAAAGTTGTTTAAAGACATTAAGTATAAAATATAGTCATTCATTGAAATAGTAAAGAGTTATACATTTGGGATCCCAAAATATTATTTAGAAAATACTTTACAACTCAAAATTACAACCAAGGTTGACCTAGGCAACAAAACGAATCTCAGTACAATGCATTTTCTTAAAATCACCCTGGTCGTGGCAGCCAATTATGCTGAACATGTACCCGTTGCTCCACGCTCTCCGTACTCATGGTTGGTCGACCTTTCCCATGTCATTACCTGCACCATAGAGCACCCATGAGCTGAAGCCCAGCAAGAAAACTCAACACAAATCCTGTAACTTATATATGACAATCCACAATATATTACAAACAACCAACTGGCTAACATATAGCGGCCAGCGCCGTCCCAGGCAATAACTAGGCCCTGGGTTTGTGGTCTTCATAGAGAGGGTGACTCTAGCACCGTAGGAGGGTCTTGCCCTAACTGCCTGCACTCAGTGACTCAATGCCATCCCGGCCCCTTGTTGTATTCATCTTCCTGCCATTCTCGACCTTCGCTGTTCCCGGCCTTCGCCGTTGACTCATAAGTATGCATTAGATAATACAATATCAACAAATATTTAAACACATATAGAATATAAACATTAGGGCCATGTCGTGCAATAAAATCATTAGGGCTACACCCTGAAATACAAACAATAGGGCTACGCCCAGTTAAACAAACAATGGGGCCACACCCTGCTCTACGGGTACAACAATTTCCTTCCCTGTGTCCCGAGCTATCTGAGCACTACAATCCCGAGCACAGCTCCCTAACCCAGACCTTGTTGAAATCCTAGTCACAACACATTCAGAATAACCATCCATCAAGTTCCAGACCAATAAATAACTTTGGAATATAAATCTAACCTCCGAGACCTTGGATTCTATCGATCCGGGTGGTAAAATCCTTCCCGAGCCTTAACATTGTGTTCCTGAGCTAAAAACCTTTGCACAACAATTACTTTGCATTTAAGCCATGGCCCAGCCCTTAAGGACCGCGACGCGCTCAAGTCAGAGGCAAAATGTCTCTTTGTTGTGGGACACTTGCTGCGGCGCGCTATACCTTGCATCGCCGCACGTCTAGGCAAATAGGGGCTTTCGAGCCTCTTTGACACACAGAGGTCGCAACGCCTGAAGAACAGGGCCGCGGCCCGAGCCCCCAAACCCAGAAATCCTAGCTATTTTCTGCATTTTTCCTCGAGCCTAAACCCCAATTTCAAACCCCAGACACCAATTCATCCCAGAATCAAGCCTAGACTTCCCTTCCACATAACCTAAACATCACAACAAAACCACAAACAACTCCGCACACTCATCAACACCCAAAATCAAACTTAGAATTGAACTCTCATGCAAACCTCTAATCATAGCAGAATTCCCTCTGTACAAGATTCGACCTTGACCTAACTTCAATTTTTCTCAAACTTCAGCCTCAAATCCACAGTCTCAACCATTTGAATTCCCAAAGCTTGCTTAAGCCTCCAAAAGAGAGAGAGAAAACTGATGGAGAGAAAGAGTTGAGAGTTGTTGCTTGTCCTTCACTTAATTCTAGTTGTTTCTGAAGCCATCTGTATATCAAACCTTAGTCAAAAGTCTAAAATGCCCTTAAGCTTATCCTAATCCTCAAGTGCTAATAAGAGCAATCTCGTTAATTTCTAAGTCCCGCTAGTTCCTCGAGTGTTCCTATAAATCCCCATTTCATCCCGACATGTCCAAATCATTGCTAAATTACTACCCATTACTTGATGAATCCCGAACACATATTACGTTCCCAAAATACCCCTAGGCTCCTCCCGAGCCGAGTATTCGACCCCGTTGTGACTATATAGCTAAACTACTCCCTAGGACCATCTCAGATCGTGCATCATAAATGTATCACCACTCACTCGTGGTATCAATCATAATATACACAAATATTGCATTTATGCCCTCAACGAGCTAAAATTACAAATATGCCACTAATAGCCAAATGGGTCCCACATGCATATTTAATTCACCTAAACATTTCTAATCGCAAATTCATCAAATTCTTATATTAACGTAATTAAATCAATTGTTGCCCTCTCAGCACGCTAATCAAGACCCTAAGCCTTATTAGAAAATTTGGGACGCTACACCGAGACTAGTATATTATTCTGAAGCTTCTAATTGATTTAGGCCATGATGACTATTTATTATTACGCTGTGACTAAATTTTACGACTAAGACTCGTGATTAGGAATCGTGCTCGGGATCACCTTGGGTTGTCAGCTCGGGACTCAGGGTAAGCTAACTGTCTGTGCCCATAGAGCTACATTGTGCTTAGTGATAAGTGTTTTTTTTGTAACTATTACATCCACTAGTACAAATATAGGCTTTCTTTGCAATTTATTTTCAACCTTAAAGAAAAAGTGTAGAGAAAATGTTAGAATGAGTCAAAAATATAACATTTAATACCCGCGCCATATTTTATTGCAATTTTTAAAAAAAATCAGTGTAGAGTTTGAATTGAGGAGGAGGCGGGGACTTTTCTCCAAGGTTCTTTAGCAAGAATCGCAGAGAAAAGTTTACCACTTTTCTCTGAAGTTATATGGAAATAGCCGGGGACAAAACCCATCCACCCCTATAAACACAAAACGAGACCCTAAAACTTCCCCTCATTTCCCACATTTGACACACGAGAAGATCAAGGAGTGGAACCGCCTTCGTCCCCAGCCACGAGTAATGTCCATTTTCAACATTTTTCTTAATTTTCTTGTATGTTAAAGCTTTAAATCTTGTAAATATACCTAATATTGATTTATTTTGAAGTTTTTGGGAAAAAATGAAGAAATATTGAGTGAATTTAATGGTGTTTCAATGTATGTTTATAGTGTGATTTTCAAGTTTTTTTCTAACATTTTTAAAACTTTATATTGGATTAGAAGATATTTTTATTGTTAAAAAACATGTAATGATCACTAAAACTTGATTTTTTTTAATATATATTCCTCTTTTTAGTTATTTTTTTTATACTATCTACTTAATTTATTAGTATTTTAATAAAGTTAATATTAACTATGTTAGATCTTTAGAATGTATTGTATTTTACATAATTTTTTATATTATAATAATATTATTTACATAATTTTTTATAATATAATATAACATTATTTTTTACATATATATTTTTTATATTATTTATGTACGCCCTGGTTTTCCCACGGGCTGATTAGCGAGCTGAGGTACGACCTGATCATGATTACCAGGCAGACATCCCCAGGACTGGAGCTGTTGTCGTAAGGTCCTACCTCCTTAGCTCGGGGTAACTTAAAGGTTTTCCAAGACTGCCTAAGGATTGAGGCTGGACTTGGAAGGCCGCAGGTCGAGTGAAGATCCAACTCGTGAGGCTGCGACCCCTTATAAAGTCAACCACGCAAGGTAAACGTGCATATATCAGACATCACATGTTTGATATATCCCTGACTTCTCGGACACGCAGCAGGAACGTGCGTACGCAGACACCCACGACTGGGTTGGGCCGTGCGGCCCACTATCTCCTTACCTATTGATTTGACCACACTTATGTGTCAGGTTTAGGAATTAATCATGAATGTCACAGAGTTGACATGATAGGTAAGAAGGACACGGGATGACCTTCTTACAAACTCCCAGGTGCCTTCTCCTATAAATATGGAGACCTTGGGAGTTAATAGGGGTTGGATTCTCTATTGTAAGAAATACCTTGTAATCAAATATCCAGTATATAGCAATAATACTGACTAGTGGAGTAGAAGGATTTTAACCTTTGAACCACTTAAAAAACGTACTTTGAGTGACCATTTCATTTCCTAATATCATATATCTGTTTCGGTTCAACCTAAGCACTAATCCCTTTCTCTTCTTTTCTTAATTTCCTGTTGGCGAAGAACCGCATCAACAGTTTGGTGCTTTTATTGAGAGCGAGTTCGATTAGTGCTATCGCAAACATCCAACTATGGTGACTACTCGATCCAGGCACGGTAACGAGACAGAACAGCATGATGGGCAGGAGGCTCATCATACTGCCACCCCTGGTGAACAAGTTCCTGAAGTCCAGCAGCGGCCAGGAAAGCAGCCGGCGGGCCAAGATGACACCGGAAGTTCGGCACCCCAGCCACCTAATCTGAACCCGTGTTATTACACTGCTGTGTAGATGGAGAATGCTCAGCTGAGGAGCCAGCTAGCAATAGCTAGCCAACAGATCAAGGATGTGCTGGCCCGACTACCCCCTCTCACAACCGACGCTAACGTCGGAGAGAGGCAAGGCGAGGCTACTAAGTCTCGTCGGGGTAACTGGTCCAGGCATAGCCGCTCGGACAGACTTCCGACAGCCAACTCCACTCCATCACACCATCGAGAGGCAAACTTCGAAGAAGTGCCTAGAGCCAGACAATAGCAGTACAGCCGTTCGGTCAGGACGTCGACTCCTAGCTCCCAACCATCCTCAAGAGCGCCCAGGGGAGCTTGAGGAAATTCCCGAAGGAGATCCGGGGAGGGCTCACAGCATCAGCCCATCCCCAACAACCGTCCTGCGCCTCGTCCAGATTGCCAGGCGCGGGACCAGCAGGTTGGCCGGGCCGAAAGGCCCCCACCGAACTTGATCCGTCCTGACGGGACCAGGATCGCATCTCCAGTCAGGCATCCTCCGTCTTCGATCAGATATCCATCTCCTCCTCAGCCCGTCCGACATATTCCAGCCTACGGAAGTAGCAGGAGAGATCCGCCATCAGCTGGACCTTCCTGGCGTAGCAGGGCGCCAAGGGAAAGCCGAGATCCTCAGCACCAAAGACGAGCTCCGAGCCTCTCTAGCAGAAGCTACTGGACCGGCAGTCGTCGGAGTGACCTTTCTGGCGAGGACCTACATCAGCGTTTGAGCTCGGCACATAGTCCACAAGCCAACCAGGGGGGCGACCTGCGGGACCGCCTTAACTCCCATAGAGGGGATCAGGTAGGAGGAGACTACCATGCTCGCTCAGGGGGGGACCCTGTCCGAAGTACGTAACAGAGGGAATGCCCCAAATAACCTATCTCAAGATAGGAGGGGCAATAACCCACCAAATATGTACAATGGATCCGGAGCTGTTGAACAGCCCCAGAATAACCAAGGACATCAGGACCAAACCCTCGAGCGCCTAGCCCAGATGGAGGAACTGATGAGGAAGCTCCTGTCAGAAAAAGAAAAAGATGAATATGATTCAGGGGACGAGATGGAGCTCTTCGCCCCCAGCATAGCAGGAATGGCGTACCCACCTGGTTTCCGCATGCCGCACCTGTCCAAGTTCAATGGAGACGGAGATCCGTCGGATCATTTGGGGATGTTCAACACCCTAATGGTGGCCCACAACATTGGCCCTGAGCTGAGGTGTTTAATCATCCCTTCCACACTGACTCGACCTACTAGGCAGTGGTTCAAGCAAGGCAAAAGACAGTCAATTAGCTCCTGGAAGACTTTCTCGTCAGATTTCAAAAGGGCATTCCGAGCCTCCCAGGCTGCGCGCATTCATGCCGACTCCCTGGCTAACGTGAGGCAGCATCCCGGTGAATCTCTGACGGCCTACCTGAGTAGATTAGCGAACGTCGCTGCTCGAGCCAGAGACGCGGATGATAGCTCCAAGCTCATGGCCATGAGAACTGGAATCCTCGTCGGAAGGGATCTCTGGAAAGACATACAAAGAAATGGATCAACTTGGAGGAGGCCGAAGCTTCAGCTGAAGGAACCAGCCAGGTCCCTGAGCAGCCCGCTGGAGTGGGGACGGAGGTCGTGGCAGCAACCCAAAATGTCACACAGAACAACCAGCTCGGTGGAGGCAAAAGAAATGGAAACGGCGAGGGCAGCCAGCACGGCCAAAAGAAGAATAAGTCCGTAGATAAGTTTAAGCCCATATTCGAGATTTATACAGAGCTCACCCAGTCTAGGGAGAATATCTTCCTAGCCAACTCTACTCGAGTCCCCTGGAAGAGGCCGGAGCCATTAAAACACCGAAAGGGGAAGAGAGACACCTCCAAGTTTTGTCATTTTCATAACGATGTTGGCCACAATACCGACGATTGTAGGCATTTAAAAGATGAGATCGAGACCCTCATCCGAGCCGGCTCCTTGGCTCAATACGCATGGAACAGGGTTCCAGCAAGTCGACCTTCTCCGGAGGTCCCGGCCAGTCAGCCCGGGTCTCGGGTAGATCAGGATGTACCTCCTCCTGTGGTAGGAGGAGAGATATCCACCATCTCTGGAGGTCCGCATATGGCCGGCACGAGCAGGGGCGCCCAGAAGAGGTACGTGAACGAACTAAAGGCGCATAACGGAATGGAGTTCGTCTCGGAGCAGCGTCAGCCAAAGCAGCAGCGATTGGAGAGGCAACCGATCGTTTTTACAGAGGAAGATACGGGCCATGTCCAGTTCCCTCACAATGACCCTTTGGTCGTGGTAGTTCAGCTCGCCAATCAGAGAGTCAGGAGGGTGCTGATCGACAATGGGAGCTCGGTGAACCTCCTATTCCGGTCCACGTTGGAGAAGATGGATTTGACTGTCGCCGAGCTGAAGGCGACCTCCATGATGTTGTATGGTTTTTCGGGAGAAGGATCAACAACAATAGGGACGATCGAGCTGGTGATCACCCTAGGAGAAAGATCTTGGACAGTCTCCAAACTCCTCGAGTTCATGGTCATTGACTGCTCCGCTGCGTACAACGCAATTTTGGGATGACCTACACTCATGGCATTTGAGGCCGTCACTTCCATTCGCCACCTCGCGATGAAATTCCCTACTTCCACGGGAATATGCACTGTCCATGGAAATCATCTCGCTGCCAGGGAATGCTACAGCATTTCCATGAAGGGAAAATCTAAACCCGGGCAGCTAGCAATGGCCATTCAAGGTGGTGAAGAGGAATATCAGGAACCCTTAGCTGATCCTGAGATTGAAAAACCTCAAAGCGCCGAAGGGGAAAATGTCGTCTTAAGTGAGGATATTAACCCCCGAATAGGCGAGGAAAGATCTAAGCTCCAGGCTGTTGAGGAGCTCGAGGAAGTGAACATCGATCCGCAGAACCCTTCTCGGAAGGTCAAGCTCAGGAAAAATCTCTGTAGCAAGAGGAAGGCGGAGCTGACCGAGTTTCTGCGGAATAACCTGGACATGTTTGCATGGTCACACAAGGATATGGTGGGAATCACCCCGAGTGTCATCATGCACACACTTCATCTGGATAAAAGTGTTCCCGCCAAGTCCCAGAAGCAAATACGTTTAGGAACAACCCGGGCTGAAGCCCTAGAAGAAGAAGTAGCCCGGCTCAAGAAATGCGGCTTTATCCGTGAAGCCAAGTTTCCGATCTGGGTCGCCAACCCCGTGCTAGTTCCAAAGCCTAACGAGAAGTGGCGGACCTGCATCGACTTCTCCGACTTGAATAAAGCCTGCCCCAAGGATTGCTTTCCATTGCCAAGGATTGACCAGTTGGTGGATGCCACGGTGGGGCACGAGCTCATGTCCTTTATGGACGCGTACTCAGGCTACAATCAGATCACCAGCTTCATGACCCCGACTAACGTTTATTGTTACAAGGTCATGCCATTCGGACTTAAGAACGCCGGAGCTACCTACCAAAGGTTAGTGAATAGAATGTTCGCAGACCAGATCGGAAAAAACATGGAAGTGTACGTTGATGACATGCTAGTCAAGTCAAAGACTGCCGATAACCATGTTTCTGACCTGGAAGAATGTTTTAAGATACTACGAGAGTATGGCATGAGGCTTAATCCATAAAAGTGCACTTTTGGAGTTGCATCAGGGAAGTTCCTGGGGTTCATTGTCAATACCCGAGGAATCGAGGCAAACCCTGACAAGATCAAATCATTGCTCGAGCTTCCCTCACCCAGGTCGCGCAAGGATGTCCAAGGCCTGACAGGAAGAGTGGCAGCCCTCAATCGATTTATTTCCAAGTCCACCGATAAGTGTTTGCCATTCTACAACCTGCTCTGAGGAAACAAGAAGTTCGAATGGACAGAAGAGCCTTTTTTTCTCTACCTGGCTGTCACTCAGGATGCAGTTAGTGTCATATTAGTATGGGAAGAAGACTGAGTTCAGAGACCAGTCTACTACATCAGCAAGAGACTTCTCGGAGCTGAATCCCGGTTCTCATTGATGGAGAAATTGGCGGTTTACCTTATCACGGCCTCGCAAAAGCTCAGGCCGTACTTCTAGTCCCACTCGATACACGTCATGACCGATCAGCCTTTAAGGCAGGTTTTGCAAAATCTTGAAGCATCGGGACGTTTGTTAAAATGGGCAATTGAACTCAGTCAGTTCGAGATTTTGTACACTCTGCGAATTGCTATAAAAAGTCAGGCCCTGGCCGATTTTATGGCAGAATGCACGGGATTCCAGGAGGATCCCGCAGAAGACTCACCCCAAGTCACCTTGCCCTAGGCGTCGTGGAGGATCTTTGTGGATGGTTCATCCAACGAGAACGGCTCCGCAGCTGGAATCATTTTGATATCCCCAGAGGGACATAGATTCCACTCGGCGTTGAGATTCGGGTTCAAGGCCTCCAACAACGAGGCCGAATACGAAGCTTTGCTGGTCGGGCTGAGGATAGCCCAGGAGTTGAAGGCGAGCTCCGTCCAGTGCTTCAGTGACTCCCAGCTTGTGGTAAACCAGGTTCTGGGCGAATATCAATCACGGCGACCCAAGATGGCCGCCTATCTGGCAAAGGTAAAAGGTGAGCTGTCCGCATTTAGGCGAGGCTCGATCGAACAGATACCTCGGGAGCAGAACGCTAACGCAGATGCTCTTGCCAAGCTCACCACCTCTGGGGAGACGGAGACCTTGGGGTTAGTGCCAATAGAATTCTAGGAGAAACCAAGTATAGAAGTAGTCAGGACAGAGGTCGAGATGATTGATGCCAGGCTGACCTGGATGACCCCCATCCTTGAGTATCTCGTCGAGGGAAAGCTGCCTGAAGGACGCAATGAAGCACGGCGAGTACTCTATCAAGCTCCCAGGTATGCGATGGTAGATGGAGTGTTATACCGGCGTGGGCATTCCCTACCTCTCCTACGATGCGTTCTTCCAGGCGAAGCAAAGGCCATCTTGCAGGAGGTGCATGAGGGTTTTTGCGGAGACCACACTGGGGGGCGAAGGTTGGCCTTAAAGGTCCTGAGGCAAGGATATTACTGGCCAACTCTGTCCAAAGACTCGATATAATACGTGAAAAAATGCGACAAGTGCCAGCGATTCGCCGCAGTTGCCCGAGCTCTTCCAGTCGAGCTGAAGATGATCTCATCCCCATGGCCGTTCACAGTATGGGGGATCGACTTGGTGGGCGCCCTCCCTACTGGAAAAGGCGGGGTCCGTTACGCCGTGGTAGCCATCGACTACTTTACGAAGTGGGCTGAGGCAGAACCTTTGGCGACGATAACATCCAAAAAAGTGCTTGACTTCGTGGTTAAAAGCATTGTCTGTCAATTCGGCCTGCCCAAGAAGATCGTTTCCGATAATTGCACTCAGTTCGACAGCGACCTGTTCACTGAGTTTTGTGAAAGGTACAGAATTGTGAAAAGTTTCTCCTCCGTGGCCTATCCTCAGGCGAATGGCCAAGTCGAAGCTGTCAACAAGACTCTAAAGGCGAGCCTCAAGAAGAGATTAGATGAAGCGAAGGGGGTCTCGCCAGAACAGCTCCCCCAGGTCCTATGGGCATACCGGACCTCACATTGGACTCCTACAGGTCATACTCCTTTTTCCTTGACCTTTGGAAGTGAGGCAGTCCTCCCCGTGGAAATTAAGGTGCTTTCGCATAGGGTCCAGTCTTACGACCAGGATCGCAACCACGAGCTACTGTGCAATTCCCTTGACCTAGTTGATGAAAGGCAAGAAGATTCGCAACTCCAGCTTGCCCATTATCAGCAGAAGATCACTCGCTATTTCAACTCCAAAGTCAAAAAGCGTGCCTTTAGCGTTGGCGACCTGGTCCTAAGGAGAGTCTTCTTAACCGGTAAGGACCCTAAAGATGGAGTCTTGGGACCGAACTGGGAAGGACCATATCAAGTCATCGAGGTCATTAAGGAGGGAACTTATAAGTTAGCTCGGCTTGATGGAGGGGCAGTCCCGCGGACTTGGAACGCCATCCATTTAAAGAAATATTATCAATGATTCATTTGTAAGGCCTGGAAGGCCATGTTTTATGTATTAAGCAATGAGAATTAGCTTTTTGTTTATATTTGTACATGTTTTCAAGTATAATCTAAAGTAACCACGAAAGACCCTTTCCCAGTTACTTGGGGGGCATATGGTACCTGGATATAACCAGGTCACCTTAATGACTTAGAAGTTGATTCATATCGATTGATCGTTGTTTTTCTTAAAAAACGCGAGATATTGGTAAGGATTAACGCGAACTAAGCCCTATCCTGGATTTAACCAGGTCATCATAAAACTTAGAAGTTGATTTAAATCTATTGATCGTTGTTCTTCCTCAAGAGCTCGAGATATGGATAAAAGTTAATGCGAACTAAGTTTTCAAATTAAGTTCCTGGATATAACCGGGTCATAAAACTTAGAAGTTGATTTAAATCTATTGATCGTTGTTCTTCCTAAAGAGCTCGAGATATGGATAAAAGTTAACGTGAACTAAGTTTTCAAATTAAGTTCCTGGATTTAACCAGGTCATAAAACTTAGAAGCTGATTTAAATCTATTGATCATTGTTCTTCTTAAAGAGCTCGAGATATGGATAAAAATTGACACGAACTAAGTTTTCAAATTAAGTTCCTAGATATAACCGGGTCATAAAACATAGAAGTTGATTTAAATCTATTAATTGCTGTTCTTCCTAAAGAGCTAGAGATATGGATAAAAATTAACGGAAACTAAGTTTTAAAATTAAGTTCCTGGATATAACCAGGTCATAAAACTTAGAAGTTGATTTAAATCTACTGATCGTTGTTTTTCCTCAAGAGCTCGAGATATGGATAAAGATTAACGCTAACTATGTTTTTCAAAAATTGTAACCAGAATGCGTAGGGGCAAGAGAGAGAATCAATTAAAAATAAAATTATGTTAAATTGTCTCGACGTGGAAACACCTCATGCTTAAGTTACACAAAAAAAAAAGAAGAGTTAAAATTATTGAAGGAAAGGGCATGAGAGAGGAAGGCCCTAAGCTCCGCCAGGTGGCCCCTTCGAGGTCGCCGTCTCGCCCTGCTCAGCTACGCCGGAGCCTTCCTCGGCCTCAGAGGGCGCTTCTTTATATAGGCGAGATTGGAACTTCACCCGCAAGCGCTCCCAGAGGTTCGCTGCCAGGAAGGAGAAGTCAGCGTCTGGATTGTAGGCCCAGTAATGGTAGAATAAGTCCTCCAGGGCCTTTTCTTAAGTTGTCCGCTCGGCCTCCAGGGCGGCCTTGGCCTCAGCCTTCGCGGCATCTAGGTCGGTCCGCGCGGTGGCGAGGGTGATCTCGAGCTCCTGAACCTTTGGGCAGGTTTTTTCCGACTCGGCCTGCGAGGCCGCCAAGGCATCCTTATCCGCCTGCAGAGAAGTCTGATGCTCACTCTTCATCTCCTCGAGCTGAACCTTAGCCCTGGCTATGCTCCGGTGAAGGGCAACGGCGCCCTGCGAGAGATGAGGGACAATTGCCTTAGAAAAAAAAGAGAAGGGAGAAAAGAAACACAGGGAAAGCATGATAACAGAAAGCCATAAAAGGGTAAAGTCAGCTTACCGTCAGGGTCATGCCCAACGAAGACTCCATCACGCCCACCGAGCTCATTGTCTCGATGGCTCGGAGCTCCTTCTCGTTTAACTTGTATATATGGCTGACGACGTAGTTCACCAACTCATACACCATTCCCCGGAAGGCCTCTAGAATCTTCTCCAGGTCCTGGGGATTGACTGGGATGCGTACCTCGGAGGGTACAATCGCCGAAGCCTCGAGCTCCGCTCCTGCGTCCCAGGCGGCGGCCGGAGCTCGCGGAGGGGGTGGGGGCATGTTGCTGCCCCCTGTAGCGGGAGGAACCACTCCCACTACCTGGGCAGCTGGGGGCTGCTCTTTCTCCTTTGCAGGAGACTTGCGGGGGTCCCGGCGACTTGCCTAGACATCCGGAACCACTTCATTCTTGGCCCAGCGGCCCCAGCTGAGGGGTTCCCCCCAGAGAACGCACCTCGCAGGCTCTCTTTGGGCTGAGACATCTCTTCTGTCAAAACAAAGACATGGTTAGTACAAGAGTTTACAATCATACAGAAACAAAAACAAAGGGGCAAAAAGAGAAATTAAAGTATACGCATACTAAAGGAAATCCTACCCCCTGAGCTAGAAGAAGAATCTAAGTCAATTTTTTCGCGAGCTGGCGCAAGTTTTGGGTCCGAGGCTGATTCAGGGCTAGATTCTTCTACATATTGCCTAAGCCCCGGAGCTACGACATCCCTCCGGAGTGAGGGCCATGACCGAAGGTTGGCCCCATACTCCTCGAATAGGATCGACCTAAAGGCTAGGGTGTTATCTACTACTATGGTACCCGTAGGCTGGTTATCTTGGTAGTCCAACACAAGTCGGTCGACACAGTGGAGCAGGGTTGTATTCAGGTCCGGATCACTTCGGTGACGATGGACGAGCTGCCTAGGATTGAACCTAGCTAGCCGGGGGTCTGCTGTGGCCCTATCTAAACTTCTAAACAAGTAAGGGTTACCTTGGCCAGAAGGACCCGCGGCTGCTCCGGACAGACTCCACTCCTCGCCCGATGTCTGGGCGACCTCCAACGCCCGCCTCTTGTTTCTCACGAGGGGAACCTCATCCTCCTCGTTCTCCTCATCTTCATTCCCCGCGACCTCCTCCACAATGATGGGCCTGGTATCACGGGCTGGGGGAAGCCCCCGGGGCCTCCTTAGGTTCAGAGTCTGATTTGGGAAAATCAGCTTGCAGGCCACCATCGTCTCGTCTCTTACGAGCACGCAATAATCCTTCTCGCTGGGGGGCAAGCCCGTCAGTCTCTCGTACTGGGCCCCGAGGGTCACAGATTTCTCTGTCCTTGCGAAGATAGCTGCAGGATTAATCTAAGCCAGAAAGGGATACAGGAGGAGCTAAACAATACTTAACTTTCGAGCTAAGGATGAATAGCACTTACGAGGGCGATTGAAGTAGTGGAGCTCGCAGTTTCTGAACCCCGTCGACATAAAGAATTGATCTTTAAAGTCCTTGGGATGGCTAGGCAGCTCGATGACCGCAGCCGTGTTGGGGAATCGGGTTAAGTAATAAAACCCGTCGCCTCGCCCCCGCTTATCCGGGCTGGCCTTGAGGCAGAAAAGGTACAAAATATCCGCGGGAGTTGGGACCTCCCACTCGTCCTTCAAAAATAAATATCTCAACCCCGCCAACAACTGATAAGAGTTGGGGGGGAGCTTGAATGGGGCTAACTTCACATAATTTAGGAAGTCAGCAAAATACTGGTCCAACGGGGGGAAGGCCCCCGCCTTGAAATGCTCGCCGCTCCAGGCCGCGAATTCCTCGTCGAGCGGCGCGCAGCTTCGTTCGCCTTCCGCGGGAGGTCAGGCAATCACTGACGCTCTCCCCAGCCCGATGTTGTGGGAGAGGAATAGCTTGTTGATCTTCGTCTGGTTGGTAATCTTTGAGACAATCCTCTCCGCCTCAAAGAACGCGTCAGGAGCCACCTCGAGCTCCTGCTCCACTACCGGCCCAAAGTTGGGGATCGGGGATTCCGGCATCACCGCCTTTCCTTTGTCTTGTTGGGAGGCCAAGCTGCCGACGGTCTTCTTTGGAGCGTTCCTCTTCGGTGCCATCTGGTCGCCTAGCAAACAAAAGAAAAGATTTCAGAAAAGGCGACCTAAGCATGAGGAAGAATCAAAGTGTTCTTTGCACGAGCTGAGGTAAGCCCAGCCCGTGGAGAGTGAGACCACGCGGTTCTATGACCACGCTCCTGTGCTCCCAACAGATCCCCGATTACTCGGAATTCGTGTGTCAGGAGGGTCAGGATAGAATTTTCCTTGGATGGAAAGTTTCAGTAGGCAAAGAGGGCAAAACCGCCTGTGAAGCGTGTCCCCTAAGCTACCAGGTTTTGCACCCAAAATTCCAAAACTCCTACCTTGAAATTTTCCCCAGAAAACGCATCCTGTAAACCATACTCCTAAACGATTTCCTACAGCAAAAATACCCTAACCTAAAAGGCTTTCGACCTTCATGCCCACAAAAACCAGTAAACCCTTGCATGTGGCTACAGTAAATATTTACCTAGGCTACAATGAAAAATATTTTCAAAACATGCATAGTTAGGAGACTTACAGAGTATTTGGCTGGGAGGTGGATGAAGGTGTCGCCTAGGTGGAAGCTTCGTCGGAGTATTTGTTTCCAAAGCTTTGAAGGAGTCCTTACGCCTGAGCTTCTTGAACGCTGAAGATGGCAGTCAGAAAGAAGAGGGTTTTTCTTCTGAGATGTAGAGAGAAGAATGAGAGAGTTTCTGAGAAATTTCAAATGAAAGGGTGTCCCACGCGTAGGGTGGCCACCCCTTTTATATACGCGAAGGGTCACGTGAAAAGGGTCGTTGGATGGCCCTGATGTGGGATCCAAGGCCCTCCACTCAAAATACGAAGCGACGGCTGGGCATAGGCTAGACCATTAAATGCGGTTCTCGGAAGGCGTAACGTCACCAACCACGATGTTCCACGTATCAGGCGCCTGCGTAAAATGTGGAATGTGAGGAGTTCATGGGGAAGCCTAAAATCCCCTACTATGGCCTCCCACGACTTCTTGTACCACGAGAAGGGGCTTGGGGGGCAGATGTACACCCTGGTTTTCCCACGGGCTGATTAGCGAGCTGAGGTATGGCCTGATCATGATTACCAGGCAGACATCCCCAGGACCGGAGTTGTTGTCGTAAGGTCCTACCTCCTTAGCTCGGGGTAACCTAAAGGTTTGCCAAGACTGCCTAAGGATTGAGGCTGGACTCGGAAGGCCGCAGGTCGAGTGAAGATCCAGCTCGTGAGGTTGCGACCCCTTATAAAGTCAACCAAGCAAGGTAAACGTGCATATATCAGACATCACGTGTTTGATATATCCCTGACTTCTCGGACACGCAGCGAGAACGTGCGTATTCAGACACCCACAACTGGGTTGGGCCGTGCGGCCCACTATCTCCTTACCTATTGATTTGACCACACTTATGTGTCAGGTTTAGGAATTAATCATGAATGTCACAGAGTTGACATGATAGGTAAGAAGGTCACGGGATGACCTTCTTACCAACTCCCAGGTGCCTTCTCCTATAAATATGGAGACCTTGGGAGTTAATAGGGGTTGGATTCTCTATTGTAAGAAATACCCTGTAATCAAATATTCAGTATATAGCAATAATACTGACTAGTGGAGTAGAAGGATTTTAACCTTTGAACCACTTAAAAAACGTACTTTGAGTCATCATTTCATTTCCTAAGATCATATATCTGTTTTGGTTCAACCTAAGCACTAATCCCTTTCTCTTCTTTTCTTAATTTCCTGTTGGTGAAGAACCGCGTCAACAATTTACATAATTAATTTTTTTAAAAGTTTATTTTTGTTAATTATATTGTTTTAGGATCAATTCAATTAACATATATTTACTAACCAATGTTTAAACTTTTATTGTTGAAAATATTTGTTTGAATTTTATGTGGGTTGAAGTTGTCGAAGATTAATTTTGAAGGTGAGTAATAATTACTTCTTAATTTTTTTTTATTTTGTATATTTACAAACTATTGTTAGAGGGGTTTGAATATATTAGATATTCATTCGTAGTGAAGTAGATTCTGAGATAAAATTGTGTGCCATGGAGATAACAGAAGTTTGAGAACATGTGTGTCTTAGAGAAGTTGGTTCTGCGAATTCTGTGTGTGTTGCGATGACTTATGGTTGAGAACATGCTTGTTGTCTGTTGTATGTTTTGTTTTATTTGAATTTATAGTTAGTAATAACTTGGGATATACTATAAAAACATAGGAAACTCTGCCCAATTTTTTTTTATGATTAATATATTTTTCAAACATGTTTTAATGATTAATATGTGTAATAATTATGTTTGTTTATGTTGAAATTGTAAATACATATGAATTTTGGATATGTTACAGAAATAGAGCAAACTCTGCCCATTTCATTTTAGAATTTATTAATTGAACATAATGCTGTTCAATTACAATATTAATTTTCTTTTCATTATTGACTTACGAATTAGGTAGATATTATCATAATGGATAAATCATGGATTATTGAGAATAGAGAAACACAACAATTTCAAGACGGATTCAATCAATTTTTAGAATTTTTCCAAACGAATTGTAGTGATCTAGAAAGAATTCATTGTCCATGTATAGATCGTGGTAATGGATCAAAATGAATTATTACCATGATAAAGAATCATATATTTTTTCAAGGATTTGATACAAGTTATCGTACATGGTATTGGCATGGGGATCATTGAAAAAGAACAATCCATATCCACATACGGGAGGTGAGAGGTTGATGATTTGGGTTATAGTGATTTTGACAATCATCCTATGGAATTTCTCGATGAAGCACAAGACGAGTTTGTTGATGATCCTTTAAAATTTGATAAATTGGTTAGAGATGCAGATGAACAATTATTCAATGGTTGTCTGAAACAAAAATTACCAACGATGGCAAAATTTTATAACATTAAAGAAGAAAATGGAGTTAATGATAAGTGTTTTAGTCAATTTTTAGTTGCTTTTAAGGAGATTTTGCAGTAAGATAATTGCTTCCCTAAGTCTACGTATGAAGTGGAGAAAACTTTAAATTGTTTAGGGTTGAAGTATGAGAAGATCCATGCATGTCCGAATGATTGTGTGTTATATCATAAAGAGTATGCAAACATGGACACTTGCCCAGAATGTGATTTACCCTGCTACAAACCTAACAAGAGTAAAGAGATTAGGAAACTTATTCCTCAGAAAGTGATCTGGTGCTTACCTTTGATTTCATGGCTTAAGCGGATATATCGAAGTGTAGAAAACTCTGAAAACTTAATATGACATGAGACTAGGCGAGTGAAAGATGGTAAACTTCGACATCCTACAAATTCCCAGGCTTGGAGAAATGTAAATAACCTAGATCTAGAATTTAAAACTCAAGCAAGACATCTTCGTCTAAGTCTAGCAACCGATTATTTAAATCCACATAAATCTCTAAGTAGTTGGCATAGTTCGTGGGCTGTCTTCCTTGTTATGTACAAATCTTCCTACATGGTTAGTGATGAGAATAAATTTTTTGATGCTGACGTTAATGATTTCAAACCCAAAACAACTAGGGCATGATATAGATGTTTATTTGGCACCATTAATTGATGATTTGAAAGATTTGTATGAAAATGGTGTTGAGGCATATGATGGTTTTAAGAAAGAAGTCTTTAACTTAAAATATGTTTTTTTGTGGACTGTTAATGATTTCCTAGCTTATTGTCATCTGTCAGGGTTAAGCATAAAAGGTTACCAGGGATGTCCAATCTGTTGCGCTAACACATGGGTTCTTGTCTGTCGAATGGGCACAAAATGTGTTATATGGGTCATAGACGATACTTGCCCCTAAATCATCATTATAGGAGAAAAAAGCACTTGATGGTGATAAAGAACAAAGTGTTGCTCCTTTGCCACTTTTGGGGCAACAAATTCTTAAAGAAGTAGAGAAAATTGATTTCATGTATGGAAAAATGTAGAAAAAATAAGAAAGTAAATGGATGTTTCTAAAGGACATCTATTTTTTTCGCCTCCCTTACTGGAAAGATTTACTTGTTCGACATTGTTTGGATGTCATGCATATAGAAAAAAATGTGTGCGAAAGTATTAATGGTACATTACTCAATATTCCCAGTAAATCTAAGGATTGTTTAACTAGTCGTTTAGATCTTGTTGAGATGGGTATACAAACTGATTTAGCACATGAAAAGAAAGGTAAACGCACATATTTTCCTCCTTCTTGTTTCACATTGCTCAAATAAGAGAAAAAGTTGTATGTAAATCATTTGTAGAGATGAAAGTGCCTGATGGCTATTCATCTAACATTCGAAACTTGGTATCCATGGGGGATTTGAAGATGATGTGTATGAAATCACATGATTGTCAAATGTTGATGCAACAATTACTTCTGGTTGCTATCCTGTCAGTCATACCAAAAAAAGTTCGAGATTGTTTGACAAATGTTTGCATATTCTTCAATCATTTATGCGGAAAAGAATTAGAAATGAAAAAGTTAGATGCATTGCATTGTAAGATAGTGGAAACTCTATGCAACCTTGAAATGTCTTTTCCGCCATCCTTCTTTTACATTATGATACATTTAATGGTTCATCTAGTAAGGGAAGCCAAGTTGTGTAGACCAGTTTGGGCGAGATGGATGTATCCATTTGAAAGGAGTATGAAGGTGTTGAAAAGTTATGGGCGTAATCATTATCGTCCTGAAGCTAGTATGGTTAAATGTTATATATCGGATGAGGCCGTAGAATTTTGCTTAGAATACCTGAGTGGGGTTGAGGATTTCAGAATCAGCAAACCACGGAATAACTCAGATGAGGTTGATAAAGGACTACAAGGGAACGCAATAGTGATCACCGTATCTAGGGCAGAATTAGATCAAGCTCAATTTGTTTTAATGCAAAATAATCCCGATATTCAATCACATATAGTGTAAGTCCATAATATATTTCAATCATATATATATTAGAGTAGTGATTTTCTCTTATTGCTTAAACTTGTTTGTACTATTTTTTATGTTTTAGTGATCACATGGAATTATTACAGTTGATGATTCCAAACAAGTTTAAAAATAAACTGAAATGGGTTATAGAAGAGCATAAAAAATATTTTTCTGGTGGCTTAAGAATACAATTTTGCTGAAGTTGTGAGAACAAAATCATGGAGTGTCTACTGAGTTGAAGCACATATCTCTCGAAGAAAGCATTGATGTAATTGAGCACCAAGCTTAAATTTTTGGGGGGAAATGGTTTCATACTAAGTGAAGAGATGATGCTCAGCTGGTTCAAAATAGTGGAGTATGTATAGTTGCAGAAGCTATACATTTTTCAAGTGTAAATGATAATAACCCAATTTCAGGCAAAATGACATAGTACTGGATCGAAGAAATATGGGAGCTAGATTATTTATTATTTTGTATTCTTCTTCTTAAATTTTCTTGGGTAGACAACAATACTGGAGTTAAAACTGACGAACATGGATTCACTCTAGTTGATTTAAGTAAGAAGGGAATAAAAAATGATCCTTTTATCATGCCTGCCCAAGAATAATAAGTGTTTTATGTAAATGATCCAGTTAATGATAAATGGTCAATTTTTCTATCAGTTCCCGAGAGGAAGTTCTCAGAAAAAGAAGATGACGATGAAAATTATGATTTATATCATGATTGTTTCATTGTTGGACAACCGATACATGAACAACTTGAGAATATTCAGGATAATGATAATGATAGTTGTTGACTGTGTTTTTAGCCAACGACGTGAGAACGTCAATAACGACAAGCCTTCAAGAGAATATAAATACACAGACAGTTTATATAAAGAAAATAAAGAACACACAAGATTTTATAGTGGTTCAGCCCCGATTGTCGGTAATAGCCTAATCCACTTAGAGTTGTGATTTATAGATCTGTACTCAAGATCAGATGGACTGAGCCAACTGAGTTTCTTCAGTACAGATGGCAAAAGTACAAGAATTCTCTCTCTAGAATACTCAGACCCAACTTTCTCTCTCTAGAAAGAAGAAGCAGAAGCAGAAGCCTCTCTCATCCCATAAGCTCTCTATTTATAGGCCTGGGATCCTCAACTGATATCCCCTTATGATAGGGATATTTTATTATATTTATTACATTTATTACATTTAAACATTCAAAATTCGAAATATAACAAACCCCCCATTTGTGGGAAGAATGAGAGATTCCCGCGTATGTTGTCGAAGCTGTCTATGGGAATCTTGACTTAGTCTCCTCTAGCTAGTTGATCCACCTCCTACTGACCACCCATGAAGTGTTGGTCGGACGTGCATGGTGGTAGGACATGCATGGTGGTAGGACATGTTTTCGTGGGTTGAACGTGCATGGTGGTAGGACATGCACTTCTCTCCTCTAACATGGCACTCTCCTCTAGCATGCCATGTTCCTCCTTGAACCAATCTCCTTGGCTTCTCCTCGGACCAAGGTGGTTCGAGGCAACCTCCTTGGCACTTCACCTTGGACAACATTGAGGCAACCTCCTTGGCACCTCACCTTGGACAACATTGAGGCAACCTCCTTCATGACATCTCACCTTGGACAAGTTCAAGGCATTCTCCTTTAGCATCTCCCAAACATGTCCGATCGAACATTGTATAGGCTCTCCTTATCAAAATCTAAGTCTCCATCCTCTTGCATGAGACTCCTCCTCCTTAGCTACTTACCTTGGACATGTTCGAGCCAACACTTAGGAAACCTTGGGAGGCTTGCCTCCTACACACCCTTGGGGTCTCTTAGGACCACATCCTCCTTGGGGTCTCCTAAGACCACTTTCTCCTTGGCGTCTCCTAAGACCACTCTCTCCTTGGGGTTCTCCTAAGACCACTTTCTCCTTGGGGTGTCCTAAGACCACTCCCTTGGGGTCTCCTAGGACCACATCCTCCTTTGGGTCTCCTAGGACCACTCCCCTTAGCTCTCCAGAATGCATTCTCCTTAGCCTCCTAGGATGCATTCTCCAATTTTTGGGTATAACAATAGCGATAGCGATACCGATGATCATTATTATCTTAGAAATGACATCAATGAAGGAATATGGGTCAATTGGTAATCTACGGAAAAGAAAATAAAAAACAGAAAGAAAAAAACATGTGTAGTAAGTCATATAACACTTGTGTTTATTTATTTGTGTAATTCATTAATACTTGTGATTTTTTATTTATGTAATTCATTAACATCTGTGATTATTTATTTGTGTAATACATTGATTTAAAATATTACTAATTGATTTATGTGTTGCAGATGATAGATAAAAGTGATGACAATGAGCAACATTAGGGTCGTGGTAAAACAAGAATGAGTTACATGACCCAACAAAAAGGCAAATGAATCAAGAAAGATCTTGAATGGAATGATTTGGGACAACCAATAGGTGTTTTGTATACAAATATGATATCATATCCTGGATCTAGGGTACGAGCCACAATTTCTATCAACTCAGGTGATTGGAGGAAGGTCCCACAAGATCTGAAAGACAGTCTATGGGGGGATATCATTGTAAGAAATTATCATTATGATATTTATTTATTTCTGTGTGATATCCAAATTTAATAATTACTTTTCTTGATTATATTCTCAAGGTGGTTACAACATTCATCAAACCTTCAAACGTGAGATTTTGAAAAAAGCTAGTCATATAATGAGGGATTTTAAAAGTGAACTCACTACCAAGTACATAAAACCTTTGGCTGAAATGTGTATGATGGAAGAACTCAAATTTCCCCTGAATAAGTATAGTGATATACTCGAAGAAAGAGAATGGTTAAAATTTTTATGTAGCCATCTAAGTCAAGAGTTTCAAAAAGTGCATCAAGAACATAAAGCACGTGCATTACAAATGAAGTCAAAGCATCGAACGTCTAGTAGAGGAATGACTAATATAAGAGAAGATGTGGCAATTATAATTAATATTAAAGTTTAAATAATGATTGATATTATCGCAACATATAACTATAATTATCTTGTACGTTGTAAAAGAAAGCAAAATATTCAAAATCTGGAGAGATATCAAGTTTGGCTTAGATCGCGTGAAAAAAATAAAGTTCTCGAGACAGAGTTTGACTGACAAATTGCCAATAAGATAGTAAATTTTCTACTGTTTTATAATTTACATATTTGTTTTATTTATACAAACTAACTTGACCAAACAATATCTTAAGCAGGAGGAGGTCAAAGAAAAATTGAGACCTGGCGAAATTGCAGCTCAGGGTCAAGATGACATCTTGATTAAAGCATTAGGGACCATGGAACACCCATTTCGTGTTCGAGCTGGCGGGTATGATACTTTATAATAGTTATTTTCTTTTAAGAATTATTTAGCTTGATTTATTGATTGACTTGGTTGATTATTTTGTAGGTTCACTACGATCGTGTCCATAATGTTTAGAAAAAAACCTAAGAAAATGACTGCAAATGTTGAGATTGCTCGGCTAAAAGCTAAGTTTGAAGAGCTAAAAAGAAGTAAATCTACAACAGAAGAGGAATCAACTCAAAATAAGGAATACAATGAGGAAACTGATGTGTGGGAATACTATGATGAATGACAATTTATGAATCCAAATGATGAAGGAAAATATTATGGGAATCCATATGATGAAGGACAATATTATGAGAATCCAAATGATAAGGAAAGATAATGTTATGAGAATCTAAACGATGAAGTCTATCCATCTGCCTCCTAAGCACATCATCATTTTCATCAAGTATATTCACATGTCCCAGAAACTGAAGACTATCCTATTGGTGAATTATATTAATCTGTTCACTAAGCCACAACGAATCCTTTTGATGAAGATGATCGATCAATTTATGAGTCCCCGCCACCACCGAGTTATGAAGTGCAATTGTGTTCCAACAATATTGACAATGTAGTGGCTAAGGGTGTAATCATTGTACCAAACATGGGTAGTCAAATTACAATCAATGGAATTATACTTGATGATTCAGTTATGAGGTTTGGCTTATAGATGTATTACAAGAATAAGTTGAGATCCCTATTCCGTTTCGTAACATACAATATGTTGGGGACACACGAGACACATTCCTACCTTGGCCAAAAAAATTAATCGTGACTTGTCAGGTATAAATTTATTTTCTTAGATGTTCAAATTTTATTTTTACATGGGTAAACTATATTGATATGTTAAATGATATTATGTAGGGCCAATCGACATCTAAACGCAAATCCCTATCACCAAGCCCACATTTATCATCAGGTGGATCTCACGTAGTCGTCCCCGTTGAAATATCTCAATCAAAACCTTCAAATTTCTTAACTGATGACCAATGGGACAGAATTGATCTTAGTCTAAAATTTATAGTGAAGGAGTACTATCCCATTAAAGGAATAGATGGGGTTGTACAAGTTCCTATTGACCCAGAGTTTATAGGAGATTGCGAGGCTATCTTCATCACATCAAAAGATGTTTATCAAGTAGCCTCAATGGATAGTATTGGATCCTCAGCTATTCTGTTTGGTATTAAGTATGTATCATTTCAAATTGAATCAATTTGTTATGTCATAACAAACTATTATAGGAGTTTCAGTATATTAGATATTCATCCATAGTGAAGTAGGTTCTAAGATGAAATTGTGTCTTGCGGAGATAATAGAACGTTGAGAACATGTGTGTCTTAGTGAAGTAGGTACTACAAATTTTGTGTGCTGCAGTGGCTTATGGTTGAGAACATGCATGTTATTTTTTGTATGTGTTTGTTTGAATTGAATTTATAGGTACTAATAATTTTGGATATGCTATAAAAAAAGATGAAACTCTGGCCAATTTTTTTTATGATATTAATTGAAAATTATATTAATTTATTAATTAAAAATGTAATATGCATGATTGATTCTACAGATGCATTTGGGAAAGCACGCACCTAGATTCATGACAGTTATACAAATTTTTTGACACCGAACATCTTTCTATTGGCAATGATGAAAGTAAAAATAATACGGTGGATCTTATAGTCAAATGGATGATGACTATTGATAGATGAGGCCAAATATATTTCATTCCTTTGATTGTTGAGTAAGAACAGACTACATAAATATTATCACTACTATGGTTGGATTTTAATCTTATAATAATTATAATTTATTATTATTTTAGTCGACATTGGATGTTAGATCATGAGATGATGCGGGGGAGGACTATAATTTTAGACCCTTTGAAAAATCATAAATCTCTACCAATAATGAAGGAGGTTATTGAATGGTAAGTTTTTCAATTTTAATGTATGCATTGTTAATTTTTAAGAGTTGAGAGTATAATAATTATTTAATTAATTTTAATTTTTGTAGAGCATACGCACAATGTTCGCAAGACGAATACATTGGCACATTTACAAAATTGCTGAGTGGTTCTTGTCCAAAATAGCCCGAAAGTGATGAATGCGATTATTATGTACCAAGATGCATTTATGATCTAGTAAATGCACCGAATTCGGCAAAAGTTATCAAGAAGAAAGTATGTTATATGTTATACTCTTTTTTTTCTTACGAAAAACTAGATATAATATTTAATTATCTAATCTATATTAACTTTTCAATTTTGTCGTTGTTTAACAAAAAGCAATACAATGTCAAAGACTATCTACTCCCACTACAAAGCGAGTTGTTAGCAAGATTAATGTCATTTATTTATGAAGTCTAATTTTTCATATGTATGTAACTTGCTAACTTATTGACTTATATGTTAAATGATATTTGTATGTTCTTATTATGTATATACAAACTACTTGTATGACATGTGAATGTACATAATAGTATGTTATCTTTTTATTAAATAATAATTTATCGAATTAGGTATTTTATATTATTATATAAAATTTGGGTACATAAATAGAATTGAAAATTAGGTAATTAATAAAATTCGGTAATATAAAAAAAATTAAAAATATAATAATATTTGGGTATATAATGTAAACGTAATTGAAAATATATATAAAGAAGCACGTCAAAAAAAAAACCAACACATATCTCTGCAATTAAGTTAACAAAACCGCATAGAAAAATAACACTTTTCTCTGCGGTCTCAAACATTGTGGTTCTTGGTACTCCCAAAAACCGCAGATAAAAGCCATTTTTGTAGAAGTGGTCATACTTGTGATTGTGACATAACGGCAAAGGTTGGGATGGACAAAGGTCGGGAGCGGCAAAGGTTGGGAACGACAAAGGCCAAGAGCGGCGAAGGCCAGGATCGACAAAGGTCGGGAACGACAAAGGCCAGGAGAGAAAAAGCCTAGGATCGGCAAAAGTGAAGAACGGCTAAATGCAGGCTGCTAGGGCGAGACCCTTTAAGGGTTCTGTACTCACCCGCTCGGTTAAGACCGTAGATTTGGTGCATGGTAATGCACTATGATCGGTGGAGGCCATGGTTGTGTTGCTGTGCTATTGTGTTTTTGTGCTGATGTGTTGTTGTGCTATTGTGCTGATGTTCTGTTGTAAATTCAAATTGGAACTTGTAGATTATTTGACGTGTTTCATTTGTTATGCATTTGTTAAACTAAATTATTATATGTTGTGTTGTGAAGTTGTCTTGCTGGGCCTTAGCTAACGGGTGCTCTATGGTGCTGGTAAGGGCAAAGAAAGGGTCGATCAACCATGAGTTGGATGGCACAGAGCAGTGCGTACATGTTTTGCCTACCTGGCCGCCACAACTTGGATTGTTTTGAGGAATATGTAATAAACATTTTGTTTTGTCGATTAGGTCGACTGTACACTAACTTTTGAGTTGTAAATATTTTTTAAAACAATGTTTTGAGATCACATAATATACATTTATAATTTTAATGAATGTTCAAACCATTTTATACTTAAATTTTGTTAAACGAGTCTTTTCTTCATTTAATCATACTTTTTGATCTAATACCTCGATTAGCGAGCTAATGACATATTTTAAAATCACATGGTAACGACTCTAGAGTAGTATGGTGTTACAGATGAATTCGACTACGCACTACTACAAAACTGGGCTTTCCCGACACCCAACCTTAGCAGGACTCTACGCCGATTGTTAAAAACTGTAGGCATAGAGACCATCGTCGACAGCTAATAACTGTCACCGTTGCTTTTCTCTGTCGCTATTGACCCCAACGCCGACAGTTAATTCGAGATCAATGCCGACAGTTAAAATGTGTCGCTATTGACCCCAACGCCGACAGTTAATTCGAGACCAATGCTGACAGTTAAAATGTGTCGCTATTGACCCCAACGCTGACAGTTAATTCAAGACCAATGTCGACAGTTAAATATTGTCGCTATTGACCCCAACGCCGACAATTAATAAAAGTCCAATGCCGACAATCATAAAATGTCGCCAAAATTCAAATAAAAAATCTAAAATTATAATTAATGAATAGTATAATTTTAAAAATAAACTAAATTATGTAAATATATATTTATAAAAATTATGTATTTATTTAAGACTTTTAAAACTATAATTTTTTTTCTAAATTTTTCATATTATTAATTTTTGTATTTATAATAATTTTTATATCAAAACTTAAATTTATTATTCTTTAACCTATTTATAAAATTAATTATATTATTAACTATATTATTCTTTAACATATTTATAAAATTTGTATTAGTAAAAAAAAAGTTATTTTACTAATTGGAAAAATATTGTAAAAAAATTAATAAATAGTATAATTTTAAAAATAAATTAAATTATGTAAATATATATATAGAAGGCAAAAGTTTGGAGCCAAATGAAATAACAAGCGGCAATTTGAATAATAGGAGGCAATTTTTATTTTCTCTAAAGTACCCTATCTCATTCCCTCAACTCTCTTCTCTTAGCCTCACCCTCTCTCTTCTCGTCTCTTTATCTCCCTCACATCTAACCTCTCGTATCTCTCTCCAAGTCTTCTCTTGCAGGTGGCTGGCATAGGAGTCTCGACGGAGACGGCAACGGCGACGAGGCTCGACCGAATAATCAACACTCCACGTTTCTTTCTTTCTTTTTGGTCGGGTATATTTAAAACTTTCTCCTATTTCCCTAATATGCTCTTAGCCCTAACACTAAATTCATTCTCTTGCATTCTTAATGAGCAGAAACAAGAGCAATATGCTTCCCCTTTTCCTGTAGGATGAAGCCTCTCTCTCTCTCTCTCTCTTTGTTGTTGAACGTTGCTTTCTTGTCTCGCCATTTACTGGTAAGAGCAGCTCTTGGTCAAGCCCACTCTCTGTCTTGTCGATCCAAGACTCTATATATTTAAGTTTATTTTTCTTTTTTGGGTTTATTGCTTTTGCTCCATCCATCCGCAATATTTATGTGTGTGTGCTTTAAATTTGAATAAATCAATTTTTGTATTGGTATCTCCACTTAAACTTCCCTATGGGTAATTTTTAGAGTTGTTCTGTTTTGATATATAATGCTCTGTTTTGTTCTTCCACTCCAACTGTTTGTTAGGTGGTTTAGCTAGATTACTAATATGCAGGTGGATTAATTGTATTTTATATTGAATCGGACAGAAGAGTAGTAGTGGTGATTTTCATTTTTTTTTATTTTAGTGTTTTGATATATTTCTTCACGTGTAGTAAGTATTGGCAATCTGGGTTGGGTTCGTCTATTTAAAAACAGAGTGAGTTAGCCTATATATATATAATCAAAATTCATACTTGAGCTGAATTAAACAAATTAATGTAATTAAACTCAAATTTGAACAAATCGGAGTTGGCCTCCTTTGTTTGAACATAGATTTAAACTCAAATTAAAAACTATAAATTATTAATTTTCATGTGGAGGAATAAGAGGCAATCAATGATGGAGCTTATAACAATATATTTTCAAAGGGATTGTCAAAAGTATTTGATGGCCTCAAATTTCCACATGGTAAGAGTATTGTTCCATTACAATGAAAGTCATAGGGAGTTTATATAAATGTCTCTCCTTTTCCTTGTGTTTCTATATAGTTTGTTGTGATTAATCTTGAATGATTACTATTATTAATTAATTAAGTCATCAATCACTCTAATCATTCAGTTGTTTGAGCTACTTGCTTTGTCTGGCATGTTGATAGACTACAATTGGACTAAAATTCTCTAAAAAAGGAGCCAGTAAGAAACATCTATAAATATATATTCTTTCTATATGTAGTGTAATAATGTATATATTATCCATTATCAGTAGTAGTATTTCTCCATTTATAATTTTGTATGTATACCTTACAAACTTAATAGTTAATATCTAATAGTCTAGAAATGTTTTCTTTGACTATTTAACTATTTATTTAAAGCATGTATATGCCAGTAATGAATCTTGAAGCATTTATATATGTTATTATACTAGTAGTGGCTGCTTATTTATGGAAGTGACAGTGTTGCAATTCAACTAGCAGATGAGAAACATTGGGATGATCTAGTCATAATCGTTGCAATGGTACACATCTTCTCCTTTTAAGTGTTTCTATTATTTGATTCAGTTTTGTGTTTTTCCAGTTGTGGTTTTAGTGTGATGATATTGTAGTTTGTGGTTTTTATAACTGTGTTGCTCATGGCATAACTGTGTACTGATTATTTTTGACATTAGTTGTTAGATTGTTGTAGAAATGGCTCATTTTATATATTGTCTTTCTAAGCTGAAATCATATTCGAAAGTTTGGTTAAATTTTGTCTCGTGACTTATGGTTCTTCTAGTATCCTATAGGGTGACTCCATTTATTGATTTTGTTGCTTCCAGGTAAGTTCACGACAGAAGGTAATAAGTAGCATTTCAGGAATGCGTGAGACTATTGAAATAAGCTTGCTTTTACAACATAGGGCAAAGGTATATCTCTATTTTTTTTTGTCTTTCTCACAGTTATGACTGTAACACTAATCATAGTTTGATTAAACTCTTGACACTAATCATAGTCTTAACTATTGAGAATGCTAACTCTTTTTTTTTGAATTGTTGTAGGAAGTAGTACCAATTCTTACTTTGGAAAGACTATTGGCAACAAGAGTGTATACAAGGGCAAGAAGAAGAAATGTATCTTGTTGGACAATGAATTTAGTGTTTTTTTTTTTGTAATTTTTATTAGAGTAAATGATTCTTTGTAAATACTTTGTATAAGTTATTATTTTAATCTATAATTTTTTAGATTTGTATATAAATTTTTCATTTAAATTATAATTTTTAATTTAAAATAAAAATAAATAATTTTTTTGCAAGCAATGACGACACCTAATATTTGTCAGTGTTGCTAGCAACGGCGACACTTAATAACTGTCGGCGTAGCTAGCAATGACGACACCTAATAACTGTCGGTGTTGCCAGCAACGACGACACCATATAACTATCGGCGTTGCCAGCAATAGCGACACCTTATAACTGTCGGCGTTGCTAGTAACAGCGACATCTAATAACTGTCGGTGTAGCCAGTAACGACGACACCTAATAACTTTCGGCGTAGTACCTCTATGCCGGCATAGGCAAATACGACAGTCAGTTGACTGTCGTTGTTGCTCAATAGCGACAGTTAAAAACTGTCGGGAAATCCCATTTTTGTAGTAGTGACGAGTCACTCTTCACAAGGGAAATCCAGATTGAGCAACTCCCCACCTACTTCAAAGAGCCTTACATGACTCCGTACAAAGGCACTATAGACCCTAATTATCACTTAGACTTATTCAACAACTCGATGAAGTTAAAAGGGGACAAAAACATGGCAAGGTGCTATTTTCTCACCTTTACTCTCAAAGGAGCTGCGTACAAGTGGTTTAAGACGTTAAGGTCAGGAACCATCAGGTCATGGTAGAAGTTCTTTGGCAAATTTGTTCAGCACCACCACGCAGTCTGTGATTACGTTATGTCGAGTAGTAGCCTTACAAACTTAAAACATGGAAAAAATGAAATCCTGAAGAGCTATATCCATAAATTTAATATAGAAACAACTAAGATGGAAAGTGCAACTAAAGCATAGCTAAAGATGGCTATCATAGCCAGAGTTCGTCCAGGGAGCATGTTATGCTATAACATGCTCAAGAGAGAGGTTACAAACTTAAATGAATTCTTCGAAAGAGCACGAAAATATAAACGTGTGGAAGAGGGCCATGAGAACTTGCATGCTGGGGAAAGCAAACCTCATTCCAATCTACATCTAGAGACTCTGCATAGATGAGATCATTGTGATAGAGAAGTTGCTGATGAAGTTAAAGATGGGAAGACATATAAAAGAGACTTCAATAAGAAGCTAGCGGAATTAATCAAGGATAGCCTCTGGTAAGACTCCCTTTATTTATTTCACATAAAAAACCAAAGAAGTCACCTCAGTTGACGTCCACAAAGTAGTAGTAGTTTTTCGTTATTTGAGTTATGCCTCATAATGAATAAAAAGTTTCACTATAGTTGACCTCCTATAGAAGTAATTTATCTTGGTATGATCCAAAGGGGTCACCAAGCTAACCCTAGAACGTAACATGGCAATGATATTGTGCCTACCCTTGCACATTGCCAACTGTCACTAATTTCAAGCGTATATCTTATATATTAGATCTCTCATCTCCAAGGACACTTATGTGACTCACTTATTTCCATTGTCAATAAAAATTATCAAAGTGTATCAGAAAGAATGAAAAACAAAGTGCTTTGAAAGATAGATCCCATCAACAACTTTGGAGGTATTATATTTAACCTCACTAGGCACCTGGCCCTGTGCAAAATAGGTGCCTAGCCTCGTGAGCCTCAACATGCACCTAGCCATGTGCAAAGTAGGTGCCTAGCCTACAGCAATAGGCGCCTAGCCAAGTACAAAACAAGTGCCTCGCCTCGTGAGATACACATATATATATAAATACTTACAATATATATATGTATATATATGAGCGACGATCCTTCTAAGACACCATTTGAATCTATAAAGACTAGTTACCCGTATAGAGGCTAAGAA